>NC_138983.1:28738443-29380905 GCF_964341445.2 Mesoplodon mirus | reverse complement strand
GGTGAATCATTAAGATATTTAATCACCAAGCACTAACTGTTGAGTTGGAGTCTGAATTAAGGCTGTTCTCCAGTTTTAAAAGATGATTTCAGGCTAGAGTGAAGACAAATTGCTTGAGAAAAGAGGTTTAACTCCATTTATGCATATATTTACTGTCCCCGTGGTCAGTGAACAATGTCTCATTCCAAATTCAATTTGGGGAATTATGGTGCTTCTGAATGAGAGAAAGAGAAGCAGAGATGAAATCACCACTAAACGACATTTGTCCTTCTTACACATTGGACAAGTCACTGCAAATACTAGAAAAGAAGAGCCTGCTCAGAGATTTCTCTAGTAGGAAGCCTAGTAGGAGAATAAAAAATTGGAAAAGAAGGGAAGTAAGTACTCTGTAGATTCTGACTGGCACTAGTGAGCCCCCGCCTCTGGCAGCTTCCAGAAAGGAGAGGAAGAAAGTATGGCTGGGGGGAGAAGCCAGAGGAGCTCTTTGTTCCCTTTATTAAAACGAGTAAAACAGGAACCTAAATGACACAGTTGCTCTCAGAGATGATGCATTAGCTCACTAGCCAAAAGATGTGCTGGGTCACAGAGAGTTCTCCTTTCTCTGTATTCATAAGAATTTAATATCTAACTTCAGCCCCTTATATTTGAAGGTGCTCCTAAAACTCACTCCTGGCATTTGATCCCTCTCAGGAGGATCAATTAAAGATTACTAATGTTATTGTTCTTTTCCTATTTTTCATGGTACAAAGAGGCAACCAACCTGCACTGTGAAGTAATAATTGATGAGCCAACTCACTTCTGCCAGAAGCTGGGAAGAATGGAAACAAGCTCAGAAAATAGGATTCAGACAGGAAACAAGAAAGGAACATTGAAGCATCTACCCGGCAGCTGGTTTTCCATACATCATCTCATTTAGAGCTCACCACAACCCCCTGACATGGGCGTAGTATATCCATTTTAAATGTGAAAGAACTGAGGCTCAAACAGGTTAAATACTTGCCCAAGGTCACACAGCTACTAAGTGATGAAGTCAGGTCAGGATTTCTAGCCAGTTTTGTTTTTTTTTTCACACTACAACATGGAAGAACCTTTAGTTTTTTAATTGAAGTATAGTTGATTTACAATGTCTTGTTAGTTTCAGATGTACAGCACAGTGATTCATTTATACATATACATATATATATATATATATATATTATTTTCCAGATTTTTTCCCTTATAGGTTATTACAAAATATTGAGTAAATTTCTTCATGCTTTACAGTAGGTCCTTGTTGGTTACCTGTTTTGTATATAGTAGTGTGTATCTGTTAATCCGAAGTTCCTAATTTAGCCCCCCCCCTTTCCCCTTTGGTAACCATAAGCTTTTTTTCTATGTCTGTGGGTCTATTTCTATTTTGTATATAAGTTCATTTGTATCACTTTTTTTAGATTCTACATTTAAGCGATATATGATATTTGTCTTTCTCTGGTTTACTTCATTTAGTATGATAATCTCTAGGTCCATTCATGTTCTAGCCAGTCTTAATTCAGAACTCCAACTCCATAGTTAGTACCTGGGGATAAAATACCTTAACAGTCAGCTATACCCCGAGAGGAAGAGTTTGTTTTGAAAAAATAAAACTTGGAAAAGAAGATGAGGTCATTAGACCGCTGCTCATGTCTGTTCCTTGCTCTTGCCAAATTGTTCTCTGTCCAGAGCAGAAGTGACTGTCAGTCAAATAGACCAAGAGAGAAGATTTCTTCTTCACATGGTCTTTAGCTTGTTGCTAAATGATGGTAGTTGGAGAGAAAGTTCTTCCTTCTTTCTATATACAAACAAATGTATGCACACATATACATTTTAAAGAGTTTGAGAAGGGTAATCAAAATGAATATTATATACTTTCATCACCATCATCATCATCATCATAGTCGTTGTTGTCCTAGGACAAAGCTTAACTAAATGGATAAGAACTTTCCTTAACTACCAATTTTGGCAAATGTTTTAATTTTCTCTGAAACAGGACCCTCAGTCCGTTTTAAGAACCAGAAGGGAACTAGACTCTTCCAAAGGTTTTTCAAGTATCACCAGGCAGGGAAGACTTTTGAGGCCCCTGATAAATGTTTATCTTCCTTCCTTCCTTCCTTCCTTCCTTCCTTCCTTCCTTCCTTCCTTCATCCCTCCCTCCCTCCCTCCTTCCTTCTCTCATCTTGCTTCCTCCAGAAAATGTTTACTGAGTGCCTACAAAGTGGTAAGTACTAGACAAGACCCTGGGGACAAAACTCTCATCAAAGTCAGATGTACCTGTTGAGTGAAACTTTGGCAACTAGCAGGGGAAATATGCATTAATCAGTGATCCCACAAACCACTGTGGGGTTACAACTGTGGCAGGTGTAGTGAAGAAGAGGTGCACAGGGCTTTGAGAGAGGCATTGGTCAGAGAGACCAAGGACAGCTTCTTGAGGAAGGGACACTTAAGTTGCAATCTAACGGATAAGCAAGAATCAACTTTCAAAGAAGGTAAGGAACAGGCTTCAGGCAGATGGGACAGCATGTGCAATGGTCCTGTGGCAAGGGGGATCATGGCAAGTTGGAGGGAATGAACTGATGCCCAGAGTGGACGAAGGACAAATACAATAGATATGGAGGAAAGGTTTTTTGCAAGATGAGGCTAAAAAGATGAGTAGGATCATAAAAGGACATGTAAATTATTGTAAGGAGTATTCCCTGAAAGCCTCAGAAGCATTCTAAGTAGGAAATGACATAATCAGGTTTGTGTTTCTAAAATGTGACTTTTACTTAGATGTGAAGAAGTGATTCTCTCTGCAGAGTGTGTGTCTGTGGTAGGAAGTGCAGGTAAGCTCTCCTGCCCACCTTGTGCCATGAATTTCTGTTCTCATTGAATTTCTATCACCTCACAGCATGCATCCTGTGGTTACAGTTCTCTCTCTCATCCTTTGATCCCCACACTGGACACTGCCATGCCTTTCTTAGTCCTCCAAACACTGCTGACACCACAAGGCAGTGTGTAGTATGTTTTCAACTAATGTTTAGTGATTACAGAAGGGATTTTGGCAGAATACAGAAGAGGCAAAAACAATATTGAACATGAGACTTTATGCTTTTAAAGTTCCCTGGAGAATTTCTACCAGGATTGTCTCACTGGCTTTCTTTTACCTTCAGCTTTCTCACTGCTGTCTGGATATGACATATTTTTTCCTACTGCAATCTTTCTCTTCCATCTTCTCCCAAGTCACAGGAACCCGGCCCCCAAGATCCTGTCTTCCCCTCACCAGCCATCAGAGGAGGCTCAAAATTCCTGCTTCCATTTAGTGGAGAACAGGGCAAAAGATGAAAGACTTAGTTTTTCATAACAAAACAAGCCCAGAGAGAGGTTTTTCCTAAGCGAAGAGGCAAATCTCTTCCTAGAAGGAATCTTCCTCACATAGCCCAACAGTTCAAAGCACAGTTGCCTTTTAAAGTAACAATTATTTTCTGTCCTTTGCATGTGCAGGAGTCATTTGCTTCTATTTTACTCACTGAACTCTATCTGATTATGCCATATCAATACCAGAATGCAAGAAGGATGAGGGATGTTTAATAAAAAATGACTATAGTGGATGAAATCCCAAAGATAAGAAACCAAATGGTCATCATCAAAATGTAGAAGAGAGGAGATAGCAAACATATTCTTATAAGCAAGTAGACAAAATAGGTCTGTGCGTGAACTTAGAGATGGAAAAAAAAAAAAAAAAACTTGCTGCAGGAAACTTTAGCTCCCAAAAGACACTGAGAAGTGACAGCATAAATAGCAAATAGAGGCAGAAAGGAAGGTAAAAAAGAGAGGTGAGAAATGTGAAGGCTGACAAGATGAAGAGAACAATTTACCAACGTGTGTCATTCCTCTCATAAATTAACTTCATTGATGGGCTAAATTGTTTGAACAAATGGGATGGAGCTATTTTCAGAGCAATTATTTATTCTAATCACCAATGGCCTTACAGTGAAGGGAACAGAGAGAAATCATGCTTTCCTGAGCTTCTCCATTTCAGTTAAATGTTTACACATTCAAACTGACACTAAAAGTAGTTGCTGCCTTTTGGACCTCTAAAAGATAAGGGTTCAGGGCAATAGAGTTTAGGTGGCTGCAGGTGGGTCCCTCAAAGAAGAAATTCATCTCCCTGCCCCCCAAAGAGCTACTTCCTTCTATTCAGACCCCTCCTGCATAAATATCTATCCACATGAGCCTGAATCAATTTAATTTCTTGAAGATTAATAACTAGGCTCTAGCATTGGAAAGTCTAGGTTCAACTACTGGCTCCATCATTGCCAAGCTGAGTGACCTTGGCCAACTTACTCATCCTTTCCAAATGTCAGTTTCCTATTCTGTAAAATGGGGACAATAATAATTATTACCTCATAGGTCTGTGATGGTAAATAAGGGAAAACATTATAACACTTGGAATCATGGCTATCAGTGTTAAAGTATCAGTTTTGGTTATATTAATAATTATTCTTTTTATGAGTGAATAGATGAACTGATGTAGTTAAAGCACAGTAATTCCTCCAGATATGTTATTCTTATGAGTTCCTCCAAAAGGAGCTTGAGGAAATGATTTGAGGACAGGAGGTTTATGTGGAAGGTACAGGGATGACCTATAGGGAAACAAAACAGTGTCTGAGGAGGGAAGACTGTCAGTACAAGTTGAGTTAAGCCAGTCATCACATTGGATGACTAAAGCTTAATCCTGCAGGGAATCCCAGAGATATGTTTGTATATCACTTGAAGGTCGAGAGAGTTGGCGTATTTATACATTCACTTGCATCAGTAATTGGTTGAGGGTTCTAATTCCCCAGCACTTCTAGCCAGCTGTTAATTAGCAGAACAGCTTCCTGCAAAGAGCCCTCAGGAAAATAGATGCATACTCTAGAAGTTGGATGATGTCCAGAGCACTGTTTGGACATCTGAAGTTAATAATAACTCAGGGACTCGAAGACAACAGCTTTCAAAATACAGCTCTGAACTATGGCAGGTGATTTCCTTGTAACCCTAAAATGTAAGTGGCCTTTGAAATGATCACACTGGGTGTGTTCCAGCCAATCTGTCACTTAGCAAATGTATTGACCCAAAAGAGAATTATATCATTTTTTTTCAAAAGCAATATGGGACAAAGTATTGAATATAAGTGTCATTACAATATAATGAAATGGAAATAATTTGGGGTACAGAATATATGTACTTGAGTCTTGGCTATGTTGTTTACTTGTTTATGACTTTTTGACCATGTTTGGGGGGGGTCTATCCTCCCACTCATTAAACTAGAATCAATATTTATCATTCATGTGATCTTATATTAAAGTCATTTAAAGAAGTCAAAATATTTTACAGCTGTAAGGCATTCTTACAATCAGCATGTCCAGATTACTGAAGCTGACACCTTCAAATAA
This sequence comes from Mesoplodon mirus, assembly GCF_964341445.2. Taxonomy (NCBI): domain Eukaryota; kingdom Metazoa; phylum Chordata; class Mammalia; order Artiodactyla; family Ziphiidae; genus Mesoplodon; species Mesoplodon mirus. The sequence goes on along the minus strand of NC_138983.1, from coordinate 29,375,476 downwards.
CAAACTCCACGTTGGGGACTATTCTTGGTGGAAATGTTTGCAAAATACATATCCCCTGTAAACTATATTTGATAAAATTATTGGATTATTTCTCAGAGCACTTACCCTGCAAGAGCGATGATCTCTAGGCTATTATGATATATCACACTAGTTGCTTTCATGCTTCCTTCTCCCTCATGATTATCCCTCCTTATTGCTATCAGTTTCTATGGCAACTAAATAACTAATCTCATTAAATCAGTAACCCAACGTAACACCTAACACCTGAATAAGCTCCAACTAGTTTGAGGGTATGCACCACATAAATAAACTTTGCCATATCTGTTTTCCTTGCCGCTCAGAGGAATTTCTCACTTACTTTCAGATTCTTTGCTGTATTTGGATAGTTGAGGATTTCAGTAATCTGATCATTTCATAAAAAGTAGCATTATACTATACACTGACTGTAGCATTAAAGAAGATGAGGCACCTAGACATTCCTCTGCAAATACCTCGTTCATTCATTCATTCACTCATTCAACAAATATTGCCTTTCACCTCCCTGATGGTGTATACTGCAAATATAGTAAGGAATCAGACTCTTACCTCAATGTAAAGGAAAATGTAGTTTAGAAATGAAAATAAAGCTTGTACAGCTGATTATAATTTTACTACATTCTATATTATTCACTATGGCATAAGACAGTTGCAGATAAAGTGCTTTGGAGTTTAGAGTTCAAGGACAGAAAAAATACTTCTAGTTTGAGAGATCAACAATTTAATGAAGTAGTTGATATATTAACTGATTCTTCAAGAATAAGTAGAATATGAATTTGGGAAGGTAGAGGGAAAGGCTACCCTAGGCTTAAAAAAAATGCATGAATAAGGGCACTGAGGCAGCTCCTTGGGAGATGTAGAATGTGGAATGGCAAGTGGTCAGTTCGACTTGAGATAGTTACATGAAGAAATTTATGGGAAAAAATTTTCCTAAACTAAGCGTGGCCTGAAAGTAGAAGGCATTGAATGCCCAACTAATAGGTGTGGACAGTAACAGCCACTGAATCATTGTGAACAGATGTGGGCAGGACTCATGGCTATACTCAGGGTATTACTGTATTTGGTAGAGTGGGCACAGGCAGGAGTAGGAGAGACCAGTAAGCAAGTGTTAGGAAGAGGGGGGAAAAGCCATGAGAGGAGAGTTATTGCCCACTGGGAAGAAGAAGCATAAATGATGTTCCCTAAGGAAAAGACAGAGGAGGGACGACGAAGAGTCTTGGGACCTTGACAAAAGTACCAGAAGGACCTTTAGTTTCAGAAGTCCAGAGGGACAATCTGGATCACTCAGCTCCACAAATCATGTCCTTCTCTTGGAAATGAGGTTATCTATTATGAACTCATTCTGCTTTCCCCTTGTCTCTCATCAAAATATTTACCTCAAAATAATTGCTCCTTAGTCATCTCTCAACCCAAAGAACAAGTGCATGAATCATAATTTCTATTTTACAGCAAGAAATAAGAAGGTATGAGAAGCTCTGATATTTACTTATCATTCGAAGTTCAGGGAGAAGCTAAAATAATAACCTAGGATATTAATGCAGAAAAACAACTCTAAGCAGAACTACAACAAAAACATGATCTTATTTGAGTTCTAATAAGGTATACAGTAAATAATAGGCACCCCGTGGATGCAATATAGGTGAACTCATAAATGATTAAATAAAGGGGTAAATAAATTAATGAAAGAAGGACATGCACCCTTGAATCAATGAACAAATGAGCTGTTGGAACAAAGTTCTAGATGTGACAGCAATGTTTCCTCAATCTTTTATATTCATATTTTTTCCAAAATATTATATACATAACAAGCCTCAATCCATTCAAGTCCAACTTTATTCAACCAAGTCACGATTATCCATGTGTTATGATGAGCTATTCACTTAACATACATTTGAGCAGCAACTATGTGCCAATCAACGTATTAGGTGTCATGGATACAAAGACATATAGAAGGATCTTAATCTTGAGAAGTTTACAGTCTGGGGAGACAGCTATTGAATAATAATTATAAACTGTGATAGGAGTTAAAAGTGGACATTTTTTCAGGTTGCAATAAGACTTATGTAAAGTTTTAAAATGAGTTCATTTATACTAACTCTTTAATTTGTAACTTTCTTTTTTCAGTCAGAGGATGGCAATAATAGTGCTTGACTATTCCATAGATTGTAGGATTGTTGTGAAAGTCTTCTGAGTTAAAAACTTCAGATGCTCCAGTATGAGATGCTTTTATTATTATTACTATTCATTGGAGATTTATGGCATCATTGTATCAACATTTCAGATAGGCTACTAGCAAATCCTTTCAGATCTAGGAATTAATGAAAGCAGTACTCATTGTCCAAAATCTCAGAAAGTTTTCTCCAATTATAGAAGTTGAATGACTACTTTAAAAGGAGAAAATTATTTCACTAGAATTTAAATCTGCCCCCAAACTTTTCAGACGGATAATTTTCTCTGAGCAATGATAGATAACCAGCCCTTCAAAATGTGTCAGGCAGTGTAGAGAATAAAAAAAATTGACCACTTAAAACCTAATTATTTAAAATGGTAGATAATAGAATGATCTTGCTCCAGATGAGGACACTTCACTTCTGATTATATTCAAGGGAAGGAGACTTGCAAATCTGAGTTGCACTCCTGTTGTAGCTGGTATGGAAAACTTCTTAGAGTTTATGCACAAAAGCTCATCACCAAGAAAAGAAATGTTCTTTTCTTGGCTGAGTTGGGTCTTAGTTGCTATGCACGGGCTTTCTCTAGTTGCGGCGAGTGTTCTGGTGTGCGGGCTTCTCATTGCAGTGGCTTCTCTTGCTGTGGAGCACAGGCTCTAGGCACGCAGACTTCAGTAGTTGCAGCATGCAGGCTCAGTAGTTATGGCTCATGGGCTCTAGAGTGCAGCCTCAGTAGTTGTGGCACATGGGCTTAGTTGCTCGGCAGCATGTGGGATCTTCCCGGACCAGGGATCGAACCTGTGTCCCCTGCATTGGCAGGCAGATTCTTAACCACTGCACCACCAGGGAAGTCCCTGAAATGTTTTTTAAACAACATACTTTATCAACTGAGAATGAAATTCACCTCTTAGCACTCATAAAGGGCATAGCATGAGTACACTTGTAAGAAGCAGGAAGAGGTGGATTAGGTCTCCAGATTTCTCACAAATTGAACTAGTAAACTCGATTGCATATTGATTGGATTTATCATTCATGCTATTAAATTATCACAGTGAAGTGAAAATTAAACAGAAAGAGCAACTTCTTCCTCTCTTATTGCCCAACACCATCCATCACAAACACATTATATGTTGGATCTGTACCTAATTATCCTGAAACATGAATCTTTGAAGTTGGAACAAGAAGGAATCTTTTTTTTTTTTTTTTTTTTTGGCGGTACATGGGCCTTTCACTGTTGTGGCCTCTTCTGTTGCAGAGCACAGGCTCTGGACGCGCAGAGTCAGTGGCCATGGCTAATGGGCCCAGCCGCTCTGCAGCATGTGGGATCTTCCCAGACCGGGGCACGAACCCATGTGCCCCGCATCGGCAGGCAGACTCTCAACCACTGCGCCACCAGGGAAGCCCCAGAAGGAATCTTGGAACTTGCCCTCTCCATCGTGCCACTCTCTCCATCCTGTCCTCCACTTCATGAATGAAGAAAATGACAACAAGGAAAGTAAAGTTACTGTCCCAAGGAATCAAGGAGAAGAAACTACAGTGCACCAAGCTTCTACCAAGTGAAAGACACACTATCTATAGGTGCTTTGTGTCCCAAATCAACTTTATCAGGCTAAGCCCCTGAGGTCAGGAACTGTCTGAATTTTTGCTTTTCTTTTATTCTCATTGTGTGGCATAGCACCTGACACTTAGTAGCTGCTCAATAAAGATGTATGGCATGGATGAATAACTGTTAATTAAAGACAAAGCTACAGAGCAAGCCAATGGCAGCATGTGGTCTTAGAGTCCAGTTTTCCTGCCACACAGACCTAGATGCATTTCATGGTACCACAGAGCCATTCCCAAGTGTTGGTTTGCAAACTCAGGAGCTTCCCGGGTGAAAATGTCCCCCATACACGAAGGGCATGGAGTGACTAAAGAAAGAGGCAGACCACTCCAGATTGGTGGGTGGAACATTTAATAGCCGCTGATTGACAGGATCCAGCTCTTGGGTCAACCGGTGGCCATGTTCTCTCAATGACCTTCTCCAATACCAAGTTTTATAACTGGGTGTTTGCTACCAAGGATGAGCCTTTTGAGAGGTGTGAGTCCTAGTAAATTTACTGCAAGGTAAATATGCACCAAAAAGATGCCTGTCTTATTTCATGTTAAAACGTATCTTCTAGATTTTTGGTGATATCTTGTAATTGTCTCTCAACATTTCTTTTGAAGCTACACTTTCCAAATAGCTTGACCAACATAAAGTCAAGAATCACAAACAATCCAGTCTAAGCACCATGCCCACAGTGGTTTAGCAAATTAAGAGACAGTCCCAAAATGAAGATCATAAGATTAAATAACCCCCAATATCTCATTCAGCTTTAACATTCTATAACATTGTTTATATTAAAAGTTTTGAAAAAAATGAGGAAAATAGAATCAGGAAAATAATGCATAAGGATTTATTCATTATTCATGATAGTAGTAATAATAGAAAGCTGTAATTACATAGCATATGAAATTTACACAGCAAACTTACATAAATAAGATTATTGTGATGATTAAAAAATACACATAAGCTACTTAAAACAAGACCTGGCACATGAGGAGAATCAAGATGTTTGCTATCCCCTTTATTATTATTTATCAAGGTAATAATCACATCTGGAATTTCAAGTTAGTAAACTACAGGTAAAAGAATTAGATGGACTGGATTTGAAATTTGGTTCCTCCACTTTCTAGCTGTGTGATCATGAGAAACCTACATAACAATTCTGAGTTGCAGTCTGCTCAGCTACAAAATGAGCATAATAACCCATTCTCATGGTTGCCACAAAGGCTAAAAAAGATGATAAAAGAAATACCTAAACTTGTGCTTGGCAGTAGTAAGGACAAATAAGTGTTGCTCTTTCAATAGTTTTATGATTGTTATTATTAGTTAATCACAACATCTATGTAGTAGTTTTTACTAGCTCCACCCTATGGAAGAGGAAACTGGAGCTTATAGAGGGAAAATAACTTGAACAAGTTCCTCTTAATGGATAGGACTGGAATGATGATACAGATCTACTGAGCAGTCCAATTTCAACTTAGACAAAACTGCATGGCAGAAAATAGCCTTCTCCTGCTACCACTTGTGGGTGAAAGCTCATGGATCTGTGTATAAACTGCCTCAGCTAATACCACTGATATTTTTGTTGGAGATTTCCAGAGGCACAGTGCTTTAAACAAGCACTTTTCAGAAGTATGTGTTATGGAACAAAACTCTCTGTGATACTCAGGAAAAACAAAAAAAAGGAAGGGGGATGGTGTTGTATCTCAAATTGAGAATTGTTCTATATCTTATTCACCTGTTGTAAATTCACAATACACATGAGCACATCAAAGGAGTCCTGCACGAGATACTTAAAAATAAATTATACTGTGTTTAATCCCACATTGAATCTCAAATCCCTGAACTATTTGAACCCAGAACACCTATGAGCAGCCACAGAACCCACTTTGGGAAATGTCACCTTCCATGACACTATGAGTTATAGATACATTGGCAAAATATTGAGATAGATAATAAAGAGTACGGTAGATCTTTACTTTCCTCTCAAATTCCACAATGTATATAGATACCTGATCTATCTTCACATGATTATCTTTGAGATTATTAAAAGCTTTGTTAAAAGTTTTGGGCTGCAAAAGTGAGAATGAGAGTTAAAATGAAATACTGGACTAATGTCAGAGAGTCTAGGTTCTCCTCATAATTTTATAATTAACTGCACCTTTGTAGCTAACTCGGGGTAAAATCCAATCCTTGCCACTTAATAGTCATGTAGACTTTGGGTAAGTCTCAGAGCTCTACAAGCCTCCACTTACTCATCTACAAAATGGGGATAATAATGAATGTGTTTGATGGTTGCTACCAAGATGAGTGTGAAATGGGGCTAATATCACCTACATAGAATGACTATTGTAAGGATGATGATAATACATGAAAAGTGACCATCAGAACCGGAGCATGGTATATATCCAATAAATTTTAGCTGTAACTTCAGCATCTTTCATCTTCACTTTTGTTTACCAGTAAACTGAAGTTGATACAGACCTGCCCATCACTCAGGGTTGCCCCCCACTCCTTCATTCACTTATTCATTGTTTCTTTTTTTCTTTCATTTATTAAAAATTTGCTAATTATCTGCATACATTGGGGTAAGCACATGGCAGAGATGAATACAATGTATCCCTGGCATTCAAAGAGCATACAACCCAACAAAGAAGACAAATGGGCATAGGATACTCACTACAGAAAATGTTTAAGGTTATAAGAGAGGTGTGTAAGAGATGCTAGGGATGCACAACAAAAGGGGGGAAATTATTCCTGCCATAAAGGGAGAAAGGGAAGTTGAGAATGTTTTAAAGAGAAAATCATCTTTCAGTTGGACTATACAGATTGAAGAGAAGTTCATAAGGCAGATAAGTAATCATTAAATTAGCTATTATTTATCAAGCCCTTAAAATATGCAAGACATGTGGAGATTTATAAATCGAAGTGGCAACCAGGGCCTAGAGTGGAGTCCCCATCTCAACCACCTTAAAGGCATATTCTGGGAGGTGAACGGTTGCTTCATCCCTAAGTGCTTCCCATAAGAGCATTGACATCACCATGCCTTTGGTCTTGACAATTCATTGTTCTCACTTTGGGCTTGTTTTAATTCTATTCCAATCTATACTTTGATAAAGATTTTCAAAAAATCTGTATGGCATCTGAGGAAGAGGATAATTATGAAAACAGGATAATTTCTTTACTTCTCTGTGCATTTCCTAATGCCTTGTCTTCACTGACACACCTTTTTGAATTATAGTTGCCTCTACTATATGCTACTTTAGATCATTATTCTAAATTTTAGCATTTTTCAATTTTAAACTAAAAAAAAAACCCTTACATTCTCTCTTTAAACTATGCTGAATACACAGTTCATATGTTGTTTTTTGTGTTGTCTTTGGTCTCTGAGAAAGGAGAATTCCCTCTTTGTGCTAGGTACGTATAACACTAATTTAAGCTCATGTCTTCCACTTCATTAAGACTGAAATTACATTGGCTTCCTTGGAGTATTTCTTGAAGGGAATTAAAATTTCCAGGGAGTTCACATTCTAAAGTTCCCTTTTGGTTGTGATTCTTGAGTCTGCTGTATGTTGGTTCCCTGGTCTGAGTCTTGCCTCTGTACCCACCTAACTCTCCACACTTCCTTTCCTTGCCAGGAAGATTCGAGGGTCATGGTGAAGAGCTCACATAGGAAATAGCAAGTAAGTTAGCCTGGTATCAAGGCACTCACTTGAACAAAGGTCTTTTAAATAATATAGCTTATTGCCCTTAAAAGACAACTACATTTATAACTAACACTTTCTCCTTTCTATTAATCTCTTCTTTTTGTAATATGAGGAACTGAAGACAACTTCTTATTTTCCAACTTATTCATGAATTCTTTTGACAAATGTTGACTGAGGACCTGCTATGTGCCAGGTGTATTTCTTGGCACTGGTGATACTTTAGGAACAAAGCAAACTACCTACTCTGAGCCTTAGGGGTTTTTTTGTTTTTTGGGTTTTTTTCATTTGTAAAGAAGGTATTCTGCCCATTTTTAAATCATGTTGTTTGTCTTTTTGGTATTTAGTTGTATGACTTGTTTATTTATTTTGGATATTAAGGGCAGAAGACCTGAAGAGACATATTTCCAAAGAAGATATACAGATGGCCAACAGACACATGAAAAAAAAATGTTCAACTTTGCTAATCATCAGAGAAATGTAAATCAAAACCACAACAAGTATCACCTCATACCTATCAGATAGCTATCACCAGAAAGACCACAAATAACAAATGATGGCAAGAATATAGAAAAAGGGAGCCCCAGTACATTGTTGGAGGGAATATAAATTGGTGCAGCCACTATGGGAAACAGTATGGAAGTTCCTCAAAAAACTAAACATAGAATTTCCATATAATCCAGCAATTCCATTCCTGGGTATATACCTGAAGAAAATGAAACTACTGATTCAAAAAGATATATGCACCAGGATGTTCATATCAGCATTATTTATAATAGCCAAGATACAGAAGTAAGCTAGGTTTCCATCAACGGATAAGTGGATGAGGAAGATATGATATATATAAATGAAATGGAATATTACTCAGCCACTAAAAATGAAATTTTGTCATTTGCAAAAACATGGATGGACTTGGGGGGTATTATGCTTAGTGAAATAATTCAGACAGAGAAATAAAAATACTATATATTATCACTTATAGTGGAATCTAAAAATAAACAAACAAATGAATATAAAAAACAGAAACAGACTCATAGATATGGAGAACAAACTAGTGGTTACCAGTGGGGTGGGGCAAGGTAGGTATAGGGGATTAAGAGGTATGTACTACTATGTGTAAAATAAGCTACAAGGATATATTTACAGCACACAGAACATAGCCAAAATTGTATAATATGTTTAAATGGAGTATAATCTATAAAAATATTGAATCACTATGTTGTACACCTGAAACTAATATAATACTGTAAATCAACTATACTTCAATAAAGAAAAAAAACACATTTCCCTGTTGACTTCTATTGTAACAAGTGCTTTGGTAATAACAAAAATTTATATCCAGCACATAATAAAAATCAATCTTAATTTAAAAAAAAAGAAGTGAAGGTAGAAATAGCTACTTTTAATATTTGTTGTAAGGGTTAAGTAAGGTCTGTGAGTAAAGCACACAATAAAGTGTCTGACACATTAATAATAATAATGATAATCACCACCAAACTCAACAATAACATTAAGAGGAAGTTTAGACTAGGGGAGAAACATTGGGGTAAACATTCCTTACATTCTACCAGTGGTGGCAAGGTGATTATGATTAAGAGACAGATAATAAATAACCAAAACGATATTACAGAGTATGTAAATACTAAGAAGACAAAGCATGGGGAAGTTGATAGGGCATGGGAAAGCTGCATGACAACAAATTGTACAATGAAACATGACATGCCCAGGAAGTACTTCGCAGCACATATAACCACAATTGTAAAAAATCAAGAGGACAGAATGCTTATAGGGACAATCTTTCATGCTTGGTAGAGAGTTATAGCAAAGAGTAGATATAGGGGGATTTAATCTTTCATATTTTTCTTTGGGATAATTTTGCTTTCTATGAAAAAAGATAATTCACTCTAAAATTGAATGACGCAATTATCACAATGAGTACACATACACTGACAGACTCCAAAACATACACCAAATTTGAGGTGAGAAACCTGCTAGCAATTGCAATCTTGCAACCTCAGATACAAGGTTTTAGAAATCTACATGATGATGAATTCAAAATGGCAACCTACCAAAGAAAGGAACGGCCCATCTCCTTCAACAGCTTTTGGTGCCAATAGGAACAACAATAATAACAACAACCAACCCTCCATTTCTTCCTAGAAGCAATTTCCTTCTGGTCCATTTGCACCTACTATAGAATTTGTACAGCTAGAGAGAATTGACAGACTGGTTCCCTGGACCCAGGTGTGTTTTTAGAATGAAATCTCTGCCCACAAGTGGGAGTTAAGAACAGAGCAGAGAGGTGGGTAGATTGTTTATCTGGATGAGACTCCTGCTGGTATCTGCTAGCCAGAATATCTTCTCCTCAGCTTAAGGAATGGAGGTGAGGAAGGGGGTTAGAAGGATCTGGTGTTTCACTAGATAAATGAGCTGGCTGCAAACATGCACTAGCATGCCTGTGAAAAGAGTTCAAGCATACAAACAAGACAGACCAACAGAAGGCTTTCTCCTGAGTGTGACACTTTGGCTGGGCCCCTAACAGTGCCCCCGAACTTTCTTCCTCTTGATTTCTTCCTCTCATTCCTCACCTCCATAGGTTCCCTTGAAAACTTGCTCTGAGGTCTACTATGTCCAAGGGCAAGGGAATATAGGAGTCAAATTCAGTAACTTAGATGACTTATCAGTAAGTCCCTTTCACTTTCCTTCCACTGTGACCCAGAATCTCAGCCCTAGGAAATAAACTCTTATTTTTGGCTACAATTCCCTTCTTAGGCCACATTTTGAGGAATCTTTTCCCATCTTTCTCCCCAAGCCTGAGCTTCACCATTGTATTGTTGCTGCTGTGTGACTAGTAGAAGGAGTAGTAGTAATATTTATGCGTCAGACATTTATTATGTGCTTTATACATATACTCGTCATTTAATCCTCACAAGAAATATTCAGGGTAGTTATTTTTACTCCCAATTATTTTTTACACATGATAACTAAGGAGCAGGAGATAAATAACCTGCCTAAGTTGAAGAGCTAACAAATGGAGGGGCTGAGATTTACATCCAGGTGTGTGCAACCTAAAGCCAGTGTTTTAACCAGAATAATATTTTGATAAACACCATATTGACTACTCTATTTTTCTATATTATTATTTCCAGTTCTTCCTAACATATAGGATCATGCTACATGATCTCTGATCTGACTCCTGCCAAGTTCCCTCTTGCTTGCATTACTACACATTGCTCCCTGTTGAGAATCCTTATTGTGGTAACCTGTTTCCCTATAGACCTCGAACGTGCCTTCCTAACATCTACCAATGGTCAAAACCACAGGTGCTTACTGCTCTGGAGAGCATATATTCTGCCTTCTGGACTCTTTCTAACTGTGCAGCTGCAGCATCTTCACAATGGTATCTATTTCCCATTCTGGTCCCTGTCTATCCTTCCTATTCTGCTGCCTGCCAAGTTTATTCATCATCCATCACATGGCATAGACAACGTTGATAGCTACATTCAAGGACAGGGAAAAGTCATTTTTCTCTAAGCAAGGCCAGAGAGAAGCAATATCAAGTAATCTGGAGGTATATACTTCAAAAGGTAAGATTAACAAACTTCTTTATAACTAAGCATAATTTCAATTGTCTATTTTTATTTTTTTAAAAAGAATTTATTGGAGGGTAGTTGATTTACAATGTTGTGTGGTTTCAGGTGTACGGAAAAGTGATTCACTTATACATATATTCATTCTTTTTCAGATTCTTTACCCATATAGGCTATTAGAGAATATTGAGTAAAGTTCCCTATGCTATACAGTAGGTCCTTGCTGGTTATCTATTTTATGTATAGTAGTGTGTGTATGTTCAATGCAAGCTCCTGATTTATCCCTCTCCCCTCCCATGTTTCCACTTTTGTAACCATAAGTTTGTTTTAGAAATCTGTGAGTCTGTTTATGTTTTGCAAATAAGTTCATTTGTATCATTTTTTAAATTAGATTCCACATATGAGTAATATCATGATATTTGTCTTTGTCTGACTAACTTCACTTAGTATGATAATCTCTAGATCCATCCATGTTGCTGTAAATGGCATTATTTTGTTCCTTTTCTATGGCTGAGTAATATTCCATTGTATATATGTACCACGTCTTCTTTATCTATTAGTCTGCCGATGGACATTTAGGATGCTTCCATGTCTTGGCTATTGTGCTTCAGTTAACATTGGGGTGCATGTATCTTTTCTAATTATGGTTTTCTCTGGATATATGCCCAGGAGCAGGATTGCTGGATCATATGGTAGCTCTATTATTAGTTTCTTAAGGAACCTCCATATTGTTTTCCATAGTGGTTGTACCAATTTACATTCCCACCAACAGTGTAGAAGGGTTCCCTTTTCTCCACACTCTCTCCAGCATTTATTGTTTGCAGTCTTTTTGATGATGGCCATTCTGACCTGTGTGAGGTGATACCTCATTGTAGTTTTGTTTTGCATTTCTCTGATAATTAGTAATGTTGAGCATCTTTTCATGTGCTTTTTGGCCATCTGTATGTCTTCTTTGGAGAAATGTCTATTTGGATCTTCTGCCCATTTTTTGATTAGGTTGCTTGTTTTTTTGACATAGAGCTGTATGAGCTATTTGTATATTTTGGAGACTATCCCTTGTTGGTTGCTTTGTTTTCAAATATTTTCTCCCTTTCTGTGGGTTGTCCTTTTGTGTTGTGTGTGTATTCCTTTGCTACACAAAAGCTTTTAAGTTTCATTAGGTCCCATTTTTCTATTTTTGTTTTTATTTCCATTTCTCTAGGAGGTGGGTCAAAAAGGATCTTGCTGTGATTAATGTCATAGAGTGTTCTGCCTATGTTTTCCTCTGAGAGTTTTATAGTGTCTGGCCTTACATTTAGGTCTTTAATCCATGTTGAGTTTATTTTTGTGTATGGTGTTAGGGAGCGTTCTAATTTCATTCTTTTACATGTAGCAGTCCAGTTTTTCCAGCACCACTTATTGAAGAAGCTGTCTTTTTTCCATTGTATATTCTTGACTCCTTTATCAAAGATGAGGTGACCATATATGCATGGGTTTATCTCTGGGCTTTCTATCCTGTTCCATTGATCTTTATCTCTGTTTTGGGGCCAGTACCATACTATCTTGATTACTGTAGCTTTGGAGTATAGTCTAAGTCTGGGAGCCTGATTCCTCTAGCCCCGTTTTTCTTTCTCAAGATTGCTTTTGTTATGCGGGCTCTTTTGTGTTTCCATAAATATTGTGAAATTTTTTATTCTAGTTCTGGACTCACTGATTTTAAATCATAAAACATGTAAAGCAAATTAGCATATTCCCTGCAAAATGTGTACTCTTTGAAATATATTGAGGAAGCAAAAAGTGGTAAGAAATAACATTTAATAACATTTCTTACATGCTATACATATTTCTAGGCACTTTTTTTTTTTTTTTTGTGGTACGCAGGCCTCTCACTGTATGGCCTCTCCCGTTGCGGAGCACAGGCTCCGGACACGCAGGCTCAGCAGCCATGGCTCACGGGCCTAGCCGCTCCACAGCATGTGGGATCTTCCCAGACCGGGGCATGAACCCGTGTCCCATGCATCGGCAGGCGGACTCTCAAGCACTGTGCCACCAGGGAAGCCTCTAGGCACTTTTTATATGTTACTATTTATATTGGAAATCGCTATATCTGGGTTCTGTTTGAAGCTACCAATGACCTGTGTGTAGTATAGGGCAAATATGACCACAATTCCTCTCAGTCTGAATACGCCCCCTTCTACATTGTGATGTTGCCACTCCTCCCATAGAAAGTGGGAATCAATTTTTTTTACTCCTTGAATTTTTACTGGTCCTATAACTTGCTTTGACTACTACATGTAACAGAAGTGATGTGGTGTGAATTTCAAACTGAGACTTAAAGAGGCTTGATACTTCTACATTTGTTCTCTTGGAATCTTGAAACCATTATGCTGTGAAGAAGCCTGGGTTGAAAAATACGATGGAGAGAGAAAAGTCCAGATGTTCTGGCCACTCCAGTTGGTCACCAGCATATTGAAGTTGCATGAGTGAGGTCAAGAAAAAGCAGCAGAACTACCCAGTCATCACACAGAATCATGATAATTAATAAATTTTTGTTGTTTAAAGCTACTAAGTTTTAGTGGGTTTTTTTTTCTATATGGAGCAATAATAACTAAGAGAAAAACTGGTATCAGAAGTGGGGGGTGCTCACATAACTAAAAACTAACGAATGTGGCATTGGTTCTCAGATCAGGCAACAGGCAGAGAGACAGGACTAGAAGAAAGGAGATATTTAGTGGAGGCTAAAATATACCTGATATATGCAAAGAAACTGCTCTCAGAGACTCAGACAAGGGAAAACTGTATTTTGTTGTAGGAGGTTTGAAAAATCTGTCTCCTGTGATAGCTTGGAAGACACAAAATGCAACTAAAGAATATATGGCTCTGACTAAAGTTTCAGGGCAGTGTGTTAAATATGTCAACTGGCTTTTATTTTTAAGCTAACCATTTAAAATTATGATACTAGTATGATGAGCTAAGAAAGAAATTCTGCCTTATGCAAACAGAATTTAAAAGAAGTATAAAGAAGCCAAGACTTTCTGGGTTGGAAAATAAAACTATTTTATATGTCTGGTCTCTCCAGGTGATAAAATCTTCTGAAAGTAAGCAATGACCCCATGGTAGAGATTAAAATGAGAATATTGTTCTGAGACACTTGGTTGAGACCTCAGAAAGATTTGAGGTGGTGGCTACCAGACACACTTGGAATCTTAAAAGATGTGTTTCCATAGCAGCCATATATGCAGCTCAAGGTAGAGAAATGCCTGTTGCACAAGGAACTATACACATGACTTTTGGGGTATAGAGTTAAGCTCAATCATATTTATAAAAAATCCACAAAAATTTTGCATGTCATTTACCAGTTTGGACTAAAAGAGATAATTCGAAGTGAAAAAAGGCCCATAGTTCCCCAAATTCTATAAGCAGGAAGTAGGATGATTAAGCCACCTAGCTGTAAATACAGAATATTAATTACATTTCAGTGGGCATAGACAGGAGCCCAAAGGTCGGAGTCAAGAGCAGAAGAGAACAGAGAATCAAGGAAGCAGAAGTTAATTCTAAACTAACCTAAGAATATGCTCTTTCCCATGAATAGAAGAACCCGATAACATGAGCCCCTCAAGTTTGATGCTGCAACTGGAATGAGACACTTGGCAGACACTGCAGTGGAACTGAGTATATTTTGCATGTGGGAGAAATGTGAATGATTTGTGGCCTGCCAGCCAGAAATGTACCAAATTTACTAGTAAATTGTGATGAGTTGTAAAAGATGGCCACCCACTTCCATTCATAATACACAAGCCTCTTTGCAATACAGCTTTGTCAGTTATCTCATCAAGATGTAAAATCTAATAGAGAACAGATTTATGGTTGCCAAGGGGAAGGGGGTGGAGGAAGGATGGATTGGGAGCATGGGATTAGCAGATGCAAACTATTATATATAGGATGGATAAACAAGGTCCTACTGTATAGCACAGGGAAATATATTCAATATCCAGTGATAAACCATAATGGAAAAGAATATAAAAAAGAATTTATATACGTGTATAACTGAATCACTTTGCTGTACAGCAGAAAATAATACAAACATTATAAAGCAACTATACTTCAATTTAAAAAAATATGTGGAGTCTACATTTGACCTCTTGCATCTGGGCTGAACTTGAGACTAGCTTTCACCAAAGAATGTGGAGGAAGCCATTCTAAGCAAAAGCCTCATGAGGCATTGTAGCTTCTTTCCTTTCATAACCTGAGACCACCATGCTGTGACAAAGAGCAGGATGAAAGACCATGGGGGTACAAGGAGGTTGGTCCTCTGGGCTGTTCCAGCCCCCCCATCTGATCCATCACATAACTGTAGTGCATGATATCTGCAGAAAAACTACCCAGTCAACCTGTAGAACCATGAGAAATAACAAATTGGTCTTATTTTTAAGCCACTAGGGTTTGGGGCTTAGTCTGGTGGTTTATTATACATCTAGAGGTAATTGAAACATTATGTGATACATTGTGAAAGTATGTAGCTTTCCTTTATCTCTAAAACATTTGTGATTGAGAAACAATAATATCAATTTCACCCTCTTTCCAGGGATATTGAGATAGTTAAAGGTCATCCTGAGTATTTGAATAAAGCTGAATAAAAATGCTTTCACTATGCTGCCTCATATCTTTTATATTCAAGGAATATTATTAGTTTATATGCAAGGAATTTTATTCAACTGTATTAAAAAATTTTGGCTACAAATTTCCCAGAAGAAATATCTAAATCAATAGTTAAGGAAGTGGAGAGACCCTCAAGATGGTAGAGGAGTAAGACATGGAGATCACCTTCCTCCCCACAAATATATCAGAAATACATCTACATGTGGAACAACTCCTACAGAACACCTACTGACCGCTGGCAGAAGACCTCAGACCTCCCAAAAGGCAAGAAATTTTCCACGTACCTGGGTAGGGCAAAAGAAAAAAGAAAAAACAGAGACAAAAGAATAGGAACAGGACCTGCTCCTCTGGGAGGGAGCCGTGAAGGAGGAAAGGTTTCCAAACATTAGGAAGCCACTTCACTGGTGGAGACTGGGGGTGGCTGGGGGGAAGGTTCGGAGCCACAGAGGAGAGAGGAGCAATAGGGGTGCAGAGGGCGAAGTGGAGAGATTTCCGCACAGAGGATCAGTGCCGACCAGCACTCACCAGCCCGAGAGGCTTGTCTGCTTACACGCCGGGGCGGGCGGGGGCTGGGAGCTGAGGCTCGGGCTTCGGAGGTCAGATCCCAGGGAGAGGACTGTGGTTGGCTGTGTGAACACAGCCTGAAGGGGGCTAGTGCGCCACGGCTAGCCGGGAGGGAGTCCGGGAAAAAGTCTGGACCTGCCAAAGAGACAAGAGACTTTTTCTTGCCTCTTTGTTTCCTGGTGCGTGAGGAGAGGGCATTAACAGCGCTGCTTAAAGCAGCTCCAGAGACGCGCGCGAGCCGCGGCTAACAGCACGGACCCCAGAGACGGGCATGAGACGCTAAGGCTGCTGCTGCAGCCACCAAGAAGCCTGTATGCAAGCACAGGTCTCTATCCACACCTCCCCTCCTGGGAGACTGTGCAGCCCACCACGGCCAGGGTCCCGGGATCCAGGGACAACTTCCCCAGGAGAACACACGGCGCACCTCAGGCTGTTGCAATGTCATGCTGGCCTCTGCCGCCGCAGCCTCGCCCCACATTTCGTACCCTTCCCTCCCCTGGCCTAAGTAAGTCAGAGTCCCCTAATCAGCTGCTCCTTGAACCCCATCCTGTTTGACTGAAAAACAGATGCCCTCAGGGGACCTACATGCAGAGGCAGGGCCAAATCCAAAGCTGAACCCCAGGAGCTGTGTGAACAAAGAAGAGAAAGGGAAATCTCTCCCAGCAGACTCAGGAGCAGCGGATTAAATCTCCACAACCAACTTGATGTACCCTGTACCTCTGGAATACCTGAATAGACAACGAATCATCCCAAAATTGAGGCAGCAGACTTTGGGAGCAACTCTAGACTTGGGGTTTGCTTTCTGCATCTAATTTGTTTCTGGTCTTATGTTTATCTTAGTTTATTATTTAGAGTTTATTATCATTGGTAGATTTCTTTATTGATTTGGTTGCTTCCATCCTTTTCTTTTTTTATATATATATTTTCCTTTTTTGCTTTTTTTGAGTGAGTATATGTATGCTTCTTTGTGTGATTGTGTCTGTATAGCTTTGCTTTTACCATTTGTCCTAGGGTTCTGTTTGCTTTTTTGTTTGTTTGTTTGTTTTAGTATAGTTTTTAGCACTTGTTATCATTGGTGGATTTGTTTTTTGGTTTGGTTGCTCTCTTCTTTCTTTCTTTTTTCTTGGTTTATTACTTATTAATTTTTTAATTTGTAATAATGTTTTTAATAACTTTATTTTATTTGATTTTTTTCTTTCTTTCTTTTGTCTCCCTTTTTTTCTAAGCTGTGTGGCTGACAAGGTCTGCATGCTCTGGATGGGTATCAGGCCCATGCCTCTGAGGTGAGAGAGCTGAGTTCAGGACATTGGTCCACCAGAGACCTCCTGGCACAACGTAATATCAAATGGTGAAAGCTCTCCCAGAGATCTCCATCTCAACTCTAAGACCCAGCTTCATTCAATGACCAGCAAGCTACAGTGCTGGACACCCTATGCCAAATAACTAGCAAGACAGGAACACAACCCCACCCAATAGAGGAGAGGCTGCCTAAAATCATAATAAGGTCACAGACACCCCCAAACACACCACCAGTCATGGTCCTGCCCAACAGAAAGACAAGATCCAGCATCATCCACCAGAACACAGGCAATAGTCGCCTCCACCAGGAAGCCTACACAACCCACTGAAACAACCTTAGCCACTGGGGACAGACACCAAATATAATGAGAACTACAAACGTGCGGCCTGCGAAAAAGAGACACCAAACACAGTAAGTTAAGCAAAATGAGAAGACAGAGAAACACACAGCAGATGAAGGAGCAAGGTAAAAACCCACCAGACCAAACAAATGGAGAGGAAATAGGCAGTCAACCTGAAAAAGAATTCAGAGTAATGATAGTAAAGATGATACAAAATCTTGGAAATACAATGGAGAAAATACAAGAAACGTTTAACAAGGACATAGAAGAACTAAAGAGCAAACAAACAATGATGAACAACACATTAAATGAAATTAAAAATTCTCTACAAGTAATCAATAGCAGAATAACTGAGGCAGAAGAATAGAGAAGTGACCTGGAAGATAAAAGAGTGGAACTAACTACCACAGAGCAGAATAAAGAAAAAACAATGAAAGGAATTGAGGACAGTCTCAGAGACCTCTGAGACAACATTAAATGCACCAACATTCGAATACTAATGGTCTCAGAAGAAGAGAAAAAGAAAGGGACTGAGAAAATATTGGAAAGATTACAGTTGAAAACTTCCCTAATATGGGAAAGGAAATAGTAATTCAAGTACAGGAAGCACAGAGAGTCCCATACAGGATAAATCCAAGGAGAAACACTCTAGGACACATATTAATCAAACTATCAAAAATTAAATACAAAGAACAAATATTTAAAGCAGCAAGAGAAAAGCAACAAATAACATAAAAGGGAATCCCCATAAGGTTAACAGCTGAACTTGAAGCAGAAACTCTGCAAGCCAGACGGGAGTAGCAGGACATCTTTAAAGTGAGGAAAGGGAAAAACCTACACCAAGATTACTCTACCAGGCAAGGGTCTCATTCAGATTCTACAGAGAAATTAAAACTTTTACAGACAAGCAAAAGCTAAGAGAATTCAGCAGCACCAAAGCAGCTTTATAACAAATGCTAAAGAAACTTCTCTAGGCAGGAAACACAAGAAAAGGAAAAGACCTAAAATAATAATCCCAAAACAATTAAGAAAATGGTAATAGGAACATACATAATGATAACTACCTTAAATGTAAATGGATTAAATGCTCCAACCAAAAGACATAGACTGGCTGAATGGATACAAAAACAAGACCCATATATATGCTGTCTACAAGAGACCCACTTCAGACCTAGGGACACATACAGACTGAAAGTGAGGGGATGGAAAAAGATATTCCATGAAAATGGAAATCAAAGAAAGTTGGAGTAGCAATTCTTGTATCAGACAAAATAGACTTTAAAATAAAGACTATGACAAGCGACAAAGAAGGACACTACATAATGATCAAGGGATCAATCCCAGGAGAAGATATAACAATTGTAAATATTTATGCACCCAACATAGGAGCACCTCAATACATAAGGCTACTGCTAACAGCCATAAAAGGGGAAATCAACAGTAACGCAATCATAGTAGGGGATTTTTACACCCCACTTTCACCAATGGACAGATCATCCAAAATGAAAATAAATAAGGAAACACAAGCTTTAAATAACTCACTAAACATGATGGACTTAAATGATATTTATAGGACACTCCATCCAAAAACAACAGAATACACTTTCTTCTCAAGTGCTCATGGAACATTCTCCAGGATAGATCATACCTTGGGTCACAAATGAAGCCTTGGTAAATTTAAGAAAATTGAAATCATATCAAGTATCTTTTTAGACCACAAAGCTATAAGAATAGATATCAATTATAGGAAAAAAATCTTTAAAAAATACAAATGCATGGAGGCTAAACAATACACTACTAAATAACCAAGAGATCACTGAAGAAATCGAAGAGGAAATCAAAAAATACCTTGAAACAAATGACAATGAAAACATGGTGACCCAAAACCTATGGGATGCAGTAAAAGCAGGTCTAATATGGAAGTTTATAGCAATACAATGTTACCTCAGGAAACAAGAGACATCTCAAATAAACAACATAGTCTTACACCTAAAGCAATTAGAGAAAGAAGAACAAAAAAACCCCAACATTAGCAGAAGGAAAGAAACCATAAAGATCAGATCAGAAATTAATGAGAAAGAAATGAAGGAAACAATAGCAAAGATCAATAAAAGTAAAAGTTGGTTCTTTGAGAAGATAACAAAATTGATAAACCATTAGCCAGACTCATGAAGCAAAAAGGAGAGAAGACTCAAATCAATACAAGTAGAAATGAAAAAGGAGAAGTAACAACTGACAATGCAGAAATACAAAGGATCATGTGTGATTGCTACAAGCAAATATGTGCCAATAAAATGGACAACCTGGAAGAAATGGACAAATTCTTAGAAAAGCACAACTTTCTGAGACTGAACCAGGAAGAAATAGAAAATATAAACAGACCAATCACAAGCACTGAAAATGAGACTGTGATGAAAAATCTTCCAAGAAACAAAAGTGCAGGACCAGATGGCTTCACAGGCAAATTCTATCAAACATTTAGAGGAGAGGTAACATCTATCCTTCTCAAACTCTTCCAAAATATAGCAGAGGGAAGAACACTCCCAAACTCATTCTACGAGGCCACCATCACCCTGATACCAAATCCAGACAAAGAAGTAACAAAGAAAGAAAACTACAGGCCAATATCATTGATGACCATAGATGCAAAAATCCTCAAAAAGTACTAGGGAACAGAATCCAACAGTACATTAAAAGGATCATACACCATGATCAAGTGGGGTTTATCCCAGGATTGCAAGGGTAATTCAATATACACAAATCAATCAATGTGATAAAACATATTAACAGATTGAAGCAGAAAAATCATATGATCATCTCAAGAGATGCAGAAAAAGCTTTTGACAAAATTCAACATCCATCTATGAAAAAAACCCTCTAGAAAGTAGGCATAGAGGGAACTTACCTCAACATAATAAAGGCCATATATGACAAACCCACAGCCAACATCATTCTCAATGGTAAAAAACTGAAACCATTTCCTCTAAGATCAGGAACAAGACAAGGTTGCCCACTCTCACCACTATTATTCAACATAATTTTGGAAGTTTTGCCACAGCAATCAGAAAATAAAACTAAATACATGGAATCCAAATTGGAAAAGAAGAAGTAAAACTGTCACTGTTTGCAGATGACATGATACTATACATAGAGAATCCTAAAGATGCTACCAGAAAACTACTAGAGCTAATCAATGAATTTGGTAAAGTAGCAGGATACAAAATGAATGCACAGAAATCTCTTGCATTCTTATACACTAATGATGAAAAATCAGAAAGAGAAATTAAGTAAACACTCCCATTTACCACTGCAACAAAAAGAATAAACTACCTAGGAATAAACTTACCTAAGGAGACAACGGACCTGTATGCATAAAACTATAAGACACTGAGGAAAGAAATTAAAGATGATACAAAGAGATGGAGAGATAAACCATGTTCTTGTATTGGAATAATCAACATTGTGAAAATGCCTATACTACCCAAGGAAATCTACAGATTCAACACAATCCCTATCAAACTACCAGTGACATTTTTCACAGAACAAGAACAAAAAATTTCACAATTTGTATGAAATAAAAAAGACCCCAAATAACCAAAGCAATCTTGAGAATGAAAAACAGAGCTGGAGGAATCAGGCTTCCAGACTCCAGACTATACTACAAAGCTACAGTAATCAAGACAGTATGATACTGGCACAAAAACAGAAATATAGATCCATGGAACAGGATAGAAAGCCCAGAGATAAACCCATGCACATATGGTCACCTTATTTTTTTTTTTTTTTTTTTTTTTTTTTGCGGTATGCGGGCCTCTCACTGTTGTGGCCTCCCCCGTTGCGGAGCACAGGCTCCGGATGCGCAGGCCCAGCGGCCATGGCTCACGGGCCCAGCCACTCCGCGGCATATGGGATCCTCCCAGACCGGGGCACGAACCCGTATCCCCTGCATCGGCAGGCGGACTCTCAACCACTGCGCCACCAGGGAGGCCCTGGTCACCTTATTTTTGATAAAGGAGGCAAGAATATACAATGGAGAAAAGACAGCTTCTTCAATAAGTGATGCAGGGGCAACCTAAGTGTCCATCAACAGATGAATGGATAAAGAAGATGTGGCACAATATACAATAGAATATTACTCAGCCATAAAAAGAAATGAAATTGAGTCATTTGTAGTGAGGTGGATGGACCTAGAGTCTGTCATACAGAGTGAAGTAAGTCAGAAAGAGAAAAACAAATACCGTATGCTAACACATATATATGGAATCTAAAAAAATAAAATAAAATGGTTCTGAAGAACCTAGGGGCAGGACAGGCATAAAGATTCAGACGTAGAGAATGGACTTGAGGACTTGGGGAGGGGGAAGGGTAAGTTGGGAAGAAGTGAGAGAGTGGCATGGACATATATACACTACCAAATGTAAAATAGACAGCTAGTGGGAAGCAGCTGCATAGTGCAGGGAGATCAGCTTGGTGCTCTGTGACCACCTAGAGAGGTGGGATAGGGAGTTGGGAGGTAGACACAAGACGGACGGGATATAGGGAGATATGTATAGCTGATTCACTTTGTTATAAAGCAGAAACTAACACACCATTGTAAAGCAATTATACTCCAATAAATATGTTAAAAAAATAGTTAAGGAAGTGGTAAGTAACTCAGGAGCAGGGGAAGGAAGGAAGAAAGGGAGGGAGGGAAAAAAGAGGAAGAAAACAAAAGGACAAAATTAAAATTAAACTATCAACAAAAACAGAGGCCTTAACTGAAATAAATAGAAAAATTGCTTTTGTTTTAAACTAAATTACAAAGTTTGGGTTGAGTTAAATTTCAGTGTCACAGAAGCACAGATATCAGTGTTGGAAATGTTTTAAAAGACATGGAGTTTAACTTCCTATACAGAACTCAGGCAAGTGAGTATCTATGCTTGGTTGAACACATTCAGGAATGAATAATTGGCTTTCTCCATCAGTGATATATTTCATTTTCATGAAATTCAAAATGTTAGATTTTTCCTCTTTTGCACTGAAATCTGATGGTTCACACATAAAAAGTCTCATCAGAGACTTTCATATTTTTCTAAATCAGAGGTCTCCATACACTGGCTTCAATTAGACTGGTCAGCATCTCCTGTGGTGTCTGATGAAAATGCATAATCCTAGTCTATTTACACTGATCTACCTCATCTGCATTTCAGAGTGGGCACCTACATCTGATTTTTTAACTTGTGCCCTGTCACCAATGCCTGAGAATCTCTGCCTTATGCTCTAAGCTCCTCAAACAAAAGGAAAAAAAAAATCATATTTGCCCTTTTATCCCCAGCCCTTGGCATAGTGCCTGATATATACAGAGACTTAATGATTTTTTGGAAAGATGAGTGTTTGAAAGAGTAAATGATGAATAAATGACATATATAGCTCTAAGATTTGAACAATGCCATGTCCTATCAATCACTGATTCAATTTATATATCCACTTTAAATGGAGCCAAACCCAGATATGGTTTAAAACTACCAGGCGTGAACATATCTGAAGCTTTATTCATTTGCCCTCATTCTCGCTAAGTTCACTGATCTTCCTTCCCAGATTCTGCCACCAGCTCTGCCTAACTCTAGTCAGGGACATTTTTTGATAGTATATGGCCTAACACTCTGGTCCCAGTTCCTGGCACATGATAGGTGGTTAACACACAACTGTTGAAAGATTTTGTCTTGAAATTTTTGCTGGTCTTACTTATTGCTTGGTTTAATATGAGTACTTAGGCCTCTGTTTCGACAACTGAGATTTTAGTTAATCTTTTGTCCTAAAAATGTTTCCACTGCGGACTTGTCAATTTTTTATCAAAATCTTCAGATAGGACCCCTGACCCAAACATACCCAGTTCAGTGCTGACTTTCTTTGAACTGCTACATGATTCCCTTGTAGCCTCCTTCCTAGCATCCAAATGGCGTGTACTCTTACATAGCCCACATCTGTGACCTACCCGTCAGTCTCTCCTGAAGGTAACTGCTGGCCTGATCCTACTGTCTACTCTTATTTCCTCAGAATACCATGTCCTAACTCCGTCCACCATTCATAGTCCAGTTTCAGATGCTGGCCTCTTGTTGGCCCAATTCTTCCAGTGACATGGAATATCATCACATTCTAACTGGCTGTTTTTATTCATTTCCAGTCCATGAACCAGAGAGTAATATGCCTTGCAATTGCTAGGGTATCATTTCTCTAATTTGATTTGAGAGCTGAGAGTTTAAACTAATTACATCCCCTTTTTCCTTTTCAATCGTGCTTGAAATTTTGATTCTGCCAAAAATGGACTTGAAAACAGCTCTGCTATTCACACCCAAAAAGGTACGCCTCTGAGTAGCAATTTCACCTGTAAAATGAGAACAATACTAGTGCCTCCTCATTGGATGGTTGTTGGAATTCACGGGGATAATGTGTTTTGCACAGTTTCAGGTACATAGTAAATGCTTGATAAATGGTGGTATTATTAGGACTGTCAGTATAGTATAGCTCCTTTCCAGGAGACCATCGTTTTATATATGGCAACAGGGTGTTCAGAAAGTGTGGGCATTTCAGTATCCTCTAAGATAAGAATGTGTCTGGATTGTCTCTGGAGCATAGTTCCTCTTGACTAAAAATAGAACACCTTCTGCTTTATGTCAGAAACTGTCATTATTCCATTAGCAGCTTTGCTGAAAGCCACAAACAGCTCAGCAGAACCACTGTGTCTTCAGCTTGCTCTTTGACACCCGAAAGGACCACAGGGGCTGAATTTCATTCCACTTCCTAAACATCAGACCACACATCCCTTACAGCTCTCTTTGTCCTTTATATCTCCTACCCCATTAATAAATATATATATGTATATATATATATATATATATATATATATATATATACATATATATATATATACACACACACATATTCACTCCTTCTAGATAGGAGGAAATCACAGAAACTGACATGGTCATGCTTATGATAATTTATTAATTCATTCATTCATTTCAAGGAAGTGACTTGTTATAAGAAGCTTATAAACAAATATACTGAAAAACAATTTATACTGGTTGGGAAATGTTTTGATTCCTCCAACTAAGCAGAGAGACAGGTGACAGCCCAGGCAAGCATGGATAACTTGCATAATATTGAGTAAATACTAATATTTGTCCCTGATACAAAGTCTAATTCAAAAGGGAGCTGCTTCTATTATTTCCCCCTAACAGTAAGGAAAAGAAATAACTTAAGAAAAGAAATAATTTCTTTGACTAAGAAAAGAAATAATTTGACAATAATGGTAAAGTACAAATAACGTTGATAAAAAATAATTGCAGCTTACATTTACTAAATACTCACAATGAATCACCCATAATGTTAAGCAATTAACGTGTACTAATACACTTAATTTGGAGAAAACTTAAGAGGTAAAAATTATCATCCCACTTTATAAAAGGGGGAAACTGTGATGCTGAAAGGTTGAGCACCATGTCAAATGTCTCACAGCTAGTGGGTGAGAGAGCCAGGACCTCAACACTGAGAATCTAGCTCGAGAGCCATAGAATAAGCTTCCATAATGCTCAAGAAGAAGAGTCAATGAGCTTTTTCTGTAAAGGGCCACAGAGTGAATATTTTAGGCAAAGATGTCTCTGTTGAAACTAGTCACCTCCACTGTTATAGGGCAAAAGAAATCACAGACAATACATACATAATGAGCTTGGCTGTAAATAAAACTTGATTTATTTAGCCAGCTCGTGGTCAATACAACCAGTACACTGAGCTTCATTCTTCAAAGTGACCAGCAATTTCTCATGAATTTGACACTAAATGGGTTTCATTCATACATGAAGGTTCTGTCTCCCCCACTCTCTTGCCAGACTTCTCCTTTGGCCTGAGGCAATGAAGGCAATTCTTCCTAAAGGAAGAAGCTGTAAAGTTTACTCTTGCTCCATATGGAACCAATAGAATATTAACCAGTAACCAGCAGACTTTCAGCCTGGACAAAGCTGGGACAGAGTGAATGCATTTGCTCCATCACCTGTCTGTTTACTCTTTCACATTTTTTTTGTGAACAAAGGAAGGGAAAATAAGCGAATAAATGTTCTTTTAAACTGAAATCCTTACGATCATCCCAACAGGAGGGTAAAAACAATTCTGACAAACTCTTTCAACTCACTGTCAGTGGTTGTACCAGAACTACTGAATAATGAATTGATCACTATCTATTACAGGGTACCACCTCCTTGTAAGTAATTAGTCAGTACTAAGGGGAGAAACTCTATCGTTCAGTGAATGGATACCAGAGCCAGACCACCTGGTTTCAAATCCTGGCTCTGGCACTTGCTAACTATATGACCTTGGGCAAATTAACTCACTTTCCTGTGTCTCAGTTTACATACACGTCTATAACACAAGGACAATGATTAAACTCATATAGCTTGGTAAGGTTTAAGTGAGTTAATGCATGCATGTTACATGCTTGGAAAAGCACCTGTTAGAGAACAAATACTCAAGAAATATTAGCTATTTTTGTTAAAGACCATAGAGAAAAGCGTTCTTGATTTTGTCTTTTTTTTTAAGGAACTAAACAAAATTAAGGAACTATGGATTGATTTCATATCTTAGACAAGGGTCCTTCTTTTTTTAAAAATTTATTTTACAGAAGTATAGTTGATTTACAATGTTGTGTTAATTTCTACTGTACAGCAAATGATTCAGTTATACACACACACACACACATTATCTTTCATATTCTTTTCCATTATGGTTTATCAGAGGATATTGAATATAGTTCCCTGTGCTATACACTAGGATCTTTTTGTTTATCCATTCTATATATAATAGTTTGCATCTACTAATCCCAACCTCCCAATTCATCCCTCCCCCACCCCCTCTATCCCTTGGCAACCACGTTTGTTCTCTATGTCTGAGTCTGTTTCTGTGTTGTAGATAAGTTCATTTGTGTCATATTTTAGATTCCACATATAAGTGATATTATATGGTACTTGTCTTTGTCTGACTTACTTCACTTAGTATGATAGTCTCTTAGGTACATCCATGTTTTGGCAAATGGCCTTATTTGATTCCCTTTTTATGGCTGAGTAGTATTCCATTGTGTGTGTGTATGTGTATGTATGTGTGTGTATATATATATATATATATATATATATATAGGCCACATCTTCTTTATCCATTCCTCTGTCAATGGACATTTAGGCTGTCTCCATGTGACAAGGGTCTTTCTTGAGTGTTATTGTCAATGAGACACAGTCCCAGCTTTCAAGGAGCTTAAAGTCTAGTAGTCATTAAAACTTTGAGCTATTTCAAGGAAGTTTTAAGAAATGATGCTCCTATTACATTAAAATATTGTAAGCATAGTTGCCTTAATTCTGTTTCCTTTCCTTCTTATATACCACAGGCATCTTTCAAAAGCCTTATGTATATACTTCCAAAATATAGTGAGCAAAACATAAGAAGGTATATCTTAAGTGGAGTAAGGACTAGAATATGATGACTCTAGAGTGAAATATGAAAATAAAAGGTAGCAGACCAAATATTGGGGAACTACAATACAAAATAATGATTTTCTTGGACTGCAGTGAAGATTGTGACAGTGTGATAGCCTCATAATTCTCAATAGGTCAAATTCTGTTGAATTATATTCTAAGTGAGATTCTAAGTGAGATTTCACCCAGGTGGAAGTGGAATCTAGTAGTATTTAAAAGTTTTTATTTGTGATGGTGCTTAAGAATTATGTCATGTATGGCTATCATCAAAAACTCTATAAATAATAAATACTGGAGAGGGTGTGGAGAAAAGGGAACCCTCCTACATTGTTGATGGGAATGTAAACTGGTACAGCCACTATGGAAAACAGTCTGGAATTTCCTTAAAAAACTAAAAATAGAGCTACCATAGGCCCCAGCAATCCCACTCCTGGGCATATGTCTGGAAAAGATGAAAACTGTATTCAAAAAGATACATGCACCCCAATGTTCACAGCAGCACTATTTATAATAGTTAAAACATGGAAACAACCCAAGTGTCCATCAACAAATGATTGGTTTCAGAAGATCTGGTGTGTGTGTGTGTGTATACTCACAAACACAATGGAATATTACTCAGCCATAAAAAAGAATGAAATATTGCCATTTGCAGCAACATAGATGGACCTAGAGAATATCACACTAATTGAAGTAAGCCAGACAGAGAAAGACAAATATTATATGATATCGCTTATATGTGGAACCTAAAAAATAATACAAATGAATCTATATCCAAAACAGAAACAGACTCACAGACATAGAAAATAAACCTATGGTTACCAAAGAGATAGGGTGGAGGGAGGGATAAAATAGGACTATGAGATTAACAAAATATTATACATGGAAGAGATAAGCAATAAGGATTTACTATATAACACAGGGAATTATATTCAATAACTTATAATAACCTATAATTGAAAATAATATGAAAAAAATATATATATATATATAACTGAATTGCTCTGCTGTACACCTGAAACTAACACAGTATTGTTAAATCCACTATACTTCAATAAAAAAAGAGGTTTCTAAATGCTAAAATAAAAAAGAATTATGTCATTTACAACATGTGCAACCTTGAATAAACCTCAATCTCAGTAAGTTGGTTTTCTCATTTGTAAAATAAGTATTAAAATAATAATGGCTACCTCATCACATTCTTATAAAATGTTAATGAGACAGTGTGTGTAAACTGCCTAGCATGGGGCTAGTTCATAGAATAAACTCAAAACGCAGTGTTTATCATTATCCTATCTTCCTCAAGTATTCAGAAAAATCTGCTATCCAGAGTCTTTGTCACAAAGGGTTATTTTCTACATTATTCAAACCACTTGAAGTACTAAAGGAGGCATATGGGGGTCCATTGGATACTGTGGCAGCCTTGAAATGTGCATCGCAAATCTCCTGCTGTGGGGAGTATAACTGATTGACAACCCCAGCAGCTGCCCTTATGGATTTATCCCCATATTCATGCCAAGGCCCCACTTCCTGTGGGCTGTTCCCAGTCAACAGCTGAGCATGATGGGAATACTAATGCAGCTCCATCCTACAAGGCCCAGTGTTATTTTATTTAGCACGTGTCTCTGGCTCAAAGATTCCCCACCAATCTGGCCTAAATTTTCTTACAATTTCCTCCAAACTGAGACTCCTCTTTCTTTGTCCTCCTTTCTCACTCTCTCATTCTCAGGTGACAGACCTGCATAGTAGTGTGAGGCTCCCTTTCTCCATTGGCTTTCCCTCCCTTTTTATCCTTCACAGAGTTTTCCCCCAATAAATGCTCTGCAGTTTCATCCCATCTTAACAGCTGCTTCTTGAAAGACCCAAACTGACACAGACACCCAGAATTTATTTATACAGATCCTGACCTGTTAGGATTTACCTACCTTACCTTCACTCCTGGTTCTATTTTTCAACCTTGTTCTATTGATTATTCAATATAAACCCAATCTATTAGACATATGATACAGATTTTTCAAGCCACTCAATTCTGCTCTAATTCCCAGCTATGATATGATCTCCTTTCCTCAAGTCTGTGCTTCTACAACTTTTATCAGCAATACCATTTCCCTTCACCCAGGCCCAAAACAGTCCACTGTGAGCACTGGTGCTTCCCTCTTGGCTGACTGCCCAGTGACTGCCAAGGCTCTCTAGGAAGTCTCTCTTGACCTCATGGTGACTTTTGAAAATGGTTTGTGTAAGTGAGGTAACAGTCAGGATCTACCTGATTTCTTAATGGTATGTATTAAAAAGGAGACCTAGAGAGACAAATCCTGTATTTCTAGATTTAAGAAGAATCTTAGAAATTTCTTTTTCCCAGATGTGGAGTCTAAGGATAAAGATACCAAGTGACTTTCTCAAGGTCATACAAGGAACAAAGATGAGATAAAAAGGAGTACTGTGTCCCTAAAGAAATAAGGAGCATCCGTAGCACATGCAGCAACTCTATGAAGATCTCCAGCCCCCAGAAATGAAAGAAATGGAAAGATATTTGAAGATGACATGTGGAGACAAGAGTTCTAGAGGAGGAAAGAGTGCATGCTTTTAAGGAGTTTGGTGCAGAGCAAAATAAAAAAAAACTGTTAATAAAACTATGATTCAGAATAATGTCCTAGACAGTCAAGTACTTAATAAATCAATTTTAGTAATCAAGGGTTCTTGCTTGGACATTTAGCTACGGGTTCAAATATAATGATGTGTGTTCTGATAACCACCACAAGCAAATTTAGCCACATTGGTCTTCTAGGTAAGGAGAATATAATTTAAGTTAATGGATGTTATTTTTTCCCTAACAATAAAATTGGATCATTTATCTTCAAAATGTTACTTTTTTCCTATAAACAGTAATGAACAAAATATCTTTCTTTCTTCTGGGGCAAGGGAGAGGTTATCTTTTAGTCTTTGCCATATTCAGTTCTATACTTCAATATGAACCACACACAAGCACCAGGAAATTTTTCACCACAAGTGGACAATATGTTTAATTACTTGATGTTACACTGGTTATTTTCATTTCTTAGATGAATAATCTACAAACCCTAACAAACATCATACATAGTGATCAGTAAAAATTTTTGAACACCATCTCCTAAAAAATATACATTGGTTTATTTATAAATTATGTGCAGGTACTATACTGGTTGAACATATTATGCTTATAATACATAAGCCAAAATAGTACTTTAAAGAAGAATGAAATAATAAATATTAATGCAAAGTCTAATATTTTTCATTCTCTCCCTCATAGATCATTTTGAATACCCTACTTTTTAGACCACTGGTCTATTTCATGAAAGTAAAAATAAAAATTCTATTTCATCAAAACAAAATTCCATTTCATTTTCATCATATTTATATTTCTATCAGAATGCATTCAAACCCTTTTTTCTGCTATTCTAGCTCTTGACAATTTCTAGATTACCTGTATAGTCTATATATCCCAACATTTCCCAATATCAAGGCTTACAAACAGGTGGGAAATAGTGAAAATTAAACCCCTAAATATACTCTGTATGAAATAAACAGTGCTTCTTAAATATCTGAAATCCAAAGTGCGTAGGAGGGGAACAATGCCATCTGATCTGCATATTTCCTACCACCCTTTTTTCAATCTCATACCTGTCCTGCTTCACTCATTAAAAATGGTCACAAAGTCTTTGACATGCCCACCAACCAAAGGTGAGTCTATTTCCTCCCCACTTGAATCTGGGTTAGTTCTGTGATTTGCTTTGACTGATAAAATGCAATGGAAAAATGATGCTGTATAAACTTATGATATATGCAGCTTCTATTTTCACACATTTTCCTTTAGATTTCAGATGTCACTCTGTAGGAAACCCAAGCCATATGGAGAGGCCGTGTGCAAGAGAACCAACACACTCCAGTCAAAATCCCAGCCATATCCTAGCTGGCAGCCACCACTTCCTGTGAACTACATTGGTAAGTAATCTTATATGCCAACTGATTCAAGCCTCTGGACTATCACAGCTGCAGCTGATACCATATGGAGCAGAGAAACAACCCTATTGAGCCCAATCTATCTACAGAATTTTGAGTGGCAATAAATGATTGCTATCATTCTAAAGCCACCAAGTTTTGGGTGATTCGTTACACAACAAAAGATGACCAAAGAGCACATTATCTTTAAATGGCATGTGAATTTGTAATACATTCCTGATGCTAATTTTTAATTCCAGTGGGATTGGTCTATTAATGGGTTTCTGATCTGACTTCACCTGTGCATTCTCCATGTCTTTGTTCATGAAACAGGTTTCATGCCTATGCACCTATGCAAATTCTATCCATCTTTCAAGGCACAACTGGTTACACATTCTAGCTACCATGCCCTAATTAAGTAATTGTGGATGAATTGTTTCATTTCCCTACCCCTCTCCTTATTTGTAGAATATGTATAGTAATAATAACTATCTCACAGGATTATTAAAAAGAGTAAAAGTCACACTGCATGTAAAGGGCTTAACACAATGTCTGGCTCACAAGTATTTAGTGAAGGCTATTTATTATTGAAACCTTCTTCAAGTATTTAAATAGACTTCATCTTCATTCATTCCAATGTTGTTTACCTGAGCAATTCCTCATATCCATGACTCTGTTCCCAAAGATGAGAATGAATTCCTTTCCATCCTTTCAAATCTCAGCTCTAATAGATCACTGAAGAGAGTATCTGTCAAAGAACTAAGGTTTATCCTTCAAAGTGGAAATATTTTGGTCAGGTTAAGCTCTGTAAACAGTAGAAAGTTAATGGATATTTGTTGAATTAATGAAAAAATGAACAAACCAGAAGGCACAGCTGATGTTCACCCCAAAATGGAAACAACAATCATTTCAGATGCTCTATGCTTTATAATGTGTTCTCAACACCTTACATTTTTTTCACAAATTGTACTATTTAACCACATTAGTTATTTAAGATGTACCCTGTGTTATGCCATCTAATGAAATGTATAATCCGTAAGTAAAATAAAGGAGTTGAATTTCTTTGAGTCCACTGTCTAAGAAACATTCTCAGAATCCATGAGAGCCTCAGGGTTATTTAATGATGTTCTATAGCATAAGAGGTGGCCTAGAAGATGCTAGTATTTAATGCAGTTTCTAAGTTTTGGAAAGTTTGGACAGACCACTCACTCATATCACACTTCCCATTGAATAAGAGTTCTAGACACACCATTGCCCTGGAAAATGAAGAACAGTAGAGGAGGTGACTCCAGAGGGGAGAGGCTAACACACAGCCAAGTAGAATGCCAAGACAACATAGGGATCCCTTGTTTATGGATAGTAATCCACTCCTGAAAATCATACGTGCCTTGGAAAAAAAATCCAAACAAAACAATACCTAGAAAGTCTTCCCATTATTTTATGTAGGAAAAAAAGATACTTGTTATGCCTCAACCTAAATCTCTCAACATATTTCTAAATATGACTAAAACACACACAAAAATGCCTTTAGAGAATTAACAAACTATCATATCAGGATATAAAATACTTGGAATATAGGTCTGTGGTTATCAAATATTTAGCACAGTAATTTTTTAAATTATATTGAATATAGTAACACTTCAGTTTTGTTGCAATCACTTTCTCATTTTCTTTGCTTACTTCTCTACAGTTTTTATGAATACTTCCTTGTGTTTGGGGGGGTCACACAGTACAATTATTTCTTGGCAAATCTTGGCAACAATAGGAAAGACATTCAGGACAAATGTCCAGTGGCAGAGAATGTCTCACCTTGACTGTGACACTGGCATGCCTTTCTCAGCATCAGACACATCCAACCTATAGGTCCCTTTGTCGACACTCATCATACTTTATACTTTTCAAAATATTTATCATGACTTTGACATTCTACTAACTGTTTTCAGAGTACAGGTCAAGGCTTTTCATAAATATCATTTGTCTGAAGTGTTATATCGAACTCTGGGGAAAAAATATAAAATTTCTGATGCAAACATAGGGTGAAAACGTTGCAGTTAAGAGTTTTGTAAGCTCCATGAAGTCTGGATATTAAAAACTAAGGGACCAAGGCAATGCCAAAGCTTGGGCGTCGGAGGCCGCGGCTCAGTCTCTTTAGGACTTGCTGGGGTTTCGGCTTCAGGACCACACAGGACTGTATCCAGGCTGACAGGAGCTATGTTTCCCGAGGACCCAGGCGACCCCAGGAGGAAAAGATGACGAAACAGTGAGGAGAAGAGAGGAAAAGCTTCCTGACCCGGAGGAAGATGGTGGAAGAGTAAGACGCGGAGATCACCTTCCTCCCCACAGATACATCAGAAATTCAACTACACGTGGAACAACTCCTACAGAACACCTACTGAGCGCTGACAGAAAACCTCAGACCCCCCAAAAGGCAAGAAACTCCCCACATACCTGGGTAGGGCAAAAGAAAAAAAGAATAAACAGAGACAATAGGATAGGGACGGGACCTGCACCAGTGGGAGGGAGCCGTGAAGGAGGGAAGGTTTCTACACACTACAAGCCCCTTCGCGGGCGGAGACTGCAGGTGGTGGAGGGGGAAACCTTCGGAGTAGCGGAGGAGAGCACAGCAACAGGGGAGTGGAGGGCAAAGCGGAGAGATTCCGGCACAGAGGATCGGTGCCCTCAGGCACACACCAGCCCGAGAGGCTTGTCTGCTTGGCCGCCGGGGCGGGCGGGGCTGGGAGCTGAGGCTCGGGTATCGGCTTTCAGTCGGAGCGCAGGGAGAGGACTGGGGCTGGCGGCAGGAAGAGAGCCTGAAGGGGTTAGTGCACCACGGCTAGCCCGGAGGGACTCCGGGGAAAGGGTCTGGAGCTGACGAAGAGGCAAGAGACTTTTTTCCCTTTTGTTTCCTGGTGCGCGAGGAGAGGACATTAAGAGGGCTGCTTGGGGAAGCGCCGGAGACAGGCGCGAGCCGCGGCTAAAGGCGCGGACCTCGGAGACGGGCGTGGGACGCTGGGGCTGCTGCTGCCGCCGCCGCAGCGGGGCCTGTGTGCGAGCGCGGGTCACTCTCCGCCCCGCCTTCCGGGGCCCTGTGCACCCCGCCACTGCTGGGGTCCCGGGACCCGGGGACGGCTTTCCCAGGAAAGCGCACGGAGCGCCTCGGGCTGCTGCAACGTCATGCCGGCCTCTGCCGCCGCAGGCCCGCCCCACACTGCGCGCCCCTCCCTCCCCTCTGCCTGAGTGAGCCAGAGCCCCCGAATCAGCGGCTCCTTTAAACCCGTCCTGTCTGAGCGAAGAACGGACGCCCTCCGGCGACCTACGCGCAGAGGCGGGGCCAGGTCCAAGGCTGAGACCCGGGAGCTGTGAGAGCAGAGCAGAGACAGGGAAATCTCTCTATGCAGGCTCAGAGGCAGCGGATTAAAGCTCCACGGTCCATTTGATGTGCCCTGCGTCTGTGGAGTGCATGAATGGACAGCGAATCATCCCACATTGAGGAAGTGGACTTTGAGGACAAGATTTAAGACCTTCCCCCCTTTTCCTCTTTTTATAACGAATTATCCCAAATTAAGGAGGTGGACTTAGAGAGCAAGATTTCAGACTTCTCGCCCTTTTCCTCTTTTTACAACGAATTATCCCAAATTGAGGAGGTGGACTTGGAGAGCAAGATTTTTGATTTTTCCCCCTGCTCTCTTTTTGTGAATGTGTATGTGTAATCTTCTGTGTAAGATGCTCTCTGTATAGCTTTGCTTCCACCATATGTCCCAGGGTTCTATCTGTCCTTTTTTTTCAATAATTACTTTTTAATTTTAATAACGCTACTATATTTCATACTTTATTCTATTTTACTTTACCTGCTCTTTCTTTTTTTCCTACCTTCCCTTCCTCCCTCCCTCCCTCCGCTCCTCCTTTCCTTCTTTCTTTTTCTTTCCTCCCTCCCTCCCTCCCTGTACCCTTCTTCTTCCCACTTACTTTTTCTTTCCTTCCTCCCTCCCTCCCTCCTGTCTTTCTTTCTTTCGTTCCTCCCTCCCTCCCTCCCTTCTTCCATTCACTCTTCCTTTTGCTTTCATTCCTCCCTCCCTCCTTTTTTTCTTTCTTTCCCTCCTTCCTCCCTCCCTCCTTTTCTTTCTTTCTTCCTTCCTTCCTTCCTTTCTTCCCTTCTTCCTTTCTTTCCCTCTCTCTTTCTTTCTTCTACTAATTCTTTCTTTCTACTTTTTCTCCCTGTTATTCTGA
Organism: Mesoplodon mirus; assembly: GCF_964341445.2. Taxonomy (NCBI): domain Eukaryota; kingdom Metazoa; phylum Chordata; class Mammalia; order Artiodactyla; family Ziphiidae; genus Mesoplodon; species Mesoplodon mirus. Next base: position 29,339,852 of record NC_138983.1, on the reverse strand, counting down.
GCCGGATGGATGAAAGGCTCTTGGTGCTGCAGCCAGGAGTCAGTGCTGTGCCTCTGAAGTGGGAGAGCCAACTTCAGGACACGGGTCCACAAGAGACCTCCCAGCTCCACATAATATCAAGCAGCGAAAATCTCCCAGAGATCTCCATCTCAACACCAGCACCCAGCTTCAGTCAACGACCAGCAAGCTACAGTGCTGGTCACCCTATGCCAAGCAACTAGCAAGGCAGGAACACAACCCCACCCATTAGCAGAGAGGCTACCTAAAAACATAATAAGGCCACAGGCACCCCAAAACACACCACCAGACGTGGACCTGTCCACCAGAAAGACAAGATTGAGCCTCAACCACCAGAACACAGGCATTAGTCTCCCCCACCAGGAAGCCTACACAACCTACTGAAACAACCTTAGCCACTGGGGACAGACACCAAAAACAACGGGAACTACGAATCTGCAGCCTGCAAAAAGGAGACCCCAAACACAGTAACATAAGCAAAATGAGAAGACAGAAAAACACACAGCAGGTGAAGGAGCAAGATAAAAACCTACCAGACCTAACAAATGAAGAGGTAATAGGCAGTCTACCTGAAAAAGAATTCAGAATAATGATAGTAAAGATGATCCAAGATTCTATTTCCAAGATCCATAATCTTGGAAATAGATTAGACAAAATGCAAGAAACAGTTAACAAGGACCTAGAAGAACTAAAGATGAATCAAGCATCGATTAAAAACACAATACATGAAATAAAAAATACTCTAGATGGGATCAATAGCAGAATAACTGAGGCAGAAGAACGGATAAGTGAGGTGGAAGATAAAATAGTGGAAATAACTGCTGCAGAGCAAAATAAAGAAAAAAGAATGAAAAGAACAGAGGACAGTCTCAGACCTCTGGGACAACATTAAACGCACCTACGTTCGAATTATAGGGGTTCCAGAAGAAGAAGAGAAAAAGAAAGGGACTGAGAAAATATTTGAAGAGATTATAGTTGAAAACTTCTCTAATATGGGAAAGGAAATAGTTAATCAAGTCCAGGAGGCACAGAGAGTCCCATACAGAATAAATCCAAGGAGAAATACACCAAGACACATATTAATCAAACTGTCAAAAATTAAACACAAAGAAATCATATTAAAAGCAGCAAGGGAAAAGCAACAAATAACACACAAGGGAATCCCCATCAGGTTAACAGCTGATCTCTCAGCAGAAACTCTACAAGCCAGAAGGGACAGGCAGGACTTAATTAAAGTGATGAAGGAGAGAAAACTGCAACCAAGATTACTCTACCCAGCAAGGATCTCATTCAGATTTGATGGAGAAATTAAAACGTTTACAGACAAGCAAAAGCTGAGAGAGTTCAGCACCACCAAACCAGCTTTACAACAAATGCTAAAGGAACTTCTCTAGGCAAGAAACACAACAGAAGGAAAAGACCTACAATAACGAACCCAAAGCAATTAAGGAAATGGAAATAGGAACATACATATCAATAATTACCTTAAATGTAAATGGACTAAATGCTCCCACCAAAAGACACAGATTGGCTGAATGGATACAAAAACAAGACCCATATATATGCTGTCTACAAGAGACCCACTTCAGACCTAGAGACACATACAGATTGAAAGTAAGGGGATGGAAAAAGATATTCCATGCAAATGGAAACCAAAAGAAAGCTGGAGTAGCAATTCTTATATCAGACAAAATAGACTTTAAAATAAAGACTATTAGAAGAGACAAAGAAGGACACTACATAATGATAAAGGGATCGATCCAAGAAGAAGATATAACAATTGTAAATATTTATGCACCCAACATAGGAGCACTTCAATACATAAGGCAAATACTAACAGCCATAAAAGGGGAAATCGACAGTAACACAATCATAGTAGGGGACTTTAACACCCCACTTTCATCAATGGACAGATCATCCAAAATGAAAATAAATAAGGAAACACAAGCTTTAAATGATACATTAAAAAAGATGGACTTAGTTGATATTTATAGGACATTCCATCCAAAAACAACAGAATACACATTTTTCTCAAGTGCTCATGGAACATTCTCCAGGATAGATCATATCTTTGGTCACAAATCAAGCCTTGGTAAATTTAAGAAAATTGAAATTGTATCAAGTATCTTTTCCGACCACAATGCTATGAGACTAGACATCAATTACAGGAAAAGATCTGTAAAAAATACAAACACATGGAGGCTAAACAATACACCACTCAATAACGAAGTGATCACTGAAGAAATCAAAGAGGAAATTAAAAAATACCTAGAAACAAATGACAATGGAGACACGACGAACCAAAACCTATGGGACACAGCAAAAGCAGTTCTAAGGGGGAAGTTTATAGCAATACAATCCCACCTTAAGAAACAGGAAACATCTCCAGTAAACAACCTGACCTTGCACCTAAAGCAATTAGAGAAAGAAGAACAAAAATCCCCCAAAGTTAGAAGAAGGAAAGAAATCATAAAGATCAGATCAGAAATAAATGAAAAAGAAATGAAGGAAACAATAGCAAAGATCAACCAAACTAAAAGCTGGTTCTTTGAGAAGATAAACAAAATTGACAAACCATTAGCCAGACTCATCAAGAAAAGAAGGGAGAAGACTCAAATCAATAGAATTAGAAATGAAAAAGGAGAAGTAGCAACTGACACTGCAGAAATACAAAAGATCATGAGAGATTACTACAAGCAACTCTATGCCAATAAAATGGACAACATGGAAGAAATGGACAAATTCTTAGAAATGCACAACCTGCCAAGACTGAATCAGGAAGAAATAGAAAATATGAACAGACCAATCACAAGCACTGAAATTGAAACTGTGATTAAAAATCTTCCAACAGGGCCTCCCTGGTGGCGCAGTGGTTGAGAGTCCGCCTGCCGATGCAGGGGATACGGGTTCGTGCCCCGGTCTGGGAGGATCCCATATGCCGCGGAGCGGCTGGGCCCATGAGCCATGGCCGCTGAGCCTGTGCGTCCGGAGCCTGTGCTCCGCAACGGGAGAGGCCACAACAGTGAGAGGCCTGCGTACAGCAAAAAAAAAAATCTTCCAACAAACAAAAGCCCAGGACCAGATGGCTTCACAGGCCAATTCTGTCAAACATTTACAGAAGAGCTAACACCTATCCTTCTCAAATTCTTCCAAAATAGAGCAGAGGGAGGAACACTCCCAAACTCATTCTATGAGGCCACCATCACCCTCATACCAAAACCAGACATGGATGTCACAAAGAAAGAAAACTACAGGCCAATATCACTGATGAACATAGATCCAAAAATTCTCAACAAAATACTAGCAAACAGAATCCAACAGCACATTAAAAGGATCATACACCATGATCAAGTGGGGTTTATTCCAGGAATGCAAGGATTCTTCAATATATGCAAATCAATCAATGTGATACACCATATTAACAAGTTGAAGGAGAAAAATCATATGATCATCTCAATAGATGCAGAGAAAGCTTTCAACAAAATTCAACACCTATTTATGATAAAAACCCTCCAGAAAGTAGGCATAGAGGGAACTTTCCTCAACATAATAAAGGCCATATATGACAAACCCACAGCCAACATTGTCCTCAATGGTCAAAAACTGAAACCATTTCCACTAAGATCAGGAACAAGACAAGGCTGCCCACTCTCACCACTCTTATTCAACCTAGTTTTGGAAGTTTTAGCCACAGCAATCAGAGAAGAAAAGAAAATAAAAGGAATCCAAATCAGAAAAGAAGAAGTAAAACTGTCACTGTTTGCAGATGACATGATACTATACATAGAGAATCCTAAAGATGCTACCAGAAAACTACTAGAGCTAATCAATGACTTTGGTAAAGTAGCAGGATACAAAATTAATGCACAGAAATCTCTGGCATTCCTGTACACTAATGATGAAAAATCTGAAAATGAAATCAAGAAATCACTCCCACTTACCATTGCAACAAAATGAATAAAATATCTAGGAATAAAGCTACCTAAGGAGACAAAAGACCTGTACGCAGAAAATTATAAGACACTGATGAAAGAAATTAAAGATGATACAAATAGATGGAGAGATATACCATGCTCCTGGATTGGAAGATTCAATATTGTGAAAATGACTCTACTACCCAAAGCAATCTACAGATTCAATGCAATCCCTATCAAACTACCACTGGCATTTTTCACAGAACTAGAACAAAAAATTTCAAAGTTTGTTTGGAAAAACAAAAGACCCCGAATAGCCAAAGCAATCTTGAGAACGAAAAATGGAGCTGGAGGAATCAGGCTCCCTGACTTCAGACTATACTACAAAGCTACAGTAATCAAGACAGTGTGGTACTGGCATAAAAACAGAAAGATAGATCAATGGTACAGGATAGAAAGCCCAGAGATAAACCCACGCACATATGGTCAACTTATCTTTGATAAAGGAGGCAGGAATGTACAATGGAGAAAGGACAGCCTCTTCAATAAGTGGTGCTGGGAAAACTGGACAGGGACATGTAAAAGTATGAGATTAGATCATTCCCTAACACCATACACAAAAATAAGCTCAAAATGGATTAAAGGCCTAAATGTAAGGCCAGAAACTATCAAACTCTTAGAGGAAAACATAGGCAGAACACTCTATGACATAAATCACAGCAAGATCCTTTTGGACCCACCTCCTAGAGAAATGGAAATAAAAACAAAGATAAACAAATGGGACCTAATGAAACTTCAAAGCTTTTGCACAGCAAAGGAAACCATACACAAGACCAAAAGACAACCCTCAGAATGGGAGAAAATATTTGCAAATGAAGCAACTGACAAAGGATTAATCTCCAAAATTTATAAACAGCTCATGCAGCTCAATAGCAAAAAAACAAACAACCCAATCCAAAAATGGGCAGAAGACTTAAATAGGCATTTCTCCAAAGAAGATATACAGACTGCCAACAAACACATGAAAGAATGCTCAACATCATTAATCATTAGAGAAATGCAAATCAAAACTACAATGAGATATCATCTCACACCAGTCAGAATGGCCATCATCAAGAAATCTAGAAACAATAAATGCTGGAGAGAGTGTGGAGAAAAGGGTACACTCTTGCACTGCTGGTGGGAATGTGAATTGGTACAGCCACTATGGAGAACAGTATGGAGGTTCCTTAAAAAACTAAAAATAGAACTACCATATGACCCAGCAATCCCACTACTAGGCATATACCCTGAGAAAACCGTAATTCAAAAAGAGACATGTACCAAAATGTTCATTGCAGCTCTATTCACAATAGCCTGGAGCTGGAAACAACCTAAGTGTCCATCATCGGATGAATGGATAAAGAAGATGTGCCACATATATACAATGGAATATTACTCAGCCATAAAAAGAAACGAAACTGAGCTATTTGTAATGAGGTGGATAGACCTAGAGTCTGTCATACAGAGTGAAGTAAGTCAGAAAGAGAAAGACAAATACTGTATGCTAACACATATATATGGAATTAAAAAAAAAATGTCATGAAGAACCTAGGGGTAAAACGGGAATAAAGACACAGACCTACTTGAGAATGGACTTGAGGATATGGGGAGGGGGAAGGGTAAGCTGTGACAAAGCCAAAGAGAGGCATGGACATATATACACTACCAAACGTAAGGTAGATAGATAGTGGGAAGCAGCCGCAGAGCACAGGGAGATCAGCTCGGTGCTTTGTGACCGCCTGGAAGGGTGGGATAGGGAGGGTGGGAGGGAGGGAGATGCATGAGGGAAGGGATGTGGGAACAGATGTATATATATGACTGATTCACTTTGTTATAAAGCAGAAACTAATAAAATAAATAAATAAATAAACTAAGGGACCTTATTCCATCAGGAAATATTAACTAAGGAGGCACTCAACAGGCCATACCTGTACAATACTGCTTAGAGCTATTAAGGAGATAATGTCTGTACTGAAAAATATATAAATTAATGTGAACTTTTTTTGCTTCCCAGCATCAATTTACCCTTCTTTAATAATAGCAATCCTATTTCATTTTAAGGAACCACTCCTCACTCATTGTTAGTCTGTATGATTTGAGTGGGACTAACCATACCTTCTGGTCCCTGGACAGGTCAATCATAACACATTAAATCTCTGGTCATGATTCATATTCATGGATAGAGATATAAATACATGAGCCAAGCCAATACAATGATATTCAATTCCAGGTTTGTTCATTTGTTTGTTTAAGAGTGAGGGAGATATTGGAATTTTTCAAAATCCTTTTTTCTTTTTTTTTTTTACTGGATTGCTAAACTATGAGTAAGAAACTGGAGATACTTTGGGGAGAGAGACCGTCTAGGAATGGAGTCAACATAGAGAAATGTAAAACCAAGATGAGGTATCATCAGTCCAGCTATTTCTAAAGTCATTTACCTCTGGAGTTTTAGGTTATGCATTCATTTTTTTCCCCACAATCCACCCTGATTTAGTATATCAGGCAGAATATATAAGCAAGACTGTGGTAACGAGTAAATGCCCAACAGAAGAAAGATTTATTTCTCACTCACACAAACTCTGATTTGGAGCAGGCAACTCTCAAAGGAAATTCTTCTCCATGCAGTGACTCAAGGCTCCAGGCTGATCCATCATGTGGCCTGAACAATCACTGCCAAAGGGGAAGAAACTGCATGAAGTAACACATTCTTCTTAAGTACTTTGGTCTAGAATGTTACACGTATGCCTGCTCATGCTTCATTGGCTAAAACTAGTCATATGTTTTTTGTGAAGACATGTGAGAGAATCAAGTATTGTGAGCAATATTAGTTTCCACAAAATTGTTTTTGGATATTTTTAACCAAGTGTCCTGAATTAGAAATATTTTTACCCATAACTCCATACTGGAAAGAGGATTGGCAAACAAAGGTATTAGGGTGAAATGTGGTGTAGAAGATGAAACTGAGTCTCTTTGGAGAGAGTATGCCCTGTACAAAATACTGGATAAACGCCTAATATGACTCATTTGATGGATGCACACTAGCGCCATTCATCTTGTTGTTTTCCAGAAATGATATTATTTGCTCAAACAACATAGCATTATGTACCTCACCCCAACATCCAGTAATCGCCCTCTTTTACTTCTGCATCCTAGCATCAATCACACTTTGTAGTTGAAAAATGACAATGGCAACTTGGGCTCAGGTGTCAGGTACAGGGCTTAGAGCTTTCATTCCTCTTGATCAGCTCCTCCATCAACTTTGTTACCACTCTTAGCAGCATTATGAGTGTCTCAGCCACCAAGCCAGGGTATTATGCAGTTTAACCTTTTCAGCTCCATTTATTCAACAAATCTTAGCAGTATTGCCTTTCCATTCTCACTGATAGTACTCAGACCCATGCCCTCATCATCTAGCTCCTGGTTCAGTTCAATATCCTTCTTTTCAGATCTCTTGATATTAAGCTTGCTTCTCTCTGACCCACCTGGTTAACCCTACCAGTTCAATTTTACACAAACATCCACAATGTATTCCTTCATATTATTTTATTGATTTCCCAGTGGGTTTCTATTTTCTACCAAACCCAATGTAAACGTCAGTTTCTCATTTATTAGTATGACCCCATCCTTTCTACCAAGCTAACCGTGCATTCATTCCAACATTTATCTGTTATTCTAGAAAGGCTATCACAAAACAATCTAATGTGAAATATTCTCAGTGGGGTTGACTATCAGGCCTGGTAGTTCTTCAGAAGAAACCTAGTTTAGAAGAAAAAAAGTCTGTGATCATGGATCATGTGTCCAAGGAAATATTCCTAGCAGTAAACTTAGACTGCAACATGAATAATCAGCAATCTAAATGTTCATAGATATGGTAAACTCATCCATTAGATTTAAAGGGGTCTATACTATATATGAAGATACTCTTGTAGAAGTCTCCAGGACAATGAACCATTAAAAAAAAAAACCCTCAAGATCATATCTTGAATATAATTAGACCACTGAATCAAACTATTTAAAAGGGTACACTTTATGGTAAGTGAATTATATCTCAATAAAGCTGTTATTAAAATAATTACATCTTGATTTGGGTACATCTCTCAGTGTCAGATGTACAAGCCATAGTAGTATTTCTCAAGCTTTAGTGTAGTGTTTCTCAAACTTTTTTTCCAGGTTTATTGAGATATAAATGACAAAAAGCCCTGTGTAAGTTTAAGGTGTACAGTATAATGATTTGACTTACCTATATTGTGAAATGATTATCACAGTTAAGTTTAGTTAACATCTATCATTTCATACAGATAACAAAAAAAGAAAAGAGTTTTTTTTTTTTATTTCTCAAACTTTTGTAAACTGTGAAAGCTTGTTTACTTGCAAAGTCCAGGGTCCTACCTACAGAGATTATGATTTCATGAGTGTACATCAGAGTACTGAATTGTGCACTTATATTAATCAGTCTAGGAGATTCTGTATTATCCTATGGCCTACACTTTAAAATAATAATAACAATAACACCGTTCTACACAGCAATCAGGAAAAAGCTGACCATGGCTGGAGGAGTTGTCAAAGTGCCAGTCAAACACATTGTTCAGGGGAAAAGTCAAGATTTTATGAACTGGAATATAATCAGAAAAACGAAGACACATTTCATTCAGACTGTCCAAATATGGCAGATGCAGTAGTTAGGGGAAAGTTGCAGTTCATTGACTATAAAAGTACTCCTAAGCTGACCTGAGGGATTCAAATGATCAGGCTTAATACAGGTTTAATTCAGCAAGACAAGCTTAGGGCCCCTTTCATAGGTATGATAAGATGATAATATACCATCCATTTTGGATTGAATCACTCAGCAACTGGGATAGGAAGCTGCAGGTCAAAGACATCAGGCCTTGTACTTAGAAAAGGCTGGAAATTCAAGGAGTGACTAACAATACAAACACCCATGCTCGTTGCTGCTTCTCTACACCAGGAGCCTTTACATGCTTACATATCGTGTTCTGACTGGGTGGAGTGCCCAGAGTGATGGAGGAATTAGAGAAAGGGTATGCCTTCAATGTTGATTCTGGGTATTCACGAGCTGCTAACCAGCATAATTTGTGATTTCAAAGGCAGGTTTGAGAGCAGATGGGTTCTAAGGGGGCATAAAGGGATGCTTAGAACTTACTAAGAAAGAAGAAACTTTTTTCTAGGAATGACACGTGACGAGTAGTCTCAGAAACTAGGAAACACAGAAATATGGGTTCAGTGAAAGGGAATAAGCGGAAACTTTGTTATACCAAGCTGTACCTTTGAGGCCACAATTTAAGCCATGGTTTTAATCAAAGTCCTCTTAAAAGTCGCTATTCAGTATATGACATAAGATCTCATGCCTTCTAGCTATTTTTTATTCCTTTTATCAGGACTTTATGTCAAGAATCATCTATTATGCATAATTTAGCCCTAAATTGTTTCTTTTCCTTTCCTAATCCCTCATGTATTCATTTAGTAAACATGTATTAAACTCCTTATTGGGCTAAAATGGCAAGGAAAAGCTCTTATTCTCAAAGGGCTGAGAGTCCAATATATCTTAACCTTTTATAGTTTAATCTTTTGGTCAATGACTGAACCATATCTCCCAGCTGTGTCCACTTTAACATCCATTACAACCAGACTCATTTTGTCTTTGAATACGTTTTTGCTGATTATCAAACACATTTATTAACTGACTTTCTTATGAAAACATTCTAGGCACCATGAATTACCTTATGCCTCAGGATGACCAGGGTTTATAATCTATAACACTGGGGATGCCAATACCTACAATTAGTCTGAATCTTTTCACTGAGATGAAAAATTGGTTCCATTTTTTAAAGTTATCTAATACTTGCGTTTTTAATATTGAACAAACTGGAGAGGTTCCCAGAGAAAGGGAGTTTGTATAGGTACCAGACAGGCTTTTAGAGATCCAGTTTGAAGGGATGTATAAATGTCACCATTTCTGCATGAAGATGAGATTCAATTAAGTGGGGAAAAGGTTTAAAATGGGAGAAAAACTATCAGTGAATTAGTTGTTTGACATAAGTGTTCTAAACAAGACAGCTGGGAGATGGAATCTTTAACTTTTCAATCAACTTTAGAAAAACAAGGTGCTAAATTGGCTGCCTTGACTCATTACAAACACCAACAGAAACTAAGGAGCTGAAGTCATATTTACATAAGTTATTTATTCACTACCCTAGCAATTTATTCACCACCCTGAAATTGGTTGTTACTATCAACCAATTTCAGCATGTTTCATGGCCATCTGGGTAATGTCAATTATGGAGCAAATAGTGGAGTTTGAGAAATAGTGACAGGAACTTAATTTTACAAATAAGTGTTGTTCTCTCTCATTTTTATAGTTATCATTATATTTGAACCTGGGATTTCCTAGCAAAGAAAGAGAAGATTTAACTTCCTATACTTCCTATGAGCGCTAGGCTTATAGGCTGAGACAATATTTGAAAGGTCTTTGGTAGGTCATCTGGATACAGCACTGTAGGCTTTATTTCCCAAGATCATTAAACCTATCAAATTAATAAGACCCAGAGTCTCAAATATGAGAATTATTTAGTCAAATTTTCAACTTAACAATTATTAAGATAATGGTCTGTTACATTAAAATAATAAATGAAATGAGACAAGTTTAAGAAAAAAAAATAGTGTCTTTTAAAATCATTATCCAGACTTGGTGGATTTCCTTGGTTAATATAAGAGGAATATTTTAAATATTTTAAGTGAGGTCCTGTAGCTATGTTCTATTTAGGAGACTAAAAATGTCTCTTTGCAGAGATTATTCATAATTCATCTCAAAATTGTGAGGAACTACAAAGACTATATATATAGTATATATAATATACTATTATCTATAGTTGCAATAATTTTATGGATAAATGTCATGACTTCACTAAAACAAATCTAAGTTCATGCTGAAACCCTAGGTAAAGGATTGCTATGGGACAGGGTAAAAGGTGCCTTTGAAGAGTCTCTCATGACCAGAACTTGCCTGGAAGGAAGAGAAGCAGGATAGAGTTTTGCAAGAGCCTATGCATGAAAATGGGTCAGCTGAAAGAGAAACCATGGTGACTGAAGAAAGGTGGAAGAAAAAAGCTGGTGTATGAGAAATTTGTGATGTCATATGAAGATGGGATTGTCAAACTGAAAACTGAGAATCAGCAAATGACCAAGACAGATTGAGACTGAGTCAAATGTGTATGTTGCCAGCAGTGGAGGGAAAAGCAAATTCTTAGTCCAGATATCCCCTCTGGTTCTAGTGTACTAAGAGCCAAAAAGCTACCATGTGCAGCCAGTGGAGCAAAAGTGAGGCAGAGGTCAAACCTATCAATAGCACATTGCATTGTTACCTTGCAACTGCATTGCCTTGGCTGTTGCTACTCCAGCTTAAGTAAATAGATGCCATCTCAACAAGAAGGACTATAGGTGGGGAAAGGGGCAAATGAAATTAGAGCCTCATGTCAGTTCAAGAAGCAAATGCCATGGCAGAATTAGAAGTACAAGATAGGGATTTCCTTGGTGGTCCAGTGGGTCAGACTTCGTGCTCCCAATGCAGGGGGCCCGGGATTCGATCCCTGATCAGGGAACTAGATATCATCTGTATGCCACAATTAAGAGTCCGCTTGCTGCAACTAAGAAGTCCACATGCTGCAACTAAAAGATCCCGCGTGCTGCAACTAAGACCCGGCACAGCCTAAATAAATAAATATTAAAAAAGAAAGAAAGAAGCACAAGATATTTACTGGGGGAAGGTCAGTGAAAAATAAAGGGAAAAAGGAAGAGTAGTAGACAGGGACTGACTTTAGACTGGTTCAGCTCTGACACCTGGGAAAGGAGAGAGGGAAGGAAGAAAAATGCAGTAGGAAGAGCTTCATGTTGCACTGCAGCTCTGAGAAAGTCTCAGCCAACTCAAAGGGGAGCCCAGAGGAAAAATACCCATTAAGAGTCCTGCACTGAGCATAAGTGGCCAGAGTCTAGTACCCCTGCTGGGCTCAGTCACTGGATGGAGGGATCCCGGCCTCAGTGTGAACAAGGTAGCATAGTCCAATAACAATATAGCTGGAGGCTATCAGCTACTCACTCCTCACAGGAGCTTCTCTCTTAACATATTTGAGCAGCAGAACTCTGTTGCTGCCATAGTCCACCCCTCACTCTGCACAGATCAATTTTTCCATACAGTTCTAAAGCATTTTCTCCACTTTTCCTTTGACCCTCTCTTCGTAAAAGGAATAGAGAGGTTAGTGGGATGAGCTACATCCTCCATTGTTGCAGTTGTCTTGAGACTGCAACTCGTGATGGTCTCCAACCTCTACTATCCATTCTAAATTCCCTTCACCTTCACTTACCACCTCTGCAAGTCTTGATAGCTCACATGGTATTACCTAAACCTTCATTCCTAAAGGGTCTAAATCCCTGGTAATCATACACATCTCAAGTGAGGAGCATTTCACATGATAATTCAGTCATAATTGTATAAGGGAATACCAAGAGGAACCAAGTAAATCATCTGAGTTCCATATATGTTCTTTTCTGCCCCAAGGTATAAAAGAACCCTATTTCCTCCTGCTGATCAGGATCAACTGCCCTGGCCAAGATGGTAACTTTTCTCATCTGCTGGCCCCTATTCACAAGGAGTCCAGAGTTCTTGGGCAGCAATCATGTCTTATAGTTGAATGAGATCTGCTCTGTCCCCTGGCAAGAATGTTTTTCCTTTGGGGACTAGGATCTCTAGCCCTACATATTGCAGAGTTTCAGGGATGAGAAGTATAAAGTCCTCAGCAGTTGCAGAATCTGATGACCAAAAAATATTTTTAAATAGAAATAGAGAGGAGATCTAAGGATACATTAAACTACAGCATTCTACCAGACCACTCTCTCCTGTGCGAGTCTATTTCCATTATACAAGAGAGATCTCAGAGAGGGACCTGAAATAGCAATTTTACACACTAAAATAATAAACTGGCAAAACCCATCATTAGGTAGCCTTCTTCTCTGAGCCATTTCAAACATATATTATGAAATAAATAGTATGATTTTATTTGAAGTATCTATTTTCAAGGGCTGACTGTGACACTCATGACCATCTCTCTGCCATCAGTGCTCTAAAGGGATGATATACATGAGAACAAGATATGGTCTTTGTTCAATTATTATTTGTCTACCTTTACCCTCATTTTCCCGGGGAAAAATTGACACTTGCCCAATTTACTGGTCAGCTACCTCCACCTTAAACTTGATGAAGGACTTCCATTCTCAGGGCATCTGTACACTCTCCCTCGCCCAACATGTACCTCTCTCCATGGCTTCTGGATTCCCGACCCCTTCTGAGGGTACCCCTCCTGGTGCTGATATATTAAATATAGACTTCTCTGCTCTGAGCCTCACTTACTAAGGAACAGGAAAATGTTTAACACTCCAAGTCTAAGGTATTTTCTCATTCATAAATCTGTGCATGCAAAATGTTTTTAGTGCCTCCTCCATGTCTAGAGTAGGAAAAACAGAAGAAAGAATAGAAAACCTAAACTTGAACTTGAAGTGAGGTTGTATGACTTAGAGCTCTGCTTCAGCAAGTCAAATCAGCATGAAATTGAGACAGTTACCCCGTCTTTCTGATGTACTTTTTCACTTGTAAAAAGGAGATAATAGAGACCAACCAGAAAAATATTTTTCTGAAAACAAAATGAGATAAAGGATGTGAAAGTCCATGGTAGGCTCTGAAATGGATTACTCATGAAATGAGATCATTAATAATAATAATAATAATAATGTTATATTCAGTACAAAGAGGTGTATCACCCTTAATCGAATCTCCACTTTTTCAAAACAAAATAGTCGGGAGCAAGTTGAAGGAAGTGCACTTTTTGGAATACTTTAAATTGCACAAAGGATTCCCTACTCAGCATATTTTAAGAACTTCATCCTTCTCCCTTACTATATGATCTTGGCCATTTACAGTTTACCTTTTTTTTTTTTTCTTACATTCTTGTTTTTTTAACATCTTTATTGGAGTATAATTGCTTTACAATGGTGTGTTAGTTTCTGCTTTAAAACAAAGTGAATCAGGTATACGTACACATATATCCCCATATTTCCTCCCTCTTGCGTCTCCCTCCCACCCTCCCTATCCCACCCCTCTAGGTGGTCACAAAGCACCGAGCTGATCTCCCTGTGCTGTGCGGCTGCTTCCCACTAGTTACCTATTTTACATTTCGTAGTGTTTGTATGGCAGTGCTACTCTCTCACTTCATCCCAGATTACCCTTCCCCCTGCCCGTGTCCTCAAGTCCATTCTCTATGTCTGCATCTTTATTCTTGTCCTGCCCCTAGTTTTTCCATAATCAATTTTTTTTTAGATTACATATACATGTGTTAGAATACAGTATTTGTTTTTCACTTCCTGAATTACTTCACTCTGTATGACAGACTCTAGGTCCATCCACCTCACTACAAATAACTTAATTTCATTTCTTTTTTATGGCTGAGTAATATTCCATTGTATATATGTGCCACATCTTCCTTGTCCATTCATCTGTCGATGGACTTAGGTATCTTCCATGTACTGGTTATTGTAAATAGAGCTGCAATGAACATTGTGGTACATGACTCTTTTTGAATTATGGTTTCTCAGGGTATATGCCCAGTAGTGGGATTGCTGGGTCATATGGTAGTTCTATTTGTAGTTTTTTAAGGAACCTCCATACTGTTCTCCATGGTGGCTGTATCAATTTACATTCCCACCAACAGTGCAAGAGGGTTCCCTTTTCTCCACACCCTCTCCAGCATTTATTGTTTGTAGATTTTTTGATGATGGCCATTCTGACTGGTGCAAGGTGATACCTCATTTTGGTTTTGATTTGCATTTCTCTAATGATTACAGATATTGAGGAATCTTTCATATGTTTGTTGGCAATCTGTATGTCTTCTTTGGAGAAATGTCTGTTTAGGTCTTCTGCCCATTTTTGGATTGGGTTGTTTTTGGATTTTGGATTGGGTTTTTGTTTTTTGATATTGAGCTGCATGAGCTGCTTGCATATTTTGGAGATTAATCCTTTGTCAGTTGCTTCATTTGCAAATATTTTCTCCCATTCTGAGGGTTGACTTTTAATCTTATTTATGCTTTGCTTTGCTGTACAAAAGCTTTTAAGTTTCATTAGGTTCCATTTGTTTATTTTTGTTTTTATTTCCATTTCTCTAGGAGATGGGTCAAAAAGGATGTTGCTGTGATTTATGTCATAAAGTGTTCTGCCTATGTTTTCCTATAACAGTTTTATAGTGGCCTTACATTTAGGTCTTTAATCCAATTTGAGTTTATTTCTATGTATGGTGTTAGGGGGTGTTCTAGTTTCATTCTTCTATATGTAGCTGTCCACTTTTCCCATCACTACTTATTGCTGAGGCTGTCTTTTCTCCACTGTATATTCTTGCCTCTTTTATCAAAAATAAGTTGACCATATGTGCATGGGTTTGTCTCTGGGCTTTCTGTCCTGTTCCATTGATCTATATTTCTGTTTTTGTGCCAGTACCATACTGTCTTGATTACTGTAGCTTTGTAGTATAGTCTGAAGTCAGGGAGCCTGATTCCTCCAGCTCCATTTTTCTTTCTCAAGATTGCTTTGGCTATTCGGGTCTTTTGTGTTTCCATACAAATTGTGAAATTTTTGTTCTAGTTCTGTGAAAAATGCCATTGGTAGTTTGATAGGCATTGCATTGAATCTGTAGATTGCTTTGGGAAGTAGAGTCATTTTCACAATGTTAATTCTTCCAATCCAAGAATATGGTATATCTCTCCATTTGTTTGTATCATCTTTAATTTATTTCATCAGTGTCTTATAGTTTTCTGCATACAGGTCTTTTGTCTCCTTAGGAAGGTTTATTCCTAGGTTTGTTTTTTTTTTTTTTTTTTGCGGCAGTGGTAAATGGGAGTGTTTCCTTAATTTCTCTTTCTGATGTTTCATTGTTAGTGCATAGGAGTGCAAGAGATTTCTGTGCATTAATTTTTATCCTGCTACTTTATCAAATTCATTGATTAGCTGTAGTAGTTTTCAGGCAGTGTCTGTAGGATTCTCTTTGTATAGTATCATGTCATATGCAAACAATGACAGCTTTACTTCTTTTCTGATTTGGATTCCTTTTACTTATTTTGCTTCTCTTATTGCTGTGGCTAAACTTCCAAAACAATGTTGAATAACAGTGGTGAGAGTGGGCAACCTTGTCTTGTTCCTGATATTACATGGAATAGTTTCAGTTTTTCACCATTGAGAATGATGTTGGCTGTGGGTTTGTCAGAAATGGTCCTTATTATTTTGAGGTAAGTTCTCTCTATGCCTACTTTATGGAGGGTTTTTATCATAAATGGGTGTTGAATTTTGTTGAAAGATTTTTCTGCATCTATTGAGAAGATAATATGGTTTTTATCCTTCAATTTGTTGATATAGTGTGTCACATAGTTTGATTTGCATATATTGAAGAATTCTTGCATTCCTCAGATAAACCCCACTTGATCATGTGTATGATCCTTTTAATGTGCTGTTGGATTCTGTTTGCTAGTATTTTGTTGAGGATTTTTGAATCTATGGTCATCAGTGATATTGGCCTGTCGTTTTCTTTCTTTGTGACATCTTTGTCTGGTTTTGGTCTTAGGGTGATTGTGGCCTCATAGAATGATTTTGGGAGTGTTCCTCCCTCTGCTCTATTTTGGAAGAGTTTGAGAAGGATAGGTGTTAGCTCTTCTCTAAAAGTTTGATAGAATTCGCCTGTGAAGCCACCTGGTCCTGGGCTTTTGTTTCTTGGAAGATGTTTCATCACAGTCTCATTTTCAGTGCTTTTGATTAGTCTGTTTATATTTTCTATTTCTTCCTGGTTCAGTCTCAGAAGGTTGTGCTTTTCTAAGAATTTGTCCATTTCTTCCAGGTTGTCCATTTTATTGACACATATTTGCTTGTAGTAACCTCTCATGATCCTTTGTATTTCTGCAGTGTCAGTATTTCCTTCTCCTTTTTCATTTCTAATTCTATTGACTTGACTCTTCTCCCTTTTTTCCTTGATGAGTCTGACTAATGGTTTATCAATTTTGTTTATCTTCTCAGGGAACCAGCTTTTAGTTTTATTTATCTTGGCTATCATTTCCTTCATTTCTTCTTCATTGATTTCTCATCTGATCTTTATGATTTCTTTCCTTTTGCTAACTTCAGGGTATTTTTTGTTCTTCTTTCCCCAGTTGCTTTCGGTGTAAGGTTAGGTTTCTTATTTGAGATGTTTCTTGTTTCTTAAAGTAGGATTGTATTGCTATAAACTTCCCTCTTCGAACTGCTCTTGCTGCATCCCATAGGTTTTGGGTCATCAAGTTTTCATTGTCATTTGTTTGTAAGTATTTTTTGATATCCTCTTTGATTTCTTCAGTGATCTCTTGGTTATTAAGTAGTGTATAGTTTAGCCTCCTTGTGTTTGTATTTTTTACAGATTTTTTCCTGTAATTGATATCTAGTCTCATAGCATTGTGGTCAGAAAAGATATTTGATACAATTTTAATTTTCTTAAATTTACCAAGGCTTGCTTTGTGACCCAGATAGGATCTATCCTGGACAATGTTCTATGAGCACTTGAGAAGAAAGTGTATTCTGTTGCTTTTGGATGTCCTATAAATATCAATCAAGTCCATCTTGTTTAATGTATCATTTAAAGCTTGTATTTGCTTATTTATTTTCATTTTGGATGATCTGTCCATTGGTGAAAGTGGGGTGTTATAGTCCCCTACTATGATATGTTATTGTCGATTTCTCCTTTTATGACTGTTTATGTAGTGAGGTGCTCCTATGTTGGGTCCATAAATATTTACAATTGTTATCTCTTCTTCTTGGATTGATCCCTTGATCATTATGTAGTGTCCTTTTTTTTCTCTTTTAATAGCCTTTATTTTAAAGTCTATTTTGTCTGATATGAGAATTGCTACTCCAGCTTCTTTTTATTTCCATTTGCATGGAATATTTTATTCCATCCCCTCATTTTCAGTCTGTATGTGCCCCTAGGTCTGAAGTGGGTCTCTTGTAGACAGCACATACACAGGACTAAGTTTTGTATCCATTCAGCCAGTCTACGTCTTTTGGTTGGAGCATTTAATCCATTTACATTTAAGGTAGTTATCTATAAGTATTTTCCTATTACCATTTTCTTAAGTGTTTTGGGTTTGTTATTTTAGGTCTTTTCCTTTTCTTGTGTTTCCTGCCTAGAGAAGTTCCTTTAGCATTTGTTGTAAAGCTGGTTTGGCAGTGCTGAATTCTCTTAGCTTTTTCTTCTCTGTAAATGTTTTAATTTCTCTGTTGAATATGAATGAGATCCTTGCTGGGTAGAGTAATCTTGCTTGTAGGGTTTTCCCTTTCATCACTTTAAATATGTCCTGTTACTCCCTTATGGTTTGCAGAGTTTCTGCTGAAGGATCAGCTCTAACCTTATGGGGATTCCCTTGTATGTTATTTGTTGCTTTTCCCTTGCTGCTTTTAATATTTGTTCTTTGTATTTAATTTTTGATAGTTTTATTAATATGTGTCTTATAGTGTTTCTCCTTGGATTTATCCTGTATGGGACTCTATGCATTTCCTGGAGTTGAATAACTCTTTCCTTTCCCATATTAGGGACGTTTTCAACTTTAATCTCTTCAAATATTTTCTCAGTCCCTTTCTTTGTCTTTTCTTCTTCTGGTACCCCTAGAATTTGAATGTTGGAGCATTCAATGTTGTCTTAGAAGTCTCTGAGACTGCCCTCAGTTCTTTTCATTCTTTTTTCTTTATTCTGCTCTACAGTAGTTATTTCCACTATTTTATCTTCCGGGTCACTTATCCTTTTTACTTCCTCAGTTATTCTGCTATTTATTCCTTCTAGAGAATTTTTAATTTCATTTATTGTGTTGTTCATCATTGTTTGTTTGCTCGTTAGTTCTTCTAGGTCCTTGTTAAACGTTCCTTATATGTTCTCTATTGTATTTCCAAGATTTTGGATCATCTTTACTATCATTACTCTGAATTCTTTTTCAGGTAGACTGCCTATTTCCTCTTCATTTGTTTGGTCTGGTGGGTTTTTATCTTGCTCCTTCATTTGCTGTGTGTTTCTCTGTCTTCTCATTTTGCTTAACTTACTGTGTCTGTGGTCTCCTTTTTGCAGGCTGCCTGTTCGTAGTTCCTGTTGTTTTTGGTGTCTGCCCTCAGTGGCTAAGGTTGGTTTAGTGGGTTTTGTAGGCTTCCTGGTGGAGGGGACTAGTGCCTGTGTTCTGGTGGATTAGGCTGGATCTTGTCTTTCTGGTGGGCAGGTCCGCATCTGGTGGTGTGTTTTGGGGTGTCTGTGATCTTATTATTATATTAGGCAGCCTCGCTGCTAGTAGGTGTGGTTATGTTCCTGTGTTGCTAATTTTTTGGCACAGGGTGTCCAGCACTGTAGCTTGTTGGTCTTTGAGTGGAGCTGGGTTTATCGTTGAGATGGAGATCTCTGGGAGAGCTTTTGCTGTTTGATATTACTGGAGCCGGGAGGTCTCCTGTGGACCAATGTCCTGTACTTGGCTCTCCCACCTCACAGGCACAGTCCTGAAACCTGGCTGGAGCACCAAGACCCCTTCTGCCACACAGCTCAGAAGAAAAGGGAGAACAAAAGAAAGAAAGAAAGAAAGAGAGAGAGAGAGAGAGAGAGAGAGAGAGAGAGAGAGAGAGAAAGAAAGAAAGAAAAAAGAAAGGAAGGAAGGAAGGAAGAAAGAAAATAATAAAAAAATAAAAAATAATAAAAAAGCTATAAAATAAAAAATAATTATTAAAAATTTAAAAAAATTAAAAGTAATAAAAAAATTTTTAAAGAAGGAAAGAAAGAACAGAAGAAGAGAGCAACCAAACCAAAAATCAAATCCACCAATGATAACAAGTGCTAAAAATTATACTAAAAAAAATAGAAAAAAGAAAAGGACAGACAGCATCCTAGGAAAAATGGTAAAAGCAAAGCTATACAGACAAAATCACATGAAGAAGCATACACATACACACTCACAAAAAAAAAGGAAAACGAAAATAGATATATCGTTGCTCCCAAAGTCTACCGCCTCAATTTTTGGCATGATTTGTTTTCTATTCAGGTATTCCACACATGCAGGGTACATCAAGGTGATTGTGGAGATTTAATCTACTGCTCCTGAGGATGCTATGAGAGATTTCCTTTTCTCTTCTTTGTTTGCACAGCTCCTGGGGTTCACCTTTGATTTGGCCCTGCCTGTGCATGTAGGTCGCCTGAGGGCATCTGTTCTTCTCTCAGTCAGGACGGGGTTAAAGTAGCAGCTGATTAGGGGGCTCTGGCTCACTCAGGCTGGGGGGATGGAGGGTTACAGAATGCAGGGTGAGCCTACAGTGGCAGAGGACAGTGTGAAGTTGCCACAGCCTGAGATGCACCGTGTGTTCTCCCAGGGAAGTTGTCTCTGGATCACGGGACACTGGCAGTGGCAGGCTGCACAGCCTCCCAGGTGGGGAGGTGTGGATAGTGACCTGTGCTTGCACACAGGCTTCTTGGTGGCTGCAGCAGCAGCCTTAGCATTTCATGCCCATCTCTGTTGTCGGCACTGATAGCCACGGCTCACACCCGTCTCTGGAGCTCCTTTAGATGGTGCTCTGAGTCCCGTCTCCTCGCACACCCTGAAAGAATGGTCTCTTGCCTCTTAGGCAGATTCAGAGTTTTCCCAGACTCCCTCCTGGCTAGCCTCCTGGCTAGCTGTCATGCACTAGCCCCCTTCAGGCTGTGTTCATGCAGCCAACCCCAGTCCTCTCCCTGGGATCTGAACTCCGAAGCCCGAGCCTCAGCTCCCCGCCCCTGCCCGCCCCGGTGGGTGAGCAGACAAGCCTCTCAGGCTGTTGAGTGCTGGTCAGCACTGATCCTCTCTGCAGGAATCTCTCCGCTTTGCCCTCTGCACTCCTATTGCTGCACTCTCCTCTGTGGCTCCAAAGCTTCCCCCCTACCACCGGCCCCCCCCACCACGTTTCCTCCAGTGAAGGGTCTTCCTAGTGTGTGGAAACTTATCCTCCTTCACAGCTCCCTCCCAGAGGTGCAGGTCCCGTCCCTATTCTTTTGTCTCTGTTTTTTGTTTTTTCTTTTGCCCTACGCAGGTACATGGGGAGTTTCTTGCCTTTTGGGAAGTCTGAGGTCTTCTGCCAGCGTTCAGTAGGTGTTCTGTGGGAGTTGTTCCACATGTAGATGTAATTCTGATGTATTTGTGGGGATGAAGGTGATCTCCACATTTACTCCTCCGCCATCTTGAAGGTCTCTTCCCCTAGATTGTTTATTTGAGATTTTTCTAGTTTCTTGAGGTGAGATTGAATTGCTATAAACTTCCCTCCTAGAACTGCTTTTGCTTTGTCCCATAGGTCTTGGGTCATCATGTTTCGGTTGTCATTTGTTTCTATGTATTTTTTAATTTCTTCTTTGATTTCTTCAGTGATTTCTTGGTTACTTAGTAGTGCACTATTTAGCCTCCAGGTATTTGTGTTTTTTACAGTTTTTTTTCCTGTAATTGATTTCCAGTCTTATAGTGTTGTGGTCAGAAAAGATGCCTGGTACAATTTCAATTTTCTTAAATTCTCTAAGGCTTGATTTGTGACCCAAGATGTGATCTATCTTGGAGAATGTTCTGTGTGAACTTGAAAAGAAATTGTATTCTGCCACTTTTGGGTGGAATGTTCTATAAATATCAGTTAGATATATCTGGTCTGTTGTGTCATTTACAGCTTGTGTTTCCTTATTTATTTTCTGTTTGGATGATCTGTCCATTGGTGAAAGTGGGCTGTTAAAGTCCCCTACTATTATTGTGTTACTGTCAATTTCTCCCTTCATGGTTGTTAGCATTTGCTTTATGTTTTGAGGTGTTCCTATGTTGGGTGCACAAACATTTATAATTGTTATATCTTCTTCTTGGATTGATCCTTTGATCATTATGTAGTGTCCTCCTTATCTCTTGTAACAGTCTTTTTT
Organism: Mesoplodon mirus; assembly: GCF_964341445.2. NCBI lineage: Eukaryota > Metazoa > Chordata > Mammalia > Artiodactyla > Ziphiidae > Mesoplodon > Mesoplodon mirus. Next base: position 29,317,864 of record NC_138983.1, on the reverse strand, counting down.
TAAAGACTTATAGGGGTATTGCTACTCCAGCTTTCTTTTGATTTCCATTTGCATGGAATATCTTCTTCCATCCCTTCCCTTTTAGTCTGTATGTATCCCTAGGTCTGAAGTGGGTCTCTTGTAGTCAGCATATATATGGGTCTTGTTTTTGTATCCATTCAGCCAGTCTATGTGTTTTGGTTGGGGCATTTAATCCATTTACATTCAAGGTTATTATCGATATGTATGTTTCCATTACCATTTTCTTAATTGTTTTGTGTTTGTTTTTGTGGGTCTTTTTCTTCTTTTGTGTTTCCAGCCTAAAGAAGTTTCTTTAGCATTTGTTTTAAAGCTGGTTTGATGGTGCTAAATTCTCTTAGCTTTTGCTTGTCTGAAAAGCTTTTGACTTCTCCATAGAATCTGAATGAGATCCTGGCTGGGTACAGTAATCTTGGTTGTAGGTTTTTCTCTTTAATCACTTTAAGTATATCCTGCCACTCCCTTCTGGCCTGTAGACTTTCCACTGAAAGATCAGCTGATAACCTTATGGAGATTCCTTTGTATGTTATTTTTTGTTTTTCTGTTGTTGCTTTTAATATTTCTTCTTTAAATTTAATTTTTGTTAGTTTTATTAATATGTGTCTTGGTGTGTTTTTCCTAGGTTTTATCCTGTATGGGACTCTCTGTGCTTCCTGGACTTGGGTGACTATTTCCTTTCCCATGTTATGGAAGTTTTCAACTATAATCTTTTCAAATATTTTCTCAGACCCTTTCTTTTTCTCTTCTTTTTCTGGGACCCCTATAATTTGAATGTTGGTGTGCTTAGTATTGTCCCAGAGGTCACGGAGATTGTCTTCAATTCTTTTCATTCTTTTTTCTTTATTCTGCTCCTTGGCAGTTATTTCCACCATTTTGTCTTCCAGCTCACTTATTCATTCTACTGCCTCATTTATTCTGTTATTGATTCCTTCTAGTGTATTTTTCATTTCAGTTATTTGTTGCTCATCTCTGTTTTTCTGTTCTTTAGTTATTCTAGATATTTGTTAAACATTTCTTGTATTTTCTCAATCCGTGCCTCCATACTATTTCTGAGATTGTGATCATCTTTACTATAATTACTCTGAATACTTTTTCAGGTAGATTGCCTATTTCCTCTTCATTTATTTGGTCTTGTAGGCTTTTACCTTGCTCCTTCATCTGTGACATATTTTTTTGCCATCTCATTTTTTTTTTTAATGAGTGGGACTGTGCTCCTGTCTTACTGGTTGTTTGGCCTGAGGCTTCCCACACTGGAGGTTGTAGGCTATTGGGTAGAGCTGGGTCTTGCTGCTGAGATGAGGAACTCTGTGAGACCTCACTCTGATGAATATTCCCTGGGGTCTGAGGTTCTCTGTTAGTCTAGTGGTTTGGACTCAGATCTCTCACCATAGGAGCTTTGGCCTGCTTCCAGGCTCATGAACCAAGATCCCACAAGCCACATGGAGTGGCAAAAAAAAAAAAAAAGAGAGAGAGAACAATAACAAAGTAAAAAAATAAAATTAGACTACAAAACTAATAGATATGTTAGAAAGAATATAAAAATAAAAATATAGATTAATCAACAACTGAAAGATACATCAGTATCACAATATTAAAAAAGAGGAGGGAAAAAAAGTGGGGGAGGAAAGGCCTTGGCTGTGGAGGGCGGGGCCTAAGCAAGGGTGAGGTTTGGGTGGTGGGTAGGGACCTATGCTCAGGACCCACAGGGCTGGAAAAGGCCCTGGGGGCTCTGGGGGGTGGAGTTTAGGCTCAAGGAACAGAAGGGGCCCAGGTGCGCCCCCCTCTCCTGGTCTCAGAGGGCAGGGGACCTCACCTGGGAGCCCAACAGACCTCCTGAGCTTGAGTGGATGGGGCAAATGTTTTCATCTCCTCTCCTGATCCTCCAGTTTGGGATGGCCCCTCCCGCCTGCCTGTCCTCATCTCCCTAACCTCAGGGGCACCGATCCTATCTGGCCTCCACTTCTCCACTCCCCTCAGTCCCCCTACATCCTACCAGTTCACTTTGGGCTTCCCCCCCTCTCCTTGGGTATCAGAGTCCCCCACCAGCGGCTGGCAGTTGCCCTAGTTGTGGGGAGACATTAACTCTGCATCTTCACACACAGCCATCTTCAAGATTTTGCTTAGCCATGTTCTTTCATCTATCATCAGGATTAATAACTCTTGTCTTACTCATTTCTGAAGGTAATTGTGAAACCTCATAAAATAATAAAATTAAAGCATCTTGTACACTGTAATGTGACAAGCACATTACAGGTTTTGTCTTTTTCACCTTCTTATTGTTTTAGATAGTGCTTTTAGAAATGTGTCTTAGCTTGGTCTTCTACTTAAAAATTCTTAAAAACAGTATCCAATGAGTCATATGTATTGAAATTTGGTATTAGAAATATTTAGACACATTTGATTTCGTCTCTCTTTGTCCCTGTGTGCTATGTCATTTGTATATTCCAGATCAGAGTTGGCCAAAAGAGGAACTCGTACATAATTTGGAAGAAGGGAAGTCAAGCCAATATTCCCTTAAAGTCGTTGCAGTCAGACCAACATGATAAGGACAAATGAAGAGGTACCAGGTAAATCCAACCTTGTACATGTTCTCTGATGCTCCACATCCAGCTAGAGCCTTACTACAGGCTCCACTGACCAATAGGAATGCCAGCCCCGACACTAGAAACTTGGCTATAGATCCACAAAGGGTAACTTCACCTCCACAGAGGTGAAAGCGTCTTCCAAGACAGCAATTTCCACGGACTCCTTAAAGTCCCCCTTGTGCTGTCCACATTGGCTCTGACCTGTCCACTTGCCACAGTGTATCAGGCAAATCGGTTTGTGACTCTTACTTAAACTCTTTTCATACCTCCACTTCCTCATCTCCTCCTCCATTTGTGTAAGTTCTAATTTTTATAATAAATCTCCAGTTTCCATAAAACTTATAATGGCTCTGTTTGCTGACTGGTGCAAAGATGCTGTAATTCCCATTCCTGCTGCAAACCTCTGACAGATTTGATAACTAGCCAAAGCTAAATATATCAAAAAGTATAAAAATTATAGTGTCATTAGCTTAAAACCAATAGGAACTTAGTTATTTTTTTTCTTTTGCTATATGGGTTTTATTATTGAAAAGACTTAGTAACCAAAGTAAGATTGAATGCCCTTGAGTGCTCTGAAAAGACTTAGAGGTTCTTAGGTACAAAGGACCTTAGAAGCTACTTCATCCATGTCCTTACAAGGTAGATGAGGAAACTAATTTCCAGAGATGTCAACTTATTTGCCTAATAGCCCTTAGCGTCAATGACTTGCCATTCTGTTAAATGCAGATTTCTTAAGCTGTTCCCTTAACTGATCATAAGGAATACAAACCATCTTACTCAGTGAATCCATGTGATGCAGAATGTCTGTGTCTATGTTTTAAACAGCTTCCTTTTCTTATACATGATCCTATTCCTTACTCTTTGCTCCACCTTCCTTTTGTCTCCACAGCTATCAGCTTCTGTGCCATGTCAAGTGAATTGCATTGCTCTTGCCTTACCTAAATATATACTAAGATTTCTTCTCCTCACCTCATTTTGGCCTTAACTAATACAATAAACAATCTCCTAGCCATATCAGACATTTGGTGCACCTCTTATAAAATGTGCTTTTAGTAATATCCATTCTGTGTTATCTTTGCTTACAGATTGTTATTTCAAAGATAATGAAACAGGAGAGAGTTGGCACAGATTGGGTTTTTAGTGAATCAGACTATCAAATGAATGGAGCACTGAAAACTATTCAAGCAGTGGAAATACATTCCATTATGGCGCAATGTCACTGTATGTTGATGAGCACACACCTGAATATAATCATTAGAAATGAAAGTTTCAGAGGCCTGAAATACCTGCAGGCAGCCTTTTCTTAGGTCAGCACTGGAAAGTTTTAGAAATGATGCACTGCTCCTTCAAAATCATTGGTAATACAGCGGCCTTCTCCAAAATTAAATCTTGTCTGGCCTGAGAAAGAAGGTATGTTTCTCAAAACGCCACCTGTCTTCTACATTTTCCTTTGCCCAGAATGTTCTCAGGAGAGTTTCTATTTATTACAACTAGATGTTGATAAATTCAGTCATGTATCTGACCAGTTTTGTAAACTACAAATTTAGTTTTACATTATTTATTCTGACAACTCTTCCTGACTACCTCCTGTATGCCGACTTGGTGGAAAATGTTGGGGGTATAGAATGAAAGTCCATTCAACTCTAAATTTTGTAAGAGTGGGAACCTTGTACTTATTCATTGATAATATACTCTATGCCTTGCATTACCTGACACAGGTCAAGTGCTCAATAAACAAATGATTTTTTTAATAAATTGATTGAATGAATGAATGAAAAGTCTCTAGTTTCAAACAGTTCATGCCCTGCTGAAGATAATTACACTATTTGTACTAAGTGTGGTAACAGTGATATAAACGCAGAACTGGGGAAGCTGATAGAAAAAGTCAAATTGATATTCTGATTCAGGAGTCCCACTATAGAAAGTGAGTCAGGTGCCTTTTTGGACAACTGAAGAAATAAACTCATCTACAGTGAAACAGTGACGAAGAAGGCCATGCCTGATCTCAATCTAGAAGGGCAAGAAAGGGAGAAGAGTGTTCAAATGTAAAAGGACCCACAGATGTTGTACAAAATGCTACTTTCAGCATCTGCCATTACTCATGGAAATTCCAAAACGTCAGAAAGAGGAGCTGAGATTCCTGAGAAGTGAGGGCTTTGCTAAAAACTTAGGGGGGCTTTTATAGAATGACTAGGAGGCTTTGTAGTCTTGTTTGGATATATTTATGCTTCTTCCAAACAGAATGAGAACAAAACTGGCAAAAAGCCGACTAAACAAGCCAACAAAATAAACAGCACTTCATTACCTAAATCCCTATTGGCTTTGTCAATGAACAAGGGGTTAAATATAAAAGGAACTGGTAAAGCAGCTACAGATTTGTGTCCTGGCAAAAGAGACAGAGAGCAAATAAGCAAGTTTATACTAATGGGCTGCTGTAGCATTTTGTATATTTATAATAAGGTTTAAAACTACAGAATCTGCTGGTAAATGATAAACATCTTAAATTCAGTTAGAAAATCAAGAATATCTAGAGTAGTAGGAAAAATATGAAGCTTAAATCTAAAATTAAACTCACGAGTATAAACAATTCAAGCAAGAGCCAGGTGTTGGATGCAAAATCAACTAAAATTTTAGCGACTTCAGTGTTATTTTAGCTAGCAGGAATCATTTCAGGAGGCTGGAAGGCACAGCTTGCCATACCCAAGAGACTGAGCTTACATCCCAAGCTTAGAATAGAACCTTTCCTGGTTATGCTGTTGGTATTTTAAGAAACATGACAGCCCCATCTGCCATCCATATGAGAAATCACTCTTTCTAAGATGTCATGAATTTATGCCTGTAACCCCAAACTAACAGGAAAAGGAAATATCATTCTCCCCCATCTCCTTCCAAGCAAGGTTTAATGTGCAATAGTCTAGCGCTCTTTCCAAGAAGATAACCAAAGATTTTCTTCTACAAATATATATCAAAGTATGTCAATATCCAAAGAGTACAAGAGGTAAAAAAAAAAAGGGTAGCAATACTCACAATGATTATTTTTACCTTAAAATTTCCTTGCCAAATCTTCACTAATCACTTGACATGCATCATCTCTTTTAAATCTAATCCTTACAATGACTCTCAGAGTTTAGTTACAGCTATAATCATTTAGTAGATGAAAAAAAATCCTTAGAGAAATTAAGATACAGGTTCAATCAATCCACAATGATAGCAAAGTTAACAGAACTAGGATTCAAGTCCACATTTTTCTGATGCCAAATGTCATGATCTTAACTATTCTGACATAGTGTTTCTATAAACATGTTACTCCCTTGATTACAATCTTTTGACAGCCCCTCATCATCTGTAGCAAGTTTCCTCATTCTGCCATAAATTGGCTGTAGACAGAATTCTGGGTGTCTATAAACATGGATAAGAAAAAAATAACATTTTCATTTTTACCAACCCCTTCACTTTGGCATATCCTTCATTTACGAATGTAGGGAAAACACTATAGCAGCATTAGTGGTACCTCCAACTTTGTCACTAATAGAAAGCACAGATATTTTCATACCACTTTACAGTTGCAAAATATCTCAAAATATTATTTATTGCCATCATCATTTTTGTAATTATGTTAGTTGTTAGGCCTGCCACTACACCTTGTCATTTACTGCACTCGTAAAGAAACAATATATATATTATTATATCACAATTTAAAAACTATTTTGGTTCAAGCTAAATGCCTTCCTTTGAAATCCTAATAGTCTTATTTTATATCACTTAAAAATATCATTCTGAGGAGTCTGTAGGCTTCACTAGACTACCAAAGAGTTGCATGGCACACAAAATTTAATTTACGAAACACTGCTCCATAGGATATGATTCAAACACTCTTATAAGGCCTCCAAAACTTTTCATGGAGTCTATCGGACAAAGAGCATTTCCTGGCCCAAGCTGAGCTCATAAGAATCTCTTGTAATGGTTTTTGAGATGGAATTGGGGATTGAGTCAGCTTCTCTCTGGGAACATAGTTTTGAAGTTGTTAAGCTGTGAAGTCTTTGGTGGCTGTGTTTCTCCCATTGAAGCCAGAGAAGCCTCTGTGTGTTAGGGGAGAATAAAGCTAAATAAATACATCCATAAGTAAAGTTAACTCAGCAGGTCTTAGTCACCTCTATTGTCTTACTGTCTGTCCCCAGGCTCAATTTAAAATTCTTCTAAATTGATTAACTTCATGCTTTCTATCTCCTTCCATGATGGCCCTGTTTATCATTAAGATGCACACCCAGTTTAATCTTTAACAATGACTGTGTTCACATCATATCACTCCTCAAAAAACTTCCATGACTGTCCACTGTGGACAAATCAAAGTTCACACTCCTTCAGTGGATTTACATTCAAGAATTTCCATGTAACAGACCCACCTTGCCTTTCCAACTTAGTCTCAACTTCTTCCTCTCCTTCATCCTTTATTATAGCCAAACTGGATCAATCACTACTTCTTGTTTGTGGCTCTTTACTTTCCTCCCTCTGCGCTTTTAATTAAACTCTTCCCTGTACCTGGGATGCCTCTAATCTTCACATGTCTAAATCATACTCACTTGTCAAGGTCTGGCACAAATGTAACCATTCTCATCCCATCCTAATTTCTGATTCTTCCCAGTAGAAATAACATTTATTTTCTGAGCTTTATTTAGAATCCACCTATCCCATCCACTGGCCATTTACCCTATTCTATCTAATTATATAATTATTTCATGTATAACTTTTCTCCCATAATAGTAATAGTAGTAAGAGCAATTGAGCATTTAGCATATGCCAAGCAATGCTACCAAGCAAGTTGGATAAACAATTTAATTGAATTGTCTTACTTAACTCTCACAACAACCCTGTGAGTTAAAAACTATTATTGTACCATTTTACAGATGAAGAAACTGAGGTAATAACAATTAGAACATCTTGCAAAAGGATGGAAGTACTAGCTTTCAAACCTAGGCAGCCTGAATCTAGAACTCACAGTCAGCCATGCTCACTACTCTGCCTTCTCTCTTAGACTGGAAACAAACCGAAGACAGTTCTGAGTTTGGTACAGATTAATAGCCTACACAATACCCAACATTGTGCTCTGGGTATAGTCTGTCCTCAATAAAGATGTGGGTGAATCATTTTTAGATATTTACCTAAGGATCACAGTGTTTGAGACAAAAAGAAACTTAGAAAAAAGTTTAGTTTCTCTTTCTAAAAAATATTTTACTTCTTTTCAGTGGCATCATCAGCTGTGAACTTAACTTTTTCATATTTACTAAGCTAAAGAAAGCATGTAACGTGATGGCTACACTTAATAGTTGCTCAGTAAATGTTAGTGGTAATTATTGAGGGTTTTTCCCGCTGTTATTATTGCTTCCATTGCCACAGTGAGTTAGGAAGGGTTAGGCACTGTACATCAGAGGATACTGTCTTTAGCCGGCTGAACAATATGGTGAAATTTATGGTCTAGTTGGTTTCAAAGCCAGAACTGAAACCAGTGGCTTTTCATGTTTATCCTGGGGCTTAAACCAGCAGAGTTCACATCTCTCACCTAATCTCAAGAATCACATCTGCTTCTTTAACAAAGACTAGAAATGAAATCCATTCATTACTGGCCTGTGACATATTTAGTAGCATTCAGAAACTCAATTTCTATGATAATCTTTATTCATTTATTTAAAACAGAAGTTGTAATGGAAAAAAATTGAAGCTGATTTATGTACTTAAGTAGCACCAGAAAATGCAAGATGTTATGCAACTTCAATTTTTTAAATAGCATTTTCTTCCACCTCAGAATCACAAGCTTAAGAAAAATAACCAAACTTTGTTTTGAAGTCCCCGGCGTTTGTCATTTCACGGCAAATTTTAAAATGCTTAAAGATAACATCTTTGATTCATTCTGGCTGGGAAGATGAAGCCCGTCTAATAAATGCTGGTGTTCCAACTTCAAAAGATATATACTGCTAAGTCATTCTCTATTTATCATTTATCGTCTGAGTAATAAAAAAAAAATGTTGCACAGACTATATGGACAGAAGAGGAAAAATTAAACAGCTCTATGCAACAGACATACCTTTCTCTAGAGACAAGTCCAATTATCTTAACTGTAAAAAGAAGTTAATTGTTAGTAGCCTTCCCTCTGCCAGCTTTCTTCAAGTTCAGTCCCCAAACAAGCAGATTGCATTCAAAGTAAATAGAGATTCATTACAGGAATGGGGGAATGCGAGTGCTCAAGCTGGAAGCAATGACCCAAAGGCTTCATATTCTATCCAATCTCTGACTTTCCTTGTGACTCTAAACAGATGACAAATTACCCCTAACTTGAATTCAACAACTGTCTACTCTCTTCACCTCAGCCCAATTGCCCTCCCCTCACCTTCCTTAATATGATGCTCTTGCACTGTACCTTACCTCTATTAATAACACCATGATCTGTCCAGCCAGTGTGTCCCTTCATTGTCCCTACAAAGATTTCTATTCAACTGGGCTGGCCTCTCATCTAATACCTGCCCAGATGCTAAGGAATTTGGTCCTTTTCATGCTATTTTTTTCTACTACTTCCCCTCCAGAGGTGGTGAGTTCAGCTTACCACTTTCATGTTTTGCTAAAAGCAAAAATAACAATCCCAATCACTGTGCCATGCAAACTGGAGGAGATCTATTCCTTTAGGGAAGTTGTTGCAACAGGAATATCACATTCATCAGCAACAATATGGCCTCAGCTTGTGAAGGGCTTGGCAAACTGTCAGACCTCAACTCGCATACCCTCTTTCGCTAAGCCTTCATTTTCGACCAGCATCTTTCCTGTCTCTCAAGCAGAGCTGAGAAAGAGAACTCAGAACTGGAGTTCTGACAGCAGCATGTCATAGAGTTTTATCGTTCATGTCAAAAAAAACTGCTGCCACTTTTATTATCTGGGTCAGTTTTATAGTTTCCCAAGTACTAGAAGAACGCTGGTTAAAATGGCCCCTGGCTACTTTTGGTTGTTCTCTTCGACCTCCCATACAAGTACTCTTCTAAACAGAAGGAGAGACAGAGAGAGAGAGACAGAAAAAGAGAGAGAGAATGTGATGTAAGCCTAGTTTTTGGCTAGACTTCAGGTAGCAAAGAAATTCTAGAATGACTGCAGATGGTGCCATATCAACTGGAAAAAGCCTTTTAGATTAAGACAGTGCTCTCCAAAGGGAAGGCAAAATCATCCATTAAGGAATGGAAGAAATATTGGAACTTCTTTTCCTATTTTTTAAAAGCTCAGTGTTTCAAAATTTTATCTTACATACATGTTTTATATGTACATAGAATATTAATAAGGTGGCAAATTTACATAATTTGTTTTTAAAAATTTATGTACAAATATTGGTGGAAGTCCAAATATGTCTTACCTGTATTGGTGTGCTATCAAGAATATTTGGAAACCACTAGATTATTACATTACCCAAATAACAGAAACACATTTAGAGGTACAATAACATCCCAGTTATTCATTTTTGTTGAGCCTTTTGCCTGTATCTCATGGACTCAGGGTCAAAGCCATGCTTTTGCTTCTATATATAGTCCAGTTTACAAGAGTAGAGGGCAGAGTTGTTGGCATTTCCATCCATAAGAATACTCTTGAAATGTAATCTTTAGATTTTTACATTCCTCTAAACCAGAAACCTCATAGTCTCCCTAAAACTCTCCCTCCTCACAAAAATACTAACCGCTCACCAAGAACTGCTCACTTTTATCCCTAGATACTGCCTCAATCTTTCCCTCCACTCCATTTGCCCTGCAGCTGTGCCACCATCCACATTCTGAACAGTGGGTCTTCTGCGATTGATTACACAGCACACGGCCTTGACTTGTATTTAGTGATTGTGTCTAGGTTTACTTCCCTAACTTGGGTACTTATCACTTCTCACTGACTGCCATTGCCCTTGCTTTTTATTGTCTCCCTTCAAACAATCTTTCTCAGGGCATATTTGATCAGGACCCACACACGTATTCCTAAAAGTCATCTGTGGCTTACCATTGCCTTCAAAATGAAGTTTGAGCTCCTGTGCATAAGATAGTACATGTATTCTATCATCTAAATCCAGGTTCCTCTCCCAGCATTCCCCTTACACTTACACTCCTGAAATCCTGAATTTGCTGTAGTGTCCCACACATATCTCATGTTCCTTTCGATCTCCATGTTTTTGTGAACTAACTTCCAACTGCCTAGGATGTCCTTCATTCCCTACTCTCAACCTCCATTTGCCTAGGTAACTCTCTCCTTTCTTCAAGCTCTGTTCTGTTCTCAAAGAAGAAAACTTACTTTAGCTTTCACACTTCGTTCATACTTTATACTATTAGACCTCTTTCACTTCATTTAATTTATTAAATTTATTCTCACCATGTTATATTCATATGATCTATGTGTCAGCCTCTTCCCTAGACTGGGAGTTCTTTGAAGTCAAGGACCTTTTCTTATATTTTTGCATTCCCAGTGCCTAACACATCCCTTGGTACTGAGCTAGTTTACAGATTATACAAGTGGGTAAGCCTACAAGTAAAATAGAAAAAAAAAAAGCCCTTTTATCATTTAAAATATTCCCTAGAGAACATGGATTCTAGTAATTCAACATATCCTTGTTCTGCTGCACTTTTATGGGTTTGGGTTTGCAAGTTTTGCTCAGAAGCTGAGAATAACTGTATTTCTATGCACAAGAGAGGGGAAAAGTTAGATTATCCCAGAGAGGATAATCTGAGAAGGATGAGGAGAAGAGAAGACAGAGTGAGAGATGTAAGCAAGCTGGCAAGATGGTAGATAACTGAGTGGTGCATGAGGAGGTGCCTCCCATTCCTCACCCCACCCCTGCATCTTCAGTTCATATTACTAATTCACAAAATCTGTGGCATGAATATACATCTTGTGGAAACTGGAGAAAAGGATAAGGGATAAGTATATGCGTATGGGAGAATGAGGAACAGAGAAGAGCATGAGAGCAAATGTCCACAGAAATGAGTAGCAATGTTGAGAAATTCAGATTCCACAGGCATGGAATTAGCCAGGATTGAAACTGATCAAGTTTAGATCTCTGAGAAGCAAAGGAGCCCTGGCTAACATCTGGATACACACACACACACACACACACACCACACCACACACACGGAAGATGTAATGCACAGTCACAGAACTCTATGCATTTGAAAAGACTTGCCAGGAATCCATTGCAAGGGTCTTTAAGCAAACAATGCAATACATGTGAAAAGTAAAACAAATAGAGCATCATTAAATTCTAGAGAGGACAGAGATAATGCTGGGCCAGGTTAATCAGGAAAAGCCTTTTTGGAAAAAGCAAGAATGAAACTGGGATCTGTATGATCTGGAGAAATGAGTTTAACTGGACATAATTTAGGAAGGGAATAACCACAAGTGCAGAAGGAGTAATTGAAAAAAAAAAAAAGAATCAATCAATCTGACTAGGACCGAGGGTATATTTGAGACAAATAATATATTTTCATTCGGAAATGTAGCATCTCACCTCTTTGAACTGGTATCAAATAGCTTAGCATTCTGACCAAATGCTTTCATTCTGCTATCAATCATCTCATTACCAATTTTTATGCTCTAAAAACCAAGCCATTCCATTAAGAATTTTCAGGAATAAGAGTACTCTGAGCATCTCTGACTAATAATTTCATATTTCCCCTATGGCCCTTTACTAACCACAGCATTTGAATTATTTTGACAAAAACAATTCTTTCTCTTATTATTTATATTGTCAAGACCAGCCCTAGCACTTTGCACAGCATTAAAATCTTTCCAAATACTCGGTATCACTGAGGCTCAGTTTCTCACCCTGGCATCTAGAAGATGAGGTAACTAGATGATGTTTTGTAAAGTTCCATTAAAATTATGAGGAATTGTACCTGCCACTTTATATTGATGTATACCATGGATGCTTACTGCTTTTATCAGATAGACTACGTTTAATTTTCTTATTTGTTTTTCATAGAGGGCAGCAGTTAAGAGTCTCTAGAAAAGGACTGCCTGGGCTCAAATCCTGGCTCAACTCTGTACTGAGATATCTGACCTTAGGCAAGTTACTTCACGTGTCTCTGCAGCTCTGCATTTGTAAAATGTCGACGCTAATAATAGTACCTCCTAGTCTGTATGGATTAAATGAGCTAATGTAAACGCATGTGTATTAATTACAATTATGTTCAGCTCTGAGAAACAAAGACCCAGAGAAAGAAGTTCACAGGTGGTATGGTGGCTCCGTTGTATCAGGGAGCTCTCACTCTCTCCTTACTCTACAGTGTTTAGCTTCTATTCCTGTGATCATTTCATTTCCCTAAAAGCTGTGAAGCCTGGAGATTTCACATTTCAGGACGCAGGAGGAAGAAGCAGAGGACAGAGTATCACCTGTAAGGACACTTCTTGGACACCCCACACAACAGCCTCACTATCTTCTCATCAAGCAACACTTATCACATGATCTACACGTGAAGGACATTAGGGAAGGGCTAGAAGGCAGTTATCGTAATCTTTTCAGATTTTTCATTAGTTTCTTTTAAAAAAAACTTACAATCAGCAGATTTTCTTTTCTATACCCTCATTGTCATAAAACTAGAGTTATACACAAACTTCACTCGGAATCTCAATTAGTCACATGATAAAGTCAAAGGTTTCATATGTCATTGAAATCATTGTAATCATATAGCCATTTTCTGGGTCCAATTAATGCCTGTCTCATTTTCATTATGTCAATACTATATAGCATTAATATGAGCCTAAAAATATATATGTGCTTCAGAATGACCCTCTGCAAATATCACTTTGGAAAAATATGAAGACTAGTTACTTGGGAAAAACAGATGTATTTGTTGTCCTAAACTAAGAACTTTCAAGTTTATCCAATTTTCATATATGGTGTTTATTCAGAGGTTTAAACTAGAATATCATAAGTTCTCAGTGTGGTAAATAGCCAAAAGAAAATAGGCATGCTTATAAATGATTAGCCTGAAAAATATCATCTGTTAACACTCTTTCTGAACAAACACAAAAATCTATGCTTCCAATTTGTTTTTCTGCCCAATAAACTCAATTACTTGGGATGTGATTAATGTACCATTACTTCAATAACACTGATGCATATACTAAGTCACATGGATCACATACTTAGAATAAAAGCTTGCCAGAAGTGAATTGTTGGAAAAGTTGAGGGCGCAAAACAGCAAAATCACTCATAATTCAGTCAATAATACCTTCAGGAATGAAGGCACCTGTTCCAGTAGAGAACAGAGTTATTCTGAAAATTACATGGTTAACTCTGCTATTCCTTTTCCTAGGAATAAAATGATTTTGCAGCACTGTATTGGACAAGAATTTGGGTTCATGTTCAAAATGGCTGGAAATATCCAAAAATAGACTTTTATAACCATATGCTCCAAAAAATAGCTATCTCATCAGAAAACTAACTACAGTGAGGGTTGCTGAAGTTTCAGGGGCTTACCATAGATCTGTTAGTGTCTGATAGAAATAATTTTTGAAAATTGGGGGTAGGGTACTAAGAACTGTAAATAGAACTAAAATGGGTGATAACTATGCATATTTTTGCAAGGCAGCTTTAGGAAAGCCAAAGGAAGGCAAAGTAAACTGTATTCAAGCCAGGACTTGCAATCCTGAGTTGGTTTCTGAGAAGAAAATGATATGCATATAAAAGGTCAGTAAGAGGATTGATAAAACCAACCTTTATTGATATTTTCTGTTGTGTTCTTATGTACTGTGTCATGAAATACCTAATCCTGTAAATTGTTAAAAGATTTTGAAAAACATACTTTAGTGCACATGGTTATTTCTCCCTAGCTATTTTGGCTGAAAAGATGGGGAAAAAATAATTGCCTAATTTTTGTTCATTTAAAGAAAACAATCTAAAAGTATAGCAGGACCTAGGAGACAGGGGTCAATTGATTCCTTTACAAAAGAATATAAATAATGGCACATAGGATCAAATTTTTCTTCTCATGTGTACAGGTTCTGTGTTTAAGATACCTATCAAAACACAGTGCGTGGGAAGGATGAATTTTCTTGCCTGTGCTTATATCTAGTGGTGAACTGGAGCTGCTAGAACTGGTCAGCAAGAGCCAAGAGTTAAATGTTCAGGAATTTTGTCAACTAGTTTTGAAACACAGCTACCACTAAAAAATTATGTTATAAAACCTCACAATTGAAAATTTAGAATAAAAATAAAGGTCATAAATACTCAAAACTCATCATTTCCTAATTATTTTTGCTATACTTTACTGTTAATTTTGCTCTTGAGGTTATTTACATCTATTTTATCTGTATGATGGAAATACTATATAATAGTAGATTCTGTGCATGTCTTCCCAATGCCACGTTCAGTGACATTACAATGGTAGCTTGAAATTGGCTATTCTGGGAGTATTTACACCACAGAAACCACCAAATGCTATGAATTGAAAGTTGATTTATTGTTTTGTTGATTGTCTAGACTCAAAGTGATGGAAAATATTAATAATAAAGATTAAATTTAAAGTGGATCATGTATCTAGCTGTTATATTATGAATTTCCACCCAAAACAAGGAAATATTCTTCTGGTATTCAAAAACTATTATTCGAAACAGCAAAGAAATCACTTGCATGATTGAAGAATGAATAAAGTTGCAACCAACATTTTCATTGTTTCACTTTTATCTTACTCATTAAAGTAAATGAAAATATCAATCAATATTCATGTTGGGTCTACACTCATTTATCCATCACGAGTGACACCTTTACCAAATCTGATAGTAATCAAGCATTTATTTGTAGTCTGATTCTGTCAGACTATTGTTGAATTGCAACCATAGGTAGGATGCAGATAGAAGAATTTAACAAAACTAGTGAAATCATTTAGAATCAATTGATTATATGGAATTCACAATACAGAATATTGTTAATTTCATTATTATTTGTAAGTTTTGTGCTTGCAGCCTTAATATCATTAAAGTTTGTTATAAACTTAAGTACACATATATAAGCATGCTTTTTTTTTTTAAATCAGAGAACCTGTTGTTAAACATCCGCAGTACACCACTGTTAATATCTAGGTTATATAGCATTCCTCTAAAAGTATGCCACCTCAATAACAGTATGGTTTTGTGCTCTAAGAATTTAACCAATCCATTCTTGAATCTATTTATATGTTAACTTGCATTTCCTTTTGCCCTAAGTGTTAGCAATTATTATGGTGTAAATTATTACTTTTCTTGGGTTGGTTGAAAACTTCAAGTATAGTATTTAAGAATTTGATGAATTTATATTCATCCTACTCATATTTTGCCCATTTGTGAATCCATCTATCTCAATCACATCTCCTCTCAGCTTCCATTATTTCAAAATGAAGATCCTTCACCTAACTGATTGGGACTCTCTGCCTTTGCTTGTTTCTGTTATTTAGAAATCTCTTATAAGTCAAAGACCATGATATGCATTCATTCACTTGATCAAAGTGTTTTCCCAGATTATCCACTAAAACTTTCAAAACTCAGAATCTAGAAAGCCCAGAAAAATTCATGCCAACATCAGAAGCATCAATAACAGGGGGTGAGTTCCACTCTCAATCCTGTGCCAGAGACTACAAATGGCAGATTAACAAAAGGATCAAGATCAAAACAGAAATGAGACCACACTGGGAATGGAAAAAGAAAATAATAAGAGTACTGGATTATGGCCAAGAAAGCATCCCTGTGCCTGAAGAGTAGCAGTAATAGTTTTCCAAATTGAGGTGATCTATAAGTAATTGGCTGTAAGTAGAGGATTCTTTTATTTTTTAAATATTAGTAACACCTACAACATACCATACACTGCACTAGGTACTAGGGGTATATAGTCAGCAAGACACGCTTAGCACCTGTCTTCAGGGAGCCTACACTCCCCGACTTGGGAGGAATAACTTTGTCATGGTTTCTCAGGGAATCACATTTGTTCTCTATTTCCATTGCAGTATTTGTCCTTTCTTTGGCCTTCAGAGCTGCACCATCCAAGACCATTCTGAGAAATATCTTGATTTCAAACATTTATACAAATTTATATTACTATATCCCACCAAATTAGTGTTATACTCATTCACTCCCTAGTTTTTCTTCCTTCACCTCTTCATTAGAATAGTCTTCAGGGATTTACATCATTCACCTCTTTCACCTTACTCTCTGACCCCATATTTTGTTATTTTCCCACTCTTTCATTCCACTCCAGCCACACTGGTCCCCTTGCTGTTCCTCTGACATGCGTGGCATAGTCCACATTTAAGGAATTTGCACTGGATATTCCCTATGCCTGGAAAGTTCTTCCTTATGATATTCACATGAGTAAATCCTCTACATCCTTCAAATCTTGGTTTAATGTCACTTTCTTAATAAGACCTGCCCTGACTACCTGTGATGGCTATTACATATGTCAACTTGACTAGGCTATGGTGTCCAGTTGTTTGGTCAAATGCTAGTCTAGATATTTCTGTGAAGGCATATTGTAAATGTAATTAACATCTACAATTAGTTGAATTTAAGTAAAGGAGGTTACTTTTAACAACATAAATGGGACTAATACATAGCTGAAGGCCTTAAGGGCAAAAACCGAGGTTTCCAGGAGAAGAAAGAATTCTTCCTCAAGATTGTAAGATAGATCCTGCCTGAGCTTCTAGCCTGCTGGCCTGCCCTACAGATTTCACTACTTGCCAGCTCCCACAGAGAGCCAATTCCTTAAAATATTTTTCTGTTTCTCTGGTTCTCTCTCTGTCTCTCTGTCTGTGTCACTCTCACTCTGTGTATTTATATATATATATATATATATATATATATATATATGTATGTATATATTCATATATATACATATGCCATATTTGTGTGTCTCTCTCTATTTCTCTTTATTTGTATAGATAGATAGATATAGAGATAGATAAAGATTTAAGATTTTAAGGAATGTGCACGCATGCACGTGTGTATGTGTACAGAACCAATAGGAGAACCCTGAATGATACACTACTGTACTTAAAATTGCACTTCCTGGAACTTCCAATTCCCCTTATTTTTCTATACTCATTTTCCCCCATAGAATTCTTCACATTAAAACAACTCCTCAATTTCTTTCTTTTTTTAGTGTATTATTTATTGACTATCTCCACCCACAGTAGAAAGAAATACTATAAAGGCAGGGAATGTTGTCAGTTTTGTTCACTGATGTGTCTCAGTGAAGAAAACCAGCCAAAACAATGCCTGACACATGGCAGATGCTGAACAAATATTTCTTGATGTTTGTCCTTCAAAGAATAATGTACAAGACAAAAATTATGATAATTATTTCTATGACTAAAAACAACTTTGCCACCATTATCTGAATGTTTAATAATATTATTATTAACAATTCCTATAATTTATAGAGAAGTTACTATATATAAGACACACTATAATCTCATTTTTTGTGTGTACATCATTTAAAATTATAAGAACCCTAAGAGGTAAGTGCTATGATTTTTCGCTGTTTTCCAGTGAGGATCCTGATTTGCAGAGAGATTAGATGACTTGCTCAAGCTCATATAGCCCACAAGTGGAAGCATTCAGTACATGGGTTAAAACTCGTGTAGTCTTCCTCTGGAGCCTATGCTCTTAATTTCTCTGATTCTGGGAACAAGTTGAGGTATTAAATTCTCTGAATTACTTCACATGACTGGAAAGACTAACAAAGTTAAATGTGGTCAAAGTTAAATGTGGCCAAGTTATATGTAAAAACAGCAGTGTCATGCCCTAATACGACACATCTCAAATGTATACTCTTCTAGTAATTTGTCTTGCTTTCATTCGCCCTAAAGAAACTCTAGGGTTTTATTTTAGCAAGACTTTTATCTTTCCACTCAGAACCTTCCACTGTTATAAATAGTTCATCTGTATTTTAAAATGATGAACTATAAATCTTCCTAATAGCCATGCATATCTCCTCAGAAGACCCTTCATACTGCCTGTGTTTTATTATTACAATTTGTCAGATTGGTTGGCAATTGAGAGACTTGTTCTTATCTATCAGTTATAATAGGGTTTGAAATAACAAACAATTTAAGCACATATTCATTGATCATCTTTCCCCAATTCTTTTCTGTAGTAAAACTCATGTGACTTTGGAATCAAGTTACTTTACAAACTTTCAGGAAATAACCAGAGAATGGATGTGAAGAGAAATAGCTTCCATTAAATGTTTGATTCAAAGATATGCCCATATTCTGCCTTCCAGTTCACTTATCCGTTCTTCTGCCTCAGTTAATTTGCTATTGATTCATTCTAGTGTAGTTTTCATTTCAGTTATTGTATTGTTCATCTCTGTTTGTTTGCTCTTTAATTCTTCTAAGTCTTTGTTAAACATTTCTTGCATCTTCTCAGTCTTTGCCTCCATTCTTTTTCCGAGGTCCTGGATCATCTTCACTATCATTTTTTCTGAATTCTTTTTCTGAAAGGTTGCCTATCTCCACTTCATTTAGTTGTTTTTCTGCGGTTTTATCTTGTTCCTTCATTTGTTACATAGCCCTCTGCCTTTTCATCTTATCTATCTTTCTGTGAATGTGGTTTATGTTCCACAGGCTTCAAGATTGTAGTTCTTCTTGCTTCTGCTGTCTGCCCTCTGGTGGATGAGGCTATCTAAGAGGCTTGTGCAAGTTTCCTGATGGGAGGGACTGGTCCCACCCAGAAGCTTTGATCAGGAAAGTAAATAAGGCATGATCATGGAGTCATGTAAATATCCTGAGGAAAATGTGAAAAGGTGAACAAAGAGATCCAAAGAGTTCTGACTCACAGAACCAGACATTCAGATCGAAAAGTGGATATGCTTTCACTTCTAAAGATGTTGAGGGAATGCCACCACCTTCTAATGCCCTGCTGATGCTTTCCTATTGGCCTCAATGGATGACTGAAAATCTAACGATTATGTGATAACCATGGAGTAGAAGTAGCATATGCTACTAAATGCCATTTATCCAAAATATATCTTACCAGAAACTCATTTCCTGCCAAGCTTAACCAGTAAAGGGAGTCAGGATTGCAGAAATGAAGAAGGAAAGAAACATACACTGAATCCACACTCAACAACTATTAATTCAGTGCTTACTTTTGCAAGCTATTATTCTAGGCATTTCAGATGCAGCAACGAAAAAAGCCAAGTGCCTTCCCTCATGGATCTTTCACTCCAGGATAGTCTATTATGTGCCAGGCACTTTAAAAATGTTATATCATTTAATCTCCACCAGACTCCATCATGGTAGATGTCATGGAGATGTTTTACCTTTTATTCATTTTTTGAGTGATTGGCACTTATTTCCCTTTCTTGTGGCAAACATCCTTTGGGGAATTACCTCTCATCCATTGTGTGTAACCTTTCTAAGTCTGTAGACTTAGTGCTCTCCTAGCCAAACCATCATGTTAGGCCAACTGGACTCTCTTTCCAGGAACCTTGAAACTTGATCAGAGTGACTCCAGGAAAAGCAGTGGAGAGCATTCATTATAGCAGTAGTGTCTGAGGAAATTAGAGGGTGTTTCTGCCTCTTGAATACCCCCATGGCAGGCCTGCTTCATGCCCACCTATAATCTAGTTTTACTGTCTTCCCATATATTCTGTGAATTTCTGCAACATCCTTCCAATAAATTCCATTTCTGTTAAGTTTGCCAATCACTATCTGGTGCTAACAACAAATGAACCCTAACTATCACAGCAGGTATCATCAGCATAATGTTATAGATGAGGAAACTAAGGCTCAGTGGTTAAAAGCATGTCCAAATTCATAATACTATACAGTGTTGTTAAGTGTGTCTGATCTCAAAGTCAAATTCTTTCCACCATTACTTGCATGCCTCTTGATGAGGACAGTTTAATGAAGAGCATCCTTTTTAGAGCTGGTGATGCACTCATTGCTTCTTTCCAAGAGAATTTGTTAAATGATGGAAATAACATCAAAGCATACAAGACAGGCCTTATCTCATCTTCACAGAAAAATGCAAGGACCCATAAAAGGCAAAGGCAAACTGTCTGGAGGCTCCAAGTTCTACCTATTGTCTGAAATAAACAATTCAGGAAGAAATGCTGTAGAGGGTTTTTAAAGGGATGTATTAAACTGTTTTCCTTTAATCCTTTGCTTGCATTTTTTTAATGCCTAATATGGTTCTGTTCCCTGATTCCTCTGGCAGTTAAAAACAGGCATGCCATGGTTCACAATGACAGGTAACTAAATTCCACAGTAAAATACCTTATGAAGAAAAAAAACTGTAGATAATTAGCAATTATATATATATTTTATGGACCTTGCATCCTTCATATTCAATTTATGTCCATGATTGTTCTTTTATTATTTTGTGTTGGTCACAATGATTTTAGCCTCTAGTGAAGGACAGTACAAGAAACAACGTCTGAAAATGCATTGTCTTATTTACTCTAAAGCTATTGCTCTCTATAATGTAAGTTTCTACTCAGTGAGGATTCATTCAAGAAAACTTAGAACCAGATCTGCTCGTGTTCCTCCTAAACGTGTAATTTTTCACTATGATTATGTAGTCAATTATATTTCTATCTTTCCTTGGATTGTTAAACACTTAGATGCAAGAATGTGCAAGGAACACACATCTGGCTTCAAATTGTGTCCCCCATCTTTTTAAACTTTCATCTCACCTACTGATTATTCTTTTCCACTATTGACTCAGATTCTCTCATTACCTGTGCATGTTTTTGTGTTCTATTTTCAGCTTCATTGAAATAAAAATACTATAGAAGAGATAACCAAACAACCAAAAGCAATATGTAGTATTTAGGTTGATTTAATTCACCTGCAGTTTGTTGTGTGCCTACTTCACACTAGATCTTAACCTGTGCCAGTCCATGCCTATACTATATATAGTATCAGTGCTGCAAAGAATTTGACAATCAAAATATTAAAATGTGTAGACTATTCTGATCTAATCTCTTGGGGAATCAGAGTGGCTTGGGAACTAAAGCATAATATTTAGGTAATTGTGGAAGTTCTTTATATCCCATTGCCAAAGAAACCAGCTTCATGGTAATGTAGGTAAATACTACAAACAGCTTTTCTTTTTTTCTCTAGTTTTAATGAGACATAACTGACAAACATCAGTGTATAAGTTTAAGGCATATAGTATGATGGTTTGGTTTCTGTATATTGTGAAATGATTGTCACAATAGGTTCAGCTAACATCCATCATCTCATATAGACATAATAAAAAGAAAAAACAAATTCCCCTTCTGATGAGAACTCTTAGGATTTACTTTCCTAGCAACTTTCCCATATTTAATACAGCAGGGGTAACCATGCTGTACATTACATCCCCAGCACTCATTTATCTTATAACCGGAAATCTGCACCCCCTCCAACACTTCCCTCAATTCTCCCCCAACCCTCTGCATCTGACAACCACTTGTCTGGTCTCTTTTTCTATGAGGTTTGTTTGTTTGCTTAAATTCTATATATAAGTGAGATTGGTATCTATTTTTCTCTGTCTGACTTATTTCACTTAGCATAATGCTTTCAAGGTCCATCCACATTGTCACAAATGATAGGATTTCCTCACTTTATTTTATTTTATTTTTTTTGTGGTACGCGTGCCTCTCACTGTTGTGGCCTCCCCCGCCGTGGAGCACAGGCTCTGGACGCGCAGGCCCAGCGGCCATGGCTCACAGGCCCAGCCGCTCCGCAGCATGTGGGATCTTCCCAGACCAGGGCACGAACCCGCATCCCCTGCATCGGCAGGCAGACTCTCAACCACTGCGCCACCAGGGAAGCCTGATTTCCTCATTTTTTATTGGTAAATAATATTCCATTATATATATAACAACTTCCTTATCCATTCGTCCATCAATGGACACTTAGGTTATTTCCATGTCTTGGCTATTGTAAATAAACCTGCTATGAACATGGGGGTGCAGGTATCTTTTCAAGGTAATGTTTTTGTTTCCTTTGGATATATTCCCAGAAGTGGAATTGCTGTTATAAGGTAGTTCAACTTTTAATTTCTTGAGGAAGCTCCATACTGTTTTCCATAGTGGTTGTAACAATATACAATCCTGCCAATGGTGCACAAGGGTTCCCTTTTCTTCACATCCATGCCAGCATTTATCTCTTGTCTTTTAGATGATAGCCGTTTTAACAGGCATGAGGAGTTATCTCACTGTGGTTTTAATTTGCATTTTCCTAATGACTAGTGATGTTAAGCATCTTTTCATGTATCTGTTGGCTTTTGTATATCTTCTTTGGAAAAATGTTTATTCAGGTCCTTTGCTCAGTTTTTTAATTGGGTTATTTGCGGGATTTTTGCTATTGAGCTGTATGAGTTCTTTATATACTTTGGATATTAACCCCCTATCAGATATATAGATTACAAATAGTTTTTCTGATTCCATAGGTTGTCTTTTCACTTTCTGGATGGATTCTTTTGCTGTGCAGAATCTTTTAGTTTGAGATAGTCCCACTTGTTTATTTTTGATTTTGTTCCTTGAGCTTTAGGTGTCATATCCAAAAAATCATTACCAAGACCCATGTCAAGGGGCTTTATTCCTATGTTTTCTTCTAGGAGTTTCATTGTTTCAATTCTTCCATTTAAGTCTTTAATCCATTTCGAGTTAATTGTTGTGAGTGATGTAAGATAGGGGTCCAGCTTCATTAATTTACATGTGAGTATCCAATTTTCCCACCACCATTTACTGAAGAGACTCTCTTTTCTCCATGAAGTATTCTTGGCTCCTCTGTCAAATATTAGTTGACCATATATGTTTGGATATATTTCTGAGCTCTCAGTTCTATTCCACTGGCCTATTTGTTTTTATACTAGCACCATACTGTTTTGATTACTATAGCTTTATAGTATAGCTTGAAATCAGGGAGTGTGATGCTTCCTGCTTTGTTCTTCTTTCTCAGGATTTCTCTGGCTATTCAGGGTATTTTGTGATTCCATATAAATTTCAGGAGTAAAGCAGGTTTTCTTATTGATGTTCTTTTCTTTTCTGACAGAGTTATTGAAATTAGTCATTAGGACTAAGCTCATTTTTTACTACTAAATTTATGTTCAACTACTTTTTGAACTGCAAGAGAGCCCTAAAAAAGATTTTTCTCTTGTCAATGCTTATTTTTTTTAAATACACATAATTCCTTCCAAGTAAGTAGATATGAGAACTACCGGGGGTGGGGGGGCTAGTGCCTTTGGAGCTAATAGAATTAATTGCCCATCAAACAAACCTTAATTCTAAGATATGAGATTTTTTTCAAAATTACACCCTAAGATTTGAGCATCCAAAAGCCCTAGACATATCATACCTCATTCAATCAATGTAGCACCATTGTTAAAAGCAATAACTTTAGGAACAGACAGAATTGGGTTGGTGTCCACTTACCATTATAATCTTGGAATGTAGCTTTATAGAATCTCTCTAAGCCTCTGTTATTTTTTCTTCTATAAAATGTAAATAGCGATGCTAACTTTTCAGGGTTGCTCAGAAAATTAAATACTATAATGAATGTGAATTCCTTATCCCAGTGCCCAGTAAATAGTAAGTGCATGCTAAAAGATAGTTAATAGTTGCATCATTTTATGTATGTGTGTGTGTGCATGTGTGTACTGAAGATCTAATATGTCAAATACTAAGTATTTGGGGAAACAGAAAAGATAAATAAGGCACAGTCCTATCCCCAAGCAAATAACAGAATTTTGTGGGAGATAAGAAAAAACAAAATGCCAACTGTGGTAAAAACATAAGTTCAAAATTAGTTCTGAAAACAAAGCCAACATCTGAAAAAAATTTATTTTAAAAATGGGTTTGAGGTCAGCCTTAGAAATCTAGTGCTAATCAGTCTGAATGGGTACTGAATCCAAATCAGAAGTTCTGAAATTTAAAGTTTACTAAATTTACTCTACATATTTTACCTTTTCTTTTAGCCAAGCATACATTTCTAATTCTTAATAAGCCTATCATTAGAAATTATTCTTTTTGCCTCATATACACAAAGTCCAGTTGGAAACTTCTCTGTATATAAAAAGATTTGGGATTTCCTAAATTATCATATGCTATTTTTAATTTGACACGTGGCTAAGATTCTTCTATAGATCTCCTCTATTCCCTCTAATCAATTCAGAAGAACTTTAACAAAGTATATATTTGGTGTCACTATGGACATCATACTACATGATGCTGCATGATAATCCTGCATGGTTCTTATTTACTGGACATAACAGTGCACCAGGTAGTATGCTAAGCATTTGGCACACATTAGTGTATTTAGCCTTGCAACAATACTGGAAAATAGCTAGGATCATCCCATTTTCACAAGTGAGGAAATTGAACTTCAGAAAGGGAAGTGATAGAATTTCAAACAAGGTCTTCCTGAACTCAAAGTCCACGCTGTTAATGAATGCTCATGACCTCCTAGCAATAGTCTTACTCCAAATAATTAACAGAATTTCCATATGGCCTCTCTTTCAGTCAGCTGGAGATTCGGACAAAATCTATTCTAACTAAACACACAGCCTCACAGTGGTCCCTCTGAAGCTAATTCCCAAAACGGGCTCAATTCTCACCCTTCTCTTACATTTAAGTTTAGGCCAAACTATTTATTTATTAGAACAGGAATAATTTTCTTTCACCTTTAGTGACAAACAGAAACATGCTCAATGAGGAACTATCAACGCACCTTTTAAAGTTTTCTTTATTTTTTTTCAAGTTCATTCTTCTCACCCTTGACTGATCTCAGTATATTTCTTAGTATTGATTCAAGACATAAAGATCAGAACTTAGAATAAATTCTGAGAATAAAAAATATAAATAAAGAAAACAGGAAAATGAGCCTTTTAATAAATAGAATATAATAAACCTCTGTGGCTATAATCTTGCATAGCACATACTCAAACCAAGAGAGGGATATCTCTTTCCTGGGAGAACCTCAGATTGTTTCTAGCTGATTTTCTCATTGCCAGATCCAAAACCTGACTCTCCTGCACCTAAAACGTGACTGGCAAAATATGTGTGAAGCAGTGGGTTGGGAGAGTATGCTAGAAAGGGCCATTTTGTGCATTTGACTGTGCTTTCTCATGCTTTTAGATAATGTATTAGGCCTTTCTTAGTGGAAAAATAGGTGGATGGAAATGACTACATCCAAAATTAGCTGTATGGAGTACTGGTAATATAGTAGCAGTAGAGTAATTTTCACTGGGCGGAGCTCAAATCTGTCACTTGCAAGCAACTTATAGGAAGCTTTGGTTGAGACTTAGTGGGGTTTTTTGTTTGTTTGCTTTTTGTTTTTTGGGTTTATTTTTTCAGTATGCAGGCCTCTCACTGTTGTGGCCTCTCCCGTTGCGGAGCACAGGCTCCGCACATGCAGGCTCAGCGGCCATGGCTCACGGGCCCAGCCACTCCACAGCATGTGGGATCTTCCTGGACCGGGGCATGGACCCGTGTCCCCTGCATCAGCAGGTGGACTCTCAACCACTGCGCCACCAGGGAAGCCCCATCATTAGCATTTCTGATGACCCTAAACGTTAGCATCTTTTTTAGAAAGATATTGGCACCTCTTTACATAAATAAATCAGTGTTCTCTACAGATACACAAGGTTGACAGCCTTAAATGTCATTAATAGAGAAGCAAGGCAAAGAGAAGATGCATTTCACAGCTCATGATGTCACGATTTTAACTTTACACAAAGACAAAAATTAATTAGTGTTCTTTTTCTAAGATAGGTTGATGCTCTTATTTACCATTTTTTTTAAATTTAATTATTATTTTTTTTGGGGGGGGGTTGCGGTACACAGGCCTCTCACTGTTGTGGCCTCTCCCGTTGTGGAGCACAGGCTCCAGACGTGCAGTCTCAGTGGCCATGGCTCACGGGCCCAGCCGCTCCGCAGCATGTGGGATCTTCCAGGACCGGGGCACGAACCCATGTCCCCTGCATCGGCAGGTGGACTCTCAACCACTGCGCCGCCAGGGAAGCTCACCATTTTTATTTTTTATTAGTAAAATATAATGTATCTGTTGGAGACAATGTGCAGAATTCAGAAAAAAAATAAAGGAAGAAAATAAAACTACCAACTACGATCAACATTGTTAATGCTTCGGAATATACCTGGCTAGGTTTTTTATTTGTTTTTTCACATGAGTACACATCAATAATTCTCCCTTCTCCAAATTTAAATCACATTTGACATGCTGTTTCATAACAGCCTGCTTTATTTAATACAGTCAGGAAAATATTTCATGTTATTAAATATTGTACTAAAACATGAGTTTTTAATATCTGTAGAACAATTCTTGAAGGTATGCATCACACTGCTTAAAAATTGGCTAAATGTTTGTTTCTAATTTTACAACTATAAATAATTCTATAGTGAATATCCTTATATGTAAAACATTTCGCAAATCTATGTCATTAAAGGACATGCAGTCCATAGCAATCATAGCTTTCTTGGGTTTCCCGTAATAACATAAAGATGGCAAGGGTCAGTCCGCTTTGTTGAAATGCACTAGGAACATCTTCAGGATGTCTGTCCTGTCCCTGGATAATCAAGTACAACACCTTAGGGCCAACTCAAGGGAGTAAATTTTCTAAATTGCTTATGTCCAGTAACAGTATTTTTCTAGTCCCTCTCTTAATTCAGTTTCCTACCCTCAGAACACAAATACTGGTAACAGAAGGAAAATTCAAGCCATGGTTCAGAGAGGCACCAATGAAATAACTCTTGGTATATTTTTTAGAGGTCCCATCTGGGGCTCATTCCTCACCTTTAATTCCTTTAGTATGATCCAGTTAACCCTGTAGCAACCTCCTGGCACCAAGTATTTGACCACTTATCAAAACTAGAGAAGTATTAGAAACCAAATAGAGAAAAGATGAGAGATCTTATTTTTAAGTGTCTAAAATAGTTTAAAAGCCAAACCAAGCAATGAAGAGATCCAAGATGAAAAGTGAATGTAGAATTCTATCATGATGATGGCCACAATCCTAGGAAAGGAAATGTAGGTGTTAATGAAGGTCTTTTCCTTGTCCCAAGCTAAGAGAGCTAAGGCAGTGAATTACAGATCAAACTGCTGAGCATTTCCCATAGACCTGGGCAATCAAGTCCCTACTCTGTGGTCCTACACTTTGGAGAGCCTTCATCTGGGCCTCCTTGGCCATTTCTCTGCAGTAAAGTCCAAGGATTAAGATGATGTGCTCCCACAGAATCTGAGCACCCACCCTCGCCTTCTGGACCATATTCTGTGTACTTAGGATTAGGAATTCCATGCCAGAATGGCCAAAGTCTCACTTCTAGGGCCTGTGCTCATCCTTTCCCAACAGACCTTACTGTCAACACACATACCTTTAAGCCTGAGGGGGGCAAAGAGGTATATTTTTAGGGTGATGAATGGTGTTTGGATATGAGTTCTGCAGTGTCCACCTGGATGTGGGTGAGGCCCTTTATGGGGCAGAAAAATAAGAGAGAAAGGTGCAGATGGGAGCCTCCATGTACTATCGGCCCAGGCTCTGCAAACGTTAGGAGGAACTTGCTCCCCTGGACCCTTAATGGTTGGTGCCCAGTATATTTATGTCATGTTCCACTTCAGCATCAGCCTTTTTAAGCCTGGGGATAGTTCTTTAGGGATGAGCCAATTAAAATGTATAGATGTGATATACCTTTCAAAATCAACTTTTATGAAACAAACTGCAAAATTGCAGTGCCCTCCCCCTTTTGGAGCTATAACTAGGGTCCTACAGATGAGATGCGACATTTTCAAAGGTGCTACAAAATTGCCATTGAATTCAACATGGGAAAGGGATGCCTACATTTTAGAAAGTTTCAACAAGCTGTCTTGCAGCCACTTACAGGCCTGATGCTTTATCTCTGTCCCAAGATAATCTCACTGTGTGCCTGCCTTTGACTCCTAGAAACAGCCATTCAGTTTGCATTCCTCCCTCTCCAGGCCACTCCCTGTTTCCCCAGGGAGGTGCGGTTACTTCCCCAATAAAGATATGTTCAAGTCCTAACTTCCAGTACCTGTGAATGTGACCTTATTTGGAAATAGGGTTATCGCAGAGGTAATCAAGTTAAGATGAGGTCATACTGGATTTGAGTGGGCTCTAAATCCAATGACTGCTGTCCTTACAAAAAGTGGAGAGGAAACACAGAGACCCAGGGAAGAAGGTCATGTAACTGCAGAGATTGGAGTGATGCAGCTACAAGCCAAGGAAGGCCAAGGATTGCCGGAGACCCCCGGAAACCAGGAAGAGGCAGGGAAGGATTCTTCTGTAGAGCCCTCAGAGGGAACGTGGTCCCTTGGTTTCCAGACTTCTAGCCTCCAGAACTCGGAGAGAATAAGTTTTTTTTTTTTGTTTTATGCCACCTAGTTTGTGCCGGTAACCCTAGGAAATTAACACAGCAGCTACCGCCATTCTCTTTTCCAATCTCCCGGAGTAGCAGGCCTCTGCCCCACCCCTACCTCCACTTTTCAACTCTGCCAAGGGGCACTGACAGGTCTTCTTTTGTTAAAGGTTTTACTACTAATCACTCCAAAAAAATAGGCCAGAATGAGGAGCGGGCCTTCGGGAGCGTGGTATGTGGCCCAGGCAACAAAATTAGCAAACAGAAAAAGAAATGGGAAACCATTTTCTAAACACCACTCACTGGGCTAAGTGTATGTCTGCTTTAATCCAGTAAATCTTCACAGCAATATTTTTAAACCCCTCTATTAAGATGAGAAACCTACCTCTCAGAAAGTGTAGTAAGTCACTTACACTTAAACACACTGTCATCCAGCTAAAACAGGAAGAGCCAGGATTCAAACTGAAAGCTGACTCCAAAAAGGCTCCAGAGAACTTTCAAGTTGTATTAATTCACAATCAGTATTTGTCTTTCTTTCCTGTACTTTGTTAAAAAGCGTCTGTTCTATCTCAAGATCAGGCATTACTCTATTCATATATCCTCTTTTTATGACTTAGTTTTATATTAAAATATTATTTTTAGTAAATAAGGAATGTGTGTGGTAAACATTTCTTACATATATTCTTTATTAACAATTATTGTTATATATACATATACATAAATATGCACGTTGTGTGTGTGTGTGTATAAATAAATAAATCTCCCTCCCCCTCACTGACACAACCACCCAGTTCTCTTGCCTAGAGTCAGTCACTGTTATCAGTTTCTTATACATTCTTACTAGAATACTTCATGAATTTACACATTTATACATATAGATATCATTGCTTTTCTCCCAAATCGCTGCACAGTATAGACCTGGTTCTGCATCTCCTTGAGAGCATTTTGGTCCTAGCCAGTCATAGAAACCTTCTAGTCCTTGTAATATTCTTCTGTTTCCTAAAATATCACCAAGCATTCCACATCACCTTTCTTTTCTTAGTCTTCCTTCTTTCCTTGATGTCCCCCATCCGACTCAATGTTGTTTAGTTCTATCACATAATTGTTGAAAAAAAAATTATGTTAATCAGAACATTCAATAAACAAGAACTCCTTGCTAGCGCCCCCCAACCCTAACAATACCTTATCACGATCTAGGTAAACAAAATTCTACTGCTCTAGATGGAAACATTTTATGAATTGAGTGTAGGGTTCAGGGATTTTTTGTTTGTCTATTTCTTTGTTTTGTCTTCGTAAAAGATTTGCCCTGATGATACACAAGGCAGATTGCTCTCAAAGGGAGCCCAGATCCATCATGGAAAAATCTCTTTGCTGTTTTTCCATCCTAAAATAAGCTAATCCACATTGGTCCCAGTAGAGCAAAAGAGATTTACTTTGTTTAGAGGTTCAGGAGCATAACGTTGTTGCTCCATTTGATTTTTTAAAAAAACATTTACAGCAATTCACCTGATTCACATTTGTATTTTCTTTTTTTTTAAACACCTTTATTGGAGTATAATTGCTTTACAATGGTATGTTAGTTTCTGCTGTATAACAAAGTGACTCAGCTATACATATACATATATCCCCATATCTCCTCCCTCTTGCATCTTCCTCCCACCCTCCCTATCCCACCCCTCTAAGTGGTCACAAAGCACCGAGCTGATCTCCCTGTGGTATGTGGCTGCTTCCCACTAGCTACCTATTTTACATTTGGTAGTATATATAAGTCCATGCCACTCCTTCACTTCGTCTCAGCTTACCCTTCCCCCTCCCTGTGTCCTCAAGTCCATTCTCTACGTCTGTGTCTTTATTCCTGTCCTGCCCCTAGGTTCTTCAGAACTTTTTTTTTTTAGATTCCATATATATGCATTAGCATACAGTATTTGTTTTTCTTTTTCTGACTGACTTCACTCTGTATGACAGTCTCTAGGTCCATCCACCTCACTACAAATAACTCAATTTCATTTCTTTTTCTGGCTGAGTAATATTCCATTGTATATATGTACCACATCTTCTTTATCCATTTATCTGTCAATAGACACTTAGGTTGCTTCCATGTCCTGGCTATTGTAAATAGAGCTGCAATGAACATTGTGGTACATGACTCTTTTTGAATTATGGTTTCCTCAGGGTATATGCCCAGTAGTGAGATCATTGGCTTGTATGGTAGTTCTATTTTTAGTTCTTTAAGGAACCTCCATACTCTTCTTCATAGTGGCTGTATCAATTTACCTTCCCACCAACAGTGCAAGAGTGTTCCCTTTTCTCCACACCCTCTCCAGCATTTATTGTTTGTAGATATTTTGATGATGGCCATTCTGACCTGTGTGAGGTGATATCTTACTGTAGTTTTGATTTGCATTTCTCCAATGATTAGTGATGTTGAACATTCTTTCTTGTGTTTGTTGGTGATCTGTATATCTTCTTTGGAGAAATGTCTGTTTAGGTCTTCTGCCCATTGTTGGATTGGTTGTTTGTTTTTTTGATATTGAGTTGCATGATCTGCTTGTAAATTTTGGTTAATCCTTTGGTTAATCCTTTGTCATTTGCTTCATTTGCAAATATTTTCTCTTATTCTGAGGGTTGTCTTTTCATCTTGTTTAAGGTTTCCTTTGCTGTGCAAAAGCTTTTAAGTTTCCATAGGTCGCATTTGTTTATTTTTGTTTTTATTTCCATTTCTCTAGGAGGTGGGTCAAAAAGGATCTTGCTGTGATTTACGTCATAGAGTGTTCTGTCTATGTTTTCCTCTAAGATTTTATAGTGTATGGCCTTACATTTAGGTCTTTAACCCATTTTGAGTTTATTTTTGTACATGGTGTTAGGGAGTGTTCTAATTTCATTCTTTTACATGAAGCTGTCCAGTTTTCCCAGCACCACTTATTGAAGAGGCTGTCTTTTCTCTATTGTATATTCTTTCTTCCTTTATCAAAAATAAGGTGACCATATGTGCATGGGTTTATCTCTGGGCTTTCTATTCTGTTCCACAGATCTATTTTTGTGTCAGTACCATACTGTCTTGATTACTCACATTTGTATTTTCAATATCACATAGGAAGTTCATTTGTTCAACTTTGTCAATATCTTCCAGCCAAAGACCACTGGGAATGCACCTAGAGTTTAACAACTTGGGTTTATTGCAACTTGTTGTAGGGAGAACACACACCATAGAGAACCATGGGGCCTCTCAGTAAAAGGATTTTTGAAAACACCTACAGATTTAGATTTGTGGTAGGTGATTTTAGGAAGCATGTAAGCAGGGAGGATTTTGCTTTGGATTGTATGCATCAGGAAGCAGGAGTAATTCTATGATTGGGCATCTTACTAAGTCTTATCTAGAAGGAGGAAGACTAGACTGAGACTTAAAACTTTCAATAAAGAAGCAACAGCCACTCATATTGGCCAGGATGAGGAAATAATTGGTCATTTTTGTGACTTGGACAGTGCATGTGTTTTGCCTTTGTGCAGACACATTTACAGAGATGATTTGTTTTTGTCTTGAATCAGAAAGATCACAGAGTGGTTTTGTCAATGTTAATGTTCTGAGAAATTGTTTCTGTTCAACAGAGGAACCCCAAGCCTAGATGTCTGTGAGTGCCAGGCCAGCTTGTAGTAACATTAAGTCCTAGCTGACAGTGCCAGGCCAGCTCCTGGATATCACAGGCTGCTTATCTCTTGCTCATTCCTCCCCTTCCGACCAAGGGCAGATGAAGTTAAGCTGCAGGACATTCATCCATAATACCCACTTTTCCACCCTGGCCAAGATTTTGCTGAACAGGAAGCTGTTGAGAGAATGCAGTCTATAGTTGGACTAGGGTTAGTCTCTCCTGCTCCTCCTGTTGCAGGATGAATGGTTGAATCTTCTGATGTGTCAAGGGCTATATTCAGGATACGTCAGCCAAGTGCAACACAAGTCAGCTATCAGAAACAAGCCTTGAAACCAGGGACTAGATTATAAACCTCAAGCAATGAATCCAGCTGGGTATCTTTTAGAGAGCTGCATGATTATTTTTTTTCTTAGTTTAGTCTCAAGCTTATTTATTTGCCTTGTAGTATATAAGTATAGCAAGAAGTGCTTGTTATAGCATGAATATTCTCTTGGTTAGGTGAGAGCAAATCAAGGAATATGTGGTTGTCCATTAACAACTCTTAATAATGAATTTGGACTTGTTTGTTGACCTCTCAGAGAAGCAGTTGTACGCAAGTGAAATTCTGAAAGAAAGCAAAAGTGATAATGGTAATAGTAACTCTGTCCTTACGTGAATGAATCCTCAAAGAAATTCTCTGCTGTATTATTTATCTCCATTGCATAATTATAGAAAGTCAAGCATGAAAAAGAAAACTTCCCCAAGTTCATATCAGTAAAACAGTAGAAGAAAGAGGACTCGACCTCAGGTCTGTCTGACCCTATAGCCTGAACCCTTAGCAATTAATTACTCTCTATTGTCACCAGACTTCTGGAATCAACTCCAATGATGTATTCCTTGAGTCACATGCCTGGAAAACTGCTGTGATAAACCAATCTTCTTTCACTGCCACTCTCTGTACTTGCCTGTCTGTAGCACCAATGCTTTGATAGTTCATGGGAAAAATATCAGATGTGCCATGTAATTGGACAGTTTAGGGGGAGGGTGGATGAGAAATTGAGAGATGCCATGTGGTTACCCTCATTCCATTGATGTCATCTTGCTTCTCCATAGACTGATATAATAAATATCCATTTTGGATAGATTGCATGTATTGAACAATAATTCAGAAGGTAGATATTTGTCCTTTTTCTCCAGTAAGTATGGCTATGAAGCTTTTGAATGGTTATTCGTTTCACCCACTTTTTAAAATGCTATATTTTAAAGGTTTGTTTTGTTAAAATGTTCCCACTGAAATGTAACAGAGTAAGCTGTCAAACTCCCAACAATGCACCATATCATTTAACTTAGCAAAGTGTGCTGGTGGATGACCCCAACTAATTAGAAAGATGACTTGAAGACCATACCCCAGTGACTCAGAAAATCCACCTCAACTATTTTTTTCCAAGTTAATTATTGGTTTGGGAATACACATCCTATTTTGAGGACCAAATTCCCCTTTCCTGGAATAAAAACCACAGAAATCTATATTGGTGTTAGATTTTTGTGCCCATGGTTCTGATTAAACTTTTCCATTTATACATATTGCATCCTTACTCATATATATCACATTTGAAATGCAGAGTTGCATAAAAACTCTTGTCTACCTATTTTTTACCTTGAAGCCTAGAACATCACATAATTATTTTTAAAACAATTTAAAGTAGAAAGCTGCTCTATGAATATGTATTCTTCATTTCATGTAATAGGTAGGATACTGAAAAACTGAATGTCAAAAAATAATGTCTAGGAAATTGAATCACACTATGAATATCTTATTGTATTCAAAATTGTTCCATTATAGAGTTGCTTTAAAGCCAAATGTTGTTTTAAAACTTTCTATTTTATCTGTACCTAAAGTTCATATGTTTCTATCTCAAGTTTTCCCGAAGTAGGCAGGCCAATGCTGTTGAACAAATTAAAATTCTGGGGAGAAAAAAAAGTATAGTCTCAATACTGCTTACATAAATACCAACTATGGTGATGGGTAATCTAGAGAAAATGTTATGCAGTGTAGTCGTGCAAATGCATCAAAATTCAGAGGTTATTTTTATTCTCTGGATCTTTCTAAGAAATTGATGACATTAAGTGTAAGTTAACAGAAACTTGTGGCCTATTTAGCTGAACATAAAGTTGTAACCAAATCCAGCATGGATATAATCTTGGCCAAAATATTGTGTGCTCTATGAAGCAATATGTTTATTCTAACTTTATTTTTAAAGTCATGCTCATATCTTGGGAAATGAGATCCAGAAATCAAATCTTGATCCGTTCCAGATTAACTATGGCAAAGAGCTTATTTTGTTTTATATATGATTTCATGCTCGAGATGCATTTAGAAGAGGAGGGATAGAAAAGGAGGAGAAAAAAGAAGGGGAAGGAGAAAGAAAAATAAAAGGAGAAGAAAGAGGTCCAGGAGAAGACAAGGTCAGCTCACACTGATCTAACAGAAAGTGGAATAAAAGACCAAAGAGGAATCAAAATTTGTTCTACATCCAGCAGTTCATGTGATTTCTAAATTTGGCAAACCTGGAATCATGACTTCTCTCTATAGTGAAATCTCTTCACACTCTGAGGCTCCTCGCAGAAAACCTTCTGGAAGGTAGGATTATTCATATTTCACTCTCAGATGTTCCTGCAAAATATTCTGCAAATTTAATTACAGCTTCCTAGTCATGAAGATAGGTATGAAGGACTTTTTAAATGCCACTTGAGAAGATGCTCAGGAGATCAACTTAGTAATTTGTTTGATGTCATCATTTAGGGGCAGTGCCCATTTTCAAAAGACTGCTTCAAATCCCATCTTCTACAGTACTCATCTCTGATCACCTCAGTCTAAAATCACCCACATTTCTATGCTCCCATAAGCAACCTGTTGTTATTTATTCCAATAAAGTCCCTACTGATTCTTACAAAATACAATTCCCATTTATTCCTGGGTTACTTAAGGATTCAGGTCCTGAAGCCTTATTGTTGGAGTTGAAAATCCAGACCTGTTTACAACTATCCATATGGTCTTAACCTATCAGTTATCTGAAATTTCATCAGTTATCTCAACTACAAAATGAAGATAACCCTTATCCTCATGGTTCTTGTATTAGTAAAGGTGTTAAAACATCTAATGCTCTTAGAAGAATGTCTAGCACATGGTAAGAGTAACTGAGTGTTAGCTACTATTTTTACTACTACTACTATTATTATTATTATCTCTGGAACATATCATATACTGCCTTTCAAAATATTTTGGCTAATTTTAATCAGGACTATAAGCCCCACAAGTGGCAAGAATCACACCCTATCCTTTGCAGCCACACCCTGCCACAGTTCTTTGAGATTTAGAAGTGCTCACCAAACGTGTGAAACAACTGCAAAACAGACTTGTTTATCACTGAGAATACTAACTCTGTGGACTAAGTTTCTCTTTCATGAATAAGTTATAGGCTCCTGGAAGTCAGGAACTTCATTCATTTTTGCTCATGTAGCACAGGGCTTAGCAATACATATAGTAGACAATACATATTGTTGAGTGAGTTAAATTCATAAACACTAGAACATATGCACCATAGGTGGAAGTAGTTTGTTTACCATCATATCCTTATCGATTCACACAGACTTGGGACAAGAAGGTACTCAAGAAATATAGATGAAGAGTATAGTTATTAATGCTCAAGGACTTTAAAGATTCCTTCAAGTAAGCTCTGCAAATAGGCAAAAGTCCTGAAAAAGAAATTAGTATCCAAAATGGACATCACCCAATATCAAGTGAGTCAAACATAGGAAACATGAAACCATATTTGGACAAAAATGACTGACATGACCATTAAACAGAGTTATAAATGGCCTCAAGTAACATTCAGTCCTACTTCTCCTGGGGTGACCTACCCGTCTGCAGGAGACTACTATGAAGTTACCCCAAACAAGTCCCTTTCTCTAGTCCTTTGCATTTGCAAAGCCCAAACATTAATCTATTTCTCAAAAATTATGGCCCATAAATCTAAGGTCTTGGCACAAGTGGAGCAGTAAGGGAAAGATTAATATCCT
This sequence comes from Mesoplodon mirus, assembly GCF_964341445.2. Lineage (NCBI taxonomy): Eukaryota > Metazoa > Chordata > Mammalia > Artiodactyla > Ziphiidae > Mesoplodon > Mesoplodon mirus. The sequence goes on along the minus strand of NC_138983.1, from coordinate 29,281,196 downwards.
CATCCTGCTTTTTCTCTTTTTCAAAATGAACACTGGGTTCAGCAATAACAAATACAAGCCTCTGACTTCCCTTCTGAGATTTCCAAATCCACAGGCTCACAGTTCTCTCAAGCAGAAAATAACTTATTTTCTCTGTGCTGTTATCTGTCTCTTTCATTTTGGTTTGCAACTCCTTGAGTAATACGTTGTATAATTGACCACAGAAGAGAAGAAGGAAGGGAACTGTGTGCAACCAGAAGCTTTGGGGCCAAACAGGACCAGTGATTGCAAGGGGATAGCTTCTGGGCAACAGAGTCAGTCCCATGGTCATTTTATAAAGAGTTAAGTTAATTGCCTAGTGGAAAAAGAAACTAGAGTTTATAATCAAAATATTTTGGGGAGGAATAATGAGAACAAAGATACTTCAGCTTTATCTTACGTCTCTCTCTACTCATAATAGCAATACACCAAGCAATCAGTCAACTTTTTGAGTATGTCAAGTGTGCTGAGCATTGTGCTAGGTATATATCATTTGTTACAGGGAGAGAACGTGTTTAAGACATGGACATGATCACTGCCAGTACCATGATATATGATAGAAACACACATACAAAGACACACACACACAATTGTCTTCTGGGTTAAAAACAGAAAAAAACAGAAATAAATAGCTAGACACTATACCCATGCTGTCATAAATTGTATGATTCTTCCTAGTTATTCATACTCCCTCTCTCTGTAATAGGATGACATGTCCCTGTCCCATTGGCATCAGGCTTGGCCACGTGACTTGCTTTCACCAATAAAATTGAAACAGGAAGCAATGAATGTCACTATTGCATTTTCTACCATTGTTTTCTTCCAGTGCCACAAGCCCAGATAGGGACTGTTCTTTTGGCCTGGATCCTGGTGTGAAGAGGCATAGAGCTGAGCCACAGTTCTCATATAATGTTAGTGAGAAATAAAATCTCTTTTTGGAAGGCAATGAGATTTGGGACCACTTTGCTACTGCAGCAAAACCTAAACATAAACAGACTAAATACATATCTTGAGAGATCAAAATAACTCATACTTTATCATTTTGTTCCAGCTCCTTCCCTAGTTCATATATTTTGTAATGTTCTTCTCTTTTTGTTATGTAAAGTCAAAACCCGTAAGATAGAATTCAAGATTCCACAGAGTATAGACCCTGATTCCTCTTTAGACTCATCTCCTGCCTTCCATTCCACCCAATACAGCCATACATAGATTATAGCCATATCTACACTCCTTTCATTTCTCCAAGATTTTTAAACTCTGTACTTGGCTCATAAAATCCCCCCTTGGAATTCTATCCATCCCCATACTCTACTTTCGCTTTTCTGCAAGGTCAATTTCTACTTATTTTTAACCCCTTCTTCCTCTCCCTTAAGCACCTCTGATCCACCTGAATAATTACTCTCTACTTCTTGTCACCAATGTAACATTAGACTTCACTGCAATTACTTTTTGACACTCCTGATACTGGGAGTTCCTTGAGAGCAGACTGCTATGCTTTAGAGATCTTTAGATCTCCAGCACCTAGTAGAGAGTCTGACATATAATAGATATCTGATAAATCTTATGTAACTCATAGATAAATAAATGGTTGAATGAGTTAATGGTCTTCTGTTTTCCTTTTACACTGGCATGCGATTTTTAAAAATTCTTGATAAATGTCTAATAGGAAGAGAAAAAGTAATTGATTTAAGTGTGTTAACTTTGCTCTGAAATAAAAATGTTATTATCTCCTTACTAGTATCTCCTCTCATAATAAAAGGAGTGTTTATACCCATGTAATAAAAGTTGAAGTACATGAGATTGTATCATCTCAACTGGAGATTACTCCTTTAGTCCCTAATTTGGCTTTAATTTCTATATTAATGGTGATATTTACTTGAGTACCTGCAGGATGTTGTGTCAGTCTTAGAGGTTTCTACCATATTTATTTTTACATATTTTCCAGTATGACATCAGCCTAACCCCATAAGTATGTTCTTCACTTCATCTATGTAAACACTAGAACCGCAGAATAACCTTAGAAGGTTCCATTCGGTACATCTTTCCATCTTAACTCAGGACATAAATAAATATTCCATGCTTCTCAACCAATTGAAGCTGTATTTCTGGCTAAATCATATTGCTTTTGTCCTTTCCTATTAGAAATATTCAGTGTGTCTTAAAAGCAGAAAACCTGAATTCAAGATCCAACTCAACTATAAACTGGTTATATGACCCAGGTCGTGTCACTTTTCCTTCTTTATTTTCAGTTTTTGCATTTATGAAATGGAAGTGAAAGAGAGGAGGAAAAATGAAATTTCTTTTACATTATAGCTATGAGAAACAAATTAGCATAAATTAATTCACTTATAAATTTAGAGGCAAAAGAGAGCCCTGATATTCAGATTTTGAATGAACTAGGAAACTACCAGAAAAAACTTGAATCTTCCTTAGTACCTAAAACTGAAATCTACAAAACAGGCTGTAAAATCAGATAGACTTGGGTTGGAATTTCAACTCTATCTTTTCTTGACTGTATGATCTTAGACCGTTGCCTGACCCATCTAGGCTTCAGTTTTTTCATGAATAAAGGGAGGATAAATTGTTTCATCTTCCAGAATGCTTATTCAAATCAAGTGTCTCCATATCTCAGTTTATGACTTCTTTCTTCTGATTGTTCAAACCAAAATTTTGGAGTCATCTTTAATTTTTTTCTCTCTCGTATTCCACATCTCATAGCTATGAATTTATCATAAATCTTTTTTTAACATCTTTATTGGAGTATAATTGCTTTACAGTGTTGTGTTAGTTTCTGCTGTATAACAAAGTGAATCAGCTATATGTATACCTATATCCTCATATCCCCTCCCTCTTTTGCCTCCCTCCCACCCTCCCTATCCCACACCTCTAGGTGGTCACAAAGCATGGAGCTGATCTCACTGTGCTATGCAGCTGCTTCCCACTAGCTATCTATTTTACATTTGGTAGTGTATATATGTCAATGTTACTCTCACACTTCGTCCCAGCTTACCCTTCCCCCTCCCCGTGTCCTCAAGTCCATTCTCTGCATCTGCATCTTTATTCCTGTCCTGCCCCTAGGTTCATCAGAACCATTTTTTTTTTAGATTCCCATCATAAATCTTTAATGCAACCATTTCTAATAACCTTCAATAGACCACTTAATACTCACAAAAACCTTATGAATTAATAACAGTGATGATGCTTATGATACTAATGATAAAGTTAATGCTTAGTGCTTATTTGTCAGACACTGTTCTAAAGAATTGGGCTATATCATTTTTTTTTAGTTTTTTAAATTAATTAATTTATTTATTTATTTTTAGCCGCACCAGGCAGCATGCCAGATCTCACGGGGATGGAACCTGTGCCCCCTGCAGTGAAAACATGGAATCTTAACCACTGCACTGCCAGGGAAGTCCCTGGGCTATATCATTTAATCCTTCTGACAACATTGTGAAGTATTTTCATTCACATTTTAAAAATGAAGATACTGAAGGACCAAGAGTTAAGTTATTTTGCCCAAGGCCTTAGAACTAGTAAAAGAAGACCTGGTATTTGAACCCAGGCAATTTGTCTCCACTACTCTTACCCTGGATGCTGCACTATCTTCCAAATAAAAACAAGTCCTTGGAGTCCTAGAGAGAAGAGAAGAATAATGAAACTCAAGCCAAGGCTGCACACTTTCAAAGAAATGTTGCCCATGAAATCAGGAAATACAGGCTTGAATTCCAGTTTTATTACTTTCTATGTTACCACGTGTATTTTCTGAATCTCTCTGAGATTTAATTTCCTCATTCAGACTTGAAATTTTGGTTTTTGTCTAGGATATTTGCTAGGTGCCACTCCAATATCCATTCCCCCTTATTCCTTCCTAGCAGTACCCTGAATTTCTCAGCTACATGTATGGGAAAGGCATTAACTGAACTCTGATCCAGGCATGGCCCTATATCTATAGGAAATGACCATCCACGAGGACATGTGACCTTCAGTAGAGAATCACAACAACTATCAACCCTAGTAGGTAGCAAGCTGAGAGAAAAAGTCCCCAACTTCACTTTTTCCTGTCCATCAGTTCCCTGCTGAACCCAAGTGGAAACCAGTAGGCAACAGAGACAAAGGCTACAGTCCATGAAGATCAGCCTCGCAGCACAGAGGCAGAGAGCAGGATAGAAAAGAATGGGGAGTGGGTCTGAAGGGACAAGTGAAAAAGATCCAGCATAATTTAATTGTCAGTATAAAGTCTGAATGTCTTGGAACACCGAACCTCCATCACAAGAGGGAAAGGTAAGAAGAAAAGTCAAGAGACCCCTGGAAAGTGAAAATCCATACCTCAGGATATTATAAGAAAACACATTTCCTTTCAACTTAATTAATAAAAACTGATTTGTGTTATAATGGCAAAGAGTTCTTTCAGCATTATTAAATTTTTACTTCTCAGTCTTGGCATTTGCATTCTTAGCTGTCTTCACAGTTTTGAATTTTGCCAGCAGATCACCTCGGTCAGTCCTTATTCTTGTTTATTGAAAGTCTTTTCCATCTGGACTAAATCACATCTGTCCCAGCAGTTGCTGTTCACATAAAATAGGGGACCAAGCAAAGACTGAACTGATAATAACTCCTCCTTGAAGAAAATACCTGGAGTTTCCATAATTATTTTCTTGATAAAAATAAGTCTTTTCAATTTTCCCCCTCACTTCTACTGTCTACAGCTGCCTGCATTTTCAGTCAAGCCACCATGTAATAATACTTGCTTTCAAACTTACCCTTTAAAGTGTTTTCTCTCTGATACCATGATCACTCTTGCTCTAGTTTATCTTATCAATAATTAAAGTGTTTCAAGCTTTTTATCCAGCCAATCCTGTGAATTACCTTTTTTTTTTTTTTTTTTTGGCAAGGGAGGGGGAATTTAAGGTTTGCTTTCATTTGAGTTTCACGAAACAGAAAGAACATTTCTTTCCCTATATAACTCCTTTGCCACTAAATCGGAAGCAAGAATGGTCCCAAATTTATCCTGGGAGACCTCTATTCTGTCCAACTTGTACACCCTGAAGATTCAAGACAATCTCTGCTGGACAGGAAGGAGTTTACATGGGAAGTCTCTGCCCAATGATTCCTTCCAAGTACCTTTAGTGACAAATTGTCTTTAAATTTTAGAAGCTGAAATTTCAAGATCCGATGGGACTTGTCTCAAAAGTATATAAAATTGCAGTCGCTACATGGGGCAACAATTTAATGCCCCCTAAAGAAATGGAAAAGATGAAAATAAGGTTGCTATTTGAGAGTTAAACTAAATAATCCTTGCAAAATGCATGAAAGCAGAGTTATGCAGTTATCACAGAGAGGCAAAACTGGCTGTCAAGAGTAAAAGTGCAATGTCTACAGCAACTATAGTAACATGAACAACTAATTAGAAAAATTTTAAATCAATGCACAGTATGTCAGATACTACGTAAAGCACTTGCCATGATTATTTTATTTAATTCTAACAAAGCCCTATGAGAAAAATGGTATCATGGCTCTCCTGTACTGATGAGAAGACTGACACTTAGGGCCATTAAATAACTTGCTTGTTCACCCAGGTAGTAGATGAGAGTTGGGACTTGAACCTTTAAAAGCACTAGAGTCTATATATCCAATCTGAGAGGAAGGACAAAGGATGGAAACTCTGGTAGGCACATGCTGGTAGATTTGTGCAAGGTAACACAACCGTGAAGTAAATACCCATCCCCCCTGGAAGGCACTTGTGGAAATAGACACAACACCTGTATTGGGCTGAAGTTATTAAACATAGCAGTCTCAGAGCTGGCTCCCCGACCTTGATTCCAGGCTTACCAGTGATCCTTAATCACTTAGTTTCTTCTGTAACTTTCCTACTGAAAAATGATGGGTTGCATCTAATGGCATTTGAATTATTTGCTGCAGACTGTTATAAGCTATTAGTGTGAGTTTGCTTTATATACCTTCAGAAACAGGACATTAACAAGCTTGAATTTAAGGACCTGTGAAATGAGCATCTATTTTTTTTATCTTGCTGGGACAGGAACCAACTTCTACCACCTCATGACTGAGGAGATATTTCATTCCTCTCCCTCTAAGCATGGATTTTGAATGGAAGTTTCCAAACTTTTGCAGATCCAATCTCCCTAGCCACAGTCAGCATCTGGCTCACAGTGGACCTATCATAATATTTAATCTACCAGCCAAATTGTGAGTCCAGAGATGCACACCTATAGCAAATGGAACATATCCCTAGGACTCTATCCCCATGAGTGTGTGATTGAGAGATGTCAACATCTGAGGATGATGTACCAGACCAGTACACACACACATATACAGGCCCACTCCAATCTCAGTAAATCCCAGATGCTGCTTTTTTGTTGCTAAGTGAGAAAATTTAGCCAGTTTTCTTTCTCAATAACCATAAGATGAAAGCATATTCTAATATGATGAAATTTCTCACTGATGTAGAATGTTTAACAAACATTACAGATTCAGCTAACAATGCCTGGGTTAGATATGATTTTCTTGTAAGTTTCAGGAGTTCACATGTTCACATGTACATGTGAATGCCCATGCCAAACTCCCCATGTAAGCAACATGATCCATGCAAATGCTCAGTCACTTGGATGTGATATTCAATGTTTCCAAGTCCACAAGCTATACTTATCCTGTTTCCTGGGTACCTTAAAAGAGTTCTGTTGTTGTCATTGTTGTGAGTAAGCCAGCCATGTCATAACAGCCTATCATCACCAGCCAACACCCTTAAACTCATCACAACTGTCCTTCATATTCTCTTGACTATTAATAGGGAGCATAAAAAGAAAACTGGGCTGTTGGCTTTTCCATTTACCCAGTGAGTCACTTTATCTCTAAGCCATACAGGGAATTGTAGAAAGGATGATAATTTAAACATTGACTGCATTAACAAGCAACCAAATGGGGAAATAGGCCACAATTCTTATTATGCATGTCAGTCAAATCTCTCACCAAACACCATCAGTGGAGCTCCTGAAAAAACAGCTGATGATATCCACTTACATTTCCATCCATTTGGATTAATCACTGATGATTTATTCTTTTAGTTAAAAGATCGTGAAACATAATGACTAAGAATACAGGCTTTCTAGTTGGTACATGACCTTGGTAAAGGGATTGAAATTCTCTGGGCCTCAGTTTTCTCACTGGGAAAGTGATGATAATAGCGGTACCTATACTATAGAACTATGGTAAGTATGATAATACATATAGAATGTCAAGAATCATTCCTAACATATGGCAAGGACTCAGTTTTAGCTCTTATTAGTTTGCACATATTTCATAAATATTTAAGCTTTATCATATGTTGGGTATTATATTAAGAAATGAAGAAAGGAAATACAAAAATGAGTAAGACAGTCCTGCTCACAAGAAGACATGTTATTTAGTAGAGTGAGGAAATACATAAACAATTAATTCTAACAAAAAGTAGAATGAATTAAGTGTTAAATAGAATGAAAAATCACATTCTAACATGCTACAATATTCCAGGTGGCTGATTCTAACTGGGTCTTCAAGAAAGCCTTCTCATTAGGACTTCACAGCTTAGGTACATGATAAAGATTAGGTGCTTGAGTTAAATGAGATCAAAAGTGGAATAAGAGAGAGAATGAAAACTTCCACAGAAATCCTTAAGTAACTCCCTTCTTACAGATCTTGGCCCATAGTAGGTGCTTTGATTAACCTTTGCTGAAGCAATAAAATAAACACTATATGTCCTTGCTATGGGTCAGTTTATGACACCTGAGTCTGCTCAATCATTCTGTGTTGGATGTTCATAAGTCTGAACCCTCACAGTGAACCTACCAGCAAAACAGTCAGAAGAAACCCACCCTTGTGATTGTGGTAGCAGCCCTGAGGCTTTTTTCTCTTGTGCAATAGTTATGTTTCCAAACCAAAACAAAACAAAACACCTCCTGGGTAGTAAGACATTGAAAAAGTAAGAAAAGAGAACAACTGTGGAAATTCATACTAATGTATCCTTATCCTCTGGCTTCCTTGCATTTGTCTCCATGACTGTGATGCTGAGAAAATGTTTCCATCATATCAGGGGTTTTGTCACTGGAAGGGAACTCAGAGGGAGTGTAATCTCCTCCCACCCCATCCTCTAATGGCACAGATGAGGTAGTGGTTCTCACCCAAGATTGTAAGACACGTAGGTGCAGCATGACCAAACAATAATAATAATAATAAAAGGAGCAGGTAAGGTTACAGACAGACAGAATCAAACAAAACCAGTAAGAAGTAGGAGGCCTTCAAGATGATGGATGCAAACACAAAAATCAGAAACATGCCAGAACTTGGGCCTGGGTACTCGGCATAGAGAAAAAATCATGCTTTGGGTTTGAACTCAAAGAAGAGTCTAGAGGAAGTTCTCTCTGTTTGTTAAGGTCCAGGCAGTAAAACAGAACTCATGCATGCTAGTTCAGTAGAGGGATTTCAATAGCATGAACCAGTTTAAAAGGTCTAGGACAAACTGAAAGCCAATTAGGAGATACAAGGGAACCCCAAGATTAACAACACCAGAAAGCCACAATGATACCTGGGATGGGAATATAAAGAAAGCTATCCAGGAGTGGATATTACCAAAGCCCAGTAGGTGAGGCCAAAAAGAGGGGCTTTACAGCAGGATCTGGAACTTCAGAGGAGATAATGCCTGGCAGACATACCACAAGGAGCAAAGGAGTGAAGGAAAGAACATTCTGGTTTCCATCCAGAATGTTGCCATCCAGTCTCTTGCCAGGGCTTCCGCAGTCGGAACCTAGCAGAAAGCCAGCTGGCAAGTAAGTCTTAGAAGTAACAGTGGTTGATCTTCCAAAATTCAGAGCAGATCAGGGGACAAGAGAGGAAGGATTGTGAGAGCAAACAGGCAAAAGGCAGGCAGAGTGAATGAGAAACCAGAGAAGTTGAAACCAGAATTCAAAGATGTGGATTTGAATATTGAACCAAGAAGAAAACTCATTCAGAAACTAAAAGTGGTGCGAGTGGTTAAAGATTCCTTCTTTTTCAAAAAATTTTCACAATATATTTTACAATAGATACTCAACTGTATCAGCTTTATGAGTTAATTACACAGCAACATCCTTATTTTGATCCAAGAATGGCTAGTAAAAGTAGGGTGATTGCCTTAAAGAAGCATAAATGCAAAGCAAGTGGCCCAAAAACTTTTACAGAGAGCTTCATGCAGAGATGGTTTTGTGTATTCAAGTCATGATAGTAATAATAGCTACATTAATTGAGTGCATAGTATAGAATGTATATTGTACTGGACACTTTGTATGCACTAGTCCTAAATAGTACTGCAAGGTAGCAGCATAACCACACTTAACTGTGAAAACGGAGGCACAGAAAAGTTAAGTGAACTGTTCAAGGTAAGACAACCAATAAATTGGGAAGTGAGTATTAGAATTCCAGTCCAGCTTAACTCCCAAACCTGTGCTCACGACATTAAACTGCCCTATCTCAGTACATTATAATGAACGATCTCAAATCCATATATTGAAAGAGAGTAGATTTAGAGGCTAACTGCATGGGAGCTGGAGCCAGAAGGATTCAAGTCTTAGCTCTGCCACCTAATGACTGTGTTACCTTACAAGATGTATTATTATCCTGCTGCTGCTATAACAAGTCACCACTACAAATATAGGGGCTTAAAGCAACAGAATTTTTTAAAAAATTGTATAGTTCTGGAGGCCTAATATGAGAAACGAGTCTCACAGGGTTAAAATCAAGGTGATGGCATGGATGGTTCCTTCTGGAGGCTCCAGGGAAGAGTCTGTTCCTTGCCTCTTCCAGCTTCTGGTGGTTGCTGCTCTTCCTTGACTCACACCACTCCAATCTGCTTTCATTGCCCCATCATCTTCCCCTCTACAGTCAAATCTGCTCTGCCTCCCCTTTATAAAGACACCTGTGACTATATAGGGCCCCCCAAGATAGTCCAGGATAATCTCCTCAACACAAGATTCTAAACGTGATCATATCTGTAGAGTCCCTTTTACTACATAACAAGTCACAGGTCCCATGGATTAGACCTGGATATCTTTGGGGGCCATTATTCAGCTTATCACAGGAGAGTTAATTAACCTTCATGTTCTTCATTCCTAAAATAGGCATAACAGGATCCACCACCCCGGGCTGTTATAAAAATTAAATAAATTAATATGTGTAAATCCCTAGGTTAGTTTGCTAGGGCTGCCATAACAAAATACCATGGACTGGGTGGCTTAAACAACAGAAAATTATTTTCTTACAGTTCTGGAAGCTACAAGTCTGAGACCAAGGTGTCTGCAAGGTTGTTTTCTTCTGAGGCCCCTCTCCTCAGCTTGCAGATGGCTGCCTTCTCCCTGGGTCCTCCCATCATCTTTCCTCTGTGTTTGCACACCCCTGGTGCTCCTGTGTGTATCCAAAGTTCCTCTTCTTATAAAAACAGCAGTCAGATTGGATTAGGGATCAGCCTAACAGCTTCATTTTAGTGTAAGCACCTCTTTAACGGCCCTATTTCCAAAGTACAGTCATTTTCTGAGGTTAGGGCTTCAATGTATACATTTGTGGTGGAGACAATTCATTTTATAACAAGACTTTAAGAACAATGAAAATAATCTTTCAATAAATGTTGAATATTTTTTTGAATTGTGCTTCCACCTTTCCAAACAAATGAGTATGATATCCTCCAGTATCAGGGTTTGTGAGAACAGGGGCTGTCGACTTAGTTCACTGCAGTCTATCCATTGCCTGGAACAATCATTGGCTCATAGTAGGAATTCGTATTAACTCTCTATGACTGCTGTAACAGATTACCACAAACTGGTACCTTAAAACAACAAAAATTTATTCTCTCACAGGTCTGGAGGCTAGAAGTCTGAAATCAAGGTGTTTGGCAGGGCCATGCTTTTTCAGGCTCTAGAGAAGAGTTCTCCCTTGCCTCTTCCAGCTTCTTGTGGCTGCTGGCAAACCTTGGCATTCCTTGGGTTGTAACTGCATCACTCCAACCTCTGTCTCCATTATCACATCTTCTTATAAGGGCACCTGTTATTGGATTTCAGGCCCCCTGACCTCATTTTAATAAATTACATCTGCAACAAGCCTATTTCCAAATAAGGTCATTTTTCTGAGGTTCTCTGTAGACGTGAGTTTTTAGGGACACTATTCAACCTAGTAAGGTACTTAATAAATATTTAATTGCATGAATAAACGTATTCGTTCTGATTTTGAATCGACCAAATAGGGCTATTGCTGTAGGCACTCTAGAAAAAAGTAAGGCAAGAAACCAGAGTGGCTGAGATTCAAGTGTGTGATTCTTAGTGAGAAAAATCTCTTCACATTTGACCTTGGTTAGTGGCAGTCAAGAATGAGCTCAGAATCTCCCCAGACTGAAATGAAGGGTCATGTCTCCCTTGTCTCTCCACACATAAACACAAAGATTTGAGAGGTTTAGCTGGAATTAGAAAAGAAATTGTCAGTTTGTATGTAGGCTTTAAACTAGACTTTCTGGTCATGAAGACTGCATTAATTAAGGAAATTTACTTTGAGCAAAAAAAGTATATACCAACTCTTGTAGCCCACAGCAATTAAATGAGGACACTGGGAAAGCTTCAAAACAACCATTTACTTCACTTTGGTGGGAGCAACATTATTCTATTGACCCAAACCTTCTGTCTTCAATTACAAAGTTGGAGAGCTAGTTTACAGTATAGATTTCTCAATATAGACTCTCAAAATATATCCTACATAGGTGTGTGCATGACTAGTAATTAGTCATTGCTTTATCCATCTTATAAGCCAAAGTAGGATAGATACCATAGATTAATAAAACATTAATCAATGCAGAATGGCTAAAAATGGGCTTAATCAAAGGTTGGAAGTAGACTGGGGCTGACTCCATATCTGCCAGTCACCTATTATTTCTCTCTCCATGTGTGTGTGACCTCCATGGAATATACAGTTAATATTCTGTGCCATAATAAAAAATAATTATAATCTAGATAATTCTCCACCAGGAAAATAACCATTTACTTTGCTTATTCTCTATGTAAAATTTCAGCTAAAGAGGATTTAAAAAACTCTAGTCAAAACAAATATTAATGTGTATTAAAATCTATTGATCATCAGGATCCTGGTAGGTACTTTCCTTTCTATTCATGCTTTGTCATGTATTTTTTTCCACAAACATTCATTTCTATATGCAAGTCAGAAACCAACATCACACATCATCCCCATTGCCATAGCATCTGGTATATTCCAGTAGCCAAAAATGTCTGCTTCAAAGGAGGGAGTTAAATGTCCCTAATGTGTATAATTGCTCAATATAATCCTCAGTTATCAGAGGTAGAGAGGAATTTCTTCCCAAAATAAATAAGTCATTAGCTTATACTGCACCTTAACTTCACAAATTAGCATCATCCCATAGTTCAGGGTATAGAAAGGGATCGGGCTTGACCTAAAATAATACTCAGCTGGAGGTTAAAGAGGAACAAGAATCGTATCATCTCTTCTTCTGTGCTGCTTCTGTTGCTGAGACTCAATTGCTGAAGGCAGATTGATCTTTCAGAAGCAGCAGGCAGATTGCTCTGAGTTTTGGGAACCAGTTCCAAACACACACTCCTTCTCTGATTGAATATTACAGTTAAGATAGCATCCTCTGGGGCTATGTCAGCAGGCATTGCAAACTTGACCATTTCAGCTCAGTGATCTCTGATCTATTGATCAGAGAAGCTGGGCTGGAGTTCGGGGTGGCGGGGTGAGGGCAGAGGATGGAAGGCCCCCAGACCTGAACTAAGAGAGAGAGAGAGAGATAAGGATTGGATTCTCTTGGGGAAATAATATGGATTTATAGTATAATATATTAGTCCATCCCCTTAATGAAAGAATAATTGGATATAAAGGGGTCTTAAAAAAGTAAACCATATCTATCATAAAAATTTTTACAAAAAATAAAAAGTGTCTTACCATGTCTTCTTCAGCTTTGCATCCCTAACAACTATCATACCCTCAGAGACACACAAATTACTAACATCAGGGCAAAAGTACACATAAAAACATTCTCAAAAGTACCTATCAGATGAATACATGCCTGCATTAAAAGTGCAAAGGAATTTCTCTTTGTGCTTCCAGAAGTGTCAAGCACACTTGTTTTCAGATCAATTCCTTTTGAAAGATGTTTAGCTACTTAATAAATTGTGCCAATCCTTATTAATTTCTCTCTGTCTCTGCTAAAACCTTAGGCTCTGACTCTTGGATTCTACTAGACAAATGTATCCAGTTTTCACATTATTTTATTATAATAAAAGAGCTTTTCTTTTTCTGAAAACAAAAAATGCTCAAATAGCTTTTGCCACTACTATACAGAACCCTAGGCTGAAGACTTTTGTTGTATCTACTCTACAAAATCCTTCATCATTATCCTCCTTCTTATGCTGAAAATGATTTGTGCAAAAATGGGCAGCGTTGGAAGAGCCAATACTTTTATGCTTTTGGACAAAGTTTTATACCAATAAGATGTTTGGGCAATCAGATGATGAATGAAATACTATCAGGGATTTATGTAAAACTTATCTTCAAGCTGTTCCCTAAGTTAAAATCCCTTGGACTCTGAAGCCATTCAGGGTTTTCCACCTTGAAGTCCCACATAATGATCTACTCTTTAGAACCTTGATAAAAGAGGGCCAACAAATTTCATCAATTCATTTGCCTTGCAGTTCAATGAGTGACAATGAGATCATTTAAAAAATTCCCTAGCAAAATATTTGTCAACTTCTGATGCTCTAATTTCATGAAAAGACTAATGATGGAGTCCCAAAGAGATGGTTGGACATCTAGTTCTCCTCAATCACATCTTTTTAAAGCTTCTAGTCCTGAACTTAGGTACTGGGATCCATGAAAACTAGATTCACTTTATCTGGATGACTTGGGCAATGGCCATAGCCTTTCAGAAAAATTAAAAAGCAGACTTTGCAAATAGCTACTGTTCCAGTTTTAAGGGCTATTTTGTCCTTTATCTCATTTTCAGTTGTACATTTTAAAGAAAGAAGGAAAGACATCATCTTACCAATTGTCTGTGTACTGGGTTTAATGGCATCCCCCCAAAATTCATGTCAACCCAGAACTTCAAAATGTGACCTTATTTGGAAATAGGGTCTTTGCAGAGGGAATTAAGTCAAAGTCATACCTCATTACAGTGGGCCCCAATCTAATGACTGTTGTCTCTATAAGAAGAGAAAACAGAGACACAGAAACACACACAGAGGAGGCCATGTGATGATGGAGGAAGGGAGTGGAATGATGCATCTAAAGCCATGAAACACCAAGGATTGCCTGTAATCAGCAGAAGCGAGGAAGAAGCAAAGAAGGCTCCTCCCCTAGAGCCTTAAAAGACACCTTGACTCTGCCAAAACCTTGATTTTGGACTTCTAGCCTCCAGGACGGTGAGAGAATATATTTCTGATCTTTTAAGCCACCTAGGGTGTGGTACTTGGCAACAACAGCCTTCAGAAAATGATCTAGCCTTTGATTATATCTCTACTTTGTAACCCTCTCCATTCAAGTCACACCAGGAATCCAAAGATGGAGCTAATTTCATGGTTTCTCTAATTAGGAAGAATCTGTCCCCAGCATTTCCAGAGCCTCCCTCCTTGCCATAGTTCTTTCCTCTTATTGAAGAATGCATCAAACGTAGTAATCTCTAGTCTCATGAGAGATCAAGTCTGGAGGGAATTCTGAAATCGAATCACCATAATAGTACTATTATTTTTATTATAAGATTATCCCACAAATTATTATCCTCTTAATTAACTCCAAGTCAATAAAACAGAAATATCTGCTGATCTCAGTGATGGTGCCCATCAACGGGTAGTGCCAGGTCTTCAGCAGCTCAAAGCAGAAGAAATAGGCAGTTTCTCTCCTTAGTGGCAGTTCCCAAAGTAGTGGTGGGGGTTTTTATCATCATGGTTTACAGCAGCCTCTCTTCAAGGTGGGGTGGTTGCAGTGACAGACAGAATCTAATGACAGTAATTTTTGCTCTTAGCAATGGTGGTAACTGCCAGACATAAGGGTTCCTAATGTTGATTTCATTTTGTGATTTTTGTAGGTTCCCCCCTGTCCCTTTGGTGTATTTCACTTCCTCAAATAGTGCCTAAGTCTTTTAACAACTAGACATCACAGTGCAACTATCTCTGTATCACTTCCAGAGGTTTCAGGATTTTTTTAGACTACAAGGGTGATAGGAAATCGCATTGATGCACATAGAATCATCTGGAAAGCTTTAAAATAGACATTTCTACACTCCACCTCAAGAAATCTGTAAAGGGCCTGAGGATTGTTTTATTTTTAAGTGGTAGGACAATCCACGGTCCAGTGTTTGAGAGCCTTAGCTCTAATGGCAGCCTAGAGTGTTCCACGAAACTAATTTGATATACGGAAGTGAGTGCCAGTAAGAGCTCACAGGTGCACTTCTCCTAGCTAGCTTCTTAGCCAGTATCCTCTCAGTTTCTTGAACACACCAAACTCCTTTCTCATCAGGGCCTTTGGCACTTCCTTTGTCCTTTCCCTGAAATAGCTTTACCTTTCAGCAACATGTTTCTGCCTCTTTCTCATCATTCGGACCTTAGCCCAAAGGTCCCCTTCTCTGACCAGCCATTGAAGGTAATGCCTCCTTTCTACAGTTATTCTCCCCTTATCCTGTATTACTTTCTTCACATCACTTACCTCTAGCTGAAATTCTCTTATTTCTATATCTCTTTCTTGCATTACTGTCATTTTCCCTCACTGCACTATGCTCATAATGAGGGCATGACCCTGGCCCATCTTGGTCACAGTAGTAGAGCCAGTATACAAAAAGTGGCTGGCGGGCTTCCCTGGTGGCGCAGTGGTTGAGAGTCCGCCTGCCGATGCAGGGGACACGGGTTCGTGCCCCAGTCCAGGAAGATCCCACATGCCGCGGAGCAGCTGGGCCCATGAGCCATGGCTGCTGAGCCTGCGCGTCCAGAGCCTGTGCTCCACAACGGGAGAGGCCACAACAGTGAGAGGCCCGCGTACCGCAAAAAAAAAAAAAAAAAAAAAAAAAGTGGCTGGCACAAAATAGAAATGTAATCAATTAAATGCATTCAACTAAATGCACATAAAATGAAAGTAACATGTTTTTCACATATCTTGATATCTAATTAGCAAAAGAACTCAGCTCAACAAACAACAGTGGCCATGATTCTGGATAACCTCTTAGTTTCCTTTTGTTAAACCTTTAAAGGAAGCCAAAACCCCTGATTCTCTTTTACACACACTAACAACACAAGTCACTACAACTCAGAAGTTTCCAGTATAGAGCTCCTCTCTTGTTATAGTCTGAATCCAATTATCCAGAATACTTGATAAAAATCCCTGTTTATGCACTCCCCAGCCATCTTATCCAGATTTATACACGTATTAAAACTGTATCCCATAAAACAGGACTAGCTATTGTACAATTGCCCACAACCAATGTACTAACTAAATTCTATTAGTAACTCTGGGTAATGTTAGCATTAAAATTTCCTGAAAAAAAGCACAAAACAAGACATTTATTCAAAGGAAGCCCTAAGCCTTTTGTACCCCTTTTTTTTTTTTTCATACTAGAGCCTGGAAGTGTTCATTTCCTGGGGAGTAATTAATAAAATAAAGAAATGACTCCTTGAAATATGGTTTATCTAGAAACTCAAAAGCAAAGTTCTCTAGCCCTGCCACATTTTAAATTAAATCCAGGATGTCCATGGTGTTTCTAGTAAGGTGATTTACTTTCCTTCCACATGTAGTACAATAAACATGTTTGCTCTGGAGAAAACAAGGTCGGTACCTCACATTCAATCCAATTCAGCCCCCCAAAAGGAAGTGAAGTGAGGCTCATCAAACAAATATCAAAATCCTTGAAAAGTACAAACTTCAGTTATAGGTATGATAAGATACAAGCAGTCTGCAAATAGCATATTATAAGCATACAAATTTATTATGCTTTTTAGTTCATCTTTCATTATAGAACTACTAACAACATACTCCTCTTACAGATTTTCTTTGCAAGAAAACGGACTTCTAAAATATGAAATTTATAGCAAGTAAAATTGAAGTCTTCATAAGCCAGGAGAAGAAAATGTACCCATTGTTACTAGAAGGAAGAATTAATATTTATTGTGTAGCTACTACATATCAGCCATTTCACAAGAAGATTTACTTTTGTTATTTTTATTTAGTGCAAACCACCATTACTGTAGATATTATTAGTTCTGTTGTTAGATGGGTAAATTGAGTCTCAGAGATGTTAGCAAATTATTTAGAGAGAGAGTTTGGAAAGTAGCTATGGCTCCAATGCCCATGCTGTTTTCCTTATCCCATGTTGATTTTCTCTGTGCTAATGCCAACATATATTATTAGAAATTTGAACATAAATCTGCTGTAAGAACTTCATGAAGACTGTCTTAGTCAGCTCAAGTTGCTATATCAAAATACCATAGACTAGGTTGCTTAAACGATAGACATTTATTTCTCACAGTTCTGGAGGCTGGGAAGTCCAAGATTAAGGTGCCAGCAAGTTCTGTTCTTGGTGAGGGCGCTCTCCCTGGTTTGCAGACAGCAGCCTTCTCTTAACCCCTTGCAATATTACAGCACTATTTAGCAAGTTTCAAGGCTGTTTCTTGACATGATCTCACCCCAATAAAGATTCTGTTTAAGTTAAAGCACCTTCTACCTACTTAACCATTTGATGTATTTTGATCATTCACAATACAAATATTATTCTTTTAGCTCAAATATCTTTTAATACTTTTTAATGCTCTGGTCACTGCTTATCTTTCTAAAATACTTCCAAAACAATACTAATCCTCCCCTGTGTTTACCACTTTGCTTCCTTCTTCCTTCCAGCTAAAGTTGCTTTGGTTTGCTGTTTCTTATTTGAAGTTTGTTTTTTTGAATCCACATACCAACCCCATTCCTTCACCTAAGGGATGGTTTGTACTTTTTTTTTTTTAATCCCAAATATGACTTTTTCAGGTCTTTGATTTGTTCCCTTTGCTTCTGCCCTGACTGAAGTAAGCTTCACTCTTTGGAAGCAATGGTCTTTGATCTTGACTGGATCAGCTCCCCCAAACCACTTAATGAGATGTTGGATTTTAGATGGAAATACAAAGAATAAAAAGCCAATGACTTAAAGGAAAAATGAGAGAGTCAGAGAAAGGTTGCTTTGTCCCTACTATAGTCATCAATTAATATTTATTCAGTACCTTCTGGGTCATGAGATGGAACTAGATAAAGTAAAACTTTGATGATGAGCTAACTGAATAATTAGAAATCTGTTAAATTTTACCTTTAGAATCACAGATAGTTAGAAGTAGAGGAACTTTAGAGATAGTCTACTGCCACCCTGCCATAAAGTGACCAGAGAGGCTAAAAGACTGGCCTAGGAGCATAGGTAGTTAATGCCAGCATGGCCATGTGAGCTTAAATGTTTTCCAAAAGCATTGTGATCTGGGTGAATTCTAAGAAACTTTTACAAAATGAACAGGTAGTCAGAACAAGTTTGTAGGTTACAAAGGTAAGCTCAAAGACTTGTGAAATAGTTAGGAAGTCCAGGGAAGAAACATCATCATCCCCATTTTATATTTTACTGGTTAAAAAATGGATTCAAATCTCTGCTTCACTTACTAGGTGACTTATTTGTGACCTTGGGTAGATTACTTAGCCTATGTCTCAATATCCTTAGTATAAAATAGATTTGATAACAATAATGTCAAAAAAACTTAGAGTAATGATTAAGATAATGTACATATGTTGGTTAGGGATTGCATTTGGCTGCCCATACACAAAACACAATTATAAAAGTTTAACCATATAGAAGACTTTTTTTCCCATAAATTAAAAGTCTAGAGATAGTTATTCCAGGGTTGGTACAGAGGCTTCAGAATGCCCCAGGATCCTTCTACCTTCTTGTTCCATCATTCCTTATATGAGGCTTGCATTCTCATGGCTGCCTGATGAAAGCCAGAGGGCTGCTCTCCCCCAGGCTCATATCCGCATGGCAGACAGAAAACAAAGAGGAAGTAACAAAGGAGCGGCAGAATTTTCCCAGAAATCCATAGCAGACTTCTTAATCTAAACCTGTTGACAGAATTTTGTTACATGGCTGTTCCTAGTTTCAAGAGAGGCTAAGAAATGTAGCTTTTAAACTAGGCACATAAATTAGGATTCTGTTAACACAGAAAAATAGAATAGGAAAGACAATCGACCATGTCTGCTCCAACAGTTAAAAGTATTTAGTGCAATACTTGGCATATAATAAGTGCTTAAGAAATGTGAGATATTATTAGCATTCTTATCATTAAAAAAGAAACCGAGGCTCCAGGTTAAATAGGAGTGCCTACCATCTCCTAGCACTATGATGAAGAGTTCTGCTTATGTTATTTTATTCAGTAGTCACCACAATCTTATGAAGTTAATTTTGTTTGGCATAACAATAATATTTGGACATAAAGAGCATTAACACTTAGAGAAAAGTGAAAGATCTTGTCTAAGGTCTGACAGCTAGGGAATAATTGAGCTGAGATTCAAATGCAAGTTCATTTGACTCTAGAGACCCACTCTCTATCCATTCTGCCACTCTGTGACACCATTTATTTATTTATTTATTTTGTCAAGAATAGTAACACCATGGGCATTGTACTATTTCCTCATGTGATCTTTTGGGGGCTTGACTCAACTATATTGGTCACCTTCAGTCTGGGCCATTTTAAGCTGTGAAATGTGAGTATAGGTTATTGGAAAGGTACTTGAGGGCAATGTGAGATAGAAAGCACAGGCAGCAGATCCACAACAACATTCCTAACAGACATCTGACTCATTTGGAGCCCGCTCCACAGCACACGTGGCCCTCGCACACTCGGTACCTTAGAACTGAACAATGCACTCCCACATCTCATTCCTGAGATGATGTGTGGGGTTCTTACTGCCAATAGGAGATCAATACTGCACAATTAGTCACGTGGTGGACTTGTTGCCATATCTATCCCACAGAACTCTGAGTGCTTCTGGGTTTCTGGAAGACCTTTACAATGTAGAATTTCTCACTTCCATCCCAGACAGGATGAGTACTTAGCGGCACATCTTTAACCTCCCTGAAACTTCTTCAGGAGGTTTTCAACATTAGACAGGTGGGAACCATGCTCCAACACTTTATGATAATTTATTCCTGACTATTACGTAAAAAGGTTTCAGACTCAGTTAAATCAATACCCTCACTGCCACCATTTGCAAAGTACCTGAATAATAGGAAAGCTGACACATGATTCGAGGGGCTTAATAATATGGAAAAGTGTGAGAATACTCCCCAGTAGTCTACAGATGTGGATAAATATAAAAATAAGTGGTTTGAAGAGATTGGGGGGAAAAGGATTGAAAGAAAAGACCAGAATGCAGAGCAGATGTGAGGAAGATCTTTTATAGGCTTCTTGCTTTGGAGCTGGTGGAAAAGTTGAAGTGGGTGATTATCTAGTAGACCTTTCACTAATATGGGCACTGATATCCCCTACAGCTTCCATGTTCTAGGTGTTGGTACTTTTATGTTTGGAATAACAGAAGCCTCCTCAAAATAGCTGATGTAACAAGGAGGATTTATTATATCTATTATTTATTCAAAAACTACTTATCCAGGCCTCCAATGTGAAAATCTTATTCTACAGTGTTGGAAAAGAGTGGTGAACCAAATGGATGAGGTATTTGTTGTCACATGATATATTCTAGTAGGGGAAACATAATAAAATAAAAAGTCAAACATGTAAAGCTCATTAGCACCCATTTATGGTGCTAAATGCTATGAAGAAAATAAATCAGAGTGACCTGGGGTAAACAGCATGACAACTGAAACTCTTAAGGGAAGGTTTCTACTAGGAGATGACATTCAAGCTGAGACCAAAATGACAAGAGAAGTCAGCTATCTTAAGACCTGGAAAAGAGTATCCATGAACTGAAGAGTAGAAGAAGTATAGAATCCAGAACCAGGAACTGAAAAGACATCAGAGACTGAAAAGCCTTCAAGAACTAAAATAACCATTCTCTTAAGGGCCTGTCACTGCTTCTCTCTGTGTCATCCTGAATTTACTCTCCATAAACAAGCTTCATCAGCACTGCTTGAGAAAGCTTCATCCAGATAATTTCACAAATCCAAATTCCAAGAATAATCCATTTGGTCTAGCATGGGCCAGGTGATTGCCTTTGATTCAATCTGTGACCAGTTGGGCAGATTCCCAGCCTCTGTTTTTTTGTGAAGCAGGGTAACAAGAGGGAAAATTGGTTCTCTAAAATGGGGGTATGGAGCTTAATAAAGTGGATTTGCTGAGAATATTCTATTATTTAAATCTCCAATGGTTCATCTAATTATTCACTCACTCACTCATTTATCCAAATTAATATATGATTAAAGACTCAACTAACTATATACCTATTACTCCATATCTGGATACAGAGAATGGAGTGAGGAGAGGAACCGTATATAATCAGGAGACAAATATGGAAGAATAGGGTCTGTTAGGAAAGATAAGTCATATAAAGGAATATCTATAATATAGAGATAAAAGTATCATAAGAGGCACACAAGTAGAGCACT
Source organism: Mesoplodon mirus (assembly GCF_964341445.2). Taxonomy (NCBI): domain Eukaryota; kingdom Metazoa; phylum Chordata; class Mammalia; order Artiodactyla; family Ziphiidae; genus Mesoplodon; species Mesoplodon mirus. The sequence continues at coordinate 29,259,532 of NC_138983.1, read as the reverse complement.
AAGGTATTTTAGCACAGACAGAAAGATACATACTTTTTTCCATAAATTATATATTTGGTCCCCTGTCTCAGAGTGATGATGAAATTAAAGTTCCAAGCCATTGGCAGGACTGAATCTACCACTGCCTTTCTATGATATCCTGCAAAGTTAATTTCCATTGGAAACATGAGCATAGCAGGTAAAGTGAAGGGTTCTATCAGGAAAAGTGTTGGAAGGCCAGAAGGCTAAGTGCTGTATCAATAATAAATGTATGTGAATGCTTTATGGGTTGTGATTAAACCAGGCTTTCTGAAGAGTCAATGATAGGGCAGGCTCTTCAGAAAGACAATTATCTTTGCCAGGACACAACTGTGCTCGTAAGAATGGAGCTGAGGTTTTCTTGGAGGGTTATACAGGTACAGCATTTTATACTTCCTCAATCACATTTCATGATCAAAATTTGAGTCTAAAAATGAACAATTGCATTAAAAATTTTGGAATCAAAACTTTGTTGCTCTGGAACATGGACATAAAGTTTCTTGGCCACATTTCTAGGAGAAAATATATCTAAGCTGATGTTTAAGAGTCTACAATATGAAGAATTGTCAGTCACTCTATATAGATGTAATAGGATGTAAAATGTAATTTTTTTCTGTTCTTTTAAACTTCTACAGAGGCCTCAACAGTTGAAGACAATACTATAGGCAGCAGACCACATAAATCAGGTTATGTTAAAAGATGTGATACTGCCTATTCAATCCTTAGTTCATCAAGCACCTTGGGGTTGAAGGTTGAACGTGTGGATGGGGAAGACTACTTGGAACAGTTTTTCTACTGTGCTGGGTGTAAATGCTCTCAACCACTAACTGTTAACCTCAATATGGGAAGAGTATTTCTCTTCATCTAAATGAGGACAGGTTTAAGAAAAACATTCAAGAGCTTGGCTGTGGTTCAGGTGGCCTGTAGTGGCAGAGTAAGGAGAAGACAGAGGCCAAGGAGAGAGTTGTATGTGACCATACAGAAGAGACTTCATTTTCAAGCTGCATCTGCTGTTGGAAAGGCTCCTATAAGGAGAAACTTTGAAGAGCCCCAAAAGGGCCCAATAAGAAAAGCCCCCAGCTTTGGCACTACTGAACACAGACATAAGCAAAACCAGACTATACCTTCTTAAGACTCCTTGCCCCAACACAGCAATGCTTGACTTTGGAGGAATCCCCCAATAGTAGCAAATAAATGGGGAAAACAATGAAGAAAGAAAAAAGGCAGAATCAACCAAATTCCCCTTCCCTTTAGTGGATAAGTGCAAGCTGGGGAAAGTTAACACTTAAAATTGAGTAAGAGTTTTTGTTAGACTGGGCTTGACAGTTTTACTATCTGAAAATGACCAGAAGAGTTATGAGCTATGCCTGAGACTTCATTCAGGGAGGCAATATGCTGTGGTTTTAAAATGTATCCACAAATTCTTTGATACTCCTAACTTCAACTGGTAGAGTTTAATTCCCCTCCTTTTGGATGTGAGCTATACTTAGTGACTCCCTTTTAAAAATAGAATATGGTGGAAGTAATGGTGTATGAATAGGTCATAAAGGGTAGGACAGCTTCTTCCTTGCTTTCTCTCCTGGATCATTCATTCTAGAGGAGGTCAGCTGTCATGCCATGAGGACACTCATGCAGCCCTTGTCTGGCCTGTACTTATTTGCAATTTTCATATGGAAGTCAAAGCCATTGGAGCTAAGTCAGGACTGGCTTGGTGCACAGTTTCACTTCTGGGGCATCGAAGAGGCTGCAGGATCCCCCATAAGTCTCTAACTCAAGGTTTTATCCCTGATAAGATGAACTGACTCTGGAAGGGAGAGGTGATAAAGATAGTCTTATTACCTATTAGCCAACTTTTACTGCTTCATATGTGTCGGGTTTGTCCAAATTGGCAATACTGACATTTTGGACTAGATAATTCTTTGTTGCAGGGGGCCATCCTGTGCACTGTAGGATGTTTAGCAACATCTCTGGCTTCTATCCATTAGATGCCAACAGAAACCCCATTCCCAGTTGTGACAACCAAAAATGTCTCCAGATACCACTAAATGTCTCCTAGGGGCAAAATTTCTCCCAGTTGAAAAGCAGTGCCTTCCTGTGGCAGAAAACCCAGTTCAAACTGATTATAGTGCCAAAGAAGCGTATGGGTTCACATGATGAAAAAGTTTAGGTGTAGAACCTGCCTCAAGAACAGCTGGTTCCAGGGTCTCAAATGACATCACTTAAGACTCTGTCTCTCTCCCTTTTCCTGAAACCTTCAGTATATTACGTCCGTTTTCATGCAGGCCCTTGCTATAAGATTATTGTCAAAAATTTTAAATTGCATCCTTCAATTCTGAGATCAATAAAAAAATTTTTCTCTATTTTTAAATAGTTCAATTTAAGTGTGACCCTCATTATTCTTAATTGAGTCTTAGGCTCATCCCTAAACCAACCATTGTAATAATTACGTGACATATACTGGGGTCTGGGTTATGAGCCCATCCTTAAATTGGCATGAGGTCAACCTTAATCAGTCCCATGTATTGAAAATAAGGGTGGAATGTTTTCCCTAAAGCAAAGTTGGATCTGTTACAACCAAAGGACTCTGGTGGGAGGTGAACGCTTGGATGTACAAAATAAGATTGACTCTTCAGGTGACCTTGCCCCAGGATGCATTTGGCTTGCATCCTTTTCATGGTAAAAAAAATAGGCAAATCTGGCCTCCCAAGTTTCACCCCGACCCCAGGCTCCCTCATTAAGAAGCATTAGTCACAAAGCCTTGGAGAATCAATAACACTGAGGAATTGAGACAGCACATAATTCATCCCCTTGGAACCTTTTCAAAAATATCACCTCCCTGTTGCAGAGGAGCATTTCTTTGCCTACTATAAATTAGAAAAAATAGAAGAAAAAAGACAGAGGAAAAAATCTGAGCTGCCTGACAATCACCTTCGGCGTGCAGCACTCACACTGCAATCACACCCACACCCCTGTGCCAGCACTCTAGCAACCACGGGCGTGCGGGCTCACATCACCCTCACACACTCTCCACCTCAGAGTCAGCCCACTGGGCTGACAATCACACTGGCAGCTCAGCACAACCAAAGCCTCCTTCCTCCACACGCCATCATTTCCTAGGTTACCAGATCCCCAAGCCCAGTGGGGCTGCAGAGAAGGGAAGGAAATGCCCCAGAGACAGGCAGCAAACCTAGCTGCACAGAAAACATGGACTATGTAGGTAAAAGAAATCCTTCGAACAATCCTTCCCAGAGGGCTGGCTGCAGGTGAGGATCCTGCCACTGGCCATTCACCCCCGGTCCCCTTTCTGAAGCGTGAGATGCCAGAGGCACTGACCAGATCACTAACCAATTTACAACCCCTAACCAAGAGCTTGCTTGTGCCTGAGTTACAAGACAAAGTAAAGGCAGCCATGACTGGGAGAGATGAGGAGGAGGAGAATGGAGACCGTGCCAGGAATTCCAAAGAGCAGTCCTCCCCCAGGGAGCTGGGTGCCAGGCTCTGTGGGACGGGCAGGAGACATAAATAGCATTTCTCCTGAATCCCTGTGGGGCCGGTAGTGGGTGGGCAGCTGGAACCCTCTGTGACCCAGTTAGAAGAAAGCTTTCCAAGGGCTGGAGCTGGCCTCGTGTGTAATGAATAGAATAGCAATAAGTGATGATATTATTTCCTCAACTGTAAAATGATGATAACAATATTTAAATTTGCCCTCTGGGTAGTGTTGTGAGGATTAAATGTTGTGAAACATACAGAGCTCATGGAGTAATGCCTGGCTTATAGTAAAATCTTAATCAATATTTGCTAATAATAATAATCAGAGGCAGCATGGCATAAGTTAGAAAACTAATCCTATCACCTACGTGTCCAATTCAACCTTAAGTATCATCTCTGAGCTTCAGTTTCCTTAGCTGTAAAAAAAACTTATTTCACGAGTTATTTTATGAGAATGCATCATATAATGTATGTGAAATTTCCTCAGCACAGAATTACCTAGGAATATCATCATCATCATTGTCACCACTGCCATCTTTCATACTTTTTTCTTAATAAAACACTATTATATTCATTAGCTCACTCTCCCTCCTTCAATGCTGTGTAGCATGTTGATGAACAGGACAGGCATTACTGTCACTTTCCAGATTAGAAAATCGGGCCCCAGAAATGTTAAATGACTTGTCTATAACCAAACAGTTAGGAGGTGGCATGTGGGATACATGCAGCCTTTGGATTCTTAAAATCATGCTCGCTGTTTTTGCCACAGCACCTCCTAAGCAGAGTGAGTCACCCAGAGATCCATGACAATAATTGCAGCTGTTGTTTATTGAGCATATAGTAGGCTACACGTCCTGTTCTAGATACTTCCCAGGCTCTAAAAGGATGAACACAGAAGGATTCCGGGATTTCTTGTCAACCAACCCTAATAGGTGCCCTACGATCTATTTTAGATGCACATTTCTCCAAATACCTCTTATCTGCAAACTGCACACTTTCTGGCAAGACCCACTCTCCATCTAATCCACACCTGCACCTTCCCATGCACTATTAAAAAGACTCAACTTCTGCATTGCCTTCCAGGGCTTTCTTGTTGCCTCCTCCACTCTCCTCTCAGCCTTAAAAAAAGACTCCTTCAACCTCACAGCTAACTGGGTGAGTCACGGGGGAGGAGGCCAGCTTTCTTCATCTTTCCCCGAAACAAGAACCTGTTTTGATTTTGCCACCCCATGTACCAGTGCATGAGCAGAACAGGGAGCTAATCCCAGGAAGACCACAGCAGCAAGAAGACCTGCCCCATCCATGCATCAGACTGGTCCCAAAGCCCTCCAGTGTCTAACATCTCCCTTCCTCTCCAGAGGTAATGTTACACTTTTTGTGCAATCTATATTATTCTACCATTCAAGGAGTTCTTCATTTTTCTCGATAAGAACACTGCTCATTAAATGGTCTCTTTTGATATTAATGTGGGTGTCAAAACGTGGGTTTGTTTGATGAATGCCCTAACACATAAGCAATTTCTAAAGCAAATGTTAAGAAAGAAAATTAAATAGTTGGGAACCAACTTGTTACATAGTTTAATTGTACAAGTCTGGTGAGAAAGATCTATCCTTAAAGCATCAGGTTTGACAAGATAAGGGAAACACAGAGAGGGATTTCAAAGGCACACAAATGATACTAAGGTTTGATATTGCTCATCTGTCACAGATATAAAATGAGTCATATTTATCAGAGGCTTTGGGGAGAAATGAGAGGTGGATATCTATCCCTACACCAGAATCAAGCAGTGAAAGATTGTTATTTACTTAAATGCTATGTTTCACAAATTGGAGAAGTAGTACTCATTTTTTTTTTTTTTTTTTTTTTTTTGCCGTAAGCGGGCCTCTCGCGTTGCGGAGCGCAGGCTCTGGACGCGCAGGCTCAGCGGCCATGGCCCATAGGCCTAGCTGCTCCGCGGCATGTGGGATCTTCCAGGACCGGGGCACGAACCCGCACCCCCTGCATTGGCAGGCGGACTCCCAACCACTGCGCCACCAGGGAAGCCCAGTAGTAATCATTTTGAATGATGTCCATTAGTCTCCTACCTAATTCAAATTCTCTGACCAGAGTTTATAGGTAAGAATAAACTTTTTAGTGGTCAGAAAAGGATAATTTTTTTAAATGGGTTTCAGAACCAACTCCTAAAATTTCTTTTTTCTGCTTGACTCACACCTTGACCTGGAAATTGCCTCAGCCTCTAAATGAACCCCAAATTTGTGCTGCCTGTTTATATTCCTCATTTAAGGTTAATGTTAATCAGTTAGGAATGTTTCTGGCCTCTTAGACTTATGAGAAGTGAAAGCTTATTTATGACCTTGTAGTTCAAGTTCTACCAGAAACCAGCCATTGTGACTATGGGCAAACCATTTTCACTCTCTGGAATACACTTATCTCATTCATAAGCAAAGGCTATTGACTAGACAATTGAAATGTCGACAGGAGCATACAAAGATAAGAAGCACAGAAAGACTCTTGGGGAAAACTGAGAGTCAGGGTTCTGGGTTTTAGGAGGCAGTCAGTTACCAGCTTCAATAACTTTATCAGTAGATAGAAGTTTTTACTTCACTCATTCATTCATTCAACAAACACTTCCTGGGAATCTGCTATGTCCCAGGCATTGCTCTAAACAGGTAAATTTAAAAATACAGTTTAAACTAGGAATAGTGTTGTGAAAACAATAAAGATCTCTATTGCCAGCAGTAAGGAAGAAATATGAAAAACCACAACCCAGGCAAGCTCAGGGTCTTCCTTCCAAATGCTATCACCTCCCATTCATAAAATATGAATAGATTCTTGAATAGAGAAAAATACACATGTTAATACCAGTTGCTTCATGACGAAGTAAAGAAATAAAATGAAGAAGATAATCAGTAAACTGAAACTTGAATTGTGCTTAATAAGCCAAAGAGAAGGCTGAAGCTGTTCTAGAGCAGGTTCCAACATGGTGCTCACCCCCGCATTAAGCAGGATCCTCAAAGGGGAAAAAATTGTCCCCAATGCATAGTACTAGCTGGCTCTAGGCAAGAAACAAATACAAATATCCCTAGAACATCCCTAATTTATGCCCTAAGAGTTTTACCTATTAAGTTCAACCAAAGATGATCTATTTGACCTCAGTCAAAATGATAACTATAGGATATAAGTATATGAAAAATTTAAAGAACTAAAAAGACAAAATAAAGGATAAGTAAATAATGAAATACTATCAAAATGAGGGTTAGATTTTTCTTTTAAAGGAGTCAAATGGATTTCTATTTCTAGTTATTCAGACGATGAGATAGGTTATTCAGACCAACCCTTTGCTGAAATTAAAAGAAAAAAGACTATACTGAAATCTCCTTAAAGACATTTTTAATCATTGAAAAGATATAAAAGATTTACAGAGCCAAAATTTAAGCCAACATTTCTCAAATTGCCGTCCACCAATGTCTGTGGGACTAACCCCAAGACCCATTCAGAAGATCTAGAGGTCAAAACTATTTTAATAATAATACTAAAATGTTATTTTCCTTTTTCACTAGGTTGACATTTGAACTGTGGGTACAAAAGGAATGGAGGGGTGGGAGGGGGAGGGATGAGACTGCTGGTAACTTAAACCAAATCAAGGCAGTACCCTCCAATATACAGCTACTCAGAGTACTGGAATTTAAAAAGCCAGTTTCACTTAAAAATACCCTTAATTGGGCTTCCGTGGTGGGGCAGTGGTTGAGAGTCCACCTGCCGATTCAGGGGACACGGGTTCGTGCCCCGGTGCGGGAAGATCCCACATGCCGTGGAGCGGCTAGGCCCGTAAGCCATGGACGCTGAGCCTGCGCGTCCGGAGCCTGCGTTCCGCAACGGGAGAAGCCACAACAGTGAGAGGTCCGCGTACCACAAAAAAAGAAAAAAAAAAAACCCTTAATTGGGTACTAAAACAATTTTATTAAATATTGAGTACATCTTTTTAATATTTTGTGATGAAATGGACAGAACACATAAAGCATTTTTGCTGCATACTAAAGTATAATGTTTTCAAGAAGAAAAGCACATGTGTGATTTGAGTTATGAGCTCTACCAGATGCTTTTTTCATGGATCACCATTTTTACTTGAAAGAACAACTAACAGACATACTATGGTTATTCAGACTTGGGTGTTTTCCAAGAGTTTTCTTGAAAATGAATGAAACAAGCCTGTCATTTCAAGGAACACAGATGACAATATTTCTTGCCAATGATAAAATCTGAGGTTTAAGCAAAGACTAAAATTTTGGAATTCTTACATCTACTACGATGAGCTTGACAGCTTTCCTTTACATAAAGACTTTCCTGATGATATCATTGGTGATATTAACAAACGTATTTTTTTCAATTAGTAGACTTCATTTTTTTAGAGAAGTTTCACATTTAGAGAGAAATTGAGCAGATAGTATAAAGAGTTTCCATATTCTCCATCTCCCTTACACAGTTTCTCCTATTATTAACATCTTGCAATTGTGTGGAACATGTGTTACATTGATGAACTGATATTGATACATTACTATTGAATATTAACTAAATTCCATAGCATGTATTACTGTTCACTCTTTGTGTTGTACAGTTCTATGTGTCTGGACAAATGTGTAATGTCATGTATGCACATTACAGCATCATAGATAATAGTTTCACTGCCCTAAAAATTCTCTGTGCTTCACTTATCCATCCCTCTCCCTCATGCGTTTTTAAAATCATCTCTGTAGCTTTGCCTTTTCCAGAATGTCACACAGTTAGAATCACATAGTAGGTAGACTTTTTATACTGCCTCCTGTCACTTAGCAATATGCCTTTAAGTTTTCTCCATATCTTTTCATGGCTTGATAGCTTATTTATTTTTATCATTGAATAATATTCTATTGTTTAGATATATCACAGTTTATATAGCCATTCACCTATTGAAGGACACCTTGGTTTGTGCAGGCTTTTGTTTGGGTATACATTTTCAACTCATTTGGGTAAATATCTAGGAGTGTAATTGTTAGATCATATGGTAAGACACTGTGTTTCACTTTGCAAGAAACTGTCAAACTCTCCTCCAAATTGGCTGTACCATTTTTCATTCCCTCCAACAACAAACGAGAGTTACTGTTGCTCTACATCATTGTCAGCAATTGGTGTTGTCAGGTTATTAGATTTTAGTAATTCTAGGAGGTATGTGGTGGTATGTCATTGTTTTAATTTGAAATTCCCAAATAACATATGATGTTGAGCATCTTTTAATATGCTTATTTGCCATCTGTTTATCTTCTTTGGTGAGGTGTCTTTCAGATCTTTAGCCTATTTTATAATTGAGTTGTTGCTGTTTACTTGCTGAGTTTTAAGAGTTCTGTGTATATTTTGGATATAAGTCCTTTATCAGATACGTGTTCTGCAATATTTTCTCCCAGCCTGTGGTTTGTCTCTTTATTCTCTTAATTGTATCTTTTACAGAGTAGAAGTTTTATTTTTAAGAAGTCCAAATTATGAATTTTCTTTCAGTAATTGTGCTTTTGGTATTGTATTTAAAACCTCATTGCCAAACAGAAGTAAACTAGATTTTCTCCTATATTATCCTCTAGAAATTTTATAGTTTTGAATTTTACATTTAGGCTTGTGATCTACTTTGAGTTAATTTTTGTAAAGGGTGTAAGATCTGTGTTTAGGTTCTGTTTTTTGCATGTGGAGGTCCAGTTGTCCCAGCACCATTTGTTGAAAAGACTGTCCTTTCTACATTGATTTGCCTTTGCTACTTTGTCAGAGATCATTTGTATGGGTCTCTTTCTCAGCCTTCCATTCTGTTCCATTGATCTATTTGTTTGTTCTTTCACCATAACCACCTGTCTTTATTACTATGGATTTAAAATAAGTCTTGAAGTCAGGTCAAGCCAATTCTCCAATTTTCTTCTTGTTCTTCAGTAATATGTTGGCTATTTGGGACATTTGCCTTTCCAAATACATATAAATTATTCCTTTAGAATAAGTTTGTTGATATCCACAGAATAACTTACTGGGATTTTGATTGAGATTTCATTGAATTTATAGTTCAAGTTGGGGAGAATTAACATCTTAATAATCTTCCTATCTATGAGCATGGACTCTCTCTCCATTTATTTAGACCTTTGATTTCTTTCATTAGTTTTCTAGGTTTCCTCATACAGATCCTGTACATATTTTATTAGTTTTATGCTTAAGCATTTCTTCCCTTTTTTGGTGCTAATGAAAATGGCATTGTGTTTTCAACTTCAAATTCCAATTGCTTATTTTTGATGTATAGAAAACCACTGATTTTTGTGTAGTAACCTTGTATCCTACAGCCTTACTATAATTGCTTATTGATTCAAGGAGTTTTTGTGGGTTTTTTTCTTTCTTTTTCTTGCCACTTCTTGGTATTTTCTACATAGACAATTGTGCACAAAAAGAGTTTTATTTCTCATTTCCCAATCTCTATGCCATTTATTTCCTTTTCTTCTCTCATTGCATAACTTGGTCTAGTCTCCAATTATTTACAGAGCAGGCTGTAGCATTGATGAAGAATTGGTTAAAATATATCTTATTCCCAACCAGGAGAGATATAAAACCTTTACTGTGATAGTTAAATCTTTTGTAAGATTCATTTATTTACTTTTGATACAGCTAGCTGGAAAAGTTTGTAGTATATATGCAGCTACAGTGGAACTGAATCTTAAGAAGGAATCCTCTCGATATAAGAGGAGGGGAAACCTTCAAGATGGTGGAGGAGTAAGACATGGAGATCAACTTCCTCCCCACAGACACATTAAAAATACATCTACATGTGGAACAACTCCTACAGAACACCTACTGAATGCTGGCAGAAGACCTCAGACTTCCCAAAAGGCAAGAAACTCCTCACGTACCTGCGTAGGGCAAAAGAGAAACAGAGACAAAAGAATAGGGATGGGACCTGCACCACCGGGAGGGAGCTGTGAATGAGGGAAAGTTTCCACACACTAGGAAGCTCCTTCACTAGTGGAGACTGGGGGTGGGTGGGTGGGGGGAAGTTTTGGAGCCATGGAGGAGAGCACAGCAACAGGGGTTCAGAGGGCAAAGGGGAGAGATTCCTGCACAGAGGATCGGTGCCAAACAGCACTCACCAGCCTGAGAGGCTTGTCTGCTCACCCACTGGGGCAGGAGGGGGCTGGGAGTTGAGGCTTAGGCTTCAGAGGTCAAATCCCAGGGAGAGGCCTGGGGTTGGCTGTGTGAACACAGCCTGAAGGGGGCTGGTGTGCCACAGCTAGCCAGGAGAGAGTCCATCAAAAAGTCTGGACCTGCCTAAGAGGCAAAAGACCATTGTTTTGGGGTGTGAGAGGAGAAGGGATTCATAGCACTGCCTAAATGAGCTTCAGAGACGGGCATGAGTCGTGGGTATCAGCTCAGACCCCAGAGACAGGCATGAAATGCTAAAGCTGCTGCTAAAGCCAACAAGAATCATGTGTGCAGGCACAGGTCATTATCCACACCTCCCCTCCCAGGAGCCTGTTCAGCCAGCCACAGCCAGGGTCCCGTGATCCAGGGACAACTTCCCCAAAAGAACACACTGCGTGCCCCAGGCTGTTGCAATGTCATGCTGGCCTCTGCCGCCACAGGCTTACCCCACGTTCTAATTATAACTACCGTAACCCTCCCTCACCCCGGCCTAAATGAGCAAGAGCACCCTACTCAGCTGCTGTTTTAACCCCCTTCTGTCTGGGTGGGGAAAAGATGCCTGAGGGAGACCTACACGTAGAGGTGGGGCCAAAACCAAAGCTGAACACCAGGAGCTGTGTGAACAAAGAAGAGAAAGGGAAATTTCTCTGGGCAGCCTCAGGAGCAGCAGATTAAATCCCCACAATCAACTTGAGGCACCCTGCATCTCTGGAATAGCTGAGTAGACAACAAATCATCCCAAAAATGTGGCAGTGGACTTTGGGAACAATTGTAGGCATGGGGTTTGCTGTCTGTGACTGATTTGTTTCTGATTTTTATGTTTATATTAGTTTAGTGTTTAGAGCTTGTTATCAATGGTGGATTTGTTTACTGGTTTAGTTGATCTCTTTTTTTATTTTAATAATTTTTAAAATTTAATATTATATATATTTTTCTTCTTTCTTTTTTTCTCCCTTTTCTTCTGAGCCATGTAGCTGACAGGGTCTCGGTGCTCCGGCCTGGTGTCAGGTCTGAGCCTCTGAGGTGGAAGAGATGAGTTCAGGACACTGGACCACTAGAGACCTCCCAGCCCCATGTAATATCAAGCAGCGAGAGCTCACCCAGAGATCTCCATCTCGATGCTAAGACCCAGCTCCACCCAACAGCCAGCAAACTCCAGTGCCAGATGCCCCATGCCAAACAATAAGCAAGACAGGAACAAAACCCCACCCATTAGCAGAGAGGCTGCCTAGAATAATATTAAGTCCACAAACAACCCAAAACACACCACTGGACATGGCTCTCCCACCAGAAAGACAAGATCCAGCCCCACCTACCAGAACACAGGCATCAGTTCTCTCCACCAGGAAGCCTACACAAGTCACTGAACCAACCTCTCCTACTGAGGGAAGACACCAAAAACAATGGGAAATATGAACCTGCAGCCTGCAAAAAGGAGACCCCAAACACAGTATGCTACGCAAAATGAGAAGACAGAGAAATATGCAGCAGATGAAAGAGCAAAGTAAAAACCCACAAGATCAAACAAATGAAGAGGGAATATGCAGTCTACCTGAAAAACAGTTCAGAGTCATGATAGTAAAGGTGATCCAAAATCTTGGAAATAGAATGCAGAAAATACAAGAAACGTTTAACAAGGACCTAGAAGAACTAAAGAGCAAACAAACAATGATGAACAACGCAATAAATGAAATTTAAAATATCTGGAAGGAATCAATAGCAGAATAACTGATTCAGAAGAACGGATAAGTGACCTGGAAGATAAAATCATGTAAATAACTATTGCAGAGCAGAATAAGGAAAAAAGAATGAAAAGAATTGAGGACAGTGTCACAGACATCTGGGACAACATTAATGCACTAACATTTGAATTATAGGGGTCCCAGAGAAGAAGAGAAAATGAAAGGGTCTAAGAAAATATTTGAAGAGATTATAGTTGAAAACTTCCCTAACATGGGAAAGGAAATATTCAATCAAGTCCAGGAAGCACAGAGAGTCCCATAGAGGATAAATCCAAGAGGAAACATGCCAAGACATATTAATCAAACTATCAAACATTAAAAACAAAGAAAAAATATTAAAGGCAACAAATAACATAAAAGGGAATCCCCATAAGGTTAACAGCTGATCATTCAGCAGAAACACTGCAAGCCAGAAGGGAGTGGCAGGACATATTTAAAGTGACAAAAGGGAAAAACTTACAACCAAGATTATTCTACCCAGCAAGGATCTCATTCAGATTTGAGGGAGAAATTAAAACCTTTACAAACAAGCAAAAGTTAAGAGATTTCAGCACCACCAAACCAGCTTTACAACAAATGGTAAAGGAATTTCTCTAGGAAGGAAACACAAAAGAAGGAAAAGTCCTACAATAACAAACCGAAAACAATTAAGAAAATGGTAATAGAAACATACATATCAATAATTACCTTAAATAAAAATGGATTAAATGCTCCAACTAAAAGACAGAGACTGGCTGAATGGATACAAAAACAAGATCCATATATATGTTGTCTACAAGAGACCCATTTCAGACCTAGGGACACATACAGACTGAAAGTGAGGGGATGGAAAAAGATATTCCATGCAAATGAAAATTGAAACAAAGCTGGAGTAGCAATTCTCTTATCAGAGAAAATTGACTTTAAAATAAAGACTATGACAAGCGACAAAGAAGGACACTACATAATGATCAAGGGATCAATCCAAGAAGAAGATATAACAATTGTAAATATTTATGCACCCAACATAGGAGCACCTCAATACATAAGACTAATGGTAACAGCCATAAAAGGGGAAATCAACAGTAACACAATCATATAGGGGATTTTTACACCCCACTTTCACCAATGGACAGATCATCCAAAATGAAAATAAATAAGGAAACACAAGCTTTAAATGACACATTAAACAAGATGAGCTTAATTGATATTTATAGGATATTCCATGTAAAAACAACAGAATACACTTTCTTCTAAAGTGCTAAGTGGAATATTCTCCAGGAGAGACCATATCTTGGGTTACAAATCAAGCCTGGAAAATTTAAGAATATTGAAATCTTATCAAGTATCTTTTCTGACCACAATGTTATGAGACTAGATATCAATTACAGGAAAAAAAAACTGTAAAAATTACAAACACAAAGAGGCTAAACACTTTGCTACTAAATAACCAAGAGATCACTGAAGAAATCAGAGAGGAAATCAAAAAATACCTAGAAACAAATGACAATGAAAACGCAATGACCCAAAGCCTATGGGATGCAGTAAAGCAGTTCTAAGAGGGAAGTTTATAGCAATACAATCCAACCTCAAGAAACAAGAAACATCTCAAATAAACAACCTAAACTTACACTTAAAGCAATTAGAGAAGGAAGAACAAAAATACCCAAAGTTAGCAGATGGAAAGAAATCAGAAAGATCAAATGAGAAATCAATGAAAAAGAAATGAAGGAAACAATAGCAAAGATCAATAAAACTAAAAACGGGTTCTTTGAGAAGATAAACAAAATTGGTAACACATTAGCCAGACTCATATAGAAAAAAAGGAAGAAGACTCAAATCAACAACATCAGAAATGAAAAAGGAGAAGTAACAACTGACACTGCAGAAATACAAAGGATCATGAGAGATTACTACAAGCAACTATATGCCAATAAAATGGATAACCTGGAAGAAAGGGATAAATTCTTAGAAAAGTACAACCTTCAGAGACTGAACCAGGAAGAAATAGAAAATATATATAGACCAATCACAAGCACTGAAATTGAAACTGTGATTAAAAATCTTCCAACAAACAAAAGCCCAGGATCAGATGGCTTCACAGGACAATTCTATCAAACATTTAGAGAAGAGCTAACACCTATCCTTCTCAAGCTCTTCCAAAATATAGCAGAGGGAGCAACACTCCCAAACTCATTCTACGAGGCCACCATCACCCTAATGCCAAAACCAGATAAAGATGTCACAGAAAAAGAAAACTACAGACCAATATCACTGATGAACAGTGATGCAAAAATCCTCAACAAAATACTAGCAAACAAAACCCAAGAGCACATTAAAAAGATCATACATCATGATCAAGTGGGGTTTATCCCAGGAATGCAAGCATTCTTCAATATATGCAAATCAATCAATGTGATACACCATATTAACAAATAGAAGGAGAAAAACTCTATGATAATCTCAATAGATGCAGAAAAAGGTTTTGATAAAATTCAATACCAATTTATGATAAAAAGTCTCCAGAAAGTAGGCATAGACGGAATTTACCTCAACATTATAAAGGCCATATATGTCAAACCCACAGACAACATCATTGTCAATGGTGAAAAACTGAAACCATTTCCTCTAAGATCAGGAACAAGACAAGGCTGCCCACTCTCACCACTATTATTCAACACAGATTTGGAAGTTTTAGCTGCAGCAATTAGAGAAGAAGAAGAACTAAAAGGAATCCAAATCAGAAAATAAGAAGTAAGACTGTCACTGTTTGCAGATGACATGATACTATACATAGAGAATCCTAAAGATGTCACCAGAAAACTACTAGAGCTAATCAATGAATTTGGTAAAGTAGCAGGATACAAAATTAATGCACAGAAATCTCTTGCATTCCTATACAATAATGATGAAAAATCTGAAAGAGATATTAAGGAAATTACCATTGACCATTGCAACAAAAAAAATAAAATACCTAGGAATAAACCTTCCTAAGGAGACATAATTCCTGTATGAAGAAAACTATAAGACACTGATGAAAGAAATTAAAGATGATACAAACAGATGGAGAGATATACCATGTTCTTGGATTGGAAGAATCAACATTGTGAAAATAATTCTACTACTCAAAGCAATTTACAGATTCAATGCAATCCCTGTCAAACTACCAATGGCATTTTTCACAGAACTAGAATAAAAAAGTTCACAATTTGTATGGAAACAAAAAAGACCCTGAATAGCCAAAGCAATCTTGAGAAAGAAAAATGGAGCTGGAGGAATCAGGCTCCCTGACTTCAGACTATACTACAAAGCTACAGTAATCAAGATAGTATGGTACTGGCACAAAAACAGGAATATATATCCATGGAACAGGATAGAAAGCCCAGAGACAAACCCACGCACATATGGTCACCTTACCTTTGATAAAGGAGACAAGAATATACAATGGAGAAAATACAGCCTCTTCAATATGTGTTGCTGGGAAAACTGGACAGCTACATTTAAAAGAATGAAATTGGAACTTGGTAACACCATACACAAAAATAAGCTCAAAATGTATTAAAGACCTAAATGTAACGCCAGACACTATCAAACTCTCAGAAGAAAACATAGGCAGAACACTCTATGACATAAATCACAGCAAGATCCTTCTTGACCCACCTCCTAGAGAAATGGAAATAAAAACAAAAACAAACAAATGGGGCCTCATGAAACTTAAAAGCTTTTGCACAGCAAAGGAAACCTTAAAGAAGACAAAAAGAGAACCCTCAGAATGGGAGAAAATATTTGCAAATGAAGCAACTGACAAAGGATTAATCTCCAAAATTTACAAGCAGCTCATGCAGCACAATATCAAAACAACAAACAACCCAATCCAAAAATGGGCAGAAGACCTAAATAGTCATTTCTCCATAGAAGATATACAGATTGCCAACAAACACATGAAAGGATTCTCAACACCAGTAATCATTAGAGAAATGCAAATCAAAACTACAATGAGGTATCACCTCAGAAACGTCAGAATGGCCATCATCAAAATATCTACACACAATAAATGCTGGAGAGCGTGTGGAGAAAAGGGAACCCTCTTGCACTGTTGGTGGGAATGTATATTAATACAGCCACTATGGAGAACAGTATGAAGGTTCCTTAAAAAATGGAAAATAAAACTATCATATGACCCAGCAATCCCACTACTGGGTGTGTACCCTGAGTAAACCATAATTAAAAAAAGAGTCACGTACGACAATGTTCATTGCAGCACTATTTACAATAGCCAGGACGTGGAAGCAACCTACGTGTCCATCGACAGATGAATGGGTAAAGAAGATGTGGCACACGTATACAATGGAATATTACTCAGCCATAAAAAGAAATGAAATTGAGTCATTTGTAGTGAGGTGGATGGACCTAGAGTCTGTCATACAGAGTGAAGTATGTCAGAAAGAGAAAAACAAATACTGTATGCTAACACATATATATGGAACCTAAAAAAAAGCTTCTGATGAACCAAGGGGAAGGACAGGAATAAAGATGCAGATGTAGAGAATGGACTTGAGGACGTGGGAAGGGGGACGGGTAAGCTCAGACAAAGTGAGAGAGTAGCATTGAAATATATTCATTACCAAATGTAAAATAGATAGCTAGTGGGAAGCAGATGCATAGCACAGGGAGATCAGCTCGGTGCTGTGTGACCACCTAGAGAGGTGGGATAGGGAGGGTGGGAGGGACACGCAAGAGGAAGGGGATATGGGGAGATATATATATATATATATATATATATATATATATATATATATAGCTGATTCACTTTGCCCTACAGCAGAACCTAACACACCATTGTAAAGTAATTATACACCAATAAAGATGTTAAAAAAAAAAAGAAGGGATCCTCTCTATTACATTCACAAACCTAGAACAGGGTTTGTGCTTACCTAAGAGACATCCTAGGGTCTCCTGTATGACCATACCCTTCAGTGACAAAATTGCTGTCACCTTGACATATAACTTAATGCAATGTATTGGATTAAACTCAAGAGATGCTTTTATACCAGGATCTAATAAATATGTTTGGCAGCAGGTGTATTTGTATGGGAAGAAATAGCAACTGAAAAGTATCAGCGTCAACTGGCTGACTGTAAGTGTATCATGAGATCTCATTTCACATCCCCAGAGTTATAACAGCAGGAGGCTAATTCTGCAGTCACAATTTAGGCAAAGCTCTGACAATGCAAGCTGCTCAATTCCATGTAAACAAGAATGGAAGCTCCGTGAGGGATTGGGGAAAGGAAGGTAAGGACGGGATAATTATCCTAGTCATTAAAGAATAAAAAGTATTCTATCCTGAAAATCAGAAGCAGTCATTGAAGTTTTAGTTGAAGTTAAAATTTTCTCCTAAGAAATCCCTGCTCTTTATATTCACAAGCAGCAATGCTGTCCTCTTCCACGTTCGTTATTTCTATTATTATCTTCCAGTTTAACTCAGTGAGGAGCATGGGCACTGAAACCCGAGAAATCTGGATTAGAAGGCCACTTAAGCTATGTGATCCTGGACAAGTTACTTAACTTTTCTAATCCTCTGTTTCTTCATTTGCAAAATTAGGAAAATAATTGTATTCCCCTCAGATTGTTGAAAAGGCTAAATGAGCTAACACCTGTAAGATATGTAGTGTGGTACCTAGCACACAGTAAGTTCTTTATAATATTATTTTTTATAGTATTACTACTACTAATATCCATGTGGCTTACAAGTCCCACCAGTTTTATTAAAAACCAAAAAATCAAACAAACAAACAAACAAACAAACAAAAAACACTGTCACATCCTCCCTTCCTCTCTTTCTATCTTATTATAGACCCAGAGTATCCATCACTTGGTCCACTCTGATAGCCTCTCATCTCTGGTCTTTCCCCCTCTGTTTTACTTTACACACAAATACCAAGTTAATGTCCCTAAAGCACACTCTGTTTAAAATCCTTAATTGGGGCCACAATGTCTACAGAAAAGATTGTAAACCCTTCACTTTGGCACTCAAGGCCTCTGTTATCTGACCACAACCTCCAGCTCTAAATACTCTATCCCTGCCATGCATTTAAATTCCAGCCAGACTGAACAGAGCAGCCAGGCTCAGCCTTGATTGAGCTTCACAGTTTCCCAGAATGGTCAGGAGGGAATGAAGCCAGTTGGGGAGTGTAAGCTGCATCCAGAGGAGAATGCCAAGGTTTAAAACTAGACAAAAGAAGCCAGATCTGTTGTCAAGACCAAGAGCTAAATTGGGGATCAGGAATGATAGATAAAGCCAAGAAGGTCTGAGGGTGGTAAAAGCAGAGTGGAATCAAAGAACAAAGACAGGAAGGAGTAGGATTCAGGGCTTTTTATATGAATAGGGCCAAACCCGCCAAAATGTGCTTTCATTTGGTTTTAGCTCCATGATGTAAAGAGAGGCAGCACAGTTTAAAATGTGACTTAAACAGGACTGGGAAAATAGCACATTGCATAAAAAATTATTACCTGTAAAATTTAGCCATGGGAATGTTCATCACAGTCCATTTTTGTAACATAGAACTAGAAAACATATATATGTAAGTAAAATAACTAAGAGGACTATATTAAATGACTGATATTGTTGGTAATTTTATAATGTATATTCATACATACTTATACATATATTTGTACACATAAATATGTATGCCTGTACATTTATTTATTTATTTATTTATTTTATTTATATGTATATTTACATGTATTATTATATAAGTTAATATGTAATATGTCTAACATATACATTTATGTATTATATAAAAATATAACATGTGCTTACATATATTATGTATAATTTATACATTTATATGCTACATAAATATGTATTCATATATGTATACATGCATATACATATGTATATTTACCAGAAGGTACACACTAGAATGTTAACTGTGGTGAAGAGTGGTATGGGATTATAAGCAACTCATTTTCTTCTTCCTTGTACATAAGTTGAAAATGTTTGTATATTGAGACAACAACCGGGATAAACCAACTGCCTAAGCCACATAGTTAATCAAAAAGAAATTAGTGGTTTATTTCTCTATGAAAATTCCAAATCCACTGATTATATTAACAAGAATCTAACAAACAGACTCAGTTATACAAAGAACTTTAACTTCTGAACAAATATACTGATTCTTAAGCGAAACAGTAATAAATAAATGTGACAAAGTCAAAGACATTATCCCACCTATAAACTCAGATATATACCCTATATGACTATTAACCTTCTTTAGACGGAGATGCTCAATAAGCTTTAGAGCATTTTTACAGATATAGTTGCATTTGGTTCTCAAAACATTCCTTTACATTCAGGTGCAGAAACCTGAACACAGAGAGACTAAGGGTTTTTGTCAATTTCACGGAGTGAAATTTCACAGCAGTGGAGCTAGATAGAATCCAGAGATTCTTGTGAATAACATGAGGTCTAATACGCTATATAGAACACTTAATTGCATGGAGATTTTTGTATTTTTTAAGCTAAATGACATTTTACATGATATATCAAGAATATCTGAATCTTTTTGAAGAGTAATTTAAAAGTTGGAAAGACACTAAATTCTTTGTTATGATTGAACAACATCACTGTCTTCTAACAAATAAAAGGAACCAAACCAAAACAGGGAACAACGGGAAAAATAAATGAAGAAAGTAAGGGAGGGAGAGAGGGAGAAAAGGTGAAGAGAAAGGAGGGAGGGAGGAAGGGAAGGGAAGAAAAAATTAGATTCTTTAAGCAGTAGAGATTCATTTTTAGACAACGGAAGGTATTTTTCTTCTCTCTTTGCACATTTTCTTACAAATAATATAATCCCTCAAATCCACTATTAATATGACATCAGGGACAAATTAAACATATAAACCAAGGATTCATTAGAATGGATTGATAGGGTTTTGTCTCTGGTGAATTGCCAAACAAAAGAAAAGCAGACAAGAAACAAGTCTCTCACATTCCATTAAAAATGATTTATTATTTATTAAAGGATTCTAGATATGGATTAACCTTCTCTCACTTTTTTTTTTTTTTGGCAGGGGCGGGTTCCTGCTTTGAATCCAAAAGTCCTCTGATAAATGAATCAAAAGCTATACAATTTCTGGTTAGTTTCACTTCTGTCTCCAGGTACTGGGCTATCATTGTGTTTTATTACTTCTACTGTTTTATTTCTCCTCTCACTAATAATCCTTATTGAATTATAGCAATACCCATGGTATCTTCCAGAGTTCAGAGAGCTGAGTGTGTTTCCCACTTCCTCTAAAGAATGGAAAATGCTAGGGAAGAAAACCTGAGCTAGTGTCTGAAGCCAATTCTTTCAGCCTCATTAAGACCAGACTGAGGCTATCTACACTGTGAAAGGGCCACGTGGGCTCCCTAAAGTGGATGTTTGGCCCATAAATAAAAACAACAAGCAAAGCTTTCTGGTTTTCTGCTTGATGACTTTCCAGCTTATGATGGTACATGTTTCACCCCTTCTCTTGAGTCCAGTTCACATCTCACCCATGGACCAACAGGGCCCCCATTGATCTCTCCTGCCTTGGAACTCATGTATTATCTGTTCCATCCATTTGGCACTTGCATTGGTATTTTTTTCTATGAACATTTTTTGCCATCCTACGTGGACTATCAGTGTAAGTCATAGCCCACCAGAAAGAAACAAATCTTGTTAAGCAGCTTCCCATACAAGGCTCTGTTTAAGTGGTCCTAGGGATGAGAATCATGACTTTAATTGTCAGGTAAGGTCTATGTCTGTCTATAACAATGTCCAAAGAGATTCTTTAAGTCAGGACTTTACAAAGACAACAACAACAAAAAGAATGGCAGCTTATTCAGTAATTCGTGTTTACTATACATTAACTATGTAGCAGGCATTGTTGACACAGATATAGAAGACATAGACTCTGCCCTGAAGGATCTCAGACTATTGAGGAAAGAATCAAATAAGGATTATAGCAGAGGATACAGTAAAAGAGCATTCTGAAACTAGAACTTAGAAGGATTTTACTATATTGTGACTTATAAAAGGCATGCAGAGACATCCTATTTTAGCATCCTAGAGTCCTTCCTATGAAGAGCTATTGAAAAGTAAGCCCTTAACCCAGGAGGGTCTCATCTGGCTGAGTGGTCCTCCCAGTTTTGTTTAATTTCTTGATTTGCCCCACATTGATCTCAGCTCATGCTAAGCTACACAGGGGTATCACTTTCTTATATCAAGGCCATTATTGAATAAAGACAGCAATGTATTTTATTCTCCATCAAAAATTTCCAAAGTTTAGATTTAAAATACAGAAGCATTTTTCCATTGTATCACACAGCTGGTAAAAGGCTCAACAGCAATTATCAGATTTTCTCACTGTGTAGTGCTAGGTCGTCACATCTCTCCCTGAGCATGTTATGTTCTGAGGGCATCTTGCCCCTCTGCCTCTGAATTTCTTATCCTGAAGCTGTCTCAGTGGAAGGGACATTGTTTAGTTCTTTGGGTTGGGGGGGTGATTGAGAAGGAATGCTGTTGGGAGAGTGACTTCATTAATGTCCTGGCTATAAAAAATAGCTCTCCCCACTGGATAGAAAAATGAGTACTAAAAGAAATTCCTTTGTAATATTAGTTTACATTGTCCTACCTACCCTCCCCCACTGTAGCCATTTAGGGGTATTTTGGCTCCTTAGTGATGACATGATGGGAAAGCTATATTTTATACTCCTTTCTAACAATCTCACTTTTAACTACATCCCTAGGACCTAGTATAATGCATAGTTGGCACTGAATAAATATTTAACAGACTGGTTCTTAACTATTTTTAATTGAAATTTCCATGACAGAGTCTTTAATGCAAGTTTTCATCATACAAAAACCCATTTTTATATCCATCATTGCAAAGTCTAGGTGTGCACTGTCCATTATGGCAGCCACTAAGCCACATGTGACTAGTGAACGTTTTTAATGTGATTCATTCAAGTTGAGATGTGCTATAAAGTGTAAATACATATCATATTTCATAAACTTAGTATGAAGAATGTAAAATATCTCATTAATAATTTTTACATTGGTTACATATGGTATGTGATATTTTAGGTTAAATAAATCATTAAAATTAACTTTACCTTTTGACTTTTAAAGAAATGTCATCAGCAGAATGTGGAAAATTATACATGTGGTTCGCATTATATCTCTACTGAACAGCTCTGGTCCAGACAAGATTAGACAACCTTTTGTTAAAAACAAATCCAAGTAAATTGTGCATTTTCACAATAAGGGCCAGAAGAAAATAATCCAGGTTGTGATCCATTTGCAGCAGTGCTCAGTCAATATACCAAAGTGATATAAGATCTGGGGAAACTGTTCCATGGTGGAATCTGGGATGAGATGGGAAGAAAGACTTGGAGCTAAGCTTCAGAGTTGCCATGAAGACTTCTTACATCTAGTCTGTCACTGCTTTCGTTGGTATCTTAACAACCTGCCTTGGAGTCCTACAGGAAATTATTGTAGGATACACAGTCCTATTGGTAGTGAGAACTGTTGGGGCTTCCTGCAGTGAAATGGGAGTGGAAACGCTGTTGATGATGATCTTAAATTACAATTACAAGAAGTAAAACCTATTCATTGAAGCAAAGTTAGAGGTACACCAAGCAGGTTAATACAAATGAAAGCTCTCTGTAGTTTCAGAGCAGAGAGAAGATAGTCATCAATCCTGTAAAAGCATTTATGTTTCACTTCCCTTGCATTAATTGTCATATTTTTCATTAAAAATCATCTTTCCCTGTAGAGAATTTTCTTGGGCAAAGAAAAAAGATCCTTTATTTTAACTTAATAAAATATCTTGATAAATATGATGATTCATTATAGTAGTGATTTGTTCATTTTACCCTAGAAAAATCCCTGAATTCTCTGGTACTGCTGTGGACCAATCACTTTAAAATCTCTGGTACTGTTTTCTCATTTGTATAACAAGTATAGCAATGCCTTTTATGTTTACTTTACTTAGCTATCCAATGGGAAGTTATAGTCTTCTAATAAAAATGAGGGGGAAATATCAGCATGGATATTTGAAAGAATTTGGGGTGAAATTAATCCTGATATGAAAATTGCCACTTTCTGACTTAGGAAAGTTGCCTAACCTCTCTGATCCTTGGTTTCTTCTTTTATAAAATGCAATAATGATATAGATCTTACAAGATCACTGGATGATTAATTGAGATCATTTATATGATGCTCTTAATACAGAACCTAACACAAAATAAATGCTCAAAACAAAGCAGCTGTTATTTAGCATCCATGTGCTCAACAATAAAGCTGATATTCTGATATGTGTGTATATATACCTATAGATAATCAATATGTATAAATTAGGTATATAGATAGATTAAATGACTGGGAATGCCCCCAACTCCAATTAACTTCACAGAAGAGACCTGCTTATAAGTCTCATCTCAATGGAATTATTTTTCCCATTTTTCACTTAAGATTAAATAAGCCCATTGTAAAATATTATAGGTTAAATGGAACTTTGCACAAAATGGTAGATTTGCTTAAATGAACTTAAAAGTAAGAGGCATGAAGGTAGGTGAATATAAGAAGCTTCCAAGGAAAATGTTCAAATTCTTTTGCTGGATTTTAGATAATGACCTGGAGGAAAAAAATCTTCACATGATTAAGACTTCTAAGAAAGTCACAGAGTTAATCACATGGACCTTCTCTGGGCCTTCTGAATTAACCATAAAGAAATTTTAGTATCACCCCTAGTCTTAGAAAAAAAAAGTTACCTCTCTCCTGAAAACATTTCTTATTGTTTCTCAATAGAAAAAGGAAGGAAGAGAAATAATAGAAGAAGAAGGAAGAAAGGATGGATGGAAGGCAGGCAAGAAGGGGTGAAAACTAATCAAAGATCCCTGGTTGGATCTCTATTCAGACATTTCCTATTTTCTTCCTTCATTATCTCTACCAATGACAGTCGAGTGCACTTTAATGGGAATTTTTCCTCTGCCAGTAACATAAGAGATTAAAAATAGGTCATTGTTTTTTAGAAGTCAGCTCACTTGTGAAGAAGTTAAAAAAAAAAAAAAGAATTAAAAATCCAGCTGTCATGCTAATTGGATCCTTAAATTGTTATTTCAGCTAAGTTCTCAGCTCAGTAAATGGCTTTTATAGACCCAGGCGATGGGCCATCCCCGTACCCTGGTATCAAGCCAGATATACTGTATGCTTCCCTTTGTTACTCTCCTTAACTATTCCGGGATTGAGATTCCTGGAAACCACCTTGCCTGTCAATGGAAACCACACTCTGGGTCACATGTGGACCCACTCCCCCACCACTCACAGCTGGTTCCCAACTAACAGCACAGTGAGGAGGAAACAGACTGCTGGGTGTCTTACTTGTCCCTCGCTATGCCTGAAAAGACAGGGAAGACTGAACAGTCCCCTTGTAGTTTTCGCTGAGTCCACCCTGCTGGTCAGTATAGAACCAAACAGCCTCACCTGCCTGATGAGTGCGAGTCAGACTATTATGTTAAGGGCCTCTGAGCCAAGCCAGCCATGTCATTGTTATCATTTTCATAGTTTATAGCAATAATAATAGTATTTCACATTTATGTATCACTTCAAATATTACAAAGTGTTTTCTTTTACTACATTATCACATTTAACTGTGCTTGAGCCAGAATGGCGATGTAGAAAGAACTGTGGAGATGAGCAAATCCATGTTTAAACTCTAGCATTGCCAATTATCAACTGTGTGACTCTGTGGCAATTATGTAACCTCTCTGAGCCTTGGTTACTCATGAGTCAAATGGGGAAAATATCTAAAGTCCTTGTGAGGATAAAATGGACCAATATATGTAAAGTTTCTAGATACATCTCTAGGTCCAGGGTCATATTATAGTCACCCTAGCATCCCTGAGGGTTCAGTCTCAGGCAGGAGGAGGAGGAAAGGGAGGAGCGAGAGTTGGGAAAGAGGAGTGGGAGAAGTAGAAAAGAAGCTAACCCAGCTAATGAAATATAATATTTACCACTAGCAGAGTGCTCACTATCTGTGGTGAATGCTACTCCCTTCTGTGTGTTATCTAATTTACTCTTGCAATAATTCTGTGACATGAATATATTATTCTCAATTTAGTGATATGGAAATTGAGTGGAATTTAAGGAACTTGACTAGATTTGCACAGTTGATAAGTGGAGGAGCCTGGCTTAAAACCCAAATCCATCTGAACAAATAGCCCGTGCTCATAACAGTGTTTCCACCCAGAATCTACCATATTCCTCTAAAAGTGTACAGGTCATGGGAACACAGAACTCTTTCCCTTCAGTGGGAAGTTATAGCAAAACAAAATTATAGTTCTTTATATAGAAGTATGAAGTAAACAATTATGCTTTTGCATACATTGCCTTATCATAGCAATTGCAAAAAGTAAGCAAGACTCATTTTCTGAATCCTACAGGTAAGAAACTGAAGGTGTGCATAATCAGCTAAATCTCACATAGGTAAGAAGTAAAGTCAGGACTTGAAGGCTGCTTCTCTAACTCGAAGACCAAGGCTCTTCTCAGACACACTGCCTGTCATGCAAGGTGAGATAGACCTGGTTCTGATGTATTCTGTTCCCCAGGAATGCAGGAGTCTTTGCTAGTGCACTGATTGCTGGGACACCCCTTCAGCATGACTTTAGTCCTGTTTCCCACCTACATACAGTTGAACTATTCACATTAATAGCATGAAAAAGTTGCAGATGGCTGTTTCCTGGCCTGCAAGGAACCATGAAGAAGAGGAATATTCTACTTTCTTAGGACCTGTCACTAGATGTTTAATATTGATAGAAATATTATCAAAACCAATGTATTCTCCAACATCACAAGTGTATGTATGTGTGTATGTGTGTGTGTGTGTTCACATGTGTGTCAGAGCTGAGTAGTAGACATGTGGGTTGTGAAAGTGTCGTTTCTAATCTTAATTTTCAGAGAAAAAAAATGTAACTTTTAGAGACATTTGACTTAGTCCAAGGCAGCAGTTTCAGTCCATCTAGACCCAGCAATCCTTGGACTAAGTAATGACATTGGTCCCACCTCCCATCTCATAGCCTCACACTCTTGCCAGCCTACTTCTTCCCAGTGCTCATGCCTCCTTGTCCCACCCAAGTGCACTACCCACATTTTACCTACACGGGAGACCATTACAGAGCCCACTAAGAATGCCTTTGCAAAGCATGCAGGGTCTTCCCTTCTTTTCCCTTTAGTCCTTGTCCTAAATCGATCTGTTCTGCTTTCCAGTCCCTAGGTCCTGCTGCCGGACAGTGCGTGTTTTCTTTCTTTTGCCTTCCAGATCCACACTTTACCCTTGACCTCCTTGCTCTCAGTCCTAGGTGGCTGATTTGTATGGTCTACATCAACATGTGACTGTGCCTTCTGGCTTCCAATTGGTTTGGCCAGCGGAGAGCTCCATCAGGATACCAAAGGGAAGAGAAAGAAGTCCAGGCATTCCTTCCTCCAGCTTCCTCCCCATGGAGTGTCCTTGGACCGGTTCAGCCTCAGGACTGGGCAACCCTCCTCTCGAGGGGCCTTGTCTGTACTACTCTCTCCTTTACACTCTGGTAACCATTCCTCGGTCAGTATCCTTTTGGGACTAGGGTAGTATAAGTTCCTCTGCCTTTACCTGCCTTGGGATACAGTCTTTTGTGGTTTTGCTTTATCCTGCACACATTTTTATAAACAGGTCGTCCTTTATTACACCTTTTTTAAATTAGCCTATTTTGAATATACATCTATTCCTTGCTGATATGTTGACTGATACGTGTACTAACCCCATTTTATATACTACCTTTAAAGTCTCAATCTGTCATCAATCTTACACCAATGGCTCAAACTGAGGCCCACTGGATGACTGCAAAAATTCCCCAAATAGTCTCCCTGGTCAAACTTTAACCTTTCCACTGTATCCTATACCACACAGCCTGAGTGATCTTTCTAAATTAAAATCTGATATTATTTTCCTCTTTAAAGCCTTTAGTGACTTCCCATCTCCTTCAAGTTAAAGTCCATGTCTCTTAGCATCCAAGGAGGAGGTACACCTACCTACCTCTTCCTCTGCTTTCCACTTTCCCTGCCCTCTCACTGTGAGTCCCACCCATTCACAAAGCAGACCTTGAAACAAGGACTCAGGTAAAAGTAACTTAGTTGGGAGATGCTCTAAGGAAGAAAGAAGGACAGGAAAGTGAGAAAAGACCCTGAAGTGTGCATTAAAAAGCCAGGCAGCTTCAGTTCAATTCTACTGGAGGGCTCCTGTGAAACTGGGGAGTGGGCCGCATGATTCCCCACCAAGGGACCAAAACGTTAACCACTGATTCCCTTCTTCCATTGGTTGAGGGTCACTCTTAGGGTTGTTAACCCCCAAACACACCCAAGTTGCACCCATCTGCAGTTGGGCAAATGCCTCTGCTGCCAGACAAAGTCCCCAGGCAGAGAAGCAAAGAGTCTCAAGTGTTTAAACTGGGAAATTGTCTACAACAACTTCCGGTGAAAGCAAAGGTAAACTTAAGGATGCGGGTTGATACATTAACAGCATCTATTACACCCACTCTGCTCTGCAACATATCCTGTACCTTAGAAATGCCTAACTACTCCCTGTCTCATGCACTTTTGTCTTTTCAAGAACTTCTTTATTCCATTTCTTCAATCAGAAAGTCCACTAGTCCCACCTCTTTCTCATACAACTCCCAAAGCCCAACTAAAATATTACCTTGGAACAACACCCCAGAAAGAACAATTTGTGTTTTCCTAAGTTCCTAGATCATTTGTTTATAATTTTATTTTAGAATTCAGACCCATAAACTTATATTACATGATATTTTATTTCTCCTCCATCATATTTATTAAGCTGAATGATCTTAGCTTAGCTTTGTTGGTATCTTTGAGCCTCAGTTTCTGTATCTGAAAAATCAGAAGGATACATACCCCATAGTGTTAAAAAGTTAAATGAGCTGAAATATACAGAGTGCCCAACACCATGTCTGACCCCCGTAGTACATGATCCAAAATGTTTAGTTCTCTTCACTCTATTTAATGCTTTGCCTTGTTTTCATCTCTGTACCTCAGACACCTAGCACAATCCCCAGCACACAGTAATCCCCAGCATGTATCGTTACATAGTAAGAATGCCTCGATAGCACTAAATTATCCCATGATATTCCCATAACAACTCTCTTACAGGCAAACCAAGGATGATGGATCTTGAAAAATAACAAAAATTTTTAATTGCAGGCAAATAAATGTTTTGTATTGGGAAAAAGAAGAAAGTGATATGTCTGTAACCTTGTAGTCCCTCCCATTATGTCAGAATATAGGGTAGAAACTCCTCTATGGAGAATTTCAACTAACTGTAGTAATGACAGGCAACTGGATTCCAGGAGTTCTGAAATGATCTAACCTGTGGCGAATTGTTTAAAATGAAATTGTTCTTCCTAAGTTTGAAATGGTCACTTATTCCTTCTTCTGAAAAGCAATTTCAAGTACAGAACAGTTTAACTAAAATGGCATACATTTTAAAAACTCAAAATAAATGACTGAACAGATCAAAGTGAGTTGACTTTGCCCTGAGAGTATGACGAGTTGACATATGTCCTTTTAAAAAAACTAAGATTTGAGCAAAAATGTTTTGTTAGAAATACGATACGACTCAGGGCCTTAAAACAACTTAGAGGAGGGAAACCAACGATGCTTGGGGAAGGTTCCTTGAGTCATTTTGTTTAAAATGTGACATCAGTATTTTAGAAATCATGGCAACCTGACAGTCCTCTTAGTGTTGGATTGTGAGCTCTCAGCTGCCCTCAGCTCCTAGGGTATCAACTGAGGTTCCCCGCAGCTCTAGGGGAAGCAATTTGTTTTAGCGTAAAGTATAAACTGGTTCTTAGGAGAATTCAACCATTGTTGAATGGAAGAGTGAATGACTGAATAAAATAATGACATTAAGAAAATCATTCTTGGACTCAGTTTCTTTACACATTTAAGGAGAAGGTTAGATGATGATCTCTAAGGTACTCTCAATTCTATAATTCAAGTAGAAAGAGTTCTCTAATTACAAGTGTTTCCTCCTATCATTGAGAGAGACGAGGAGGTAGGGATGGATTTCATTTTCCACAGAGTAAGATTAGTCATGGATGTTGAGAAAAAGGTGATTACCCATTGAGCTGAAATCAGAATAAAAACAGTATAAATGATAAATGAAAGTCTGTGTGCAGGACAAAGAACAAACCAACTTTAATAAGAAATTTGGTGTTTGTGGTAGAAGTACTCCATCAATCACTCACGTCAATGAATCCTGGAAAGGCAGGAGTACACAGCTGAATGGTGTTTACGAGTATAGATTTGGAACTACGTTCACTTGGGTAGGATTCTGGTTCTGCCCCTACCAGCTGAGCTGCCTTTAGCAAGTTACTTGAACTTTTCACATCTAGTGTTCTCTACTGTAAAAGAGGGAGAAAAATAGTATGTTCTCTAACAGGGTTCTTGTGAGCATTCAACAAGTTAATATATGTAAAATGTTTAGAATGGTGCCTGTCATGTGATGTGTGCTCAATAATTACTAGGAATTATTATCATTAGTTCTCCAGTGCATTCAATTTCTATAAAACATCAGAGAAATAAATCACAAACAATTTTTCAAAATGTTTCAATATAGATCAATAAATTCAGACTTAGCTGAAGAATGTGCTTGAGAGAGAGTCACCTTGTTATAAATTATTATTAATCATGATGATAATGATTATCATTTATTTATTGCCTACCCTGTCTTAGAGGAGCTGCCCGAGGAACTCCATATTTTCATTATTGCATCCTACCAACAAATCCACAAAGGAAATATCATTATATAAGTTGAAAAACTGGGGCTCAGCTATGTTAGTAAAAAGCCTTGCATAACAACTTTGAATCCTGAAGAAACAGAGCTCAAAATTATGTCTAATAGCTCTGGAGCTCATTTTTTTTCCACTTAAACAAACAGAACACTATACCCATGAAATTAAAGTTTAACTGGATGGACTTCAAGAAAAAGCAATACAGAAATAGAAAAGATAGGAAAATTACCAGATGGGTTAAAGACTAAATACTGAACCTGGTTGAGGATGACCAAGAACATAAATGCATCCCAACCTCCCCATTTTAAAGATAAAACACCTGGACTAGAAGAGTTTAGCTAGTTACTCCTCTGACCGTTGAGTGTCTTTTAACTCTGTATGGTCAACACAGCTGGAAGAAACTTGAGAAATACCACAAAATCAAGGGAAGATATGAAGCGGGGAACAAAAAGGTAGAATGAAAATAGTTAAGATCCCTCAGGAAACTAAGGAAAGAGAGGTGTGAAAGAATCTGGCTGCAAGTCAGAATCTGCAGCAAACCACTTGATTTCCGAGGTAATTAGATTATGGAGAGAAGTAAATGACAGATGACACTGGCTAGGGTTAGGGTTGCTGCAGTAGAGATGCTGGGAATGATCACATAAGGAATATATATTTTCCAAATAAATATGCTACAGCTCTATCAGTTATCTATTGCTATGTAACCAAACTTCCCAAAATCAGAGGCTTAAAGTAACAGCCATTTGTTTGCTCAAGATTCTGCAGTTTGGGCTGGGTTCATATGGGCAGCTTTCAGCTGGTCACTCCTGGAGTCCCTCATGAAGCTGTAATCACGTGGCAGCTCGACTGGAGCCGGATGGTCCTATGTGGCCCCAGCCACACATCTGTTGGTTATCTGAGGTTGTCAGCCAGAGAACATTAGTACACCTCTACATGGTCTCTTCAGCAGACTAGCATAAGCTTTAAATATGAGGGTAACAGCATTCAAAAGGATAAATCTCAGTTTCAGCACTTAAGAGGTTGCTGCTTGTGTCAGTGTGTTGGTGTCCAATCGATCAAGGCCAGTCATAGGACCAAACCCAGACTCATTTTAAGAGGGAACTATTCAAAGTCATGGATCCTGATAGGCATAAAATTGATTGGGTATCATTGATACAGTAATCTACCACCATGGCCAAAAGAATAAACAGATATAGATATGGATATAGATATAGATATAGATGTAGATGTAGGTGTAGGTGTAGGTGTAGATATAGATGTAGATATAGATATAGATAGGAAGTGGGGGAGTGAGCTTAGTTGACATTAAGAGAATAGATTTAAGGTGGAAAGAAGAATAAGTATAAATACCCTAAAATTGGCAGATGCTTAGCATATCAAGAAACAGCAAGGAGGCCAGCACTGCTGGAATCAAATACATAGGAGAAAAAGTAGTATGAAATTATTAGCCAGGTATGCAGTGATCAGATCATATAGGACTTAGCCTTAGTTCAGGTCTCCTAGAAGCAAAACCTAAAACAGGAATTTGTGTGAAATTGATTTATTGAGGGAGTCCTTTTAAGAGAAGGAAATGAGGTAAGCAGTACAGGATAAGGGGAAACCAAACCAAAGCAAAACAAGAATGTGGGCTCCGCTAGAGACTAGCTTCAGCTCAATGCCATAAGGAGCCCTGGAGAATTAAATGCACTACAGAGTTGGTTCCAATTTGTAGCAAGATAAATGGCCTTTTGTTCCCTCATGTCATTAATCATTATCAATAAGCTGCTCCTGGGAAGGGGGGATGTAACTCCCCAGGTGAGGCAGCTCCTGTACCACCAAGGGCAATTCTCAGGAGAAGTGGCAGCTGTGATTGAGCCACCATCAGGTAGGTACACTGGCTTGGTAAATGATATCTGGGTGAAGCACTAACAGCATCTACCACGATCCACCCCTTGCACCACTCAGATCCACTTGCTTCTCACATGAAGTTCACTCTATCCAGACAATGTTTATCCAGAATTCCAGTTGGTCACAATGTCAAGGAAAGTCTATAGGAGGAGGGTTAGTGCTGCTGCTGTTGATCCCATGGCTGTAACTGATACTTATCATCTCCTTCCTCCATCACTCACGCTGGATTCCCCTGCTGGCTCATCCAGCACTTCCACTGGACTGCTAGCTTACCTGGCAGGGAGGCCCCCATCTATGAGGGATCTGAGTCTGTGGTTGCCATGCTCTTCTCAGAACATGGTTGCACCTGCACATTCCAGTATAAAATGTGCATGAGACTGTTGCCCCAGCAACTGCCAAAAATATGTAGCAACAACTCTATCTCCATGATAATCAAGGTCAATCACTCCACTTTGACTGCTGACCTACAAGCACAAGGTATCCAAAGTAATATAGTGGCAGTTGTAACTTTAAGTTTAGTGGAACTCTTACCGTATCCACTAGAAGAAGTATTGTTCCTCTCTGGGACTCAGGACCTGTAGATCAAGGATCAGCAAACTTCTCCTTTAGAGGGTCAGAGAGTAAATATTTTAGGCCTTTAAGGCCACATTTAGTATCTGTCACATATTTCTCTTTTTAAATATATAACCCTTTAAAATGTAAAAACTATTCTTAGCTCATGGAGCTATGAAAAAACAGGCTGAGGG
Organism: Mesoplodon mirus; assembly: GCF_964341445.2. Lineage (NCBI taxonomy): Eukaryota > Metazoa > Chordata > Mammalia > Artiodactyla > Ziphiidae > Mesoplodon > Mesoplodon mirus. Next base: position 29,226,611 of record NC_138983.1, on the reverse strand, counting down.
TAGGATTTGGTACATTGACCATGGGCTGCTGACCCTGGCTTAGACCCACAGAGCCTAAAGTTTGGGGACAGAAAACAGAAATTACCTAGATGGGTAACTGAGAGTGACCATGAGCAGGGCCACTCTACTTCCACCCCTAAGTTCTTGAATCCATATATTCTACTTACTGGAGACACATAAATAACAGCCTTATGAGAAGGAACACCTGCTGTTGGGTCTATACTTAACTTTGACTCTGTCATTGTGGTTACCTCATTCATAATCCACTGTGCAAGCACTGGGGTACCTGGGGTGACCAAGAAGAGATGCTGGCTGATGTCAACTGGCCAAGACATTTTGTCCACTTGATTATTTAGTGGCAGTGATTGTTCTCTGGTGGCATTCAAATGCAATTAAGAGGTTGCCACACTCTGAATTTGCCCTTAGAATTGCATAATATCAAACAGACCAGCTTCCTCTGAGCTACCAGCCTCCTCCATTCTTGTTGTTACACATTTTGAGAAAGATAAGCGGGGTGAAGCCCAGGTGTGATATTTTAACTCATCAAACTAAAATGTCATAGTGTCCCTCTTGTGTCCTTTCCTTACCCTCCAACTGCAGCTCCCTTAATTCCCATTCCACCCATAGTGTTGTCTGATAAAATACAGGATGGGTAGCTAAATCTGAATTTTAGATAAACAACAAATAATTTTTGATTTGTGTATGCTCTATCCAATATTTCTGACATACGTCTACTAAAAAAGTACTTGTTGTTTAGCGGAAATTCTAATTTAACTGTTCATTCTGTATTTTTATTTGCGAAATCTGGCAAACCTACGTATCTAAATATCACTACTGCTGTTGCCCTGTTTCATGCCCTGACACACCTCACTTTTATTCCAATTCTCTAGTCATATTTCAAATTCTCTTAACCACATGTGCTTTCCTAAACATACTTTCACACTCCTCTACCTCTGCCTGCCCTTGATATTCTCTCAGCCCAGCGTGCGCCCCCATCCACTCCTATATAGAAGAAAATCCAACTCATCCATGAAAGCCCAGCTCAGACATCATACGTCTGTGAAACTTTCCCCCAGTCTTCCTGTCAAGTTTAATTGCTTTTTCACTTTTGCTCCCACAGCAATATATTTACCTATAAGACAAAATGTATTTCATTCAGCCTTATATTTTCATTAGTTGTTTGTATCTTTCCTCTCCCATTGAAATTTTAAGGTCCCCACCAATTTTTCCTTTATTATTTCACCAAAACCAAGTAAAATATATTGAATATAAAAGATAAGAAATTTGTTTCCACTTCAATTGAATTAGACCACATGTCAATATTATCTGGACTAAACATGAAACATGGTTCCACTGGCAACAATTAGCATTGATTGTAAAAATGACAGTCTTTTGGATGGTGTTTTGCCAGTTTGAAAGACAGTTTTGGAGATGGTCTAAAATCCATGGCAAGAGCAGTTGATATGAGAAGGGCCAACATTAAATATTTTTTTAGAGTAGTAATTTAAAAATCATACTATATTAATAACAATGTAAAAACTCAACATTTGAAAGTACAACCATTAATAAAGTAAAATGATTTGGGAAACACACAATAAAGGGTATAATTATTTTGCAGTCACATGCCAAACCCATCATACCTCATTTTAGAAGCAGCAATTACTGAAGGTAAAATTCCTGGGTTTGTTGTATCCCATGTTCAAATCAGCTCATCTCTGCTACATGGTCTTAGATCATGCTTAACTCTCCATCAGTAGTATTAAATATACCCCCTGATTCTAAGAAGCCCTGCTGGAAACTCTTCAAACCAATAACAGGTTATAAGCAGCATTACATTCAGAAGTCAACACATCTGGACAGGTATGAAAAGAGCAGCAGTCCTAGAATATAAAGGATGAAGGGGAGAGTTCCAGCTCCAGCACTTCCTAACTCGATAACCCTGGGCAACTTCCCTTCTGTGAAGTTTTGTGTCCTGATAATCATCAGTTCTTCTGGGGATCAAGTACAGTAATCTTCAGTAAAAATAGCATATGAAAGACTTTTTTTTTTTTTTTTTTTTTTTTTTTTGCTGTACGTGGGCCTCTCACTGTTGGGGCCTCTCCCGTTGCGGAGCACAGGCTCCGGACGCACAGGCTCAGAGGCCATGGCCCACAGGCCCAGCCGCTCCGTGGCACGTGGGATCCTCCTGGACCGGGGCACGAACTCGTGTCCCCTAGCATTGGCAGGCGGACTCTCAACTACTGCGCCACCAGGGAAGCCCAAAAGACATTTTTTTTTTAAAAAAAGGGAAATGCCCGTTGTATTTGGAGGTTAAATTAATTTACAACAAAAAGTTCTATCACCAAGTCTCAGCCCCTTGTCCCTAGTAGTACCATTTTGATAACTTCGGTCAACCAAGTAACCTGGTGGGAAGAATGTTTCATTTAACATCTATGTCCATGTGGCAGTTGGTCAATTGTTATGACAAAAGTGTCTCCTTGTGGATTTAATAGTCAGCCCCATACCTGCTTTTGAGAAAGTGAGGTATGCTAGTCTACATTTCCAATGGCAGTAACTCCCCTGAGCTGGGTGGGACCTTGGTGCCAGCTCTTCAGTGAGGAGATTGGTGCTTTTGCCTCTAGCAGCTTCCTGGAGTTTCATTCCTTAGGCCCTTCTTAGATGACACTTGTTAAGATTCCTTGAGAATGGAGTGAAGGAGTTCTGTTAATAGCAAATGGCAGGCCTCCTTCACCAGCTTTGCTGAGGAAGGGAGAAAAGAAAACGATTCCTTTTTCTTCTGTCTAGTAGTGGAGACCAAAAAAAAAAAAAAAAAAAAAAAAAAAAAAGTGATACCATTATTTTGACTCCTGGCTTCCAGGCAGAGTTTCTCACAACTCTAATCAACATAATACTTTTTTCACACAGAGTTTTGTAGAATGGAAAATGCATCCAACTACTCAGGTTCAAAATAGGTCACCACTTTGGTGTAAAATTGCTTTGGGGGTTGGAAAGGATGGGTGGGGAATAGATTTTTGTGGCAGGGTATACTCTGGGGACTAGGCCTACATCTGCTATTATCCTCTTTTAGAAATTCTGATAATCTACATTAAATATCTCTGTACAGATTTGATCTAGCCCCACTTCAGCCCGAGAGCCTAGCATGGTGCCTTAAACAGCCTGGAGGCTCAATAAATATTTTTGTACAAATGAACAAGAAAGAAATAAAATAATATCACCCAAGGGGGAAAAAAATCAAAGATGTAAGACCCTCTCCTCTCTGTAGGAGACTTTCTCCCCAGACAGACAGACATCTGGTGCTTCAAATATTGGGACCCAACCTTGGGTCATGTCTCTCTACTTAGGAGGCTTACCCTTGTTTAAAGTGCAATTCAATCACTTACTGGGCATAAAAATAGTGACTTTTAATTTTATTCACTCCTACATGGCCGACACAAATAGAGGAATAACTTATACATGATTATAAAAACAATGAACACTCTAAAACAAAATTGGCTTTGAAAGAGAATCAAGACACACCCAAATACATGCAATAACTATCCTTCTGCAGCCACTGGCTTGTGCCCCTTTTCCCAATATACTTATAAGATTAAATGAGGCAACATAGATTTGGTGTGCCCACTTGTTTGTGAGAAAGAAGTATCCTAGCAATCATCCCTTCAAAATGAGTACAACCTTGTTGGAATCAGGGTCTCTGTCTACCTAACTTCCAGCTCCTACCACCTAACTTATTTAAATAATAAGAATTCTCCTTTCTTCCTACCACTGACAGTTTCTTAGGTTTAAGTGCTCTCTGTACTAAATGCCTCCATCTGTTGATTTTATCCTATCAACCTTTATTATCTATTACATGTCAGACCTTATACTCAGCCTTTAGTGTAAGATAAAAGGGATAAAGAAATGTGACAACAGTCTGCTAAGGGCAAGCAAAATAGTAAAAACCAATACAAAAAGTCCTTAGGGTAGATCTCATGATTTCTTAGGCTTTGTATCCCAGTGCCTATCTCACTGGCGGGCACATGCATCATAAATGTTGATGGAAAGAAATGCTTCCTAAAAGAGATAAATACAAGTGCCCCTTGTATTTAGGGGCACTTTCAAAGAAGCTGAGGCCTGAAGGATGGGTCAGCAAGTAGATGAAGAGGGGAAGGGAACGCCAAGGAGAAGTGACATGTGTAAAGGCAGGAGGAATGATAGCTGGGTGCTGATGAGCTCAGAGGGTGGAGAGTAATTGGTATGGCTTGTGTGTTGATATCAAGTTGTACTGGGAGTTGTAGCAGGAGATGAACAGGAAGGGGTAGTAGGAGGGGGCCTTGATGTTGTCTTAAGCAGTTTGGACTGTATTACTATTTAACTTGCAACATGTGACTGTTACATATCCCAGGTTAAATCACAATCTCCTTGGGGCCAATTCCTATGTAAGAGTTTATTTGTTGAATTCTAGATGTATAACATCGTGCTATTCACAGAAGGAAATCATCATCATCACCACATCACTACTATCACTGTCACCATCACTGTCACCACCATCACCATCATCACCATCATCTAACATTTTCTGAGTTCTTAGTGTATGCCATGTCCTGTGCTGACCTTTCAAATGTCACAAAACCCCCATTGGAGTAGGTACTGCCCTTGCTATACACATCAGCAAACATAGGCTTGTGGAAAATTAGGTAACTTCTTCAATTCCATATGCTTACCAAATGTCAGAGCAATTAATATTTTTAATTAACTTTAACTTCAAGCTTTATTCCCCTGCCTCTCTTGAAAAAATCTGTTGATTTACTGAATTCATATTTTTCCTACACCCCCAAATAGTTACATTTGATGATCCATATAACGCTATTTTACTACGGTCTCTTTTGTTTTAAGCTAACAGTGTGATGAGGTGTGCAATGTGGACAGATATTGTATCAGGCCAGCCTAGTCACCTTCCTTCTGGACTAGGTATGAACCCCACTTCACCCCACCCCCATCACTCATATACATTTATTCTGGTAAATCAAAAAGTGCAGAAGTCTGAGTACATTTCACCAGCAATGATAAAGTTTCTCTCCTCTTTACCTTTCCCTAAATTGACAGGTATCATTAAAACCTCCTCCATAAAACTTTTTACCAGTTAACTAAGTCCCAGTCTCCATGGGAAGAATAAATGAAGGCACATTTTTTTAAATGTATAAACTGAATCTTCAGAGGTACAGCGTTGGAGGTTGCCATGGAAACTTTTCTCTCTCCTTCCCACTGTTTTTGGCAAGTTTTTTTATTAAACAAAACAAAAAAATTTTAAAAGCCCTCATTAGCCCCATCTCCATTTCCAACAGAGTCAGATCATTTTTTCCAAATGTCTTATGGCCCAAGTCATTGGCTCATAATACACAGAACACTAAGAGAAATATGTATTTTGATTCCCTAATATTGAGAACTAAGGACTGAATTCATTCACTCACTCAATCAGTACATGTAATCTAGGACTCCCTCTCTGTAAAGTTCTAATTTAGGCCCTTTGTGAATATAAACTTGTAAAAAGGCTCTCACTTCAAGGAGTCCATCATCTATTGTGAGAAATAAAATAAGTACATGGCTCTGATTTAAGGCAGCATATAAGAGACTTTCAGAATGACATAAGGGTTCACATAAAAAAGTATTCATGTCCAGCTAGTGCCAGCAGCTAAGTCTTCTTGGAAGAAGTAGCACTTAAATTGATCCTTGAAAGTTAACTACAAATTAAAGGGCATGAAGTCAGGTTTAACTATACTCCATCTCCTAAGTCAGGCTGAAGAGCCTAGTCTTTACTTACTGAAAAAGCTATTTTTGAGTCACAGTGTGATGTGATATGATATATCTGGATAATAAATCTGAAAGTATCAACCAGTGTTGGGATATGATAGTGTTTCATTTCCCATATATCAAGCTTCAGGTAGAAAAGATAGTCTCTCTGCAAATTAATTGACAAGATAGAACAAAAGTCACATGAATATTTCTTGTAGCAATACTAAATGAAGCCCTAGCCAAGAATGAAATTAAACCTCTTATAAAGCACAGTGGAAGAGTTTTCAGAGGAAGGGACCATGGTTCTTTCTTGATAAACAATGACTAAAATTTTCTATAGGAAAACTAGCTGTATTCCTCATTTTCCTCATTATTTTCTTTGGTCATAGATTTTGCTCCACATTTTTTCAGTGGTGGAGGTTAGAAACCAGAAACTACTCCTAAATAAGGAATGCTTAAAGTCTTCTCTCCCTGCATTGTCATTTCATTGAGGCAAAGGGCAGAAACTTATTTCTCTTGGGCCTATTAATTCCTGCCACTTATCAGTTACAAGCAAATATTTGTGCATTATGGTAAACTGCTTCTTGAACACTCAGCTAAGATGCTGACCCTAAAAGAAAAAATCATCCTGCTAGATCTTGAGAACTCCTAAAAATGTTTACTCTAAAATTTAACCCAAGAGCTATGAATTGGGTTAAGTCAGCAGTTCTTAGCCTAGCTCTCATAAAAAGAAGTATTTTAAAACAGAGGAACATAGATTTTCAAGAGCAAATTTTTGCTATTTTTAAAGCCTAATTGAAGTTCTCAATATGCATATGGCAAGGTTGGAAATTTCCTTGCTTTTCACTGGATATAATCATCTCAGTGTGGTCACACTGCTTATATCTCATACTGATAAGGAGCTCTATCTGGCAGCTGTTTAAGTCCCTGGTTAATTAAAAATGGGAAAACAGATTAATTATTACTTGATATATGCAGTTGGCTTGATAACTACATTTTCTTTTAGAAAGTGAATCTATAGGAGACACAAACATAAAGATGAAATAATCCATAGGTATGAAAATCTGGGACCCAGAGAATTCTTGTGATAGTTCAACAAAATGCCTATTACCTCTGTTATCAGATTAAGAAGAATTCAACTTTCACAGGTACTGGAAACAGAACATGGGAAAGGTAAACTGTGATGTAAAAGAGAGGGGGGAAAATAACTACAGCAGACCTTGATAAAGGGAGGCCGTGTTTTCCGACCAAAATGATATGAGACTAGCTATCAATTAGAGGAAAAAATCTGTAAAAAATACAAACACATGGAGGCTACACAATACACTACTAAATAACCAAGAGATCACTGAAGAAATCAAAGAGGAAATCAAAAAATACCTAGAAACAAATGGCAATAAAAACACAATGACCAAAAACCTATGGTATGTAGCAAAAGCAGTGCTAAGAGGGAAGTTTATAGCATTACAATCCTACCTCAAGAAACAAGAAACATCCCAAATAAACAATCTAACCTTACACCTAAAGCAATTAAAGAAAGAAGAACAAAAAAATCCCTAAAGTTAGCACAAGGAAAGAAATCATAAAGATCAGATAAGAAATCAACGAAAAACAAATGAAGGAAACAATAGCAGAGATCAATAAAACTAAAAGCTGGTTCTTTGAGAAGATAAACTAAATTGATAAACCATTAGCCAGACTCAGCAAGAAAAAAAGGGAGAAGACTCAAATCAATGGAATTAGAAATGAAAAAGGAGAAGTAACAACTGACACTACAGAAATACAAAGGATCATGAGAGATTACTACAATCAACTCTTTGCCAATAAAATGGACAACCTGGAAGAAATGGACAAATTCTTAGAAAAGCACAACCTGCCAAGACTGAACCAGGAAGAAATAGAAAATATAAACAGACCAATCACAAGCAATGAAATTGAAACCATGATTAGAAATCTTCCAACAAACAAAAGCCCAGGACCAGATGACTTCACAGGCAAATTCTATCAAACATTTAGAGAAGAGCTAACACCTATCCTTCCCAAACTCTTCCAAAATACAGCAGAGGGAAGAACACTCCCAAACTCATTCTACAAGGCCCCCATCACGCTGAAACCAAAACCAGACAAAGATGTCACAAAGAAAGAAAACTACAGGCCAATATCACTGATGAACAGTGATGCAAAAATCCTCAACAAAATACTAGTAAACAGAATCCAACAGCACATTAAAAGGATCATATACCATGATCAAGTGGGGTTTATCCCAGGAATGCAAGGATTCTTCAATATATGCAAATCAATCAATGTGATACAGCATATTAACAAATTGAAGGAGAAAAACCATATGATCATCTCAATAGATGCAGAAAAAGGTTTTGATAAAATTCAACACCCATTTATGATAAAAACTCTCCAGAAAGTAGGCATAGAGGGGACCTACCTCAACATTATAAAGGCCATATATGACAAACCCACAGACAACAACATTGTCAGTGGTGAAAAACTGAAACCATTTCCTCTAAGATCAGGAACAAGACAAGGCTGCCCACTCTCACCACTGTTATTCAACATAGTTTTGGAAGTTTTAGCCACAGCAATCAGATAAGAAAAAGAAATAAAAGGAATCCAAATCAGAAAAGAAGAAGTAAAACTGTCACTGTTTGCAGGTGACATGATACTACACTTAGAGAATCCTAAAGATGCTACCAGAAAACTACTAGAGCTAATCAATGAATTCGGTAAAGTAGCAGGATACATGATTAATGCTCAGAAATTTCTTGCATTCCTATACACTAATGATGAAAAATCTGAAACAGAACTTAAGGAAACTCCCATTTACCACTGCAACAAAAAGAATAAAATACCTAGGAATAAACCTTCCTAAGGAGACAAAAGACCTGTATGCAGAAAACTATAAGACACTGATGAAAGAAATTAAAGATGATACAAACAGATGGAGAGATATACCATGTCCTTGGATTGGAAGAATTAACAGTGTGAAGATGACTGTACTACCCAAAGCAATCTACAGATTCAATACAATCCCTATCAAACTACCAGTGGCATTTTTCAGAGAACTAGAACAAAAAATTTCACAATTTGTATAGGAACACAAAAGACCACAAATGGCCAAAGCAATCTTGAGAAAGCAAAACGGAGCTGGAGGAATCAGGCTCCCTGACTTCAGACGATACTACAAAGGTACAGTAATGAAGATAGTATGGTACTGGCCCAAAAACAGACATATAGATGAATGGAACAGGATAGAAAGCCCAGAGATAAACCCATGCATATATGGTCACCTTATCTTTGATAAAGGAGGCAAGAATATACAATGGAGAAAAGACAGGCTCTTCAATAAGTGGTGCTGGGAAAACTGGACAGCTACATGTAAAAGAATGAAATTAGAACACTTCCTAACACAATACACAAAAATAAACTCAAAATGTATTAAAGACCTAAATGTAATGCCAGACACTATCAAACTCTTAGACGAAAACAAAGGCAGAACACTCCATGACATAAATGACAGCAAGATCTTTTTTGACTCACTTCCTAGAGAAATGGAAATAAAAACAAAAATAAACAAATGGGACCTATTGAAAATTAAAACCTTTTGCACAGCAAAGGAAACCATAAACAAGATGAAAAGACAACCCTCAGAATGGGAGAAAATATTTTCAAACGAAGCAACAGACAAAGGATTAATCTCCAAAATACAGAAGCAGCTCATGCAACCCAATATCAAAAGGACAAACAACCCAATCCAAAAATGGGCAGAAGACCTAAATAGACATTTCTCCAGAGAAGATATACAGATTGCCAACAAACACATGAAAGGATGCTCAACATCACTACTCATTAGAGAAATGCAAATCAAAACCACAATGAGGTATCACCTCACACTGGTCAGAATGGCCATCATCAGAAATCTACAAATAATAAATGCTGGAGAGGGTGTGGAGAAAAGGGAACCCTCTTGCACTGTTGGTGGGAATGTAAATTGATACAGCCGCTATGGAGAACAGTATGAAGGTTCCTTAAAAAACTGAAAATAAAAGTACCATATGACCCATCAATCCCACTACTGGGTGTGTACCCTGAGCAAACCATAATTCAAAAAGAGTCATGTACTACAATGTTCATTGCAGCACTGTTTGCAATAGCCAGGACATGGAAGCAACCTAAGTGTCCATCAACAGATGAATGGATAAAGAAGATGTGGCACATGTATACAATGGAATATTACTCAGCCATAAGAAGAAAGGAAATTGAGTTATTTGTAGGAGGTGGATGAACCTAGAGTCTGTCATACAGGGTGAAGTAAATCAGAAAGAGAAAAACAAATACCGTATACTAACACATATATATGGAACCTAAAAAGAAATGGCCTGATGAACCTTGGGGCAGGACAGGAATAAAGATGCAGATGTACAGAATGGACTTGAGGACACGGGGTGGGGGGAAGGGTAAGCTGGGACGAAGTGAGAGAGTAGCATGGACATATATACACTACCCAATGTAAAATAGATAGCTAGTGGGAAGCAGCCACATAGCACAGGGAGGTCAGGTCGGTGCTTTGTGTCTATCTAGAGGGGTAGGATAGGGAGGGTGGGAGGCAGACGCAAGAGGGAGGAGATATGGGGATATATGTGTATGTATAGCTGATTCACTTTGTTACACGGCAGAAAGTAATGCAACATTGCAAAGCAGTTATACTCCAATAAAAATGTTTAAAAAAAATAAAGAATTTGCCCAATGTAGCACAGAGGAATTTTAGGATAGTGAAAATATTCTGTACAATACTATATGATGGATACACATCATACATTTGTCCAAACTCATAGAATACACAACCCCAAGTTGAACCCTGATGTAAACTATGGGCTTTGGCTGATTATGATATGTCAACCTAGGTTCATCGATTGCAACAAGTGTACCACTCCATGGGGGTTGTTGATAATGGGGGAGGCTATGCATGTGTGGGGGCATATGGAAAATATCTGTATTTTTCTGTTAATTTTGCTGTGAATCTAAAATCATTTTTAAAAATAAAATCTTAAAAAATTAAAAAAAAAAAAAGGAGGCCATGAATACCTAGGGCTTTGGGTTCCTGAGCAGCAAACAAGCTTGGCCACTTTCACAACTTAGTCTTAAGCTGGCTCTGGTCTGAGGCACGTATTTGCAGATCATTAAAATAGCAGCATAACTGGCAAACAGCAAGCTCATCACATAAATGGCTTGGACTGACAGGTTAAGTGGGAAGAAATCTCAGAATTATTCTGCCATGATGGTTTGTGATACAGCTTAATAGAAAGGTCCAGTGAATAAAAATCCAAGCTGGGATATCAATTAAGTCTAGTAAGTTCTGATTCTGAACTCCAAATCAGGAAATAATAGATTCTAATCACTGCTGACTTAACTGTGTGACCCTAGGTAAGTCAGCCACTCATCTTATATAATGGATACCATGCATTCTTGCCTCTGAGTCACAGAAACACAGCAGAGGAAATTTATGAATGATTATCCTGAGTTCTGAGGAAGATATTTAGATTCTTCCTGGCTCGAAAAGCTAATGGCTTTTTTGCCTTGGGGAACTTAACTGATATTTCTTCAGCTTTACTAATACCAGGGAGGCCACCTATATCTTGACTTCTTCAGGGCTATACCATATTGCTGTTAAAAAGCAAATTATAAAGGGTAATTCACAGTGTAAATCCATCTCCTTTCAAACACAACATTAAAAATGACACCAGCTTCCTTAAATGTATGTTGTCATTTTCTTTCTAAGAGCTCTAAGCCCCTTTAGGTCATTTTCACCTCACAGCATCCCTAAGAGAGACTCATACTAAAATCTCCAATCCCCATCACAGATGGGGAAACTGAGAATCAGAGATAAAATGGAGATGAAATGAATTTTCAGTAGAGGTGAGATTAGGACATGTATCTCTTGACTTTCTGCCCTGTAGGAACAGCTTGCTTGGTAGAATTCAACTGAGAGACACAGAAAGAAGCACCTCTCACAAAACAGGTCCTTCATCAGCTTCCTAAAGTGTCTTATATTTGCCCTCACCCTATCTCTAAGGCTAGATGATAATTATGATTGTTGCAGCTAATAGATATTGAGTATGTACCTCGTGCCAAACATTTATAACACATTTAATTTTCACAACAGTCTTAGAGATGTGGGCAATGACATGTAGCAAGGTTAAGTAATTTACCAGAGTTTACACAGCTGGTGGATTAGGTATTAAAAGTCCTTATTAAAGGACAAATGTGTACCTAGGTAAGTTGACCTATGCTGGGATTGGTAGGGTAGTTTACAGGAAAAGGGTGAAACTCTGAAGTCAGGCAGATCTGAATTCAAAAACCTAACCCAGTTCATGAATTGTGAGACATCTGGCATGTTACACATGAAAAACAAAGTGAGGGACTTCCCTGGTGTTCCAGTGGTTAAGACTCCACATTTCCACTGCAGGGAGCACAGGTTCGATCCCTGGTTGGGGAACTAAGATCCCACATGTTATGTGGTACGGCCAAACAATACAAAAATAAAAATTTAAAAATTTAAAAAAGCAAAGTGAAACATGAATTGTGTTTCTCCCTGCTTGAAACTGTTTTCTGTTTTCCCATTGCTCTAGGTCCCTGCATGTTTCACTTTTCCTGCCTCTCCAGCATCATCTCCTATCAGTCTCCTCCTTGCTTACTTGCTCAGGTCATGCACCACCACCTTTCCATTTTTCAGACGGGCCATAATCTCTCTCTTACCTCAGAGCTTTTTCACAACCTCTTCCCTTTGGAATGTATCCCCCACCCCACCTCTTACCTTGCATCAACCATTAAGCACACCCAGCATATACCACAGGACATTTACCTTAGTCTAAACTTCATTATTCCACAACTCTGTATGGCATTCATTACTCTTAATGCATCTTACACAAAGACACTGAAGCTCAGAGAGGTTTACTCAGTTGCCTTGGGTTACACTGCTGATTAGTATCTGAGCTAAAATTCAAACCTAGTTCTAACTCCAAAGTTTGGGCTCTTTGCACTTAACCAAAACTGCCCCTGACTTTATTCTCTGAAATCAGGGATGTCCAGTCTTTTCCTGGGGCCCATCAGTTCCCTGCTGAAAATTAGGGCATCACAGGCCATAAGGCTAAGGCCTTTCTCACAGTACTGGACTGAAGTCAGACATTGCCAAGGAATGCATGAAATCCTTCAAAACCCATCCACCTGGCCCACCTATGATATGTCTGCCAAGTGATCTATCCCAATGCTATTCCAAAGGAAGGCCACAGGGCTAAGGAACTCTGTTCTATTCTTCCTCCTGAATGTAATAATCCAAAGGGGACTTCTGATAAAATCAGGGTCACTGAGATTGGATTGTTATGAGGATTATTACAGCCAATCAACTTAAACTTACTTTGAAAATTCCACAGTGTTATGTTATTGGTTCACTTATTTAACACATTTGGAATGAGGGACTACCATACAGTGCACACTGCCTAGGTACTTAATATACTATAAGGAATAGGCAAAACTTGGGCCTTGCCATTTTGCCATCTTGGGGGAAATCAAACAAGAAACAAGCAAAAAATATATCAATAAATATTTGCAAACTGTGACTGTGAAGGAGACATACAGAGTGATGTGATAGGGAATAATGAAGGGGGTGGGGTCTACATCACAGGATCTCTTCCTGGAGCCTGGGACCTGAGGGGTGTGAAGAAGTTTCCTCCACATGCACAGATCTGGAGGAGAAAATTCAAGCTAGATGGGGATTACAACTGCCAAGGCCGTGATTCAGTAAGGAGTTTGAAGTACTCAAGGTATTGAAGGAAGAGAGGAGTTTGGAGCAGGAGAGTAGAAGGAGAAGACATTCATTCAGCCATTCATATGCTTCTACTGAGCACCAGCCATTTGCCAGGCATTATTCCAGTGCTGGAGATAAAATAATGACAAAGAGTCAGAGAAGCTCCTGCCCCTCTATGGTTGACATTCCAGCAAGAGTTTGGAGCAACAGGTAGGCTTCAAGACTTTGGGGTTTTATAAGGCATAGAAAAGAGTTTGGAGTTTATTCTAATTGGAATGTAAAGTCAGGAAGTAACTTGATGTGATAAATATTTTAAAAGCTTACCCTGGTTTCCTCTGTGTAATGACAGCCAGAAGCCTCCAGAATTACTGCTGTTGTGATTTTGATTATCATCAATAATAAATATCCGGGGTTTCTCTTGCTTACATTTTTGAAGACAGAAATCTTGTCAACACAGTGACAAAATTTCAAACCACTAGAGGGAATCGTTTACAAAAGGACACCAACAGAGCATGGTGCTGTTTGCTCTCAGAGACTTTTTCCTCCAAATAATTTCTAAGCTAAAGTTAAGTGACATATTAGCCAATAATGTTTATAAGGCAGAAGCTCCCTGATGTAAGTTGAAAGAAAGTAGAAGAAATAGTGCCCATCTGTAAATACAGGGATAATTCATAATCAATCATATCCCTTTTCTCTGTAAGCCTTTTCTATCCCTTTCTAATCACAGACTACTTTAGAATGTGAGGAATAATCAAATTCCATTTGATTCGTCTATGAAAGGAAGAAGGGAGCTTTCACATCCTCTTGCAAAAAAAAGTGGACTAGCTCCCTGGTTCCTTTGTCCTTGGGAAATATTGTTCTCTCCTGGAAAAAACATGGGTTTTAGACTGTGAAGTCCGGATTCATATCCCGATCCCAGTATTAGCTGTTACATGTGGGTAACTTACTTAGCTCCTCAAAAATGAGGAGTTGAAAACAGGTATTTAAACAAAAACTTGTACATGAATGTTCAACATGTACATGAATGTTCATAGCAGCACTATTATACACAATAGCCAAAAAGTGCGAAAAACCCAAATGTCCATCAGCTGATGGACTGGATAAACAAAGTGTGGTGTATCTATACAATGGAATATTAGTCAGCCATCAAAAGGAATGAAGTATTGATACATACTACGACATGAATGAATGCTGAAAATATTACCCTAATGGAAGTAAGCCAGACACAAAAATATATATATCATACGGTTCAATTTATAAGAAATATTCAGAATAGGTAAATCCATAGAGACAGAAGGCAGAATAGTAGATGCCAGGGGCTGGGGAATGACTGATTAATGGGTACAAGTTTGCCTTTCTGAGTGATAAAAATATTTGGGTACTGAGTAGAGGTGATGACTGTGTAATACTGTGAACATGCTAAATGCCATTGATTTGCATACTTTATTTTTTTTTTACATCTTTATTGGAGTATAATTGCTTTACAGTGTTGTGTTAGTTTCTGCTGTATAACAAAGTGAATCAGCATATGTATACATATATCCCCATATCCTCTCCTTCTTGAGCCTCCCTCCCACCCTCCCTATCCCACCTCTCTAGATGGTCACAAAGGACTGAGCTGATCTCCCTGTGCTATGCGGCTGCTTCCCACTAGCTATCTATTTTACATTTGGTAGTGTATATATGTCAATGCTACTCTCTCACTTCGTCCCAGCTTACCCTTCCCCCACCCCTGTGTCCTCAAGTCCATTCTCTACGTCTGCGTCTTTATTCCTGTCCTGCCCCTAGGTTCATCAGAACCATTTTTTGTTTTTTTTAGATTCCACATATATGTGTTAGCGTACAGTATTTGTTTTTCTCTTC
The DNA here is from genome assembly GCF_964341445.2 of Mesoplodon mirus. Taxonomy (NCBI): domain Eukaryota; kingdom Metazoa; phylum Chordata; class Mammalia; order Artiodactyla; family Ziphiidae; genus Mesoplodon; species Mesoplodon mirus. The sequence continues at coordinate 29,211,163 of NC_138983.1, read as the reverse complement.
TGACTTACTTCAGTCTGTATGACAGACTCTAGGTCCATCCACCTCACTACACAGCCACTATGGAGAATAGTATGGAGTTTCCTTCAAAAAATAAAAATAGAACTACCATATGACCCAGCAACCCCACTACTGAGAAAACCATAATTCAAAAAGAGACATGTACCACAATGTTCATTGCAGCTCTATGTATAATCGCCAGGACGTGGAAGCAACCAAAGTGTCCATCGACAGATGAATGGATAAAGAAGATGTGGCACATTTATACAATGGAATATTATTCAGCCATAAAAAGAAACAGAATTGAGTTATTTGATTTGCATATTTTAAATGGTTAATTCTATGTTATATGAATCTTACCTCAATTTTTAAAAAGTGGGAGTCCCGGGAGCCAGGAACCTTCCCCATTTTGAATAGTTATAGCACAAGTTTGGCACAAAGGTTATGTTTGCAAACTGTTTCATGGAAATCTAGAGTTACCCATGAGCCTTTGGAACTCTGGGATAACTATCTTTTATGCTTTATACCTTGATATCCCATGAAAGATTTAATATCTGCCTTCTATAGGTTTCTTTATAGGGGAATTTTTTTTAAATCTCATATTAAAGCAAGCAATCATTATCTGCTTTAAATCAAAGAGGTTACAAAATGATAAGCTAAGGACTTAACTTGAACTTAGGAGTCTACATTTTATATTTAAATTATCTCTAATGTTTAAAAGAATTTGACACTTCAAAGGATCTAACAGATTAGCTTTATGTTCACTGAGCAATTATTCTTAAGACTTTTTCTGTCTGAGAAGAATAATGGTATTTAATCTTGGTAAATAGTTTTAGATTCACCGTATGGAATTTATTCGTTTTTCTGGAATTGTTTAAGTATTGGGAACATTTTGGTTATTAGTTTTACCTTTGAACTGTTTAAAAAAGAAATAGGATAAATTAAGTTTAAAATATTTGAAGCAGCTTAATAGACCAAGTTCGTAAATGAAACCAAACTAATCAAAATGATCAAAATTTGCTTTACTTAAAAATAGCAGAAACTAACACACCATTGTAAAGAGATTATACTCCAATAAAGATGTTTTTTAAAAAAAATAGAATAATAAGATGAACCAGGACTTCTAAGGAAGAATAAAGTTTCTGAATTTATAAGTTTAATAAATTGAATATTACATTAAAATAACCAAAAATAGCCTTTTCTATGCACAGAAATCATCTCCAAGGAAATCTAAAATTCACTCTGATATTTTCCATTTAATAAAGCCACCCAGGAACTTCCCTGGTGGCGCAGTGGTTAAGAATCTGCCTGCTAATGCAGGGGACATGGGTTCGAGCCCTGGTCTGGGAAGATCCCACATGCCGTGGAGCAACTAAACCCGTGTGCCACAACTACTGAGCCTGTGCTCTAGAACCTGCAAGCGACAACTACTGAAGCCCGCGCGCCTAGAACCCATGCTCTGCAACAAAGAGAAGCCACTGCAATGAGAAGCCCGTGCACTGCAACAAAGAGTAGCCCTCACTCACCGCAACTAGAGAAAGCACGCACGCAACAATGAAGACCCAACGCAGCCAAAAATCAATCAATTTTTAAAAATAAACAAATAAATAAAGCCATCCACACTCTAATCTTCAGTCACTAATGCACATATATCACCTTCCTTACCCAGGCCATACTGAACTTTTAGAGCTTAACTCTCAAGTACAGTGTAGTATAGTACAACAATCTAACTGTACTCGTGGGTCCCAATGACTTTGCTTCTCTTTTCTCAAAACTTACTTTATAGCAATCTTAGTTTCCACTTGCTAGGGATGCCAAAAAAAAAAAAAAAAAAAAGCAAAGAAAAAGAAAAAAGTGCTTCCACTTTCCCCTCTTCTACCCAGACTCCAAGAACAGTCACCATTAAATGATCATGGCATACTGTCCTGCAGAGCCTGGCTATTGCCTCAGAATCTTTCCCAAAACAACCTTTTAGGTAACTGCTACCGAATTATTGGAAATAATGCACAAAGTGAAATCTGTTCATCACCCTCAGTCTTCACTCCTGAATTATTTTGTCAGACCTACCTCTCCATCTCACACTCCTTAAGAAATAGAATAAAAGTAATACTACTCTGCACCATATCTGATATATGTGGTTGTGTGGCCCGGCTCCATTAAGAAAGTAGCTGCTTAACAGCACCTCTGATATATGCTCACAATCTATTCCTAGGTATAGAACCCATTCAAACTGACTACTGAGAATATCCAAAGATATATAACTCCAAAATGGAAACTTTCCTGTTGCAAAATTCGAGAGAAGAGAACAGTCTCTTTCTAGGGGTCACAGATATCAACTTTTCCATGGCAGGCCATCTCCAAATTGTCCTATATCCAAAGAATTAAAACAGTTCATAATATCATCACACTTTCCAGGCTAATCAAATGGAATCATCTTCAGGACCTATCATTCCCTGGACAGTCTTTTGGAGGAATATAGTATGAAAGTTCTACTCCAGAGACATATTATGGTGTGTTAATCTATTATCAGGATGCATTACCAGTGATTCTTTTGAAACATTAGCGAGTACACTGAGGTTTACTAAAGGTCAACTACATCATCAAATGAGTTTCCAACTGACAGGATGACTTAAAAATTATAGAACAAAGAGTCCAGAAGCAAATTCATTAATGGACTTTATTTTCAAGACAGCCCCACTGATGTTCAGGTCCCAGAATACTTAACTAATTCTGCACAATAATTCCAGATGCTACCAGATTTGCAACACCTTTCCTCACACTCAACGCCCCACTCCACCACATGCACACATGGCTTTTGTGTCTATTTCTGGATGGTTCTTTACCTCTAAATCTTTTTGTTTCGTAATGTCTTCTTTATTGCATAAGTCCTTCTCAGATTATAGAAGTATGAAGTGATAGAACCAGGACTGTGACATGGTGATCCAAAAGTGGGACATATTCAAAACTTTCTTTCTAGAATATCTGGACACATGGCAATGATTTGTTTATAGCTCCTACTATCTCTTTAAGAAAATAATGCTTTATTTATGTAATTCTGTTTGTTTATGTAATTCAATCTAGTATTTATGTGCATTTAGTTTAGAAACAGATATATGGGAATGGTTTTCAGAGCACTTCAGCTGGAGAACTGCCATTTAAAAATTAGAGATTTTTTCTTCTGGCTATGATGGAGTAACTGGTACAAGACGTGTCCTCTTGCCATAAACAGCTAGAAAATTAGACAAAATATATATTCCAATATAACACAACAAGAAGGGCAGAACTGTGGTCACAATAAAAGGAAAATAGGATGAATCCTAGAATTATCTAGGCTTTCTGCCTGGAGACATTTTCTGGTCCATGGCTTAGGGAAAAGAAATTCAAAAAGAACTCTGCATTCTCACTTTGTTGAGGAGATAGAAATCAGAGCTGGGGAGTAGAGGTGGCTGAAATGTTTGAAGCAGAGTACCAGTACACAGAATGCTTCACAAAGAACACCTTCCAAACACTGCAGACAAGTCCCCTAGAAAATCTGGCTTACTGCTAAGCTGCACATGCTTAAGCTGGTCCTCCATGAGGCTGGGCACAGAACAATTACCAGAGGAGGAAAGAGTACCAGGAAACTGCAGGCTCACCAATTCCCAGAGCTCAATTCCCAGAGCTCACACAAGGGCACAGGACATTGAGTTTCCAACAGTCAGAGTGGAAAGTCCTCATTGACACATAAGGTACATAGTAAAGACCCCGGAAAACTCACACCTTAGTGTTAGGACTAAACTATCCTTAGAATACACTATTCTTTCTATAAACCTGCCATAACAAAGGTTAAAAATTAGCCTTGAAAGGATAAAACTGATTAGCAAGTAACTTTATGGCCTGCCACCCTAGGAGAGAAATAAAAGATATAAAAAAGAATCAAATGGAATTCCTAAAGATGAAAAATAAAATATTTGAAAAACTGTACTCAATTGGCTTAACATCAGATTAGAGACTACATAAGAAAAAACAGTAATCTGAAGATATAGAAATAGAAGCCATTCAAGTTAAAGCAGTTATTTTTTAAAAGGCTAAAAAAAAAAAAAAAAAAGAGTTAATACCCAGTGACCTGTGGGAAAACATCAAACACTCTAAGAGCCATGAAATTGGAGTCCCAGGAAAGAAAGGAAATGCAGAAAAAATATTTGAGGCAATAATCCCTAAAAATTTTCAATATTTGATGAAAACTATAAACCCATAGTTGCAAGGCTCTCAATGAACACCAAGTGGCAGGGGGAGGGGGAGGAATCTTAGAAACAGTTTTAGAAAAAGAAACATTATAAACAGGGCAGCATCAATAAGAATGGTTGACATCACATCAGAAGAATAAATGCAAACTATAAGACACACACATATATAAAACATATCCTTTAAAATAAAGGTAAAATAAAGATTTTGACAGATTGAAGCCAATAGGACTCATTATCAGTAGATCTGTGCTAGGAATAAAGACACAGACCTACTAGAGAATGGACTTGAGGATATGGGGAGCGGGAAGGGTAAGCTGTGACAAAGCGAGAGAGAGGTATGGACATATATACACTACCAAATGTAAAACAGATAGCTAGTGGGAAGCAGCTGCATAGCACAGGGAGATCAGCTCGGTGCTTTGTGACCGCCTGGAGGGGTGGGATGGGGGGTGGGAGGGAGGGAGATGCAGGAGGGAAGAGATATGGGAACATATGTATATGTATAACTGATTCACTTTGTTATAAAGCAGAAACTATCACACCATTGTAAAGCAATTATACTCCAATAAAGATGTAAAAAAAAAATAGTAAAAGAAAATCTTCCAGCAGAAAGAAAATAATACCAGATAGAAATTGGAATCTATAGAAAGCAAGCAATAGTCATCAGAATGATAAATATGTGGGTAAAGTAGAATTATTTATCAGTGTGATACAATCTCACTAAGAATCCCAGCAGGCTTTTTGTAGAAGTTGACATGCTGATTCTAAAATCTACATGGAAATGAAAAGAATCTAGATAATTCAAACTAATTTTGAAAAATAACAAACATGGAAGACTATACTCAATTTAAAAGCTTGCTATAAAGCTACAGCAATCAAGAGAATGTGGGACTGGTGAAAGAATAAATATCTAGATGAAAGGGGAAAAAATGGAGAACCAAAAAATAAACCTGTGCACATACATGGTTAAGGATGGTGCTGGAGAACTGGATATCTATTTGGGAAAAAAATCTTGACCTTTACCTGACATTACACCCCAAAATTAACTTGAACTAGATCACTGACCTAAAATTAAAACAAAAATTATGAAACTTTTAAAACAAAACATATAAGAAAAATTTTACCAGCTTGGGATAGGCAAACATTTCTTAGGAAATAAAATGCATTAACCAGAAAAGAAAAATGATAAACTAGACGTCTTCAACATTGGACACCTCTGCTTTTTAAAAGACACCTTTCAGAACATGAAAAGTCAACCACAGACTGGACAATATATTTACAATATGTATGTATAACAAGAGACTTAAATCCAAAGTATACAGAGAACACATACTATGCCATATTAAGAAAAACAACCCAATAAAAAAGTGGACAAAAGATTTGAAAAGGTGTTCCATAAGGTTTGATATACAAATGGCCATTAAGCCCAAGAAAAGCTGCTCAATATCATTAGTCATCAGGGAAATATAAATTGAAACCACAATAAAATAGCTCTGCATACCCATTAGAATGACTAAAATGAACAAGATATAGTATCAAGTCTTGGTGAGGATTTGGAACAGCTAGAACTGTTAGGAATATAAACTAGTACAACCATTTTGGAAAATAGTTCAGCAAATCCTTATAGGATTAAATCTATAATTATCATGTAATCCAGCCATTACATTCCTAAGTATTTACCCAAGAAAAATGAAAAAAAACCCCTCCACTTTAAGACTTTTACACAAATGTTCATTACAACTTTATTCATAATAGCTAAACATTGTAAACAACACTAATGTCCATGAATAAGTGAACCAATAAACACATTGTGGTAGACCCATACAACAGTATACTACCAATCAATTTTTAAAAACCATATTACTGATACATGCAATGACTTGAATTAACCTGAAAAATAAATTGGCTGAGAGAAATAAGCCAGACACAAATGAGTCCCTAGTGTTTGATTTCATTTACAGGAAATTCTAGAGCAGGCAAATCTAATCTGCAGTGACCAAAAGGTGAATGGTGGTTGCTGAGGCCAGGAGTGGTGGAGATTGAGTGCAAAGCAGTATGAAGGACCTTTTGAGAGTAATGGAAATGTCCTCTATCATGATTGGGGCGGTGGTTATATAAGTGTGCATATTTGTCAAAACCCACAGACTGCACATCTAAAATAGATGTATTTTACTGAATGTAAATATGTATTTGATAATTAAGTAAAATATTGTTCAACCTCCTGTGGAACCTCAGTATATAAGATAAAAGAAGCAGAGATTCAATGTCTGATATGGTGCTAGAAGTCTTGCAGACTCACCCACTGGAATTCCCCTTTACACAGTGTCCCTTAAGGAGCCACAAAGTATAACTAGGACTCAATGGAATAAAAAATAAAAACCTACACTCCACAGTATCTATTTAAGGAGTGGCCATAAAGAAATTTACCAATTTTTATGTTATCATGTACATATTTCTCTTCAATATGAATAATTAATAGCCTATATAAAAGTACAATTAATATCAGAAAAATTAAATTTTGAAAAAATGTGGAGTGATGATAAAGATCCAAATACCTGCCTGCAGTGTTTTCCCAACAAATGAAATCTGAGCTGTGTTACTATCAGCATCCTGAGCAAGAGTTACTTACAAAGAAGGAAATACTCCTGATGGAAAGTCTTTCTTTTAAGGGTGGGTGAAACCTGGACCACTTCCCTAGCTCTTTCTTTCACAGTTGCATTGCACCGATGTCTGGGCTTCACATTTAATAAAAAATGTGGTTCTGTGTCTTCCCATTTATTCTGGACTGAGCAAGAGAAAAGTTCAAATAACCTTGACATAGGCATGGCAAGGACAGTAGTGCCAAGATAATTTTCAAAAGATGTTGAAGTTTACCAATGTCGGTAGAATTTGGCTTTTATCTCTCTGTTGCCAGAACTAAAAATTCCACTGGAGTCAATTCTTTATACTGACTGCTGTATGAAATAATTCTTCCTTCTTTCCATCAAAATTCCTCAGTTAGAAGCACTCAGTTGCAAGCAAAAGTGATATTTCAAATAAATACCAACCATGATGGTAATATAGTAAATACGTGACTCAAAAATTTAAATATACATTTCCTTTTATGGTGAAAGTAAACTATTTTCTAAGTGAAATACTTAGTTCATCAAATCTTCCAATTATTTCCAAACCATTTGTTGACTTTTATGAATTGCTGATGTGATTTTGTTTGACAGAGCTGTCACTAGCTAAGTGATGGCCCTGTCTGAGCCATAATGTATTGTGGTAAACCACATCCACTCTTCCAACAACTTCCCCAATAATTGATAGTCATTCTATGACTTGTGGTCTAGATAAGTAGAGAATTTCTGTAAACTCTCCAATACGGTTATTTGATAGTTTCCCTGTGAACTTTAGACCACTGTTCTCTGAAGCCCCAGGACTCTAAGCTGGGGGAAAGAAGATGAAGGAAAAGAAGGCCCCCATTAACTGTGTTGGTGATGTAGCATAAGCACTGCCTGGCCCTGCCTGTAAGAAATAGTAGGGAAATGCTAGTGGGCCATGGATCTTTGCATTCTAGCCCCCTCTTGTAAGACAGTCCCAGCAATCCAAAAGCACTCGTCCCTCACCAGCCATTCTCAGTAGAGATTAACCAGGAGAGCAGGAGCAGTGAAGGGAGATAATGTTTTAAAGTTCAGCACCTCCTATTCTTACTCCCAGTGTAAACCAGGACCTGCCCTGCACAGAGCCCTCTTCCAGTCCAGGCAGACATGACCTGTAGAGCCAAAGTTACTTAACAGACCACATATGATCCTCCAAAAGCACAGAGTACTTCTGGAAAACTCCAGAACACAGTTGTGCTACTTTCCCCATCTAAAATGGAGCTGGCAGAAAGTGCTTCAATAGTTTTTCATACATTACCCTAATAAGAAAGACAATTCATCAATGGTCATTGCAATATCCTGTGATGATTACCTTGAACTAATTTCTCTACTTATCACAATCATTATTGCCAGCAGATGAAGAAGAATGCCAACAAGTGTCATACTGATGACTACTTTGTGAATATCAATCATGATTTCAAATAGTAGAATATTCAACCACCAATGGCTTAGGCAATAAAGACAGTTACTTCACATACCCACCAGGGGCCCTGCTGTTTCATTTTTTCTGCTCTGGTATCCTCGGAAGGCTAGCTGTTCTTCCTTGTGACTGTCTCCTCAGAGCCATACTGTGGATTCCATAATTCTGAGCATCACCCCGCCAGGAGTAAAGAAGGAAGGGGGAGGAGGGGGCTGAAGCCATAGTGACAAGAGATATTCATGTGCACCTTTCTCCTTTTTAAAGGAGATTAAAATGCATTAACCAGAATAAAAAACATTTTCTGAAAGCTCCTCAGGAAATTTCCTTCTATGCTAGAGAGTTTGAGGACAGAGTTATATGCAAAACAGGTCAAGAGGAATGAGATCTTAGTGTCTTTTTTAGACCAATTATAACTTATCTTCTTGAGTTGGTGGGGTGGGAAAGGCTAACTTCCCTGAGATCTAGGACCGTCTACTACCTGTACAAAATGAGGGTTCTGTTAAGGGAAGAAAAGGTAGAAGCTGTTGAATGGCATCTGCCATAATTGGATTTTATTTTGAAGATTTATTTACAATTATTATTAGTATGACCATTATTATTACTACTAGTATGAGTACCATCATCTTTCTTTGAAGGAGTACTCTTTGCCAGGAAATTCACTACATTAAATACTTTACTCGTATTATTTAATTTAATTTATACAATAATCTTCAAGGACTGAAAAGGCCAAAATAATTTATATAGTTAGACAGTGTTTAATTTAATCTAAAGCCTGCATGATTCCAAAACCCAAATCATTTCAGGTTCGTGTGATGATCCATATTTCTACACATGGGTGAATCTTTAAAACAGCCCTCTTCACAGTTCAGTCTTGGCATTATTCCTATTATTTAATTCCAAGCAGAAGGATGCTCACTGAAAATAAATGCAACTCGTTACCCTACCTCTGCACATAATTGGTTTTAAATTGTGTCAAGATGTGCATTGCCTTTATTAAGCCCTCTAGAAAAAGGAATTTCAGTGATGCTATTAGGAAATGATGGTAGCACAGGAGTTCTCTTCCTGGGAGATTAAACAAAAGAGCACGTGTGAGCTTTACTAACCCAAAGCTTGGTGCAGAGTAAGTGACCAATGAATGCTAGGTGAATGAATGAATGAATGAATGAATGTGATTCAAAGACTCAGAATATTGCTCATTTGGATGCTTCTTCTGGTGCCTAGAAAGGCTTACAAACATGTGTGCTACTAATTAGCACAAGGGGAAAAACAGGAAATTATCTTTGGGCAAACTTTGAAGATCACAGACAGGCACCTGGATTTTAAGGTAGTAGATATAGGTTGGTTTGGTGGCTGTTGACCAAAAAACAAGGTTTAATACATAAATTCCCCTTGATCTTCATTTTTTCACACCAGTATCAAAACTTCAAAGACTCTTCAGAGTGATCTGGATTTGGATAAACTGAATATATTTTAAAATACATGTGATGATGGGCTTCCCTGGTGGCACAGTGGTTGAGAGACCGCCTGCCGATGCAGGGGACACGGGTTTGTGCCCCGGTCTGGGAAGATCCCACATGCCGCGGAGCGGCTAGGCCCGTGAGCCATGGCCGCTGAGCCTGCACATCCGGAGCCTGTGCTCCGCAATGGGAGAGGCCGCAACAGTGAGAGGCCCGCATATCGCAAAAAAACCCAAAAAACAAAAAACAAAAAAACATGTGATGTTGAGTCATGTTATTTTAAATAGAGTTAATATTTTTCAAGTATTTATTTCATACTGGATGCCATGCTAAGCAATTAAATGCATCTCATTTAATTATCATGATAACCCTATGAGGTAGTCACTGGAGTTTTAGGTGGCTCAATAAGTAACACAAATGTCTTACAATGTCTGGGTTCTGAATTAGAAGATAGATAGATGAAACAATGCGATGGAGATCAAAATATTATTATTATATATCAGGCTGATCAAAGAACATGACTTTAGATCTGGAGCAAGTTTCCCCACTCTGTCTCAGATAGCAATACACCACAGTTGTTCCCTGGTGGGCCAGGAGACTTCAGTGACAAGACCGTAAACTGGCCCAAGCACACACTCCCAGAAAACAAGAAGATCTACAAGAAGAACCCTCAGAGGGCTGAGAGGTGCATTCAGGCCTCCTTTTGCATATTCACCAATCAGAGAAGATGCCTCTCTTAGGTCTGGTCCCCTGAAAAGAGAGATAGAGATTTACCTGCAGGAAGTTTATTGGGGAGTTTCCTGGGGTTCAACACCTGTGGGCATTGAAGGAAGCAGGACTGGGCAGTGGGAGGAGTTGAACTGCAGTGCAATCGCAACCGAGGCCTCTGCAGATCTCCTAGGAACTCTGAAGCAAAGGCCTTGCCCAGTTGCCTTATGTTAAGGCAAGAGGGCCAGGCCTTTGTACCCCTACATTAACTAGGGGTCACTGGATGCAGGCTGTGTCTGGGAGGTGACATAACTTGGGAAAGGCCAATCCTTTCAGTTACAGGCAATTATTTTTTATTACTGCAGTGTGACTCAGTTGTGGCCTGTGGGCAGTCAACACCCTTGCAGGTGAAGAATTGAATGAATTGGTCCTAACGGGGGAGACTTAGGCAGAGCAACACAGCATTCATTAGGTGAGAAACTCGTGGCGGTTTTCCAGTGGAGCTTCCTCCATGTGGAAATAGAAAACAAGGAATAAGAGAATCTCCAAGAATAGGCATCACAACTATACCTATTTTTTGCACATGAATAAAGAAATTAATGAGAATACAGGCAGATGGTAAAGATGGGAATTACAAATAATCTGAACTCACTCTGTTGTATTGCCTTTTGCTACAGAGCTTGTAGCAAAACTAGCCTAGAAGGAAATATGCGGAGATCTTAGACTTACACTAATATATTATAAACAATATCACATGAGTTGGAAACATCTGGATCATGACGAAAATAAAAGGAAATTGTTTAGCACAGTTTACTTTGGCCAATAATAGTATGTATATAAGCATATGTCTGAATATTAGTACTAACTTTATTTGAATTTGATATCCTACTTTTATGCTGGCTCTTGACAGTTAAAATAGTTGTAAGAAAGTTCTCCCTTTGCACAGAATCAAAATCTGCCTTTCTGTACCTCGCATGCACTGTTTATAAATGTTAGTTGTGCATCCCAATCACCTATGGAGCTATTAACAAAGCGGAGGTCCAGACCCTACCCAAACCTACAGAAAATCAGAACCTGCAGAGTCGGAATCCAGATTATGGGTTTTTAGGTTTTTTTGTCTTTTTGTTTTAAGTCTTTCAGTTAATTCTGTCCATTCTCCTGGTTAGGCACCACTGCTCTGGTATGACACATACTTAACTTATTTTTAATAACACTGAATAGACATTTACAATGTGCATAATGCATTAATCTCCTCTTACATATTATACATGCAAATGTGCCAACCTAACTTTCTGGGTCAACCAAGCATGTTCTTTCAGGCAGTACTCTGAAGTTGTGGTTCATAGATTCAACACCCTACTACCACAGCTCAACCCCCAGTGCTACAATTTAAAAATATATTTTTTGCCTTTTAACAACATAATACTACATATATTACAGACACTATAGATCTGGTCTAGGCTTGTCAACATCTTTGTATATCAGGTACCATAAACATGGTTCTAATATCTAAAAGAAGTGGAAAAGGGAAAATCTGAAGTACATAGCTAAATACAGCTTATACCTTCACAACTTACAGCAGTTCTTAACTACTTTTAAATTGTGAGTCCACAGCCACTCTATCTAATACTTTAAAAGCATTTAAAATGCTTACTATTATAACCAAATTATAGTCACACTAACACATTCTAGGTATATTTAGTGATTGTTGGACAATGTGAATATCCCACTATAATGTAAGCTCCGTGAGGATGGGACTTTATTCTTTGGCTCCTGACAGCACCTTCAACATCTAGAACAGTGGCTGGCACATAGTCCATGTTCTATCAATATTGTCAGTTGAATGAATGAACATCAGAGTTGACCGTAAGTGGAAAGCAATTTATGGAACTATTAACTCAAACCCAATCAGTTCATAAACAGAGGGGTCATGGTAGCAGGGATAGACCATGGTATTCTTCAGATGACAAAGAGGCAGGGAGGTCTAAGTATATTTGTATAATCAGATAAAGTCAAGAGCTGACGAGGAGAAGGCTGAGGTCAGCTGCTGCAATGAAAAGTCATGATCTCTCACTTACATCCCATATCTGAGTAAATTCTCATGCCAGAGTCCATTGACTGAAGGAGAAGTCGTCTTCTCTGGAGGAGAAAGTCGGGAACCAAATCAAGTATGTACAAAGGGACTTGCAGATATTTATCATAATATCTATACCCTGGGAAGGGAAAATACACAGACCATTCCAGGGTTGATGAATACACAGACCATTGCAGAGTCTGAGCTGTTACTAATATCTGGAACCAGAAACATAAACATGGACTTTGGTTATCTAAATAATAAATTGAATCTTGGCCCAAGTCCACCTCACAGTGGATCCAAAGGGTGCATGGACTCACCCTGTGGTTACTTCCCCAGTCCCTGAATGAATAATTGGGATTAGTGTACTTAGCAGCTGGCAGAATTTTCACAGTGGTTCCCTGAAATAAAAAGAAGAAACATTATGGTAGCAAGTACCATGAGGAAGCCCCTTAAATTACACCCACCTACTTGCCAAAATAATAAATCAGGAGCAACTTCACAGCCTAGGCAAAGTCACCTATAATTTGAGCTACTACCAAGGACTTGACTCATAGTATGGCATTTTAAAGCTTATATATGGTGGCCAAGATGGCAGATCTATAGGAAGGAAGGAGAAACCATATCCAGAGGATGCATTAATTCCAGCAGCAATGAATTTTTTCCTCCTTCAAAATGGAAAGGATCTGATATAATTAATCTGCCACCAAAGGACTCGTTAGTCTCCCTGAGGAACAGTGAGATATCAATTAGCATTGATCTCTGATACTGGCACCCTGGCCATCCAGGAGAAGCTGTAGTTAGATCAGCCTTGATAAAAGGGAGCCTATAATGGTTAACTCATGCATTGCCTCCACCCGTTACCTGGATTCTCTGTTCATAGACATATTAAGCAAGTTCTAGGATGGCTAAGGACAAAAACTGACTAATATCCATAGAGAGGTTATCCTAATTCTTGTATAGGACATCTTTTTTATATGTTGTCACCAGCCACCACTTTGAAGGCTGTATGATGATTTAATTGGGATAACCTGTTGAATTAGGGCACAAGTTCGAGGCATGAACTGTATCAGACACGTCTTTTGCCCAGCTCACATCCCTCCCACACACGTTTTCACTCCAGCCATTGTTGCTATAGCACTCAGGGCACTCAGCTATGAGTAGGTGTAATCTGACTGCGTGTTACTTCAACTGTGTCACATAATTCTGTTTTCTGTCCTGGAACTTCTTTAAACCGACCACTTCCACTACCTGCAGGATCCCTCTCAGATATTCTGATGTGCAAACCTCAGTGAGAAGGTGTTAATACACTATGGGGCAAGCCTTGATCAAGGAGGGAAAGGAACCTATGGATAAATACTTTCTTCTTCTGTCTTACAGGCAGACAATTCTGAGAAGCTCCCTACACAACTCAAGAAGTCTCCAGCACGATCAAGCCCCTGTTGTCCACAGCAGACACCCGGAGGTAACACCTCCTTAAAGGGTCCTTCTATCCTACTGCATTCTATCACTCTTCCCCTTCCCCTAATCCTGTTCCTTAGGGTCACTTCCTAAAACAAATAACTATCATGGAAGCCTGTGTTTCTGGCTCTGCTTTTTGGAAGAACCTAGACTAAGACTTAGTCCTTTTCTAATTTATAGAGAGAAGTTCAGTAAGAGGGCAGAAGGCCCTGTTCAAATGAAAGGGAAGAGGTCAACATTAAAAAGGAGACAGTGTACAAAAAGGAGAGAAAATGTATTTTCCAACTTTCGAATTTTGTTTCGGGATGATCCTGTGAATTTTATTTGTATGTCTACAGAAAAAAAAAAAAGGTATTCCATGTCTATACATTGGGAAATTAAATGGAAATATTGCTAAAAGCACAGGTTCCTTGATATAACCTAAAAATATGGAAGTACCCTTTAATATTTTTTTCTCTCTGTTCCCTTGGCCCTCTTCACGTATACAAACCCTGCCCACAAATCCTATCTTTGTAATAGAGCTCATACCCACTTCTCCTTTACTTTTCCAAAAGCTATCCCACCCCGCCTCATTTCAGGCTCTCAGTATTTTATACCTGATCTTTATTACTCTGATGTCTCTACACTATTCTAATCATATTTCTAAAATATCCTGCTCATTTTGCTGATCTGAAGCTTCATGGCCTTCTCTACTTCAGAATAATGTAACCAATCATTCATGCAAAAAGATATTTATTAATCATATATTAAGTGTCAGGCACCCTAGCCTGAGGCTAGGACTAAAATACTGAGCAAAGCAGATGTCATCTTTCTCACCTACATTGTTAATATTCTCTCATATTACTCTTAAAATCTTCAGCCCAATTCAATTAAATGATTCTCCAGTCCCAGGAAACATGATCTTCCAGTCTCGATTTTAAGTGTTGCTGCTAAGAACCACTTCCTGCCTTCCCTCTGCTTATCTTAAGGTCACTGTTTACACCTAATATGTACCTGTTCTCCAGAGTCTGACCAGATCTGTCTGCTTCCATGTACTATTTCCTTGCTCTGAATTTTTAATTATACTCACTGTCCTTAGCTCTCACCTGCCCCTTACTGTGTGCCCAAGCACCTGACAAAGACTGATGCTTTACACAGAACATTTGTTATATATACTTTTAAAACTTGAACCTGGTTATATTCTATTTTCCCCATTAATTTATAAATTAAATATAATCTTGGACACAGGTTCATTTTACATTTGCATGAGAGTCATAATTTTACCTTTCTAAAAGCATCCTTTTACACGATATAAAACCCAATATCCGACTTCCCTGGTGGCGCAGTGTTTAAGAATCCGCCAGCCAACGCAGGAGACATGGGTTTGAGCCCTGGTCCGGGAAGTTCCCACATGCCGCAAAGCAACTAAGCCCATGTGCCACAGCTACTGAGCCCGTGTGCCACAACTACTGAAGCCTGTGTGCCTAGAGCCTGTGCCCCACAACAAGAGAAGCCACCACAATGAGAAGCCCATGCACCACAATGAAGAGTAGCCCCCACTCGCCGCAACTAGAGAGAGCCTGCAAGCAGCAACAAAGACCCAAGGCAGCCATAAATAAACAAATATATATATATATATATATCTGATACACTAAAGCTTCTCCTTTGCCCCTGCTTGGGACCTGCTGTGGGTTAAGAAAAAGGCTATAGCGCAGGAGTTGAGGGCATAATGGACCCTTCCTTATTTGCCCATCTTGTTCCTCTATTCCTCCTCCTTATTCACCAGGACTCCTCTGACTCCACAAGCAGTGAAGTAGGGAAGGGAGAAGACGTTAAGGTCAGGAAAGGCCTTGCTTCACTGGTATGGTTACTCTCTATATCGGGGCCCTCAGAGTTGGTCAACTGGAAATTTGTTTTATATTGACACATTTGGGGAGCCTCAGAGACCCTCATCTGGAGATTTCTCACTGCAGCATCCTAGATGTGGGTGACATCTTCTCTTGTGTCCCATCTTCAAATGGCCCACCCTTCTGTGGGGCCTCCTCGCCCCTCCAGTTGTTCTTGTTGGGTGCTGCGTCTTTGGACAAGTCCCTCCTCCTGCTTCCTTTTGGGGTCTACATAAGCACACATCCATTTCCCACCAAACTCTGCAAGTGCAGTCCCATTTCTTTTTTAGCTGCCACAGACCACTTCAGGCAGGTGTCACATGCCAGGCCTTACAACATAAAAATCCCAGAAAACAGAAGCCAGGCCCTCTAAATGATTCTCCTAGAAAGCCCTCCACTTGGCTTCAAAGTTAGTAGGGCCTATTCATCACTCCTTCTCAAACGGATGCAGGAATCACTCAGTACACTTATAAGTCTCTCCCAAAATAGTCACATTCTGACTGCTCTCAAGAACTCTTAGCTCTCTGAGAGTCTATTACACAGCCTGGACTTGATATGGGCAAAGAGCTAATCCTAGGAGGAATTTTTTTTTTCTTTTTTGCCACTCCCAATGCATATCCTACATTGATAGTCAAGCACTTCAATGTAGATTTGGTTGTATTTAACAAGTTAACATCTATTCTTCTCATTTCTGAGAACTCAACTAAGACTCCAAGACATTTCAGCATCCCTTCATGCATGCATAAATATATATCATTTGTTTTTAAAATAATGGATAATGGATACTCTACATATGGCTCTGCAACCTGCTCTTTTCACTTAACGTGTCTTTGATAACTTCCCATATTTCACATTTCTTTTGGTGAACAATTTTAGGGATAATATAATAAGGGATTAGGGATATCAAATATACATATACGTCTCTGGTCCATAAATAAGAAAAGTCATTAGAAAATTCTGCAGACTTCAGGACTTTTCATTTTTCATGAGTGTCATAAATGTCACTGGTGAGATTAAAAGCTCAGCTACTAACGGTGAATGTCAGGATTCTCATATGAGTCACACGGGGAAAAAGTTGTAAAAATATGAATCTAAGACAACTGAGTTTCTAGGCCATAATGAGCCACATTGTACAGAAAATGTGGACCAAGGAGCAAAGCTATGGATTAAAAAATACCAAGATTTTGTGTATTCTGAATTGCAATAAAATGGAATGGAGAAATAACAGTTAATCACCATGCTAAGTGTTTTGTGTATATTTATCACTTAATACTTACACCAATCAGTCATACTTTTCTCTAACTTGTCCCCTCATTGCATGACTCCAGTCAAACTAACATCTTCAGGACTTTGTGTATGCTAATTCCTCAACCTGGAATGTTCTTCCCACAGAGATGCATAGTTCCTGTCTTTACTTCATTCACGTACTTAGTTATTGTCACCTTTTTTTAAAGCACTGTGCAAAATAACACTTCTATCCTTGTAGCACTCACTATCCCTTTACTCTACTTGTTTTTTTCCATGCAATTTATGACTATCAAACATATTTGCTCCTCTTTTCCTTGGATAAAAAAAAAAAATGAAAAACTCCTAGTGCTTCAAAGTGACCTCTGCAGTGAAGTCTTACTTTCTAGGCGGGAATGATCAACCTCAGAGGGGCTGGGGTCTACATCCAGGACAGCAATGGTGGCCGCAGCTGTATTTTTCAAATTCTTTCTTTTGTAGCAATTTGGCTTTAAGGAGGACACTCAGCATATTGGTAAGCAGCAACACTTAAGAGTGCCTAAGCACAGTGACCTAGAGATTCACAGTCTCTGATGGGCTGAGAAACCTCCTCAGTTGTCTTAGAGGGGGTGGGAACAAAATATTCCTTTCTCTTTTCTTTTTCATTAAACATTGATTACTTTAATTGATTAATTTAATTAAGCTTTAATTCATTCACCAGTCTCCAAGAGTAGAATTCCTTATACCCTATAGGGTCAGGGTACAAACTGCAACAGCAGCTGGGCAGGCAACAGCTAAGAGATTTGCCTTTGAAGCAACATTTAAGCCTTTTAGGTTCCATGGCTTCCATGAGGAGGGCACCCCATGTCGCATCATTATAGCTCTCCAGGTGATACAGTGCCCAGATTTTTTCCAGAGATGCCCTCTAAAAGAGCAAGCCAGTGCAATAACTAGCTTATGGGGAGAAAAGAACCCAATCTGACTGAATGACTCTTCCACTGATTTCAGTGTTGTTGAGTCAGTGAATCAGACTTGCCTCCAACACATCCTTCTGGAAGAAGCCTCTCCCCACTCCCTTCAAGGATCTTTTGCCTTGCAGGTTAGCCAATCAACCTCATCACCCCTTCCTGGGCATGGGTTAGGGCATCAAACAGTACCCAGTGGATCCAGTTATATATCCCAGAGGTGGCTTATCCTTCCATAAAACTAAATGAATCCAGGTATATCATAGAGGCATATACCTTAGAAGTCCTCTTACAATTTAGGTTGGAACACCCATACATCATATGGCAGACACAGATAAAGCCATGACAACTAAAGCACAAGCACCAGCCATGCCTTCCCAGGGAGCATTTTCTGGTGAATCCAGTTAATAAGTCAAGAACAAGCTAGGGGCATGCACCTTCATCAAACACCAAGTCACCCTGTTCATTGCACCACTGTCTCAACTGCACCCACAGAATTTTAATTTATAAAGGTCACTTGGTAACAACAGAGAGAGGTCAGTGACACTGAAAGAAGAGTTTATTACTTACAGTTTAAGAAGGGGAGGCATGCCACATCATGCAGGGCCACATGAAGAAGCATCAACTGTAGTCAGGAAGCAGAAAGAATAAAGGGAGAGCTTGGTCCAGAGACTTTATTACTATAGTGGTGGGAAATTGTCAGGTGAGGACATTCTCTATCGGGCAGGGAGTGAAATTCAAATGTTGGGGTTTGTGGTTGGAGGATTTATAAAATGATTTTTAAGTGTGGACCACAAGGGAGATGTAAACAACTTTGACTATTAGTTTGGCCCTGCAATGTTGTGATTTATAAGAAATATGTATTTGGTCATTCAGATGACCAAATATATATTTCTCATATACATTTGGTTTTTATCCACAGTTCCTGGCTCACAACTCCCAAAACCCAGGTGCTTGGGAAAGCACCTAAAGATGGGGGCTGGAGCAAAACATGATTAGAAGGTTGGAACTTTCAGTCCCACTCCCTGACCTTGGCGGAGGGGAGAGGGGATGGAAGTTGACTCAGTTGTCAATGGCCAATGATTTAATCAATCACACCTATGTAATGAAGCCTCCATAAAATCTCAAAAGAATGGGATTCAGAGAGCTTCTGGGTTGGTGAACACGTGTGGGTGCTGGAAGAGCAGCACACCTAAACAGAGCATGGGAGGTCCTCACCCATTCCCCATGCCTTGTCTTACACATCTCTTCCATCCAGCTGCTCCAAAGTTATATGTAAAATGTTACTCTGAGTTCTGTGAGCCACTGTAGAAAATCAACCAAGCCCAACCAAGCCCACTGATCTATAGCCAGTGGTCAGAAGTACAAGTGACAACCTAGACTTATGACTGGTGTTTGAAGAGGGGGTGTGGAGCAGGGCTAACCACAGCCTTGTGGGACTGAGCCCTTAACATGTGGAATCTGATGCTATCTCCAGACAGAAAGTGTCAGGATTGAATTGAATTGTGGGACACCCAGATGGTATTCTGAGAATTGCTTGTTGGTGTGGGGAAGCCTCCACATACACATGTTGGAATTGGGTCCAGGAACCTACTGTAAGCCCTGTGACCAATGGATGACAAGTCATCAACTACAAAATCTATAAAAGTTGATTAGAACATAGAAGATCCAGTGAAAAGCAGTTTAAATAATAGTCATTAATTACCTTATATTCCAAGGGCTCTGAAGGTAGAGGAATTCCAGAAATGGCTCTGAAATACCATCAAGGCCAAGGTCCCTCTATCTTATTACTCTGCCATCCAAAACAAGCCTCAGCATGTTGATTTCTTCCCTCAGATTTGTCCTATTCATGCTCACAAAATTACTGCTATATCTCTAGGGCTCACATTCTTGTGTTGCCTCACGTACATGTTTTTGTTGGACAACTTCATTACCAGAAATATAAAAATCTGGTTAGCAAGGCAAATGGTGTGAATGATTGCTGAATAGGCAACCAGTGGTACCTGCTATAACCAATGTGCCTGAATTGTATCCCTATCACCAAGTAGTTTTCAATGCCTGAGGATCTAGATGATCTAATCTTTGGATAAGGGATAAGGACTGTGAAAATGAAATTGTCTTCCACGTACTTAAGATGATGAAGTCCATAGAAATATATTTGAAACAGAATCCTAATTCCTTTTCTAAAATGGTATACAGAATGTGTGAAATTGTTAAAATTTAGATTTTTTTGCCTGAATTTACATGACAAAATATTTAATTAATTGGGTTACTTCATTGAGAGTCACAAGAAGTGGTAAATTTGATGTCAGAAAGAGAAAATACAGTTTAGTGGATTAATTCTTTCAGTCTTGACCAATAATATTAAATAAAGGATTATCCTGAGTAATAAAAGGATGTTAAAAGCAATTTAGATTACTATCATGAGGTTTTAAATGAGTTCCCATCTATAATTAACTTGGAAATCTACTATAATTTTTGTCTCTTGTTCAGGCATAGCCATATTCCCCCTAGACTGTGAGATTTTGTTTGTTTAATGCTATCTTTCTATAAGGGCCCAAAACAATAATTTGTATAATTTATATAATTGTATACCATCCAGAGAGATGATATTTTCAGTAGGAATGATTCCCTCATTGTAAGGATTTAATGGGGTTTATTAAATGAGAATGTAGATTAATAGAAACTTTAAGAACACTTTCCTCTGAAACTTGCATAGAAAAGAAAGTCAGATTTGGTTAAATGAAGAGACGTTTAATCATCTTCAAAGAAATAAAACAGTCACTTAGCTCCACAGCAGGGAGCAATGCCTTCCCCCACAAAAAAAAGTCTACATTTAAATGTAAAATCATATAGCATTTCAATTCTTGAGACACTCAAAAAATACTGAGTGTCATAGGAAAAAGTGAGCCCTATCCTATGTTAAAACAGTTCATATGCCAAAATTTACAAGAAGAAAAAAGGTAAAACTCAATTTAAATTTCTACTCATTGTTTCAACATAGTTGCTCTGTTATGGCCCAAAATATTCCAACAGCTATTACACCACTGGTATAGAATACAATATGCCCTTTATGTAAACCGTCTGTTGATGAAGAGCAAATGGAGGAAAATTGAAGACAAATTTTAAGAACAATGAAAAGGATTGTAGTTGTTTCATACTAAGTGTAATAGGTTTGTATCACATATTTAGAGTGTATCAGTTAGAGTCCAGTGACAAAAACAAAACCTATATTAGGCATTTAAAGAAAATAGAATTGAGGATTCTGATCAAGATGGCAGAGTAGGAGGACGTGGAACTCACCTCTCCCCACAAACACATCAAAAATACATCTACATGTGAGTAACTCTCACTGAAAACGAACTTGAGACTGGTAGAAAGACTCTTATACAACCAAGGCTATAAGAAAGATACACACAGAATTGAGTAGGAAGGGAAGAAAAGTGGTCAGGTCAGGACCTATACCTCTGGGAGGGGACACAGAAGAAAAAGGGGATCCTCCCTGGGAGTGAGTGGTTTGAGCCACATATTGGATGCCCCAGCCCTGGGGTACAAGAATGGGAAGACAAGTCCCCTTAGCTGGTTAGAAAACCAGTGGGACTAACAGGAGGACTGTAAGAAATCTAGACTCTACTCAAGAAGAGCACACACACACTTGATCACTCTCGAAACAAGGTGGGGAAAGCAGATTGAAACTGCACTGGACCCTGGCAGGTTTCCTACAACCAACCCAGCACACATCCCAGCCTAAGCTGAGCACCCACTCAGGCTCTTCTTGTTTTACATGTAGCTTCACACTAAGGAAAATAATGCTGAGGCCAAGGGGAGTGCTCAGTTGTGAGGGACAGAGCCAACCCAGACCCGGAACGGCATCTGAAGTGGGCAGGGGCAGACATTACTGGCACTTATGGAGGCAGCACATCTAGGAAGAAGTCTAGGGTTCTGACTGGATCCAGGGTCACCACAGCCCTGGGGCAAGGGTACCAGTGCTAGGAGGGGGGAGAGTGCACACTTAGAGGGAATGGGGCCAACTCAGACCTGACCCCCAGGGCTTCTGCTCCAGCAAATTGGGACCCACCCCCAATACAGTGGTGCAGGCCACTGAGCAGAGGAGAAGCCCCAGCTCATACCTGGCTCTGGCTCTAGCCCCTCCATCTCCAGCCCCATCTCCTACCAAGGTGGTAGTTGCTGGAACACCCTGGGGAAAGATATGAATCATGCCCACATCAGATCCAGCTCTCCCACTAAAGCCACTGAGCACATACAGACTGTATAAAGATGGTTCCACACAAGAATATCCCTTCAAGACCACAAAGGTAACTGTTTCACCTAATTTCATAGGGACAGAGAGAGTTAAGCAAAATGAGAAAACACAGGAATTTTTTTCAATTGACAGAACAAGAGAAACCCCCTGAAAAAACAACTAATGAAACAAAAATATATAATTTACCAGATAAAGAGTTCAAAGCATTGGTCATAAGAATGCTAACTGAATTAGGGAAAAGAATAGATGAACACAGGGAGAATTTTAACAAGGAACAAGAACTGAAGAATACAATAACTGTAATGAAAAACATACTAGAAGGAATTAACAACAGATTAGGTGATACATAAGAATGCACAAGTGATCTGGAAGATAGAATATTAGAAATCATCCCATCAGAACAGCAAAAATAAAAACAAATATTAAAAATGAGAACAGATTAAAAGTCCTCTGAAACAATGTTAACTGTACCAAGATTCACCTTATAGGGGTTCCGGAAGGAGAAGAGAGAGAGAAAGGGGTTGAAAATGTATTTTATGAGATTATGGCTGAAAACTTCCTGAACCTGAAGAAAGACACAGATATCCAGGTATAGGAAGAATAGAGGGTCCCAAACAAGATGAAGCCAAACAGACCAACACCAAGACATATCATAATTAAAACTGATTAAATTAAAATGGCAAAAATTAAAGATAAAGACAAAATTTAAAGGCAGCAATAGAAAAACAGAGTCATATACAAGGGAACCCCCATAAGGTTATCAGCTGATTTTTTTTCAGGCCAGAGGGATTGCCATGATATATTTAAAGTGCTGAAAGGGGGAAAAAAAAAAAAACCCTGCAATCTAGGATACTCTACCCCACAAGACTATCATTTAGAGTTAAAGGAAAGATAAAGAAGTTCTCAGACAAGAAAAATTAATACTATTCAACAATACTAAACCTACCCTAAATGTTAAAGGGTCTTCTCTAAGTGGAAAAGAAAAGCCTATAACAAGAAGTAAGTATCAATAGGACGGAAAAATCCCACTAGTAAAGGCAAATGTATATTAAAGGTTGAGAATCAACCATTTAAATAAACTAGTATGAAGATTAAAAGATAAAAAAATAAAAAGTAAAATCAACTATAACTACAATGACAATAAAGGGATAAACATGAAGATGTAAAATGTGATATCAGAAACACAAAATATGAAGGAGAGGAGTAAGAAAAATGTAGATTGAACTTAAATGACCACAAGTTTAAAATGAGTATGAATATATGAATGTCATGGTAACCATGAATCAAAAACCTACAATAAATACACAGAAATTACAGAGAAAGGAACACAAACATACCACTAAAAAATCGTCAAACCATAAGGGAAGAAACTAAAAGAAGAAGAAAAAAACAGATAAAAACCACAAAAACACCCAGAAACCAAGTAACAAAGTGGCAATAAGTACATACCTATCAATAATCACATTAAATGTCAATGGACTAAGTGCTCCAATCAAAAGACCTAGGATGGCCAATTAGATGAAAAAATAAGACCCATCTATGTGTTTCTTACAAGACACTCACTTCAGAGCTAAAGACACACACACAGACTAAAACTGAGAGGATGGAAAAATATATTTCATGTAAATGGAAACAACAAGAAAATGGGGGTAGTAATACTCATATCAGACAAAATAGACTCTAAAACAAATTCTATAACAAAAGACCCAGAAGAAAACTGTATAATGATAAAGGGATCAATATAAGATGAGGATAGAACACTCATTAACATGTATGTACCCCATACAGGAACACCTAAATATTTAAAGCAAATACTAACAGACATAAAGAGAGAAATTGACAATAATGTAATAATACTAGGGAACACTGACATCCCGCTTCCATCAATGGACAGATCATCCAGACAGAAAATCAATAAGGAAACAGTGGTCTTAAATGACACATTAGACCAGCTGAATGTAATAGATACCTACAGGACTTTCCATCCAAAAAGAG
This sequence comes from Mesoplodon mirus, assembly GCF_964341445.2. Taxonomy (NCBI): domain Eukaryota; kingdom Metazoa; phylum Chordata; class Mammalia; order Artiodactyla; family Ziphiidae; genus Mesoplodon; species Mesoplodon mirus. The sequence continues at coordinate 29,186,865 of NC_138983.1, read as the reverse complement.
CAGAGTACACATTCTTCCCAAGTGCCCAGGAAATATTCTCCAGGATACATCACATGCTAGGAATAAAACAAGTCTCAACTAATTTAAGAGGATAGAAATTATATCAAGACTTTTTTTTACAACAGTGGTATGAAAGTGAAATCATTTACAGAAAGAAAAATGGGGAAAACATAAACACATGGAGACTACACAACATGTCACTATAAAAAAAAAAAACAAAACAGTGTGTCAATGAAGAAATCAAAGAGGAAATCAGAAAATACCTCGAGACAAATGAAAATGAAAACAAAATCTATGGGACGTAGCAAAAGCAGTTCTAAGAGGGAAGTTTATAGTGACACAGACCTACATTAAGAAACAAGAAAAATCTCACATAAACAACCTAAACTACCATCTGAAGGAATTAGAAAAAAGAAGAACAAACAAAACCCAAAGTCAGTAGAAGGAAGGAAATAATAAAGATCAGAGAGGAAATAAATAAAATAGAGAACAAAAACAAAAATATACACACACACAACACACAATAGAAATGATCAATGAAACCATACACACACACACACACAACACACAATAGAAATGATCAATGAAACCATACACACACACACACACACAACACACAATAGAAATGATCAATGAAACCAAGAGATAATTTTTTAAAGAAAAATTAAACTGATGAACCTTTATCTAGGTTCATCAAGAAAAAAAGAGAGAGGATCCAAATTAACAAAACAAGAAATAAAAGAGGAGGAATAACAGTATCACCAATATCACAGATACAAACAGTCATATAAGAATACTACGAACAGTTATATGCCAACAAATTGGACAACTTAGATGAAATGGACAAATTTCTAAAAAAATACAACCTTCCAAGACTGAGTCAGGAAGAAATAGACAATCTGAACAGATTGATCACTAGTAGTGAAATTGAATTTATAATTTAAAAAAACAAGAAAAACAACTCCCAGCAAACAAAAGTCCAGGACCAGACAGCTTCATAAGGGAATTCTGCCAAACACATAAAGAAGAGCTAATACCTATCCTTCTCAAATCTTTCCAAACAATTGAAGAGGCGGGAACACTCCCAGATTCATTCTATGAGGTCACCATTACCCTGATACCAAAACCAGACAAAAACACTACATAAAAAGAAAATTACAAGCCAATACATCTGATTAGTATAGATGTAAAAGTACTCAACAAAATATTAGCAAACCAAATTCAATAAGATATAAATAGGATCATATACCATGATCAAGTGGGTTTTATCCCAGATATGCGAGGATGGTTCAACATTCTCAAATCAACCAATGTGATATATACTACATTAACAAAAGGAAAGATAAAAATCACTTGATCATCTCAATAGACGTAGAAAAAGCATTTGACAAAATTCAACATCCATTCAGGATAAAAACTCTCATCAAAGTGAGCATAGAGGGAACATATCTCAACATAAGAAAGGTCATTTATGACAAACCCACAGCTGACATCATACTTAATGGTAAAAAGCTAAAAGCTTTACCTCTAAAATCAGGAACAAGCAAGGATGCTTTTCTATCTAACATAATATTGGAAGTTGCAGAACAGTAATCAGACAAGAAAATGAAATAATAGGCATCCAAATTGGTAAGGAAGAAGTAGAACTGTCACTATTTGCAGATGACATGATACTGTATATCGAAAACACTAAGTCTTCACCAAAAAACTAACAAACTAATAAATGAATTCAACAAAGTTGCAGGATTCAAGATTAATATACAGAAATCTGTTGCTTTTCTATGCACTAATTATTAACTATCAGAAGGAGAAAGCAAAAAAATAATCCCATTTAAAATCACATCAAGGGCTTCCCTGGTGGCACAGTGGTTGAGAGTCCGCCTGCCGATGCAGGGGACACGGGTTCGTGCCCCGGTCTGGGAAGATCCCACGTGCCCTGGAGCGGCTGGGGCCGTGAGCCATGGCTGCTGAGCCTGCACATCCAGAGCCTGTGCTCCGCAACGGGAGAGGCCACAACAGTGAGAGGTCTGCGTACCACAAAAAAAAAAAAAAAAAATCACATCAAAAGGAATAAAATACCTAGAAATAAACCCAACCAGGGAAGTGAAAAACCTGTATTTGGAAAACAGTAAAACATTGATGAAAGAAATTAAAGATGATGCAAAGAAATGGAAAGATAGCCTGTATCTACAAAAATATTCAATCACTATGTTGTACACCTGAAATTAATATTGTAAACCAACTACACATAAATAAATAAATAAGAACTTTGCAAAAAAAATTTTACTATAGGATATGATTACATAGGTGTTGGAAGACTTAAAATGCAAAAACACAAAGATAATAACTGTAGAAAATGACTACCACTGCCTTGGATTAGGAAAGAAAATGTAGGAGTTTAGATTTATCAGAGCCTAGTACTTCAAAAAAGGAGCATCACAAATGTGGGGCTCAGATTTATGAGAAAGGGATACCACCCAGTATCTCAGGAGCTCAAGGAAGAAGATTGTGGTGCTAGAGATTCTCTCCTCTTTCCCTCTAACCACTTCACTTTTCTTCCGCTATCCTTTTTCTCTTCTTTTCTTTCCTTGTCATTATTCACTAAATACAATAAATTATTTGGGAAAATTAATCTCAATGTGAAATCTTTAGAATACTATATCAATTTTTAAAATCAAGCTCATTTGATTCATTACAACTTTTATCTTTGAGGACATCCAGCACTCAATCAATCTTAAAGAGTTATCCCTTGCATCTAGCTATCTCAAACTGAGATCCTGATTTTCCTTTTCCCATCCAAGCTTTCACTCCACATGCACACAAATCTGCTTCAACAAATGTGTTCCCCATCTCAGTAACTGTTGCTTCCATTCTTCCCATTGCTCATACCTAGAAACTTGGAGTTACTCTTGTCTCCTCTTTTTAATTACCCTAGATCTAACCTATCTGAAAATCCTATACCTTCTATCTTCAAAATAAATGGGAACTCTGCTCAATATTCTGTAATAACCTAAATGGGAAAAGAATTTGAAAAAGAATAGATACATGTATATGTATAAGTGAATCACTTTGTTGTACACCTGAAACTAATACAACATTGTTAATCAACTATACTCCAATATAAAATAAGTTTATATATATATATATATATATATATATATATATATATATATATATATATATATATCCAGACTCAAGACACTTCTAATAACACTTTCATTGCTACATCAAACCCACTATCACCTGTGTTCTGGTTTACTGTGGTGGTTAGGTCATTTCCTTGATTTCATCTTTACCCTGCTATAGCAGAGTGATTCCTTCAACATGCAGAGCAGATTACATCTGTCCTCTGCTCAAAACCTATCCCTTTCATTCAGTATAAAAGGCAGTCTGCAATACCTACAGGTCCTGTACTTTCTGGCTCCTCATTGCCTTGCTGATCTTTTTTGCTATTTTCACTCCCTGTGTTCTAGACATGTCTAATTTTTGTTATTTCTCAAACCCATCTTACATGCTCCCACCTCACCTTCAGGGCTTTTCATTTGCTTCCTTTTGCTGGAAAAATCAACCTCTCCTAAATATCTACATGCCTTACACTACTGCTTCCTTTAAGCAGTATATATTATACAGTAATATAACCTTGCCATCATTATTAATAAGCAATTATGGAATGTGTAGTTTATACAAACAAATTAAACAATTAATTTAATTAACAATTAAATTTTTTTAAAACGCTTTCCTTGAAGTGCTAATAAAGGGTGTGTAATTAATGTGTGCTACTGGGGAATTTTGCCTTAATCATATTCATCTTTGAGGAATAAATCAATAATTATAAATTGATTTTTTCCTATGCAGAATATTGGAATCAGCAATTAAAACAAAGGAAAAATAAAAATAGTTTATTGGAAATTAGGCTCAAGGGATAAAATACTTTTATAAGATATAATTCTTTTATTCTAAGGAATTCTATGTGTGTGGAAGTAAGTTTAAACCTAAAGGTGATATCAAACAGATATACATAGGTAGAATGATATGATTTGTTGAAATATAACTCACATACCATACAATTCACCCACTTAAAGTAGTCAATGTTTTTTAGACTATTCAGAGTTCGGACTGAGAAATAGCCATGCACAATATGTATATCAAATATTCAACCATAAACAAAATCAATTTTACTTTTTCACAATCTCAGAAAAGAAACCCCGTAGACATTAGGGATCATTCCCATTCCTTGCAATTCCCTCGGGTCAAGGGAAACACTAATTTACTTTTTATCTCTGTATATTTACCTATTCTAGACATTTCATACAAATAGAATCATACAATATGTGATCTTTCATGAATGACTTAAACTTAGCATACAGTTGTCAAATTTCATCCATGTTGTAGCATTCATTCTTTTATTGTTGAATAATACTCCATTGTGTGTATATACCATAGCTCATCTATTCACCAACTGGACTAATGAGTTGATTCCAGTTTTACCTATTATGAATAATGTTGCTATAAACATGCTTTCATACCTCTATCATATATATGAAATTGCTGTGTTATATGGTAACTCTGTGTTTAACCTTTTGAGGAACTGCTACACTGTTTTCTAAAGTTGATACACTATTTTACATTCTGGGGAGCAGCAGTGTATAAGGGTTCCAATTTCTCCACATTTTCACCAACATATTTTATTGTCCATATTTTTTATTACAGTCACCCCAATGGATGTGAAGTGATATCCTATTGAGCTTTCGATTAGAATTCCCCCAGTGATTAATGATGTTGAGCATCTTTTCATGTGCTTGTTGGCCACTTGACTATCTTTTTTGAACAACTGCTATTCACATCCTTTGTTCATTTTTAATTGGATTATCTTTTTACTATTGAGATGAAAGATTTCTTTATTCTAGATACACATCTCTTATGAGGGATACGATTTGCACATTTTTTTCCCATTCTGTGAGTTGTCTTTTCAATTACTTGATGATATCCTCTGAAACATCAAAACATAATGAAGTACAACTTATCTGTGTTTTTCTTTTGTCTCATGCTTTAGTGTCATATCTAAGAAGGCTTTGCCTAACCCAAGATCATGAATAATTATTTCTATAATTTCCTCTAAGAGTTTTATACTTTTAGCTTTTACATGAGTCTATAATCTATTTTGAGTTAATTTTTTTTATGGCATGAGGAAAGGGTCCAATTTCATTCTTTGTATGTGGATATCCAACTGTCCCAGCAAGATTTGCTGAAAATACATCTTTCTCTACTGAATCACCTTAGAATTATTGTCAAAAATCAATTGACTATAAATGTGAGGGTCTATTTGTGGATCATCAACTCTATTCCACTGATCTTAGGTCAGTATCAGACAACCTTAATTATGGAAACTGTATAACAGGTTTTCACGTAGTGTGGCTCTCAAGTTTTCTGATTCCTTGCTTATCATGATTTTAGTTCTTCCAGGCATTGTTGAAAGGGGGTAATTGAAGTCTCCAAATGTTATTATTATAGTTATTGTATGAGCTCTTGTTAAATCTACCTATATGCAATTATTAGTTCTCCCTTTAATTATGTCAGTTTTTACTTCATGTATTTCGGAGCTCTGTTGTACATAAATATAACTGTAAATCCTTCTGATATACTGCTATAAATATATAGGCTTAGTATTCTATCCTTCTTTATCTCTGGGGACATTTTTGTTTTAAAGTCTATTTTATCTTATTCTAATATAATCACTCCAGCTTTCCATGGTTGCTATTTGCACAATATACCTTTTTCCATCCTTTTAATTTCAATCTATTTGTATCTTTGAATACAAAGTCTGTGTCCTGTAGACAGCACATGTTGGATCATTTTTTAAAAATACAGTCTGACAATCTCTGCCCTTTGATTGGATTGTTTAGTCCATTCACTATTAATGTTAATATTGATATAGTTGGAATTACATCTGCCATTTTACTTTTTGTTTTCGTTGGTTCTTATTTTCCTGTTTCTTTTCATGTCATAATTTTTTGTTAAAAATTGGACATTTTAAGTAATATTTTGCACAAACTGAACATATACCCACACACATGCTTCCAGGATTTGTTATTTTCTTATTTCTTACTTATATAGTGAATTGACTGTACTAGTTAATTGAGTGATGTCTATTTCCCCCACAGTGTGAAGGCTCTCAGGTCACTCCTCAGACAGCACAGCCTTGAGCGTGAATGCAGTCACCCTGGGGTAATAGTGGTTTTACCAGGATCTTCTTTGACTGTCTCTCTTCCTGACCTCTCTATGAAGCTGCTTGCCTCTACCGGCATCACATCCAGGTATTTGGCCCTGCTAATTGCCAAATGATTACCCTACTGCTTTCAACAGTGTCCTGGGTATACAATGCCCTTGGTCTGCAGTCTAATCCAATTAAATTTGAAGCTCTTTTCAGTGGTAGTTTTTGAGGCCAGTAATTAGTGTTTGTTTTAAACCCAGGAAGGCTCTTCTTAGCTATCTCTCTTCTCAGTTCTCTATGGTAAACTATCTGGCCCATAGTTTAGCTTTTTGCTCTTATGAAACTACCCACCTTCTCCTAATTGTTTATCATCAAAATCTCCATTGTTTTCTAGAGCACTCTTAGGCTTAAATTTCCCAAATTTCTGTTCCAAATAAAGTGAACTCTTTTAGGGAGAGCCTTAGAGTTAGCTGTCTGTTCTTATGACCTTTGTCTCAAACTGGGCAAAATCTCTGAGCCACTACTCTGGAGCTCAGGGCAGGGACAATGGCCAACTTCTAAGTGACACTTTTGCTTTACTAGCAGAGTTTTAGGTAGAGTAAGTAGCCTCTGGTCTTCTCAGATTGCTTCTCCTAGTGTGGAACCTCTGCCCTATGTGCAAGCTGGGGTAAGGGTGCTCAGGGCTCTAGTATTCTCAGCCTACCCCTTGGAGTAGAACCTCTGCCCTATGAATGAAAACTGGGTGGAGGAAGGGAGACTCCAACCCCTCAGCCACTCTTGCCTGGAACAGAGTCTCTGCAGCATGGATCTGGGAAGGAATGAGAAATGCTGGTGACTTGTTGTTCCAGGGGAGATATCATGGGAGAGTGAGTCCCATCCCCTTGGCCATATCTGTTCCCAGTGAAGCTGCCATTATACTCAGCTGGAGGAGAGAAAGCTTGCCATGGCTCAAGTGCCACAGACTGTGACTGTCCTTACAAAATTTTTCTCGAATAAATGACTGTTCTTAAAATAATGTTCACCATTTATGGTTGTTTCACTGGATAGCAAGTCCATGGAGCTCCTCATGCCACCATTCCAGAAGAACAATTACCAACAGTCTTTTGGCATTTGTTCCATATGTGTTGTGATCAAATCTATCCATTTCCAGTGACACAGTGATGGTCTAGCCACTCAACCACATTATTGAATCATGCTCACAGGAACTTCCCAGGTGCCCAAGACTTGTAGATAAGCCTTTCTTTTACCAATAATAATAATAATAATAATAATTTTAAAAATAAAACAAAACAACAACTACAACAAAAAACACACACAAAAAAACTACAATCCCTTGGAGCATAAATGTTGAATTGAAGCAGTTGGGAGAGAAACTGCTCTGACAAGTCATTTCCTTATTTTTTTAAAAAAACAAAAGATAATTATACAAATGAAATACTGAAAAACATCCTGCAGAGTGGCAATCTTTAACTGCAACCCACACTGTCTAAACCTATCTGACAGGCAAAGACTATGACATCCACATGACTGGCAGTATTTATCATGCAAAGAAATACTGAGATTAGCCAGATGACAATAGCCATTTTCCAAAAAAGGTATTTAACTCCTCCAAGATTTATCAATAATGAATAAATTTATCAAGCTGAAATTTTACAAATCCTGGGTTGTGATGACTTCTTAAAGAAGTGGAGTGTGTTTCATAGACTCTGTTTCCTTGACTGGTTGCTCTTAAACCAGACCTATAAATCATTTTGAGGAGCCAAAGGGGTTAAAAATAGAGTGTTGCACCCTCTACTTGCTGCAGATATTACAGACTCTGTATTGGTGAAAAGTAAATCCATTGAATTATAAATCCAACATACAGAGCTAAAAATAACTCAAAGTGCATTTCTGCTCAAATAGGCAACTAAAATTGGCATAAAAAAGACAACTATTTCAAACAATGCATTAATTCTAGCCATTCTGAATGGTCATACATTCTCACCAGTGAAAGCTTATACTACTCATCTTTCTAGGACAAGAAGACAGCATTCTCAAATATAATATAAGCAGTGGGATTCTGTATACCATTATCTCATTCAAGGCTGCAAAAATTTAGACTTTTGATGAGGGACTCCAGAATGTTATGCAACATAAATTGATTTTTCAGGAAAAGAAAAAGTTTATAAACTGACTTAGCACATCCATAGACAGGCAGCTGTTTTTTTCAGTTGGATCCCAGATGCTTGACAAATAAAATAGAATCTGGGGAGAAGGGATGCCTCCTTAAACTTATTTTAATATGTGTTTCTATACTTTAAATTATGGGAGTTAGGGATTGACATATATACATTTCTATATTTAAAATAGTTAACCAACAAGAACCTGCTGTAGAGCATAGGGAACTCTGCTCAATATTCTGTAATAACCTAAATGGGAAAAGAATTTGAAAAAGAATAGATACATGTATATGTATAACTGAATCACTTTGCTGTATACCTGAAACTAACACAACATTGTTAATAAACTATACTCCAATACAAAATAAAATTTTTTTAAAAAACATAAAAAAATAGTCACTTGAAGGTAAAAAAAAATTATACTGTCATAAACTGCAAGAATCTTCTCAGTAAAACATTTCAACTGCAAACAAACAGCCACTTCATGTAATCTGTACTGATAGGCAATCTTCATAAGGGCTTCATGAGGGCTTTTTTCACAGTTAAAACAAATTAATGGGAAATCTAACCCCTCCAAAGGAAGTTTGAGGAGGAAAAGGGACATTTCTTTTCTTTAAAAAATAAATTATTTGAGTTCTTTACTTAGATTCATGGACAATATTTTGGGAATAGATCAGATTCATGATTCTTTCATTAGGAGTTTTAAAAAGATCTAAATTACTCTCTACCTGTGTCTTTGTGTGGAAGAGCTGGAAACTGTAACAAACATAGTTTTATTTAATAGCAAATAATGTCCCTTTGTCTGTTTGATGTAGAGCAGTGGTTGAATTTCTCTACTCAACAATATAAATCTTAGCTTTTATTATCAGACACAAAAGCTGTACCAAAAACCCAAATACAGGAGTTCAGTGTTTGGATGTTCCCTTTACAAATAGCAGGAAAAAGAAAATTGCATTAGGACAACCATTAACTTTTCAGAGAACTGAGAGAAAATGAGCTCATTCAGACTTTCTTTATCAAAACTTCTTTCACAGAAGTATGTTCAAGAAACTTTCTAAACCTTAACTAAAGACTTCAGAAACTGACTTAATTAAAGGGAATGAATCTAGGCCTAGACTCACAGGTAATTCTTTCAGGGCCTACTTTTGGCAAAATATTCAAGCAGGAGTGTTCTTTCTTTTTAGTAGGAAGGCAACTTAACATCATAGAAACAGCACTGGCATTTACTATGGACTGATTTGTGTGTCCCCAAAATTCATGTTAATGCCCGAATCTTAAATATGATAGTATTTGGAGATGGAGCCATTGGGAGGTAATTTGGTCATTAGGGTGGAGCCCTCATGATAGGATTGGTGCCATTATAAGAGACAGATTTATTCTCTCTCTCTAATTCTCTCTCTCTCTCTTTCTCTCTTTCTCTTTCTCTCTTGCTTTGCCATAGCAGGACAAATTAGAAAACACCCATCTGCAAGCCAGGAAGAGAGTCCTCACCAGGAACCAGATTGACTGGAACCTTGATATTGGACTTTCCAGACTCCAGAACTGTGAGATATACTGCCTGTTGCACCGTTTATGGTATTTTGTTATAGCAACCCCAATGCACTAACACAGTGTTGGACCCCAAAACATTTTAATTTAAATTCCAGCTAGGCTCCTTACTAGCTGCATGATCTTGGGCAAGTAACTTTATCTCTCTAAACCTTAATTTTTTCATTGTTGAAATGGAACAATAAGTTTTTCCATGTTTAAATTAATTTGCTGCACATATGCAAATTAGCAAAATACTTGCTGCATACTAGTTGATCAGCAAATTTTAGTTTTCTTCCCTTGCTTATTAACATTTTCAACCTCTCTCATTATACCTCCATTCAGAAGCCTCCTCTTCTACCTTTATTCATTCTGTCTTTATTCAGGAGACAGTACAATCAACTGCTGATGGCATAACAATTATTAGTAGAATTACGTGTTATATGTTCCAGATACATATTTACTTTTGAATAGTAGCCTCTGAAACAATGGCTAAAACACAAGCAACGATGGACATTTTTAAATGGGTCAGTTTTAAATGCATAGAGAAAAGCCATTGAGTCCAAAACATAAAACAGTCATTAGAATCATTAATGTTTATTACCTAAGTTGAATATAAGAACAACCAAACTTGGGTGGAAAATATATATAAATCCTCTCCTAAACACAACACAAAATTCTTCCTTTACAAAATGCACATGGACACTATTGTGTTCTATAAGACCTTACAGAAATTGACCTTGACAATTTCTTTGACTCATGCTGACCATACTCTAGCTACTAGTCTTCTGGTTGCCCTTTTTTTTTTTTTAACATCTTTACTGGAGTATAATTGCTTTACAATGGTGTGTTGGTTTCTGCTTTATAACAAAGTGAATCAGCTATACATATACATATATTCCCATATCTCTTCCCTCTTGCGTCTCCCTGCCTCCCACCCTCCCTATCCCACCCTCTAGGTGGTCACAAAGCACCGAGCTGATCTCCCTGTGCTATGCGGCTGCTTCCCACTAGCTATGTATTTTACGTTAGGTAGTGTATATATGTCCATGCCATTCTCTCACTTTGTCCCAGCTTACCCTTCCCCCTCCCCGTGTCCTCAAGTCCATTCTCTAGTAGGTCTGCATCTTTATTCCCATCCTGCCCCTAAGTTGTTCATGACCTTTTTTTTTTTTTTTTTTAGATTCCATATATATGTGTTAGCATACGGTATTTGTTTTTCTCTTTCTGACTTACTTCACTCTGTATGACAGACTCTAGGTCCATCCACCTCACTACAAATAACTCAATTTCATTTCTTTTTATGGCTGAGTAATATTCCATTGTATATGTGCCACATCTTCTTTATCCATTCATCTGTCGATGGACACTTAGGTTGCTTCCATGTCCTGGCTATTGTAAATAGTGCTGCAATGAACACTGTGGTACATGACTGTTTTTGAATTATGTTTTTCTCAGGGTATATGCCCAGTAATGGGATTGCTGGGTCGTGTGGTAGTTCTATTTTTAGCTTTTTAAGGAACCTCCGTACTGTTCTCAATAGTGGCTGTACCAATTTACATTCCCACCAACAGTGCAAGAGGGTTCCCTTTTCTCCACAGCCTCTCCAACATTTATTGTCTGTAGATTTTTTGATGATGGCCATTCTGACTGGAGTGCTTCTGATTGTCCTTTAAGCACACCAGGCTCATTCACTTTTAGGGCCTCTACACTTACTCTTCTCCAAGGGCTTTTCTTAGCATCCACATGATTATTATTCAGGTCTGCTCTTTTCCTTCCTTCCTTCATTCAACAAATATTCACAGCATGCCCACTATGTGCCAGACATTGTCATAAATCCCTGAGTTTATGGAACTTACTTTCTAGTGGAGGAGACCGACAATAAGCAATAATCATATAAGTAAACTTTGTAACATATTAGAAGATGATAAGTGCTTTGCCAACAAAATCAGGTTAAGGCAATCAGAATTGGAGGGTTACAATTTTGATCACTGGAAGAGTGACATAAGCAAAGACTCAACAGAGATGAGAAAATAGACATTCAGATCTCTGAAGAAAGGACATTGCAGGCAGGGTTATCAGCCAGCAGAAAGGCTTGAGGCTGGAATACAATGAGTAAAGGAAGTAAAATAGGAGATGAGGGATAATGGAGAAGTTGGGGAGACATAGGGATTCATGAAGGATGTAGGACAGAGAATTGATGTGATATGATTCACCACTTTAAAGAATCAACCTAGTTCTTGTGAGCAGAACAGATTAGAGTTTCTCAGCTTTGGCATTATTGATATTTTGGAATGGATAATTCTCTGTTGGGGGTTGTCTTTGCTGAGAATCACAGCTGAAAACACTTAAGATTGAACATTATTTTTCCATCGCCTGAGCAAGCCATGTGTATACACTCTTGAACAAAGGTGGAATACTACGATTCTATGATGAAGATGGAAAGAGATGAAAACGGCATTTCGAGGGCTCAAACAAACTTGAGGCAAACCTTCCTGGTTAGAACGGGGAATGGGGGAAAGAAGGTAGCAAAGGTCTCTTCGGATATCTCCTTGACCAGTTTGCCCCACATTTTTACCCTCCTGTTATTTGTTTTATTCACCTATATTCTATGGAGAGTTTCCTTGAGTACCTGGGTAATATTCTATTTCTGAGAAATATTTCACATTCTATTCTACATTGAAATTGTAAACTTTGCGTTCATCTTACCTTTCATAGATCAAGGCTAAACATAGGGGTCTCTGAATTCAAATTAGTAAGGCTGGAGGCAGGATGCCAGTAATGGAAAAATCCATATTAAAGAAACATTCACCTGCTTATTATCCATAAGTGCGGTGCCTCAGTACATCAGGGCCACTGGAGGCAAGGCCATTGAACACTATATTGTAGACTCGCTATGCTGAAGTTCAAGTTCACAACATGAGTATGGGGACCCCAGAGAGGTTACCATTAACTAACTGGGAATAAGAACTTGGGTTTTACTACCAATCTCCTTTCACAAGAATCATAAGAGATTGGAAGATGAGATAAATTCATTCATCCACTGAGAGTCCCCTTGTTCCAGGCAGTAAGTAAAGCACTGAGCAAAACCGAAGGTCTCGTATAGTTTACTATGATTATTATGTAGGGGCTCAATCTAATCTCAGGAAATAAGGAAAGCCTACCTTGAGGAAATAACATTTAAAATGAAATCTGTAAGTTGGGCAGGAGCTAAAAGGTGAAGGATGGGGTTCCATAAGGAGAGATAATCAGAGGTTAGAACAGTCTTATGCCAGGGAATTGAAGGAACTTTATATGTTCTCTATAAATGAAAATTATTTTAGTGCTTATCATATGATCTTAATAAATTCACTTAATTAATCTCCTTCTAAAATGAAGGAAGTGGACAAATAAGCTTTAAACCCTCTCAGTTTAACCTTTATTAAGAGCCTATTAAGTACTAACAGGAGGATTCCTGGAACAGGGAGATACTCAGTAGAATTTGTAGGATAAATGAATTAATGAATGAATTCTTTCATCTCCCAATCTCTTGGGGTTTATTGTAAAAAGAGATTGGTAGTAAAACCCAAGATTCTTATTCCTAGCCTCTTACCAGTACTTGAGGCCTCTCTGGGATTGGCATGGTCATATTGTGAAGCTTGAAGTCAAGCATGAGGGAGTCTACAGTACGGTGGGGCTTTTCCTCAAGCATCTCACAGCACTTGACCTGATGTTTTAAGGCACTGACCAATGGACACTGGGCATATCTTTCATGTGGATCTTTGCAGTATCAGCATCCTGCCTCCCAACCTTACTATTCTGAACCCAAACACCCATAAATTTAGCCTTGATCTATGTAATATACAGTGAACACAATGACTGCAAACAATTTTAATATAAAATGGAATGTGAAATGTTACCCAACAATAGACTGAAGATAAGAACTGTGCTTTTGTAGATTAACTTGACAATGATATTAAAAAAAAAAGATTTGAATCAGGGAAAGACTGGGGGCAGAAAAAATATATGGTCCACTTGAATAACCACAGAGAGATAAAGAGAACCTGAACCTGAGAAAGTCACCAAAATGGAGGAGATGGGATAAATTTTAGTAAAATTGCAGAGCTGAAATCAATAGGACAGAACAACTGACTCACTATAAAGTTGGAGGAAAATGGGAAATATGCATTTTAATTGTATCACTTTGTTCTTTAGGTGGTGAAAAAATTAAGGCAGGTTTTAAAAATCTGCTTCTTACCACTCCTCACCACCTCCTAAATCCTCCCTTCACAGAAGTAGAAGGATTATTGAGGGGAAATTGTCTGGTTGTTCTCTTACATCAAATTAATTTTCTTCATCCCCCATATGCCAATCGTTACACAGACTGTTCTAAATTTTGATCTGGTGCATTATTGATGAGCTCTTAAAACGAGATTAGAACAAACTCTCCCACTCTCTTTCTGGAAAAAAAAAAAAGCTTTATACAAAAATGAACTGGCAATTTTGACTAACATGAACCATCCAACAAATCAGTAAATCATATTTATGGCAGACTTTTTGCCAAACCTAATATTAGTTTATTAGATAAGTGTACTGGAGGACCTGCTGTATATACAGTTGTATGCTAGACAACTGACTTATTTGACATTTAATTAGATTTCTATTAGCACCCCATGACTAGCAATCTCAAGTTGTGAAAAAGGAAAAAATTGCCCTTAATTAATTACTAAAGATGTCTCTTACTTAGTACCTCAGACTGGGCAGGTCTAAATTCCTCTCAGGAAAGAATTTTATAGTCTAGCACCTCTGTCTTTTGGAGTACATTGAGAGACTTTTCACTTCTCAATGTTACTTTTTATTCTTAGTTATTCCTTGTCAAAGTAGTTTTTCTTTTTTTTAATGTAATTCTCTGTGCCTGAATTTGAACATTTGTAATTAGAATTCAAGTTCTGTTTTGCCAACATAATAAATTAAATAAATAATGCTGATTTTGAAGTGCACAAGATGAAATCCAGCCTGTTTTCATATCCCATATCTGCTAATTGACAGGCATGACCAGCCAAACTGCAAAGGAAAAAATGATTACATTTGTGGAAATAATCTTAACTGAGATCAAAAAAGTAAACAATAATTAATTCCTTTAAAAATTAATTTTCTAGCCTTAGTGAAGTGTTTTTAATCATTTAATTTTTAAGTCATTGGTGACAAATATGGCTAATGACAATATTTTTCTCATAATTATTGAGTACTCATGACTTTCCAGAGACTATGTTAAGCACTTTTCAAGTATCATCCCATTTAGTTCTCACAATCATATGAGGTACATACTGTTGTAACCTCCATTTTATAGATGAGTGACCTGAGGCCTTGAGTTATTCAGGAACTCACTTTAAGGCCATAGAGCCAAAAGGGCTGGGTTCCAGATTTGCACACAGGCAGTCTGAATAAAGAGTCTGTGCTCTTAAATACTATGCTAAATATATAATAGATAAAATCAAAAGGCAATAACAAATTGGGAGACAACATTTTCAATATATTATCAGTCTGAGTGTATAGAGATTAAAAATGTGGGCAAGAGGCAATTTATGACAGAATTATAAAAGTTAATAAGCATATAAAAAAATCCCCCTAAATGAGTAAAGAGACTTTAATATATACATATATATATAAAATTTTACCAAGCATATTGGCAAAGTTTTTACAAACAGTAATATATAGTGTTGGCCAGGGTGTAAGGAAAATTTTCCCATTCATAAACCATAAGGATGCAAAGTGTTCCTTATTTTTTGAAGAGATTTGGTCTTAGAAATTGCCTATCTTTTGTCCCAGCAACTTTACTACTAAGATTTTATCCCAAGGAAATAATTGTAGATGTATACTAAGATTTACCTGTAAGGATAATCTTTATAACATTGCTTATGATACTGAGCAGGGACCTGTGGGGCTCCTGGGCACAAAGCCTTTCTGTGTCCCCCATTTCTTTGATTACAGGAAACAGCCTTCATTCAGCTTCCATGACCTTCCCTGAGTTCCAATGGGCAGATTCAAGCAGTTGTTAATTAGGGAAGGGAGGGGATGTGAGACCAGGGAGAAACAGTCAAGAAAAGCCTTGGGGCAAGGCCCTGGTTCCCCTTCAACAGATACACACTACAATATCTTTGAGCTATTTTGCAGATAATGAAACCCCTCCAGGTGGGAGAAGTTAACAATTAATGATGGTATACTGCCCACAAGCTTGTAGACCCCAGACCAGTTGGACCTGAAGGTTGATGATGCTGACTCCTACTTACCTTACAACTAACCCACCAAAAGAATGTCCATGAGCTGATCACGCTCTCTTTGAACAATTACTGTAAAACTTCTCACTATCTTCTCCAAGGGGGGTGGGGGCACATAATTTTTTGAGGCAGGAGCCCGTTGTGGCCCCCCTTGCCTGCCAAAGTAATAAAGCTATCCTTTTCTACTTCACCCAAAACTCTGTCTCCAAGATTTGATACGGCACCAGTGTACAGAAAAGCTGATCTTTTGGCATCTACCATTTCTCACAGTGAAAAATGAAAACAACTTAAGTATCAAAAATTAAAGGTGGTTAAAATAAGAAATATCCAAATAACAGAATACTACTCATCATTCAAAAATGATATGGTGAAAGAATATTAATGACATAAAAAATTTTATGATCTGTGTTTAGTTAAAAGCCTTGCAAAACAGTATGTACAGTGTAAACTTTATTTCATATACATGTATCAAAAGATATATGTGGAAAGATATATACCAATATGTTAACAGTAGTTATAGCTAGATAATAGAACTGTGGATGATTTCTTATTTGTGTCTTTCACATTACATAAACATTCTACAATAGCATTTGTTATTTTTATACCTAAAAATGCTATTTAAACTAATTACAAAACAAGTTTCTTTTGCCCCAATTCTAAAATGGACCAACTGTACATCTCTTACAGGAGAGGAAATATGGTACGGTTAATGTAGAGAGAGAGTGGAGCAAGTTATTTGCGTCCCAGTTATCTATAGGAAGCCATCCAGCTCTTGCTTTGAGGTGGGGCAAACCTCCATCTGGGACAGCTAATTAGTGATGATAGCTGCAATCTGTAACTTTGCTGTTTCATTTAAGTGAGAATTGTCTCTTCTTTGTAGAGTGTCAGCTTGTTTTAGGAACTACACACTTGGAGGTTATCATTTAAAAAAATTAAGTTTCTGAATTTAAACTAAAGGTTTATCAAGCAAGTTGCCAAATAAATAAATAAAAGAACAAAAGAAAAAAGGAATCAAGGAAGGAGGGAAGGAAAGAAACATAGGAAATTCATTTTAGTTTAATCCTCAGATCACAAATAAAAGTATGGGGATTGATTTTCAAGGATGTTTAGTTTGACTTCATCATACAGATGAGAAACTGAAGTCAGAACAAAGGGGAAAGCCCCTGGTGTTTTGGCAAGGTGTAGACTCAGGTAACAAGGAAGCAAATACTGAAGGGGCCACTTAGAAAAGCTGGCTTAACTCTGGGCTAATTTTGCAGTCTTTATTCACTGCTAGGAGGCCTGGAGGATTTCCACCAATATAATATGGGTGTCCTAATGGCCGAAGCCATCTTTAAATGTTTCATTTTCATCTGTGAAGCCAGTGTCTGAAAAGGCAAAACCCTTAGTAAACTGCTCTATCTTGAAATTTGCCCTGTGATGAAATTAATAGACATCTAAGTGAATGCAACTCAATGGCAACCTGACTGATTTCCTGAAAATGAAAACCTCAAACTGAAGAAAAGAAAGAAAGAAAGGTAGAAGAAAAAATCAATATGGAAGATGAAATGCAACTTAAAAGAAAACTGAGATTGAAATGTCTTTTTGTCATGTACTGAGGACTAGAATCACGAGAAGAAACCTACCCACAGCACTCTGTGTATATGTCAAGACATCTAGGCAGCCTATTTCTTGTTGGACAGCTCCAACTTGTATAAAGGAATGCAGTGGAAAGAGCTGGGAATTTGTAGTCCAAGGGATCTAGGCTGAAATCCTAGCTTCTCCAATTGACTTAAGCAGGTGACATTCCTTAACTCCAGCTTCCCTTATATGTAAAATGAGGACAATAATCATTACTTTATGAGATAGTTATAAAAATTAAATGACATAAGTAAAAGCATATGCTTAACACATCATAGGTACTAAATAAATATTTCCTGCCTTCCTTCTAGTCTCTATCTATTGGTCCTAGTTCCACCTAAGGTCCATTGTACCCCCCAGTAAGTATCTGTTCTCCTTTCCAGTTCAATCATTCTATTTCAAACGTTTTTCACTCCTGTTCTGAAGCCTCCCCCTCATCCCATGGTACACTATACCATGTTCCCTGTAGATACATTATAATTTTTCAATGACCATCCTAAATTGTGGCAGCAAACACTCCCCTCAATACTCAAACATGGTTGCTCTTGAAAAGGAAAGATTAAGATTCATTTTTAATATAATGTTTTAGATCAGTGCAGCCTCAGATCAACAGGTATGTATGTGTGTGTCCACAGAGTCATACTGACTCACTGAGACAAAAAACAACCTCTAAGATGTTTTAATGCTTGATAAATAGTTAATATTTATAGAGTGCTTTTTATGTGTCATTCACTGTTCTTAGTCCTCTATATGAAGTATTAATTTAATTATCAATGTAGTCCAAAGTGGCAGTTACCACTGTTATCCCCATTTTAGGGATAAGAAGACTAACACACAGAGAGGCTATTTTTCAACTTAAGTTAAAGAGCTGGAATCTGAGCCTGTGCAGTATGACACCAGAATTTCTGTGTCTAAAACAAGATAATTAAAATGTCGCATAAAGATGCCTCAAATCCCCTTAGGAAAGAGAAAGAAGTTCTCGCTCCTGATATGATATCTGTATAGGCCAACCCATAAACCCACACATTATGAAACAGAAACCCCAAGGTTCACACAGCAGAGTCAAAGAATAGGAAACATATTCCCTAATGACTAAAGCCGGGCATAGGTCGGGGGAGTAGGGAAAAACACTTAGACCATAGTGGTTGTGTCTTTTCCATCAGAGGCAGCAAGAGTAGAACTTGAACTCTTCAAACCCCAGGTTTCTACAGAGGTGCCTTGGAGTGGTCAGTAAGTGGAGGATCTGTACAGGCAGGGTCTCCAAGGTTCAAAACCCGAATTCAGCCTCAGCAGCCCCATTCGCTTTGGTTTCTTCATATACTGGGCTTCTCCATAATATTTTATTTGAAGAAGTAGCTTTCTTGTTTTGAAAAAATTGAAAACCACTCGTAGACTGAGTATCTGTTTAGGATCCAAGGCACCAATAACCTCATAGGATTACCTTGCAAACTCAGTCATGTCCAGTACTTTCTCTGAACATTAACTTCAACCCAGTCTGACAGCGTTATTATAAGGAACAAACATGGCATTTAGGAGAAGCTCTTTTAACTTACTATTAATTATAATAGTATTTGGCACATTAAAAATACTAAAGAGCTGTGCCAACATGAGCAATTTCTTCCATGACCCACCAGCAAGAATACTTATGACTCTTGGCTACTCATGCGAGGCAATAATGTTTAAACAGAATGGAATTTTTAGTCAGAATCAGCTAGAATCAAATCTTAACTGATTACTGGGTCCTATGACTATGGGAAAGTTAATTCAGCTTCCTAAGCCTTTGTCCCACACTCATAAACTGGGGCTTCTGACAACAGGGTGGTTGTGAAGACTTACTTCAGTGATTCAACATGTTTTCACTCTTTGAACAGGGCACAGGACATTCCATAAAGGGACGCATTGATGGCCTGTTAGTATTCTAAAGGCTCCAGGGGCATACAGACTTCAGACTCACTCCTTTCCACAGGAGTGGATCCTGAGCACCCACAACTGATCTGCCTTTGCTAATGGGCATAAATATTCTGTAATTGCTTCAAAGTGTACTGGTGACAACATGGCCAACTGTTCCCTGTGATGACTCACGCGTTGCTCTGAAACAGAATGGGTGCGTGCTAGGGGAAGCTGTGAAATTCTCGGGTATGAGTCACTGCAACGCTGCAGCCTTCGAACGCTGCTGTTCACGAGTGCCTTGAAACTCCACACCCATATGTCCACTGCTTGGCTGAAAGACACCTTGATACTTCTTACCTTAGTGAGACAACCCAACTTAAACCCCCCCACCTGCTACATCCTCTCCTGCCTACTGATAGCCCAGCCATCCCATATCAGGACCAGCTCAAATGCCACATTCTCAGCAAAGCCTTTCCAGATGACCCTAGTCAGCACAAATTACTCTCCTCATTACCTTCACCCACAAAACATTACAAGCCTATCGATTTTTTGTTCATGCACACCTAGCATTTCAGTGTGACCGTTTTCACTTGGTCTCAACCAAACTGTTTTAGATCATAATTTGTTGAGAACAAGAATGTTATTTTATTTATTCTGTATCCCCTCAAACTGTAATGTACACAGTGAGTGTTTAATACACAACAAAGTGAAATGAAAGCATAAAATATGTCTGACTCTTTAATCTAGGCTTTATCATGATATGCTTGCTACCTCGTATAATACGTAAAAATTGAGAATGTTAACAATGACTTTTACTCAATTCTCATGGATCTTAAAATTTAGTATTTTATGTGAAAGCTTAACCTTTGGTTAAACTGATAATGTTTAATTTTTAATGAATACTATAAAAAGAAAATAAGAAATGTTTTAATACAGCCATTTTTATTTATTTTCCCCATTAAAAATTATCTGATATATCTATATGTTTCTAAAATAGTATTTGGTAGAGCTTTCAGCAGTCAAGGAGTCCTGGCTTCTTCTGAATTTGAATAGTATATTCCTACTGAAGAATTTGCTGTCATCACTGATTTAAAGTCACTAAACTCAGCTTGTTAACCTCCCCCAACAGCAGTTCCTGCTCTCAATATCCCTGCCTTTGTCAAGGACAACATCATACCTGTCTAGTGGCTCCAAATTTTTGAGTCAAGTGCTATGAAAAATAGAAAGCACTGCATAGATATAGCCTAGTATATTTTTACCTACAAACATTTAGCAGTTCCTGTCAAAATTTTGTGCAAAGTGTTTTCTTCTCATCTATCT
Source organism: Mesoplodon mirus (assembly GCF_964341445.2). Taxonomy (NCBI): domain Eukaryota; kingdom Metazoa; phylum Chordata; class Mammalia; order Artiodactyla; family Ziphiidae; genus Mesoplodon; species Mesoplodon mirus. The sequence continues at coordinate 29,165,881 of NC_138983.1, read as the reverse complement.
CTTTCTGTCCATTCTCCTGGACACAGACTTCCCCCTCCCCCGGAACTATCCCCTCACACCTGGTTTACAGGAGAGGTCTCTTGTCAGCCTCCTTGGCTTTCAGCTTGCTTGATCTGATCTATTTTAAGTGTAGCTTCAAAGCATTAGCACCTTGATAACGTTGCTCCTGTACTTAAAAACCTTTTATAGCTTGTGAGTTCTTACAACTTCACAGCTAAACTCTTCTCTCTGATCCGGTGTAGGCACCTTATTTTCCACTTGCTTCTCCAGTTTGATGAGGTTCTGACCCATTTCACCAATCCACAAGGAAAGTGATTCACTTAGCTCCCATGAGCAAAGTGAACTCTCTGTGCCAGGCACTGTGCAACAGTCTGCATGAATGAGAGACTGCTGACTTTGAGGATGTCACAATCAACCAGGGAAGACAGAACACAATTAGACTATAAATGTAGAGTTGTGATGCTTAAGTGGACATAAAGTGCAATGGGAGGGCTTCCCTGGTGGTGCAGTGGTTGAGAGTCCGCCTGCCGATGCAGAGGACATGGGTTCGTGCCCCGGTCTGGGAAGATCCCACATGCCACAGAGCGGCTGGGCCCGTGAGCCATGGCCGCTGAGCCTGCACGTCCGGAGCCTGTGCTCCACAATGGGAGAAGCCACAACAGTGAGAGACCCGCGTACCGCAAAAAAAAAAAAAAAAAAAAAAAAAATGCAATGGGAGTATAAAAGAGTAGGCTAGCAAAACGGGTTGCACAGATTAGAAAGACCTTATACCAACGTGGCAGAGTCCTCCATGAACTATAGAAAATACAGAGCTGTTCACTTTCCACCTTCCACAGTCCTTCACTCATAGTTTGCCTTTGTCCAATCGACTTATCCACCAATGGTTAACTCAAGTCCCAATACTACATGGTGAGTCAGGAGACACTGTGTTCCCCAGACACAGACCCTGAGGCAAGGATTCCAGGGAAAGTAGTGTATTAGTGCTATGATCTCAAGGAAACTCTGGAAGGGAGTATATTATATAAGGAGCATATTATCAAGTAAACTGCCCCTATGGGTAACCACCACTCAATCCCAGAGGGCAAATCCTAGAAAAAACAGTATAGAACACACACCTCAGAGTTATCCCCTGTGAGGAACAAGGGAGTTGAGGTATTTATTCACCAACTTCTGTCACTCACTGGTGGAGGCTTCAGGGGATATTAATTCTTCAGCTTTTCCAATATGGCAGAGTAGCCTCCCCAGTTGAAAATCCTCAGGTGAAGAGATGCCAGTGGAGGTAACTGGGAGTCTGCTCTTGGAATCCTGATTTGGCAAGGACAGGAGGATATGATCTGGTACCAAGAGGATACGATCCATGCAAATCAGCTATGAGCTTTTAATGATGGTGCTGCCACTGTTTCCTATTATGTATGTGTCTATGAGGAGGTCAATTTTTTTTTTTTTTTTTTTTTTGCGGTACGTGGGCCTCTCACTGTTGTGGCCTCTCCCATTGTGGAGCACAGGCTCCGGATGCGCAGGCTCAGCGGCCATGGCTCACGGGCCCAGACGCTCTGCGGCATGTGGGATCTTCCCGGACCGGGGCACGAACCTGTGTCCCCTGCATCAGCTGGCGGACTCTCAACCACTGTGCCACCAGGGAAGCCTGAGTTCAATTTTTCTGAGTCTCAGTTTCTTCATCTTTAAAAGTGGGGGAGGTATTATTGTGATTTTTCAATTTTAAAATAGCAGAACCACTGATCCCCAAAGAAAATCTGTACAAGAATTCTTACTTGTAAAACAAGCAAAAGCAGAATTGTTCAGGTTGAAGTTTGGGCAAGGAATCTCAGCTGAGAGACATCTTCTTGGACACCTATAGTTTCCAGAGAGCAAGAAGCAAAATATTCAGCATCACTGGATAGTATCTAAGATCTCCCTGACATCATTGCATTCCCTCCGCCTTTAATGTTCTATGATGATTAGTACACAACCTGGATCCCTGCCAGGGAAAGAAAGGCACTGAGCGTTCACTAAACACTCATCATGACTGATATTGTATACATAATCTGTCTAATGATGGCTCAAGCATTTCTATATGTGGGAATACTGATTAGCAATTAAGTCAGAATATAGCTTGTGGTGGTGCTGGGGTTCTCGAAACTGTGTTTGAATAATAAAGCAATGATTAATTTTATTTAGACTGCACAACCTATTTGCACTGACTTGGGGGTGGGGAGAGAAAGATTTTGGGGTGACTAGCTTCTTTTTGCCACGACCATTTCTTTCATTAAATCTTCACAGTTACATGAGACAGATATTATTATTGTTGCTATCATTATTATTATCTTATTATTATCATCATTTTTTTTTTAGAGATGAGAAAATGAGACTCAGACTGGGAAAGAGTCTTGCTCAAGGTCCACAGCAAGTTAGGAGCACAGCCAAGACTCATGCCCAGTCTTTCTGGGTCTGGATCCCATCATGCCACACCACTTACTATTGCATCCTGCATTATATGTGAACATTTCATAACACAATTTGTTTAGACAACCAACCTCCAAAGTCTTGGAAATATCAGGCCCACTGACTGTCTAGGCTATAGGAGACAACTGACCACATATTAGGAACTTCATTAATATCCACTGGGTTACTGAACTTCACATATTGAATTTTTGCCTGAAAGGAAGAATGAAGACAAGTGTGAAAATTCATGATTATTATTGATTTCAGTGCAGGAAGTCATATACAAATGCTGTAATTGGGAATTAGATTAAAAAGTGAGTAATTTTCATTCCTTTAACTCATTCATTTATTCAAACATTTTTGGCCTATACTTTTCTTATCAAGCCATTGTGCCAAACATATAAAGCATATTAAGAATAAAGCAATAATTAAGATATAATTCTGTTCTAGATTATGTATAAGAGGGACTATAAGGCAACATATACATATTCTACTATATACATATGTAAAATCTCACTTTATGTAACTATATGTATACATAATAACTTTATAACAGGAGGAAGAACTAACTTCTTGCTGGGAATGAGAGACAGGTCATGGAGATGGCAATCTTTGTGCTTATTCTTAAAGAATGGTTTAGATTTTGGAAATCTGATCGAGGGCATTCTAGAATAAGTGAATGGTGACATAAGGACACTAAACAGGAAAACTAGTGACATGTACATGTTCAGGTAAAAGGGAGATGAGTAGGTCTGGACTGTATAGGTCTGAAAGCAAAGGGGAGATTTTGCTACTTGAAGACATAGTTACAAGATCCTGCAGGTCAAGCTAAGGCTTCTTGCCTTTTACTCCATAAGTAGTTGGTATGTGTGGTGGGGGGAGGCTAAAGGTTAATGTTTAGGAAAATCATATGGTGGACTTGTGCTTCAGAGATGCATATGTTGGCTAAAATAACAACCCAGCAACAATAAAAATTGACAAAACCTACTGTGTTTACTGTATGCCCAGATACTATGATAAAGGTTTTAACTTGCATTAGTTCATTTAATCTCCATTTCACCCTTAAAAGGTTGTATTATTATTATCCCTCTTTTACATTTGAGAATTCCAAAACTAAGAGAACATACATAATATTCCAATGGCTTCAGGGTTAGGAAGTAGAGAAGCTGGGATTTAAACTTAAGTCATTTTGTACCATGATCCCATGTCTCTTATAGGAACTAGAGTTGGGAGATGGAAACTGCTTGGGAAGTTACTATAAAATCCCAGCAATAACTAATAGAATTTCATATTAGAATAGAGACTTGACTTTTACTCAGCTCCACCTCATCTTCCACCCTGTCCAGTGCTTAAGTCCCTTCAATGACAGCATCTGATCTCTGAAGGAACCACCCTCAGGGACTTCAAAGTTTATGCCTTTTCAATCTTACCATCTCTCTGTTGAGTCAAAATTTAGCAGGTAGAGCTAACCTCTCCCCTAAAATTGGATGCTTTTAGAGAGAGCCAGTCATCCCTAGGTTTACATCCCAGTTCTACCACTTCCTAAAGGCACTGTCATCCAACTCTCTGATTCTCTGTTTTCCCATCTGTAAATGGGATGGTACCTTCCTATAAATGACTAATAAAAATCTAAGTAAAGTGTATGACATGTTGCAGGAAATCAAAAAACTTAAGTATATAGTCATTTCTCCTTGGTTCTTCTAATCATTGGTCCTATTTTTGCTCACCAAAGACATCCAGATGTGGACAGCCATTCAAATGTGTAAAGATCATACCACCCTTCTATATTGTATGGGTGTGTGTGTCTATAATTTTATATATAAATTTTTATTTATTTATATATGACATTGTGGTTATAAAATATAAATAATTATACATATAGCTGCTTAGTTACATTATATGTTGTGGTAGGCAAAATATTGGTCCCCCCAAAATCTCTATGCCTTAATCCCTAAAAACTATAAATATGTTAGATTACATAATAAAATCCAATTAAGATTGTACATGGAATTAAGATTACTAATAAATTGACTTTAAAATATAGGGAGATTATCCTGGATTATCTGGGCAGGCCCAATCTAATCACATAAATCCTTACAATTAGGTGATGGCAAAAGAATTGCCTTTCAGGGAGATGCTACATGAGAAGAATTGGACCTTCCTTTGTTTGCTTTGAAGATGGAGGGAAGAGCACCTAAAAGCCAGGGAATGTGGACAGCCTCTAGAATCAGGAAAACACAAGGAAATAGATTCTCCCCTAGAGCATCCAGAAAGGAATGCAGCCATGTTGACAACTTGATTTTAGCCTAATGATACCTATGTTGGACTTTTGACCTACAGAAATTAAGATAATATATTTATATTGTTTTAAACCACTAAGTTTATGATGATTTGTTAAAGCAGCAATGAAAAACTAATACAAATACCCTGGCTTCTAATGGATAAATTGTTTTATTTTTTTTATATGTAGTTAACTTGACCCAGATTTGAGTGGCTTCACCAGCCATTGAAGAACCATAGGGAAGAGATTTGACCTTAACAATGACCTGTAAGAGAATGCCTTGATCAAAACACAGTATGTACTCTAGCAGTGGTCGCACATATTCAGAACAGCATGAAATTCTCACTTCCCTCACTGCAGTCTTTGAAGGCAACCTATTTTCACCATAGCAGAAAAAAAAAAAAAAAAAGGTTAGGATAATGTAGATTCTCACTGAGGTATTAGTCAACTAAAAGCTCTACAGTCTTTTTTCACACAAATTGCTTTTATACCACTTCTCAATTTTGATAGTAAAATTTTTTTGGATCTCTATATGGAGAAGATAATGTATTTGAGACAATAATGGAATGATGAGAAATACAATAGCATCTACTCCATGGCTAAACAATTAAATTGAGCCACTTTGGCCGCTTATTATAAACAGGCAATGTTTTGCTGCGAGTCTCTCCCAGTTGCCAGCTTAATAGTTCCCTAGTCAAATGCTTGAGTATCATTCCTGGTAACTTGTCCCAGAACAGTTTCATCTTATAAGACATTGGAACCTTCTCTAATTTATAAAACACAGTCTCTACTGCTCAACTATCAGATTCTTATGCTGCCTTGTCTTTGAAGTCCACAGCTCTAGGTGAAGGGTGTTCCTTTCTCTAGCCTCTGTTCAATATACACTAGCTTGGTGTTAGGCCTCCTTCTTTCCCTATCTTCTTTTCCACAGAGAACATTCAAAAAGGTGGCATTATCCAGGAAGCAGTTGGACAGTCTTGGAAAATAACTCAGAACCAGAGGTATAAACCTAGTGGATAACTTCATTTGGTGGTTAACTAAATGGATTTTGGAGGTAAAAGACCTGCCATCAAAAATCAGCTCTAGGGGCTTCCCTGGTGGCACAGTGGTTGGGAGTCCACCTGCTGATGCGGGGGATGCGGGTTCGTGCCCCGGTTCAGGAGGATCCAATGTGCCGCAGAGCGGCTGGGCCCGTGAGCCATGGCCGCTGAGCCTGCGCGTCCAGAGCCTGTGCTCCACAATGGGAGAGGCCGCGGCAGTGAGAGGCCCGTGTACGGCAAAAAAAAAAAAAAAAAAAAAAAAATTAGCTTTACACTCAGTTAAAAAAAATGGGCAGAAGATCTAAGTAGACATTTCTCCAAAGAAGATATACAGATGGCCAAAGAGCACATGAAAAGATGCTCAACATCATGCAAATCAAAACTACAATGAGGTATCACCTCACATCAGTCAGAATGGCCATCATCAAAAAGTCTTCAAACAATAAATGCTGGAGAGGGTGTAGAGAAAAGGGAGCCCTCCTACACTGCTGGCAGGAATGTAAATTGGTACAACCACTATGGAGAACAGTATGGAGATTCCTTAAAACACTAAAAATAAAACCACCATGTGATCCAGCAATCCTGTTCCTGGGCATACATCTGGGGAAAACTATAATTTGAAAGGACACATGCACCCCAATGTTCACTGTAGCACTATTTACAACAGCCAAAACATGGAAGCAACCTAAATGTCCATTGACAGAGGAATGGATAAAGAAGATGTGGTACATATATATCATGGAATATTACTCAGCCATAAAAAAGAATGAAATAATGACATTTGCAGCAACACAGATGGACCTAGAGATTATCATACTAAGTAAAGTGAGTCAGACAAAGAAAGAAAAATATCATATGATATCACTCATATGTGGAATCTAATTTTTAAAAAGGTACAAATGAATTTATTTACAAAACAGAAACAGACTTACAGATATCAAAAACAAACTTATGGTTACCAAAGGGGAAACATGGTGGGGAGGGATAAATCAGGAGCTTGGGATGAACATACACACACTACTATATATAAGATAGATAACTAACAAGGACCTACTGTATAGCACAGGGAACTCTACTCAATATTCTGTGATAACCTATATGAGAAAAGAATTCTAACAAAGAATGAATATATGTATATATATAACTAAATCACTTTGCTGAACAACTGAAACTACCACAACATCATAAATCAACTATGCTCCAATAAAATTAAAATTAAAAAAAAATCAGCTCAGGCTTCCCTGGTGGCGCAGTGGTTGGGAGTCTGCCTGCCGATGCAGGGGACGCGGGTTTGTGCCCCAGTCCAGGAAGATTACACATGCCATGGAGTGGCTAGGCCCGTGAGCCATGGCCGCTGAGCCTGAGCATCTGGAGCCTGTGCTCTGCAACGGGAGAGGCCACAGCAGTGAGAGGCCCGCGTACCGCAAAAAGAAAAAAAAAAAAAAAAAAATCAGCTCTACATACACTTCCCTCAAAACACCTGGGCTCTAGTTTCATTTCTTCCAGCAACAAAATGTACAGCTTCAAGATGCCACGTAATTCCCAGGACTCAATTTCTTATACATTAAATATTGAGCAAAATTATCACTTTGAAGTTTTATAACTTATAAGCATTGAGGTTTTAATAGTGTTTTTGAGGGGAAAGGGTGAAACATTCCACCAACTGTATTGATTTTACTTGAAAGGCATAGTGTCCCAATTTTAATACTCTTTCTTTAGGACAAAGAAAACTACTTAAGTGTTTCACTGTCTAATCCAAAGCAAAAATGAAACATTCTGAAGCCTGACTTTTAACTATGATATACTGATTTGTTATTTTAAGACCATCAGACTTAAGAAACTAAATAAAATGTACATCTCTCTGTTCAAAAAAAAATCAGCTCTACATAAGAGTTGCACGCCTGTGGTTAAGTATGTAACCACCCAAAACTCCTCTGTAAAACAGAAACATGTCATAGGGTCCTGGTAGGGACTATATAAGACAATTCATGTGAAACCCTTAATACAGTGCCTGGATCGCTACAGGTGTTCAAAATGTGTTAGGTATTGGATAACTGTGATGACTAGAATGATGAGGATGATTTGGGGGAGTCATACATAGTACATTATTTGAAGCCATGAGTGTAGATGACATCACCAAGGAAAAATTAACGAAAGAGTGGGAAAAGAGCAAAACCTTTGGAAACACTTATATTCTGAATGTGTTAGATTATATTTTACATAAATGGCCACAATAATATTTCTATTCCTACATGCTTTTCTGATCCTTGCCACTTCCCCTCATTAAGAAGTAGAGACTATTTCCCTTCCTCATTAAACTGAGTGGGCCTTTGTGATCACTTAAACAAATAAAATGCATAAGAATACATGACTTCCAAGAAAAGTCATAAAAGCCTGCACCTCTACCTTGAGACAGGTATTTTGGTTCCATGGGTTGCCAAATAAAAAGTCTGGCGGTCCTGAAGGCAGTGTTAGAAAGTTTAGCAACACTATTGCCTGCTGAAATCTGGAAAATAGGAAAAACATACCTAGTGAACCAGATGATATAAGTAAGGAGATTTCCAAACAGAGCATTGACGTCACTGCCTGCCTTCTAGCTGCCTATAGTAAGGTGCAAGATGAGAGAGACAATCTAAAGAAAGAATTGTCAAATATAAAGGAGTAAGGACTCGAGTAAATAAAACATTTTCATTCCCAGCCTCTCTGGAAGAAAAACCATTTCTTTTATTTTTTAATTTATTTTTAACATCTTTATTGGAGTATAATTGCTCTACAATTGTGTGCTAGTTTCTGCTTTATAACAAAGTGAAGCAGTTATACATATACATATATCCCCATATCTCTTCCCTCTTGCATCTCCCTCCTTCCCACCCTCCCTATCTCACCCCTGCAGGTGGTCACAAAGCACGGAGCTGATCTCCCTGTGCTATGTGGCTGCTTCCCACTAGCTATCTATTTTACATTTGGTAGTGTATATATGTCCATGCCACTCTCTCACTTTGTCCCAGCTTCCCCTTCCCCTTCCCCATATCTTCAAGTCCATTCTCTAGTAGGTCTTTAGACGATGTTTCCTGATTGTATGCTAGACTTTGTCTCTATCCTGAAGCCATTTCTTAATTTAAAAATGGTTTTTCAAAACCATTTTTAAATTAAGAAATGGCTTCAGGATAGAGACAAAGTCTAGCATACAATCAGGAAACATCATCTAAAGATAAAGCGAGGAGTATGACTGCAAAAACCTATGTTAAGAAAAATTTAAAGTAATACCTCAAACAGGCAAAAGACCCTGTGGGAATATTAAGGCATGTCTCACAGATTCTATTACACAATAGTGCTTCTAAGAACCTGAAGTGCATTGTCCTATAACAGTCTCAAAGGAAGCTCAACATAGCTCAGAGTTTTCCCTGAAGAGATCTGTGGATGTAGCTTTAGTCTAATGTAATGGATTACAGATTGGTACATTAAAAAAAAAAATACAAAGTTTTATATACACATCTCTCTATATAAAAGAGATAATCAATAAGGACCTACTGTATAGCACAGGGAACTACTCAATACTCTGTAATAACCTATATGGGAAAAGAATCAGAAAAAGAATAGATATATGTATAACTCAATTACTTTGCTGTACACTTGAAACTAACACAACATTGTAAATCGACTATACTCCAATATAAAATAAAATTTTTTTAAAATACAAAGCTTTTTTAAGGAATTGTATCAGCTTAAACTGAAAAGGACAAAAACAGTACCAAATTAAAGAAGACTTGGACTCTTGAGCTTCTACTAGCAGGAAACAGACTGAAAAAATTATTGAACTGCAAACACAGACTACATTTTATGGAAAGGCAAAGCCAAGAGCTGTGAAAAATCATTCCCAGACAGTATGACTAAACCTTAATCAAGGAATTGGCAATATATGCTGGGCTATTTTTTTTTCAGAATTGCTATGGACCAATGACTTCTGTGCTGCCTATTTCCCCCTTTTTAAATGGAATTATCTACTGTGGTTATTCTGAGTCGGCCCCATCATGTATGCTGGGTGTGGGGGGGAGAGGCAGACAGTTTGTCACTTTAGTTTTACAAGTCTTAGATCAAGGAGAAGGATATTCAAGAACCTATTCACAAGGAACCACACCGAGGAGCTCATCACACCTAAACATGACGTATATGCTGAGATCCTGGCCCTTGAGAGTGAGCCCAATGCCACAACAGAATGAAACTTTGGGAGGAGGTGGTCTTCCAGACAGAGTGAGTGTATTCTGCATGTAGAAGAGACCTGTATTGTTATCAAATGCAAGTCCGTGTGCCCGACACACAGTGAGGGCAAACAATAGCAAACCCTCAGAGTTTGGAGCAGAGGAAGGTCTATTGCAGGGCCATGCAAGGAGACAGGTGGCTCATGCCTTAAAAACCCAGAACTTCCTGAAAGCTTTCAGCAATACCCTTTTATAGGAAAGGTGAGGGAGGGGTGTGGTTAGTTGTTGCAAACTTCTTGGTGTCAGATGCTTTGTTCTTAAGGTCAGGTCAAGATGTTCCTGTAAACCTCCATCAAAACAAATGTTATTCTCTCTTCTGAGAAGAAAGGGCAAGGTTCCAAGGCTCAACCTTAGCCCTTGGAGGTCCAGGCCCTGGAGGGGCGGGGGGCCTGTGCAGGCCAGGTACCCTGCCTGGGAGCGTTCATCCAGCACCCAGTCTGGGTCCTCCCACCAGTGCCCAGGCCCAGCTGAAGAGGCAGATCTAAGCTGGCAGTGCCCTCAGGGCCAGGGTCCCAGATCCTGCCCAGCCATCATCACTGAGGGAGCCAGGTCCTCAGGACCCAGACCACCCTCACGCTTTTCATTTAAACTGGAGAGAATCGTTTGTATAGGATCAGCAGGAATACATGTTGTAGAACATACCAGTCAGGTTAATCACCAGCTCACAACAATTGCCCTTCTTTGAGAATAGTCCCACCACAGAGCTGGACCTGAAGTAATGATGTGCAACATCCTGGCAACTTAATCCTGACCTCGGGCCACCTTCTAGGGGTAGACGACTGATCCAAGCTGTATCAATTTTTGAAACTTGAATGGAGAGACTGAAGCTGGTTGAAGCTGTTACCTTAATGGCAGTGTCCATATAGTCCAGTCGCTGAGGCCTCCACGGACTGTGACCCATGGAGACTGCTACCACCATTAGGTCTTCAAGGCCTGGGCCTAGCCAGTGGCTGGCCGCAGTGAGGGCTTGGGAGTTCTGCAGGACCCAGTCCTCGGCCTGTCCCCAGCCACATCTCCTCACCCAGAGGGCCCCGGGGAGAAGGCAGGGATCCACTCTCACCGTACTCTCCACCAGGAGGACCACTACAAGGCTGACTTGGCGAGGCAGGACCTCCAACCGCTGCACTAAGGGTCACACGCTAACGGCTGTGGGCCTGCTCCACCTTTATTGTAGTATCACTGGAATCAGAGAACAGACTGTGGTAAGTTCTATTTTCCCAACGTGGCCACAAAATATTTTTGGCTTCACATGCTCTTTCAGAATCTTGTCTCACCCTTATTGATGGTGGAGCTTATTTCTCAAACCTGCACAAGCCCTTGTAACTGTCTTGATGAGTAAAATGTTTCAGAAGTAATCATTTGTGACTTCTGAGGCGACGACATAAAACATTAGTGCTCTCTCTCTCAGAAACGTATCTTTGAAGCCCTGAGCCACTATGTAAACACGGCTACCCTGCAAATTGTACACTAAAAAAGACTATGAATAGGAAGGACTCCATACAGACACAGAGAGATGCCCAAGGATCCCTAATAGCTGCTGCATCTATCCCAATCTCCTCCTCTATTCTCAGGAGCCAGACATGAGTGAATAAGCCTTCAGAAGATTCCAGCCCTGCATTCCTAATTGCAACTGCATGAGAGAACATAAGTGAGAACGGCCAATTTCAGCCAGTCAACATCCAGAACCACAGGGGATAAAAATAAAATATTTATCATTTTAAGCCAAGAAGTTTGGAGGTAGTTTATTATGCGGCGATGAATAACCAGAGTACAATTTTTTTCTAAAGTTGGAGGAAGTGGTGCAGTCACATAATTAGGCAGAACTAACAAGGTAGAGCCTTGTAGAAGCCAAAGGAAGAAATTCAAGAACAAGAAAGTACTAACCATTATCAAGTGCTGCAGAGGAAATGTAGAATGACTGAAAAAAAGGTTACTGGAAATTAAATGCGTTTGTCTTTTCTTGTCTAGGGTGTAAAACTGACTAGCTTTCTTAACACAAAAACAGTATCAAATATAGAAAAGAATCAGCATATGTTCCCTCTACCTGGATCCTTCTTGGCCCCATCATCAAGTCCTTCTTCTCCAAACCGGTCCAATAGTACAGGATGAAAAGGGAAAGAGCACTCTTTATCTATCAGTTATGAGCAGGGCACAGTGTAGGTGCTTTTACTTCTATTAATAATAACAAAATGTCCATTAAGTGAGTATTAGTCTCATGTTACTGATGAATAAGATTTAGAAAAATTAAATAATTTGAAAATAGACATATAGCTAGTAAAGAGTGAATCCATTATTTTAACCTAGTCCTGTGTGCGACCACTAGCCAGAAAGGAGACGGTTCTTTATGATCAAATCTAGTCCAATGGAGACTAAAATGGGTTTTGGTGATTTAAGTGCTGGTCTTCTCTGAACTCTTCCCTCCTCCATATGGCATCCTCCAGATGGTTGCAAGCTCAAAGGAGTGAACTGTGGCAATGAGTTTTTCTCTCTCCCCACCAATGCCAATTCATTTATGACTTTTCCATAATACCCCCAGACTCCAAGAGAACGGCCTTCTGTACGCACAAATTAAGCCTGCTCTATAACAGCATGAGGAAGCTAAGCTCAAAATTCTAAAAATGAACTACAGAAAAGTGTGTTTAATACAGGAATCGGGTTCCAGATTGCATCCTGTTTACAAAGGCACATATTGTGCGGATAGTAAAAGCAAGCAAGTTCTACTTTCATAATGGTGGCTGAAAATGAATGCCACCCACCCACACCCCCACCCTGCCCACACTCACACTCCATCAGCGCAATTAAATCTTAAATTCACCTTGCTCTGAACTACACAGACTAGCGGAATGTTGTGCATATATTTGTGTGGTTTGTTTATCATCTTCCCCAAACTGCTTTACAATGAAATAAAAGAACTAGCTCACCCAGGTATGCATTCTGGGTTCTGAGTATGAACTCACAAGATAAATGCACCCTTTCCTAGGGACCATGGGAAAAAAAAAAATCACTTAGACGAAACAGGTGTCATTCATTACTGGAAGCCAGTGCTTCAAGCTATGCTCTAGAGAATTCTAGGTTCCATAAGACTAATAGTTATTCAATAAGATTAGGGTTTTGTGGTCAAATAATTTAGGAAAATACAGCCACTCATTCTGCTCTCTTGGAAAACTACACTACACTGCGCATTAGTATTTAAGGATGTAGGAAATCTTACAAAGTACAAATCTGCTTAACTGTTTAAACCAGGATTTCCCAAATTTATTTTTTACCACAGGCCCTTATCTTCATATAACATCTATTATATTTCTTGTAGAACATCATCCTTCAAGCAATACATCAGGGCAAACACCATTCTCGTTCTTTTGCATGGAACTGTTGGTTTATGACAATTGGTAGAACAATGGAAGGATGTTTTGAGTCTTTTCAACATGGCCAAATATCTTATGTTGATCACTGGAGAGGAGGAGATATGATGGAGGCAAATAAAATGCTATCAATACGCAGAAGAGTTTGTAAAGAAAGCATACAGAGTTGGACAAATATTCAGTTACCAAATACAAATTCAGTGTACTTACTTCATGGAAATAGTAGATATGACAAAAAGAGCTTCAGAGTGAACTCTATTTCTACCACTTATCAGCAGAACAAGTGCTTCTTTTTAAAATTAGTTTAAAGAAAATTATTTAATCTCTCTGGGCCTCAATGTCTTCGTATGTAAAATAAGGATAAAAATAGCCACTTTGTAGGAGTGGTTTTGAGAATGAAATCAGGTATAGTGCCTGACACATTATATGCATGAAATAACTAAATATGTTTCCTTTCTGATTAAGTTACTCTAATTCTTCACTTAAGCAATTTAATATTGCTATGGATAAAATAATGGTCTCATATGAACTGGACAAGAACATATGAATTTAAGCTCCAGGCATTCTAACTCAGGTCTATATGGCTATGTAAATACCTTAAAGAGCACAGAGAAAAAGGAAGATCGGTACGCCTCTCAAAGCTGTTCTGGTCCATGTTCTGATAATTCTAAACAATCATAAAGGAAGTGTCTTAAAGGAAGAACTGTTCTATTTTCCCATCATGTTTTCTTATGCACATGACACTCAAAATTTCTCTCTTCAATCAATAATGCTAAAAGCATCCCGCTATTTAAAAAATCCTAGAAAGGGAGTTATGTTTCTGTATCTATGTTTTCTTACTAAAAGATATCCAAACTTACACAAATCTAAATCAAGTTCTTAACCATGTCTTCTTCCTTCTTTATAAAACCCACAGAATCCAGCATAATCCTGGCCTCATCTCAATCCCTCGATGAGTATTTATTGATCATTTTGAGTCATTCACAACTGTAAAGAGGTGCTATAGACAGAACTGTGTACCTCCAAAATTCATATGTTGAAACCCTAAACCCCAGTGTGCTGGTATTTGGAGATGGAGTCTTTGGGAGGTGGTTAGGTTTAGATGAGATCACAAGGGTGGAACCCTCAGGATGAGATTAATGCCCTTATGAGAAGAGACACCAAACAGCTTTCTCTCCTTCTGTCCCCACTATGGAAGGTGGACAGCTATCTGGTGGAAGCAGAGTCAGGAAGAGAAATCTTACCAGAAAGTGACCACGGTCTTGGTCTTCATCTTGACCTTGATCTTGGACTTGTAGCCTCCAGAACTGTGAGAAAATAAGTTTCTGTCATTTAAGCCACCCAGTCTATGGTATTTTGTTATGGCATCCCAAGTTGACTAAGACAAGAGAGATAAGATTTGGAATGCTGAGAACTAAAATCAATCAGACAATCCCCCTTCCTGGCATTTTTTCCCTTGTACATTCATGCACACTCATGTTTTAAACTGTCTCTTTTCAGCTAGTTGTATCAGGACTGAAGGAATCAATCATAGTCATTTCTTTCCTAGGTGATCTGAAGAAATTTTTATCAAAACATCGCTGAAACCTAAGTCCCAGAAGTCTCAGATTTCAAACACAAGATTTTTCAACCTAGAATAGGAGAAGTTACAGTGCCATGTATAAAGTTTACTAGATGGTTAATAAAGGAAAATTCAGCTGTGTGACCACTAAAAATAATCGATTTATCATTCTGTGATTATGTGTCACCTGAAGGAGTAAACACAAGGAATAAGAAAGGTAATGATAATAGTAATATGTAACTGCAGGAGACCCAGAACGTACTTGTTACTTGATGTAGTCGGGAAAAAAAGAAAAGAATAGAAAATTTGGCAAAATAAGATCATGCTCTGATATCATCCAGCTTTGGAAGACATAATTAAACAGAGTTGTGAAGAATGCAGGAAGTGTCTACACCTAGATAGTACTCGGATAGTGCCTTCAACTCAAATCATAAAATAAGCAAGTAATATCCATTAGGTAGCCCAGTGGGCATCAAGGAAAGGTATAGAACAAGTATTTCTGACTTGATTTCTTCCAGAACAACCCTGGTTAATTTAAAAGCAAAACTTGGAGAGATACTAAAGAAATTAATGCATTCCACCCACTAAATGGCAACTCATCAACTATCAAAATTGAGGGAAAGTTTAACTATTAAATTAAGATGAATAATGCATATCAAGCAGAAAAGGAGATATTAGAGATATATACCAGGATAAAAGTATTAACGTTTGCAATTATACAATTATAATCTGGCTATAACAAGAGAGAATATAAACGCGGTTTCTGTTTTACTGTCTCCAGCAGGATAATCTTCTTTTTTTTTTTTTTTTTTTTTTTTTTGCGGTACGCAGGCCTCTCGCTGTTCTGGCCTCTCCTGTTGAGGAGCACAGGCTCCGGATGCGCAGCCTCAGCGGCCATGGCTCACGGGCCCAGCCGCGCCGTGGCACGTGGGATCCTCCCGGACTGGGGCACGAACCCATGTCCTCTGCATCGGCAGGTGGACTCTCAACCATTGTGCCACCAGGGAAGCCCAGCAGCAGGATAATTTTTAAACCCAAATTATTCCAAGTCCAGGCTCTCCCCTGATAGAACCCCAAGACAACTGATTAAAGCAGTCCTTTGGAGATGAAGCTGTCTCTCTTTCCATTCCTCCTTTGCTATGGTCTGAATGTCTATGTCTTCCAAAAATTCGTATGTTAAACCTTAGCACACAGTATGATAGTATTAGGAAGTCGGGTATTTGGGAGATTATTAGGCCATGAGGGTGGAGCCCTCTTGAATGGGATTAGTGCCCTTATTAAAGAGGCTTCATTGAGATTCCTAGTTGCTTCTACCATGTGAGGATACAGCAAGAAGTCTGCAATCCAGAAGCAGGCCTTCACTCAACCATACTGGCACCCTGATCTCAGGCTTTTAGCCTCCAGAAACATAAGAAATAAATTTCTATTGTTTGTTAGCCACCTAGTACATGGTATTTTGTTATAGCAGCCCAAGCAGACTAAGACACTTTTTTGGGAGTTGTCAGCCACCGCTCTTCTCTTTTTATGGTACCAGTTGCCCTTGTCAGGACTTTGGAGCTTTGTGTCCCCTCAGGTTATCATTCCTTTCTTTCAGCCCCAGCACTAAACCCATAGCTCTTGTGATTCTGATACTGAGGTAATCATCCCCAAGGCAACCAGTTCTTTTTTCAGTGAGAAAGGAAAAGAGGTTTCTCAAACATTATTGTGACTCATATCAGACCCCAAGCAAAAATGTTTCTTTCTTTTAGATTCTTATCCTGTCCCTGGGGTTTCAAATTAGCTAATTGTCCTTGTCATTTCTCAGTTATTTGTTTCTCTCATGAAGACAGGCATGTTTCCTGAGGAATTATATCAAAGACAAAACAAGTAAGACTCTAAGAGAGTGATATTGAAAATTATCTTCTTCCAATCTTAATATCCAACTAATGTCCCTGAGCTATTCTACTGATGGTAGACTCCATTCTAGCAAAGAACGTTTCCTCCTACCTGGTATATTATGTAAATGTGGCAGTTTTTTACCTGAAATGTTTGTCTCAGTCCTGAGACTAATCATTGGGCTCTATCCTGACCAATCATTCTATATTCTTCAATGTCCATCAAAACTTTAGGTGGCAGAAGCAACTAATGGTTAACATTGTTCTTTGAAGTAAAAAAAAGGTATAGTTTCAAATCCTGTTTCTGTTATTAGTTGTGTGATCTTTGAGCAAGTTATTGAATCTTTCTAAGCCTCAATTCTCTAATTTGTAAAATCAGGGTAGTAACAAATTTCTCAAAATGTTGGCAATAAAAATAATGAAATGATACCTGTAACTTAGCCTGGTACCAAGACAAAGTAAGAATTCAGCATACATTAATGTAAGGATGATGATAATGATCTAAATACAGCACATTTGCCTTACTATGTCATGTATACATTCCCATAAAGAACTCATAGAACAGATTTCCTTTGATTATTCTGATGCTCAGCAAGTATATTTAATTAGGAGGAGAGTAGGATTGGTACCTAATATAATGTTATATATAATTCCTATCCTGTGATTAAACATTTAAAGAGAGTAATCATAAATAAAACCCACTTTATATAATATTCATAACATAAAGAGTTTTGTGAGCTAAAATCTATAAGAAGCATTACAAATACTGTGATATATAAAATATGGAAGATGCAAACCACTACTGAAGGAAAGTTAAATTAAGTAAGAAAATATAGGAATATATTTCATTTTTAATGTGAAGATGCTTGACTCATCCCATAGGGAAAGAGATAAAATGCTTTTTCATATAAGTGTACTTAAGTATTCCAGAAAACTTCATTCCAGGAGGTTAGAAATATGTTTAAGTAAAATAGAATCAGCTGGTATCCTCTCTGAGTACAGTATGAGAGAAAAATAATAGCTAAATCGAGGACAAATCTTTATCTTTAGTGTTTCTACAGATTGAAAAAATGAGACTGCTCAGAATGTTAGACACATACACTCAAATCAAATACCTTATCACCAATCATTCCACACATGGAACAAGAAGCCTTGAAATCAAGCCAAACAAAAAAACAAAAAACAAACAAAGAAAAAGTGAAGCTATTGACAATTAGTGAGACCAGTATCCATTTTTAGGTACAACAAAGTTACTGTGGCTGGAATATCCCTTATGCCTTATCAACTTCTGAGCTCCAAATGTGATATGATGTACTGCCAAAGACACTTAAACTTCCTATGTCTATTGGGAAACAATAGGAAAAATAAAATTTAAAAGTTACAACCATTTTAAAAGGTGGTCAGAACTGCTATATTTTACAAAAGAATAAAGTAAAATGGGATACTAATTCCATAGCAAAACTCAATTTTCCATTATGTTCATATCTTTTGGATTTGTCTGGATTAGGTTCATCTAATCTGTAGTTTGAAAATACATAATCCACAGAGGTTGTTGTCCAGAAAATAAGTATATGTTTTTCTAGCAGTTTATGGGAGGAAATAAACCCAGGATTAGCAGGGAGAAAGATTACTTTTATGGGGGGTTGGGGGGCAGGTTTCCAAGGCTGACTCCTTGTAATTCAGAACAGTAGGAGTGAATGTCATTTTCTGTTCTAAGCGTTAATACACATACTGTACAAGTATGATACCCATCATCTCACTGCCACTGTTGGAAGACTGTAGGAGTATTTGAAAAAAATGCATCTCATGAGAGCAAGTGCCATTGTACTTAATAATATACTTTGATGTTTGACTGGTCTCTTGGGCAATATTCATTTTTCTCCTTTTCCATTTTATTCATCAGCATTTGTTTTGGTTTGTCTATGTTTCTTCTTGCATATAAATAATTCAGTGATTAATCCAAGGCAAATGTAAATTATAGTATTAAAATGTGATCCTATTTAATTATTTATATATGTACAGAAAAATGGTATTGTCAAGCAATCTCCCTCAGGAAGTACAATGTGAAATCTGAATGAGCTGGGAATAAATCTAGTCTAAATTTTCACGTAAAATTTTACGTAAAATTTAAGAAAACCAGATGCCTGAAATGTTGCTCTCCATTTTTTTATATTTCCTTTCAACTTCTGTAATACATGATATTTTCTAAACACAATAAAAACAATGATGACAACATCAATAACTACTACTTTAAATTAATAAGATCATTTTTTTCACTTCAACACATTCTGGGCCATTTGAAAGGCAGAAATGCCTTATGAAAAAATAAAGGCTTTTCATAATATCAGAATGAAAATATATTAAAACTCATAGTCAACATGATATTAAAAAAGAGCATATGGATTTTAGACTCAGACATATCTGGCCAGGTTGGAATCCCAGCACTACCACTTATAATGTGACTCTGAGAAAATTAATATTTTTGAGTCTCAATTTTTTATCAGAAAAAAAAAAGATATAAAAGCACTTGTCTCCAGAAATTCCATTTCTAGGTATATACACCAAAGACTTGAAAGCAGGGACTCAAGCAGATACTTGTACAATAATGTTCATAGCAACATTATTCAAATAAACAAAAGGTGGAAACCAGCCAAATATCTATCAACAGATGAACAGATAAACAAAATGTAGCATATACAGACAGTAGATATTATTCAGCCATAAAAAGAATGACATTTTGATACAAGTTACAATATGAGTGAAACTTGAAAACATTATACAAAGTGAAATAAGCCAAACACAAAAAGACAAATATTGTACAGTTTCACTTTTATGAGGTACCTAGAATAGGCAAATTCACAGAAAGTAAAATAAGGGCTGAGAGAGGGAGGGAGGGGTGAATGGGCAGTTACTGTTTAATGAGTACAGAGGTTTTGTTTGGGATGATGAAAAAGTTCTGGAAATGGATAATGGTGATCGTTGTACAACACTGCAAATATATCTAATACCACTGAATTGTACACTTAAAATGGTTTAAATAGTAGATGTCATTTTATACATAACACACACACACACACACACACACACACACATATCTCCACAATAAGAAAAGCACTTGCCTCATGGAGTTGTAAAGATTTAATTCAATAAAATATCGAGCACCAATAGGTATCTGACAAATGCAACTGTGACCTCACCTCAACTCATTTTCCCTAACTTTCTAGAGAATAGTACACATATAAAAATAAGCTATTGCTGTGTTGATTCACATTGGCAAAAAGAAGGTGAGAATAACCATACATAAATCCAAATATTTTGACCAGAGAACTCTTGGACTGTTGATGGGCTTTTTATTAGATTAAAAGCTCTCTCCAACTTCTCAATGCTCTATTATAAAATTATGTGAGCACCAGTTACGGTTTTCTTCCTTTTCAGAGATTGTGTTTTTCTTATCCCTTCAGAGCAATACTTGAAATAAATAGGATTCACTTATTCATACAGATCACTAGTTTTGAATGAGTGTTACATGTATAAAGCACTAAAAGAGACCCCAAGAATTACAATACTAGGTCCCTAACCCCAGGAAATGTAGTAAAGAAAAGACATGGGGGCTTCCCTGGTGGCGCAGCGGTTGAGAATCTGCTTGCTAATGCAGAGGACATGGGTTCGAGCCCTGGTCTGGGAGGATCCCACATGCCACGGAGCAGCTGGGCCCGTGAGCCATGGCTGCTGGGCCTGTGCGTCCGGAGCCTGTGCTCCGCAACAAGAGAGGCCGTGATAGTGAGAGGCCCGCGCACCGCGATGAAGAGTGGCCCCCGCTTTCCACAACTAGAGAAAGCCCTCGCACAGAAACGAAGACCCAACACAGCAAAAATTAATTAATTAATTAATAAACTCTTACCCCCAACATCTTCTTTAAAAAAGAAAAATAGAAAAGACATGGAAATAACAGATTGCCTCCTGGAGCATGAAAGTTCCTTAGGAATGTGTTCTCCAAAGGATTCCCATACTCTAATAGGTATTTTTGCTATTTCTATTGTTGAAACTCATTCCCAGTTACCTCTCTTTTCCAGCTTCTTCTATAGCCCTAACTGCTCCTTGGTATATGTATGTCTATGAGTGTTTATGTGTCTAAGTTATATTTGTATGTATGTCTTAATGTGCGTATATATGTGCACACACATAAACACCAAGAGACAAATACATATCAACATGTACATACATATATATTTGTTTATATATATATATATATACACACACACAAGCACACACACACACAGAGGGAGGGGAGAGAGAAAGAATGAGGAGAGAGATTGCTTAGGGGTTACCTCTACTACCCTCTCTGATTACTACTCTCTGCTGTCTTTGTTTCACTTGCGAAGTGAACAATATACTAATTTTCTCAAATTTTTCATATGTTCTTCAGTTCATTTGTACAGAATCCCAAAGTTCAGTGGCCTTTTCCAAACTTCTTTGTCAAGAAGCTTCCACTATATTTGAGAACACTACTTAACACATTGTTTTTGAAATCCCCTCACCCTTGGTGTCTATGGCACATGCAATCTTGTTCCCACTCTTCATCTCAATCAGCTCCTCTGTGCATCACTCCACTTTCTTATTCTACATCTAAACTGTGGGGTTCCCCAAAACTCAATTCATCGTCCTATTCCTTTGTCGATTTACAGTCCTGCCCTTGCAAAGCCAGTTTACCTATAACCTTACAAATTATACCTCCACTTACATGCTTTGACCTGAGCCTTAAAATGTTTTTTTTTCAGAAACCTAGTGAATATTTTCATTTACATGTCTTGTTTTCATCAAAAAAAATCAACATTTTCAAAATACAATTCATCAGGTTTCCCTGTCTCTTTCCCCCAAGTTCATCTCTGTAACTTTTTCACTGACCCAGCTATTTGCCCAGGAAATTAGGCTTAATATCATATATTCATCTCTAATTTATCTATTGTTTGTCCTTTCAAGATGATAATTTGAATTTGACTGACACCACGCTCACCCAGGTCTTCACCATGTCATTGTTGGATTACTTCAATGGCCTCAGGTTACTTCCCCTGATTTCACTATTTCTTACAAATTGCTGAAAGATCAGCCTTTAATAGTATAGTGCCTTGAATGCTATAAACTCTATTTTAAAATAAAATTATTATTGCAAATGAACAACAGAAACCTTTCATGAAAACTCAGATACATCCATTATTCCTTACTGCCTACTAAATCAAATCTAAACTTTTGTATCTGGATTTGAGGTTCTTTGTAATCTGAAACCACTCTTCCTGTTACCGAACTCAGGTTCAGCTGCTCCTTGCTCAGGAATCCAATACTGAGAGACAAGTGTTGGGAAAAAGGAAAGATTGCTTTATTGAGGAAACTGGCGAACCAGGGGAGAACATGGACTCATGTCCCAAAGAACGAACTCCCAACTTCCCAGGTTTTGCTTAGCTATTATATAGGGAAAAGAAGAAGGGGCTATGTGCTGGGGAGGGGGTAATCTTCTATTTTCTCAGTCACATGGTTCTAAGTAGCCCTCAGGTCTTGCTTGTGGTTGGAACATTATCTGAGCCATAAATCTCTGGTCAGCTGGGGGGGCCCCATAGGGTCCTTCTTGGTTTCATTCCTAGTTAACCTACTGTTCCCCAGGGTGTACTTTACATTCCACCACCCAGTTAATCACCTCACTGTCCACTCATTTGTTGACTACACTCACTTGTGCCTATTAATTTCCCCTTCTCTCTCTGCCTAGTGAAATTTTATCATCCCTCTAAACCCTGCCAAAAGCAATCTCTTCTGTGGAACATCCAAACCAATATTCCAACCCAAAGACACATTCCTTTATCTAACTTCTTTGCCTCTATGATGTAATTTAGCACTTAATGATATACTCTAAAATTATTTGTCCTTAATTCATTAATCTCCATTTTGATGTAGTTTGGAATTCACCTGACTAGAGTTTAAATGTTTGCTTTGTTATATACTAAATGCATGGCTTACAAAAATGTGAACACTTATATGAGCACAGTCTGAGTTTTTTCAGAGGAATCTCAATAACCTTTTCACAGTGTTAATAGGAATGGTAGATGAGATAACATAATAGTGTCTTAGGTTATTATTGCTGCAACAACAAACTACCTCAAGTTTAGTGCTTAAAACAATACAGATATATTATCATACAGTTCAGGAGATGAGAGGTTTAAAATGGTAGGCAGACCTGTGATTCTTGTGAAGGATTTAGGGTAGAAACCATCTCTTTGCCTTTTCTATCCTCTAGAGGCTGCCCATTTTCCTTAGCTTACGGCCGCATATCATTCCAACCTCTGCTACTATGGTCACATCTCCTCTCTGACTCTCCTGCATCCCTCTCTCGCTGATAAGGACCCTTGTGATTACATTGAGGCCTCCTGATATTCCAGGATAATCTCCTTAGCTCTAGATGTTTAGCCCGGTGACATCCGCACAGTCTCTTTTACCGTGTAAGGTAATATATTCACAGGTTCTGGGGACTAGGACATATATATCTTCAGTCTACTGAACATAGGATACACAATAACTGTTGGTCTCCCTTTTCTCATCCCCAATGTTATAAATTATATGACAGTAAAGACCAAGTCTCATCCTTCTTCTATAGCCTTCACAATGTCTATCATGGTACAAAGCTAATGGCAGATGTTAGATAAAGGGCTGTTAATTTTGATTAGACTCTACACATGTCAGATTAGGTAGGACTGAATCATTCCCTCCTGTCTCTATTACACATTGCACTTTGTAGAACTATCAGATGCAGTCCCTAAAGGCCACCACAGAAAAGAGTAATAGTATATCCCAATTCACTCCCAGTAGGGTTCATCAAAGAGGTTTAATTTTGGGCTTCCCTGGTGGCACAGTGGTTGCGAGTCCGCCTGCCGATGCAGGGGACGCGGGTTCATGCCCCAGTTCCAGAAGATCCCACATGCCGTGGAGCGGCTGGGCCCATGAGCCATGGCTGCTGAGCCTGCGCGTCCGGAGCCTGTGCTCCACAACGGGAGGGGCCACAACAGTGAGAGGCCCGTGTACCGCAAAAAAAAAAAAAAAAAAAAAAAAGAGGTTTAATTTTGCTCTCAGCCCTACAATAATAATTTTTCTCTCATTTGTTTGCACTACTTCACCTAATTTCTCAGTATTTTCTTTCATAAAAACCATATAATTCACTATCTGCAGTTTCTTATCCAACTAGGTGTTTGATGGAGACTATATAAGATATTTATTTCTTCATATGAAAACAGATATCATATATTAATACAAACAGATTTTCTATAAATGAACATTGTAAAAAACCCATCTCTAATGACAAATGATTCTTTAAGGGAATAAGTTCTCTGTTTTGTTTTGCTTTTAAGCTTCACTAGGTACACAGTGCTGCAACTCCTCTCCTAAGAAAAAAATAGAACTTTGTCTTCATTTCCAGCCAAATAGTGAAACAATGGTACTCTTCTTAGGAGATACATGAACATAAAATTCTGCACTTCAAAGTAGAAACCCTCTGGGTTAGAATTTGGGGGTTTCTTCCTTTTTAAAAAAAAAAAATATTTATTTATTTATTTTGGCTGTGTTGGGTTTTCATTGTTGTGCACAGGCTTTCTCTAGTTGCGGAGAGCGGGGATTACTCTTCGTTGAGGTGTGCAGGCTTCTCATCTCGGTGGCTTCTCTTGCTGCAGAGTGCGGGCTGCAGTAGTTATGGCATGCGGGCTCAGTAGTTTTGGCCCACGGGCTCTAGAGCACAGGCTCAGTAGTGGTGGTGCACGGGCTTAGTTGCTCTGCAGCATGTGGGATCTTCCCGGACCAGGGCTCAAACTCATGTTTCCTGCATTGGCAGGCGGATTCTTTTTTTTTTTTTTTTTTTTTTTTTTTTTTTTTTTTTTTTTTGCTGTACGCGGGCCTCTCACTGCTGTGGCCTCTCCCGTTGCGGAGCACAGGCTCCGGACACACAGGCTCCGCGGCCATGGCTCGCGGGCCCAGCCGCTCCGCGGCACGTGGGATCCTCCGGGATCGGGGCACGAACCCGTGTCCCCTGCATCGGCAGGCGGACTCTCAACCACTGCGCCACCAGGGAAGCCCGGCAGGCGGATTCTTAACCACTGTGCCACCAGGGTAGTCCTAAGGGGTTTTCTTCTTTAAAAAAATTTTTTTTGATATACATTTTCTTAAGTAATTTCAAGGCTCCTTTGCTGTGAGTTGAGTTTTAGATGTTATCCTCACTAAAGCGGTCTTCACTGTCACATCAACTTAGCTATCAGAGCTAAAACTGGAACATGAAAAACACCTCTGAGCTTGAATGTCTGTAGATCACGTATACACACACACACACACACACACACGATACTATGAATCAAAACAGATGCATGTGATCTCACTTATATGTGGCATCTAAAAAAGTCAAATACGTAGAAGCAAAAAGTAGAGCCGTGGTAATGAGGGGGGTGCATGGAGAGATGTTGGTCAAAAGTTACAAAGTTGAAGTTATATAGAATAAATAAATCCAGAGATCTAATGCACAGCATGATGAATAGACTTAATAACACTGTATTAAATACTGGAAATTTGTTAAGGGGGTAGATTGCTCTCATCACCAAAAAAAGAAAAAAAAAAGAAAAAGAAAAAGATAACTATATAAGGAGATGGATATGTTAATTAGATTGATTATAGTAGTAATCATTTCACTATGTGTATGTGTTAAATCACCATATTGTAAATCCTTAATATATAAAATTTTTATTAAAAAGAAAAGAGATGCAGGCAGAATGAGTCTCAAATCAATCACCAAAATAATGTCACATGGGTCATTTTAAAACAGTGTCTCAAACCTAATCATTTGACTCTCTGCCACACTCCAGCCCAGATAGTCTTTAACTGGCAGAAAAGCTCCCTGATGCCTGAGGAATTATACATTCATAGATTAGCAGAAGATAATGCATTGTATCTTCTTAGACTTCACTGTATTGAGTCATATTTCTAATGTTGTTTTAATGTACTTTTCTGAATTGAATTAATTGCTCAGTTGGCCCAGTACTAAAGCTTTGCATGTTTTTTTTTTTTTAACCAGGATTTTATCTAGTGTCTCTATTTCCTATTATCCAGTGCGATTATCCCCTGAAGAAAGTAGCCACCAAGGCTTCAGTGCTTTCACAGGTAACAAAGGAAAATTTATTACCACACTTTGCCAATAGACTAAAATGCTGGATTGCATAAAACTCTCCACCCTTTTCTCTACTGGAGAAAGAAGAACTCAGGGCTTGATGTAATGCTAAATTTTTCCATGACATCAAAGCCTTCTTTTCTTTCCCTCCATTTGAAGAATATTCTACATTATATTAAAAAATACATAATATAAAATTCTAGCAAACTTAATGGTTGTTACAGAAGCCCAAACCATCTCAATCTGGAGAAAGTCAACATCATATACTATAAAATGAAATAATCCCTTTACAACTTCCTTCCTTCTCATAGAGAAATGCTTTTTCTCTAATTGCCACATCATTTTAATTTTTAAATAAGTCATCATTCTAAATTATTTTTTTAAAAACATAAGCACCTGCTAAGAGAAAGGCCCTTGTAAGTTGTATGAGAAATTCAGATTTGAATATGGACTCTGCCTACAAAGAGCTGCACCTAAAAACAGAGTGGAAGAAGAGAATCCATAAACCTATGTTTTAGAGCTCTGTTTCTTTGTTAATTGAATTCCCAACTGGAAGAACTACACACTGTATATATACAAGGTAGCTTCTGGGAAAGACAGGAAGGTTAAGTCAATTTTACCAGCCCTATAAATGATGAAATAATACACTGGGTACCAACCAAGAGCAGACTAAATATATTCCTTTATATTTTCCTGCAGAATTTCCATTAAAAGTACAAGAGAAAAATGTATCTATCCCCCAAGGAATTTGGTAGTAAAGGAAAAATACAGTGTCTCTGAGTAAAACACTAGGTTTTAAAATATCTGACCCCCACATCTGTGATCTTATAAGCCAGGGAAATGTTGAGGACAGAAGAATTACTGCTGAGAGTAAGGAAAAGGGATGGAGCACTCTCACTCCCACAGTGTGGCTGCCCTCCTCTTAGGGGCCAGGAGGTCTTCTACTGCAGTGCCTCTTAGGGGCCAGGAGGTCTTCTACTGCAGTGATCCAGCACCTGCTGGACTCCTACTGCTGACTCATTTATTCAAAGCCATAATCCATTAAATTTACTATAAATGCAGTAGGAGGAAATGTAGGAAAGGAGTTTTTACAGCTCATTTAAAGTAAATGTTTCCAAAGAGAAAAGTGAGATGTTCCATCCCCCACCTCTTTCTTCCTCTCTCTATGTCTCTTTCTCTCCCTTTGTCCCTCCTCCCCAGACTCCCTCCCTCATTTTTCCATCTCAGACACACAGACTACATACTTATATCATATACCTATTTTTTCCTGAAGCCAAAGAATTTAAAAGTCATATACAGCCACACAAAAGGTCACAAAGGTGATAATAAAGATGCTTCTCTATTAGTCATGTACTTGTCTGATGCTCCCAAAGCCCTTGTTTTTTTAAGAGGCTCATGAAACACTGATTAAATGGAATGTATATGGGAAAAGAAATAGAACCACACATTTAGTGTCTAAGTGGACTTTCGAATCAGGACAGCTCAAGGCTTACATTTCTACCCTAATACTTAATAGCCATGTGCATTTAAGCTACCTATTTCTCTTCTGTAAACCTCAGATTTCTCTTGCATAAAATGAAGATGATAACACTCATCTTATAGAATTATTGTGAGTTAAGCTGAGATGGTGGTATCATAGCATCTAAGGTCTAGTACCTAGCATGAAGTAAATGCTCAATAAATGTTGATTTTTTAAACAAAATAAATAAGCAAATATAATATGGGAAAGATTTCTAAAATCTATTTATTCCTTCTGCCTTAGCAAGTAGCGATTTGTGATCTAGCAAGTTCTCAGTGTTCTCAAACTAAGCCAGAACTGTTAAGTATCAAAGGATTAGACACTAGATTGAATATCTAGTCAGAACCTACTCCTCTTTCTTCTTTCCCTCATCCCCTCCTTCCCTCCTTCCTTCTTTCCTTTTTTCCTTTCTTCTTTCATAACAGATCTACATTGAACAACTACTCTGTGATTAGACTATGCCATGTGTTTGTGGTAAAGAAATTAAAACACAGTCAATGCTTCAGGAAAGTCATAGTCTACTAGCGAAAAGAGAGAAGTAAAATATCAGTTGTGAAATAGGAAATCAGTGTTATGACAGGTATGTTCTAAGGCAGGGGTCCCCAACCCCCAGGCCACAGACTGGTTCCAGTCCGTGGCCTATTAGGAACCAGGCCGCACAGCAGGAGGTGAGCGGCGCGTGAGCAAGTAAAGCTTCATCTGTATTTACAGCCTCTCCCCATTGCTCGCATTATTGCCTGAGCTCTGCCCCCTGTCAGATCAGTGGCGGCATTAGATTTTCATAGGAGCGCGAACCCTACTGTGAACTGCACACGCGAGGGGTCTAGGTTGCGTGCTCCTTATGAGAATCTAATGCCTGACGATCTGAGGTGGAGCTGAGGCAGTGATGCTAGTGCTGGGGAGCGGCTGCAAATACAGATTATCAGTAGCAGAGAGGTCTGACTGCACAGAGACCATAATAAATCAATTGCTTGCAGACTCATATCAAAACCCTATCAGTGAGTGGCAAGTGAAAACAAGCTCAGGGCTCCCACTGATTCTGCATTATGGTTGGTTGTCTAATGATTTCATTATATATTACAATGTAATAAAATAGAAATAAAGTGCACAATAAATATAATGTGCTTGAATCATCCTGAAACCCTCTCCCCAACCCAGGTCCATGGAAAAATTGTCTCCCATTAAACTGGTCCCTGGTGCCAGAAAGGTTGGGGACCACTGTTCTAAGGTGTTGCTGAATCAGAGTGGGAGATTTAGGAAAGTCTTGTGAGCAGTGATGGATACAGCAAGCCCAGGCAAAATACATGGACATTCAAAGATTGTGCAAATACAACACATAATACTCTCAGCCTTAAATAAGCCTTCTTAAAGCCATGTGTATATGGGGAACTACTTTCCTGATTTGGCCCACTAAGCACAAGAATCTTCAATGTCATATTCTCAAGTTGGTCCTCTTAACTCAGAAAAGTTCTTTAATTCAGAGCTTTATAAAATTCACAGAAGGTTTCCCTAAGAGTGACTGAGCTCTCGCTATGAAATGGGAATGACCTACATTTTACTCAAGAGCTGAACGAGGCAAACTAATAAAACAAACTATGAAAGATTTACAGCGTAATTCTAATAATGTTTCACTTCTCTCCTCTCTAAGGAACTGATGAAAATCCTTAGCAGGCCAATGTTTTAGCACTGTTTTAATTTCCCTTCTTGCATTTTCCACGTTTTCCTGTTCCATACCGTTCTTTTGATTTGCCAGACTGAGGTGATGTTGCTTTCTTGAACTGGGGTTGTTCCTACAGATATTTCCCATCCCTATGAACGTGAGAGCATTTGTCTTATTCACTGTTATATTTGCAGAAACTGGAACTACAGTGTGCTTGGCACATAGTAGTTGCTCAATAAACATTTGATGTGTAAACAAATGAATATCCTTTCCCTCAAAAAACCAAACCGGATCTTTTCCCCCAAATTGGTTTCTATCTCTGTACAGTCTTCCTACTTTGTGCCTCTTTAATCTAGTTTCAATATGGCTGGAGGAAGTGCTTCTGAATTAGAATCCAAATTAAAAATGGTAGCACCATTGGGCAGAAATATGGATAATTATATTGAATCAGTTAGGATTTTTCGTGTCTGACTTAGGGTCACCCTTGTTGACAGCCCACCACTGAGTGGACTGGACTACATAAGAACAGGAAAGAAAAGAAAGACATGGATTGGTCAGAAGCTGTATGGCATTCATAATGCTGGGGTGTGGAGGGCTGTGTAGGAAGTAAGCAAAGAAAGTCTGAAGGGAGAGCCTGGAGTTCAATCCTGTTGGGCCCTGTGAGACATGCCATGGATCTGGGCTCAGCCCTAGGTATAGTAGGGATGCAAAACTGACTCAAAACTAAACCCTCCCCAAGATTTTTACAAATTATAAAAAAACTATAAATTTTAATACCCAATTTAGGCAAGATTTAGCAAGACAGGCACATTCAGACATTGCTACTGAAAGTATAGTACAGTATCAAAGTTTCTGAAGATTCATTGAACAAAATACATCAAAATTACTTTAACAGTCCATAATCTTTGGTCAACATATTTCATTCTGAGGTACTTATCTGAGAAAAAGCATAGACATACACAAAGATAGGTTTGTATATACAAGGATATATGTATGTACAATGTGTTCATTATAATGTAGCTAAAAACTAGGAAAACATTCAAAATAACCCAAATATTTATTAACAGTCAGTGATCTAAATTACAATTTATCTCCGTAATAAATTATGATGTGCTGTTATAAATCATGTTGTAGAACTACATATGCATTTTCAATGGGGGCTTAAAATTGCTGCTTTGCAGGGGTGAAGAATATCTTGCTCTTTGTATGTATAAAGCACAAATATACATACAGTACATAAACAGATATGTAGTACATCTGTGGTATTAAAATTTCATGGGCATGGGGGCAATTAGCGGGGAAAATGTCTTAAAAAGCTCCTTTGTGGGACAATAATAAACAAAAGGTTGAGAAATACTACTGTGGAAGAATATTTATTGACAAAGAAAATAGTCCCAATAAATAATTATACTAACCACAGTGTTGCTATTATAACAATAGCTAATCAAATGGGCTCCATGTTATGTGTTTTACATAAACAATATGGTTTAATTCTCAGAAAGTACTTATGAAATAGGTGTTATTATGCTCACTTTATAAACGGGGAAATGGAAATTTAGGAAGGCTTTTATTTTTCCCAGATGAGAAAACTGAGAGTCAAAAAGGTGATGAAATTTATCCAACGTAATGCAACAGTAAAAGATTCAGACCCAGGTCTATATTTGTATGAATTTATTCTATTCACTCTTAGCCATTATGCAGGTTTCTGAATGGTGTAATTATGTACAAGCACTTACACACACACACACACACACACACACACAGATGAATGAATGGAAGCATGCAAATCAAATTATTAACAAAAATCCATAGAAGTTTAAGTGCTTAAATATCCTTGGCTTTTCTTTGTCACCAAGTTTTCTGAGTAGAGCATGTATTATTATGAATATTAAAGAATAAACTGAAAATGCTATATAATTAAACTTGCCCTCAAGGAACCTTCGGATAATTAGGAGGGAGAAGACATGAAAGCAAATAGTAATGATGTTAGTGGAATTAATTCCCACTTCAATCACTCACCACCTGTATTCCTTGGGCAAGTTCCCTAAACTTTGAGTTTCAGCTAATAAATAGAAATGAGAAAATCTATGAGGATGAATGTGGAAAGTGTCATGAAAGAAATGGAAAGTAAGCCTCCTTCCCCCTCCAGCCTCACTCCCAGGGTCTAGATATCTCTGGTACCAAGACTTCAGAGGCAGTGTCCAAGGTAGGGCACTGTGGACATAAAAGTGACCTCGAATGCCAGGCAGAGGAATCTGGATTAAATCTAGTCAATGTGCTCTTTTTTTTTCAGTAACACGTTTTTATTTTTCCGGGTACCTTGTATTAAGACTGAAATGACATTTTAAAAAGTAATTGGTGAGTTTTTTTCCTCAATGAGTTTTTTGGGTTTTTTAAATTGGAGTATAGTTGCTTTAATAGTCAATGTGCTCTTGAATTAACCCCTAATGGCAGTGGGCTCCATTTTCCCTTTCCTTTCCTTATCTTTCCTTTCAACCTTCTAACTTGTAGGAGAAGAGGCTATGAGATTTTTAAAGTTAACCACAGGGTTTACGTTAATTGAATTTTTCCTTTATTGCTTGCTGTAAAGATTGCTAGGGATGTCTCCTGTGTTGAAGGATTTATTAGCATGGAAAATGGCACATTTTGCAGCCTGCCAGCAGAATTCAAAGCAGCCTAGCACCTGCCTTGTTCGATTAATAAGTAAGGGTTTTATCTGAGTGCACATTCCCCTTCCCCTCTCCTCGTCCACCTTGAACAATCATTAGAGCCAGATGGCTTCTGCTCTATGCTCCTGGGAAAGGCTTCCTCCCAAAGTCATCCTTCTCTGGACCTCCACTTGTTGTGGCCCTCCTTGGGCAGATGGTGTCTGGAAGGCGTGATTGATAAACATGTTTAAATATAGAAGGCAATCTTTCCTGTGTGCCAAGCAATTACTCAACATCACAGATAGCCCTGCCATGGACCAACAAAATAGCTATAGTTTTTTTATTTAACACATGGAAGAAATGGAAAATTATTAAGAAACCATCAAATGTCAGTGTGACAGCAAATTCTGGAAAACATTTACCAGTCAGCATTCGCAAGAAAAGCTACCAAAATATAGGGAGGCTGAAAGTCACCTTGTCTTCTCCACACACTGTATATTCACAGTTTAGAGAGATTCATCTCTCTTTAAGGAAAATGGCTCTACTACAGAGCATATTTTACTACAAAACGACATCCCTTCGTCAGACCCTGATTGTTTTCTTCTCTGTACCTGACCTGAATGAGTATGATAATCATGAGTGTCATGATGTCTTTGACATTGCAAGTGTCAGGTGCTGTGTTAAGCACTTTACATTTACATACATGGTCTTCTTTAATCCCCATGGCAAACACACCGGTGAGTACTGTTCTCTCCCAAATAGTAGCTGTGGAAATTAAAGCTCTGGAAGGTTAAATTGTTTAAGATAGCAGAGCTGATAAGTGCTAGTGGCAGAATTTAAGTCAAGGGCTGTCTGACTCCAAATCCTATGGTTGCTCTTTGGGGTTAGGCTGATCGTCCTTCCATTCACTAGAATCCACTCAACTCATGGCAGGCCTCTCTAAGGACTTGTCATCACTAATAGGGCAGCCCTACCCCAGCACCTTCTCTAACTCTAAGTTGTGGCTGCATAACAAAAAGAATACATATTGGAGAGGGTTTTCCCAGGCATAGCAATGGCTTCAATTTTCCAAGAGTAAATTATGGTTACTGCATATTATTTATTAAGAGAAAAAGGTAGACTGACCCATTTAATATAGAAGAAAATAATTTTCTAACAAAAGCAACAACAAAAGTGATCAAAACCAGAGGGAGGAGCTTTGGTGTAGGCTGAGTGAACCATAATCTAAGCCCTACGACAGCCCTCCCCACCAACAGGCAAGTGTTTGTGGTCACATAATAGAGGTTGTGAAAAGAAGCAAGACATACCTAGAGAGATGAAACAGGGTCAGGTTCAAATCAAATAAGAAAACTTTTTTATGTCCCATTCTTTCTTTTCTTTTCTTTTTGAGGATCTGTACTTGTGGGGTAGTGCGGGGTACACTTCTCAGAGTTAGTGTAAGGAGACAGGGAAAACCATAGGGAAGAGGTAGAGGTGAGGGGCCACAAGGGAGCAACAGAAATTTTATGAGATGAAAAAAATCTGCCATGCAATACTTTTTTTTAAAGTTAAAGAATGATGTGTGTGTATCTACCCATTTATGGTCATAAACACAGAAGGAGATCAAAATACAAATGAAGCCTTACATCTCCATTCAACTTGATAGCCAAAGACATCACAGTAAAAGTGACTGTAGCATCACTGGCTTCTTTTTTAGGCTTCTCTGTATCATCTTCCACCAAGGAACATGAAATTTCACAATATGATGATCCCCTCATAGTTTAATATCTACAGAAAAAGATTTGCAAATCATTTCTGGACTTGTAGCCCTATTACCAGTAGTTAATGTTTATTAAACATTTAGTATGTATCTTTCAGTATACTAAATGTTTGACACAGTACCTAACTTAACGCTTACAACAACCTTGTGGGTAGAAATTATGGCTACACCTACTTTACAGACTTGAGCCCAGGTCTGCTCATACTTTTAACAATCATTCTATTGGTAGTTTTCTGATTTTAATATTTCTTTTTACCCATCTGTCAGGGCAATGAGCATTTTTCTCTAATAGATGCTAATAGAGCACACAATGACTCAGAAACAAATATCCATTCCTTTTAAATATAGGACTCTGCACAATCATTTAAGAACAAGAATTTACAATACATAATTTAAAATGTAACATAAAATATACTATTTATAAGAATAACCAAAAATATAAAATGGCTCATTATAACTTAATTTTTTAAATAAGCAGGAACTTAAAAAAACTACAAAACTTCTTTTTCCCCCCAAGGGTCATAAAGTAATAGAGATAAAGAGAGACAATGTTCCTAGAAGAGAATGGTTTCATTTTGAAAAGATGACGCTCTTTCCAAATTAATGAAGAGGTTTCATGCAATTGTAATCAAAAGTCCAATAAGATTATTTGGAAAGCAGTAGAAGAGGCTAAAAGAAAGATCCAGGAGTTAATCTGGTAGAATAAACCAATTAAAACAAATATTAAAATTTTGCCCAGAGGAATTGGGCAGAGAAATATGCAAAATATAAGGCTTCAACATACTCCCTTGCTAGCTGTTTAACCTTAACCATTTACTTAAACTCTCAGTGTCTCTGGTTTTCTTACCTGTAAGTGGGTGATACAATAGTGCCCACTATTATGAAGTGCTATTTGCAGTAATAAAGGTCAGTATGTCCTCAATGAGCAGATTCTATTTGGCAGATTATGTGAAATAATGCTTGTAAACCGCTTAGCAGGTTGACTACCACAGAATAAGCACTCAGTAAAGGTTAGCTGTTATTGTTGTCATAATTGTTGTATTATGGTAGTTGGCTAATAACACACACCAAATCTATTCATTCATTTGACTAAGGAACATGTTAATTGAATATGTACTGCATACCAGGCCAATCTAATCCTCAGTGTTGGGGAAATGGTGGAGAAGCAAAGAGGCAAGGCCCCTGTTCCCACAGAGCTTACATTCTGGTGTGGGAGACAATTAACAACTATACAAGCAAATGGACAAGTAATTTCGGATATGACTAAGACCTGGGGAGAAAATACAATAAGGCCACAGGCCTAGTAGTGATAGAGGAGCAGTCCTTAAGGCAGAGTGATCAGCAAAGACTCTGAAAGAGATGAGGAAAAAAGCCATATGGAGATCTGGGAAGGAGTTTTCCAAGCAAGGGAATCAAATGTCAAAACTGTGAGGTAAGAACCAGCTTGGGGTGTAAAGGAAGAGTAAAAAGGACAGTATAGATGTAGAGTAGTGATTCAGGGCAGAGTGAAGGAGATGATTGTGTTTAGTGAGACAGGCAGGGACCAGGACATGTAGGGCCCTTTGGGCCAGGACAAGAAGTTCAGCAAGGAACAAATCAAAGCAAACTCCTACATCATGGCCATACATGAAGAAAAGTTCCAGAGAGGTCAAAGGGTTGCATAGAAAACATGAAACACACTACAAGAAAACATAGGGAATTATCTGCTTCGGGAATGACAAAAACCTTTTTAAGCATAAAATTAAAGGCAGAAAGCGTAAAGGAATAGGTAGATATATGTGAACACACGACACCTTAAAATTCCCATGCATTTAAAAAACACAATAGGGAATGACAAATTAGCTCTAATGATAAAGTTAAAAAGCCTATGACAAGCTCTGAAAAATATAGACAATTCATTTAACAAAGTGTTAAAGTCTTTAATAATCCATAAGAGTGAAAAAAATATAAAAATACATGAATTCAAATTTTAAAATATGGGAATAAAAATATACAAATATATGTATAGGTAATTCACAAAGAGTGAAATACCGATGGCCAATAAACACATAAAAAGCATTACTAATAATCAAAGAAATGCAAAACTGAAAAGCAGAACATAAATTTCTATCAATTTATACTAAATTCATAAGTTAAGTACAAATTATCAATTCAATGTTGATGAAAGTCAATTATGCTACCCAGTGGGACATGCAGCCCCACTGAGGGCTTTAGAAAGTGTAAATGAGAGTATAAATTGAAATATAAAATGTAAATGTAAATTAGCAGAACCTTCTGGAGCTTAAGAGCCTAAAAATGTATACATCTTTAACCCATTAACTCCACTCCCGAAAACCTAGATTTCAGGATAATCTAAAATACTAAAGAAATATTTATTCACAAAGACACTGATTCTATGATATTTATTGGACAAAGCAAACCACAAAACTGCATATGTTAAATGAACACAACTATGTGAAAATGAAAGAAAAAAAGAGATAAAAGCCTGGAAGGAAATATACAGATTGGTGGGATTCATGCTGTTATTTTTCTGCCCCTTTATACTGTTCTAATACTTTCAACATTTTCAAATATGAGCATGTATTTCACTTTAACATATACTAAAGAAGAAAAATAACTATTTAATATAAACAGTATTCTATATCCTACAATCTTCATTGGAAAATTTTCCTAGTCTTCCCTTCTTCATTATCACCCTCTGTTAATAATTTGTTTTGTCTCTCCTCTTCTCTACCAGACAACCTCTATCAAGAAAGTAGAAATCATAAGGCACAGACCTTTTCTATCCCCATACCAGAGACATCTGCATATACTATACCTGGATATACTCATTTATAATTCAAAGAAAGAATTTTATAAGGTTAACAGACTAAAACAACTATAGTGGTATATTTGGGAAATAGATAGGTAGGTAGATAGTAGACAGATATGATAGGTAGATATGATAGTCACATAGATATAACATTACTTCCACTCTGACCCTGAGGGTGTAGTTGTATAATTAAAGTAAATATACAGTTGAACAAGTATGGTATATAACATCCTGAAAGCCAAATGGTAGGTTGGTTGTTGCATGTCTAAGGTATCATTGTTTGAGTCACTGGTTTACCTTAACATGAAATTCTCTGCTCAGCTTATTTTGAGCAATCTAAGAATATTCACACAATTTGTTTTGCTTGGGGCAAAGCTAAGAATATGCACTTCCTGAAGTCTGCAATCCTCCCCTCCAGCACATACTTCTCAAACTCACCTCAGTTCACCAGACAGATCCATTCACTCTGCAAAGCACATAGAAATGTTAATGGTTACTGAGGGCAAATGAATGAGCTAAAAGAATTCCCAGATTTTAAGGAGGACTGGGAATTCCAGGGGAGCTGAGCTCCAACTTTTCGGGGCACACACTAAGGAAGAAGGAGATATTTTTTCAACAAAGCCCAATCTGCCTGAACCTATTTATTTCCCTGTTGACCAAACAGATCAAGCACAGTTCAGGATTATTTCAACAAACCATCTTGGCAGGTAAAATTTTCTGCAGACTGCAGCTCTTTCTGGCTATTGCAAAATGAATTGTACAAACAATGCTGAGGTAATACTGATATGAATCAAACAATAAAGCAACATTGTGTTTGTGTACCCAGCAGCCCAGCTGTCGCTGGAGACTGAGACAGTTTGAAGAGCCTAAACAGGCTATTCAAAAACATTCTTCATATTTTCCTTTAGCAGACGCAGGTTTTCTGGTACTATTTTTAGCAGCAAAATCTTTTTTTTACCCTACCCTAAAGAGATTCACACATGAAAACCCAATTCATAAAACATATAAATAGAAGCATTTCTGGCTGACACGTGGCAGGGGCCAAGCCATTCCAAATATCCCTTCTGAGTCCTCTCAGGCACTTTCCTGTAACCCTAGGATGCATGCAAGATAGACTCTCCCACTTTTGAAGAGCTAGGAAAACCAGCTCCAAAAAATGGACAGATAATGTCTATGTTTACCTTGCAATGTTACATGAAATCCATGGGGCACAAAAGGATTGTTTAAGCAAAAGTGTTCTCCCCCCTCTATTTCCTTAACCACTCACCCTTCCCCCTCCTTAATACTCCCTCACCCTTTTCCCCAAAGGATGCACCCCTGCCAGAGAAGCTTTAGCTAATCAGAGCTCCCCTCTCCACCCCCAGCCCCTATGGTCATCCTTGCATCCTCTCAGCATCCTGCCCTCCCACTGGAACAAATAATTGTAGAGCCATTACAGTGAATATTGTGGTCTTGCCACCCAGCCTCTATTCCTAGCTTTCTCCTGATCGCATTTCCTTTCCTTCAGTGTTGGCAGTCTTGATGGTCTGTTAATCAAGGTGCCTTGCCCCAGCTAAACAAGGTGGAAGGCTTCTATCCCAAGATGGGGACATTTGGTCTTGGTCTCTCTCTCCAGAGATTCTAAATATTGAGCAGAAGACCTCAAAGAGATAAAGACAGAACTTATTCATCCTGACAGTGGCATCTTGACAGGACCACCCATTAGTTCCTGTAATTTAGATTCCTGGTCCAGTGCTGGGGTTTCTGTGCTTCTACACCTAGTATCCCAGTTTTGTCCTTTCATTTAGTGACTTACCCAAGGGCCTTCCAATAAATTCCTTTTTTTTTCTTAAATTAGAATCTGTTGCTTATATCCAAAGAATCTTAAATGATACAAGCTTTTATAAAGCAGTTTCAGATTCATTTCTTTAACTTGGCCGCAGAAAAATCCTTTGAAGTTGGGTAGAGAATACTATCAATCTCATTTTACAGAGAAAGAAATGAAGGCTTGGATTATTTAATTCCATCATCTGAAGTATAATGTTCAGTACACGATAGAGCATCACGATTTAAACCCAGCTCTTCTGACCCCAACACACACTCTTTCCTCTGTCATGCTGACTCTTGCTTGAGGTAGTACCAAAATTCTGGATCTAACCCTCCCAGGGAAACGTGCTTTTTTATGTCTAATTCCTTCAGAGCCTCCTGAAATTACTACTAACTCAAAAAGCCAGGTCCCATGGAATAAAAGGCTGATAGAGAATCCATGAGTTTTCTTTCTCAAGGGTATTTATTTTCAACAGGAAGTCAAACAAGCATATACTCCCTTAACCACAAAAGGATTCAGACAAATTATATATATATATATATATATATATATATATATATATATATATATATATATATAATTCTACATTTCCTATTTTCAAGGACGTTGACCCAAATACTGTTTGTCAGGTATTCTGTAGAGAGCATCCAAGCTCAGCCATTATCTGACTTCAGTCTGGTGGTTAAATTCATATGTAACCCAAAACTGCTACAAGGAGAAAAAAATTAAATACATTGGAAAATTAATAATAAGCTACTTGGATTACAACAGAAAGGAGAAAAAAAAAAGATAATTAAATTTCCAAGCTCCAGAAGGGAACTAAATGACCCAGACAATAAAATTCTCCTCTGTGACTGAGATCAACAAGGGACAAATTATTATTGTCCCACCATGCTTGCCAGAGCTGCTTGTAAAATACAGTGAATTGATCACAGAAATAATTCCAGGATCCCTGCCCATCCCAACACACACACACACACACAGCTAGATTTCCAGGATGATGGATAGTTTGTGAAAAGAAAACAAGAGGATTTTTACTTTTAAAGGCTTAACTCTAGTTTCAACAATCTGTCTAGAATTACTACCCTTTTTCCAATGAAAAGAGAAACTTCCCTCCCCACCTTTCACCTACACTTCCAGGCTTCAGGCTGTCCCACTGACCACAGGAGAGAAGAGGAGATCAAATAACACAGTACTCAGAGTCAGAAGATCAAACTTGAGACCACATTCTACCATTAACCCCAATATGACTTTGGGCAAACTGTTGTTCCTGAGCACTTGTTTGAGTCCATTTAAAATAGACAAAAATTATACTACATATCCTTCCAACTCAGGAAGATTTCAGATGACCAGTGATGCAGATAAGAGATAAAGGTGTACAGGGAATTTTGGTATCATCTGATAGAGACTGGCTAGCCACTCAGACAGATCTGTAAGGCACTTTGCTCAGCCCTACTCAAAAATCTGGACGAAAGAATCTGGACTGTTAGTATACTAAGAGAGGATCTATCTCTCAGCGGTAGCCTCATGTTAACTACTGTGTAATTCCAGAATGCTCTGTTACTATTTTACATTAATATAATGTAAAAAATATAATGTAAATTTTATAAAAATATAACTTACTCTCAAAACATTTCTCTATGCTTGGTGAGTGCATATATATTGACTTAATATGGGTCTGTATTCAAATGAAGTCATTACACATTAATACATAATTTGCAACAGCTCTGCATTCCCTTTCTCTTTGAGTAATAATTCTAATATGTTCCACAAGTATCCTTGCCCAAAGATCTCTAAGGATCTCCAAGTGTGCTCATGTGTCCAAGAGCCATTGCTAGTCTGCTGCTTCCTGCCTGAAGAGAACACAGCCTTTAAGATTAAACTTGATACCTACTGAAATTAGCACTTATATTTGCTGGCCCCCAACAGTCCTGTGTGTTACCTTTAATTAGCATCATTGTCACTGACTTTCTGCTGATGAAGCTGGGCTTCCATCCCGCGCCCCGTGGTGGCGTTGCATATATTCTTACGTGGCTTTTAGGAGAGAGCACCACAGATTCCTCAGGCAAAGATGGTTCCATGATGTGTGGTGGAGGAATAATGCTGTTAGCTTTCAGCTCCCCTCAGTCTGTAGTCCTAAAGAAAAGCTGCCTGATGCCCTAAGAGTTTCCATGTTTTAGTGGAGAAGTTCTTTCAATTCAAACATGCACGAATGTCTTTCCAAAGGCATATCCAAGGTGTCAAGGGGGCTGTGTCAAAATGATTCCAGTGTCAATCATCTTGGGCATAGAATCAGGACTTCCTCTCCTCCAAAGCTTAGCCACTGATGGAAGGAAGGCTCCCTGTATTTTTTATGCCTGCAGGGTGATTTGCCTTTCAAGTGCTTCATTGCTTTTTCCCATAATTTGGCCTTTATCAATGTCATCCTAATCCATCAGACATATTTCAATATCTTTGAACCTTAAAAAAAGAGAAGCCAGGCCAAATCTCTTTTCTCTCTAGAAGCTCTTCTCTCTCATGTAAATTAATAGATGCAAATAAATTCAAGCAAGGGTGATGATGCCCACTTCACCCTGCAGCATCCAAGCTGCAAGAGTTAATAAGTTAATAGATATTGGAGAAAATTGTTAAAGCAATCCTCTCCACCCACAAAGTTTGAGCCCTAGACCTAGCCAATATGCCCTAACACACACGCACATGCACACACACACACACATACACACACACACATTCATACAAACTCACACAACTATATCTATAGAAAGCACTGTTTAAAAAAACATAGTACCGGGCTTCCCTGGTGGCGCAGTGGTTGAGGGTCTGCCTGCCGATGCAGGGGACATGGGTTCGTGCCCGGTCTGGGAGGATCCCACATACCGTGGAGCGGCTGGGCCCGTGAGCCATGGCCGCTGAGCCTGCGCGTCCGGAGCCTGTGCTCCGCAACGGGAGAGGCCACAACAGTGAGAGGCCCGCGTACCGCAAAAAAAAAAAAACAAGACATAGTACCAATGAAAATGTACCAAATGGAAATCTAGACTGAAAAATGGGATGAAAAATATAGAGACATCAAATGAGCAAGTAGGTCACATAATGAGCTGTTTGATGGAGCTTGGAAATTTAATGAGCAACTTGAAAAATCATTTAGTTTCTGGTTGGGAAGGAACTTAAAGATCATTTAGTCCAACCCCTTCATTTTTCTAGCTAGGAAAATGGAGATCCAGACTGATGAAGAGACTTGCCCAAGGTCACACTGCTCCTCTGAGACAAATTTTGGACTAAAGTTTTTCCATAATACCCTATCACCTATGATTCCTTCATATGTACTGTTTTCTTGAAAGCTTATTCTTCTTTTACTAATAGGCAAAAGGGAAGGAATCATTTTCATCAAATCAATCAAATCTTATGAATCACAATTTAATTTTTTGACTTAGAATTCACAAGGAAAAAACTCATACAGAAGATTCATTCCCTCCTGCAGCATTAACCTGTTACCTGAAGCCTTCACAAATAATAATGGCAATAATAATTATTATTATGTATTAAATATTTCCCATTCTTTGAGCACAATGCCAGATGTTTTATATTTTGTGCCTTTTTTTTCTTATCAATCTGCATAGTAAACTCACATTGGAAATGAATTTAAGAACTTATGTAACTTGTCCAAGATCATGTGAGTACTAAGTGTCAGACTAGGATTCAGGCCTGAGCAGATTGACAGTACTCTGGAGGGAGAAGCAGACTGAAGCCAGTTGTTTAGGGTATTAAACTGTTAAATAACTTTTTTAAAATATCCTTTGGACCACTCTGACACCTGTTGTGCTTTATTCACCCACCTCTGGTCTCCATATTTCCTGTCTAGCCTTTCCTTTCACCAATCTATATTGTTCACTGCTACCATATTCACCTTCCTGAAGAGTAATTTCTTGGTGTCTCACTCTCAATCCACAACCTTCTGTGGCTCTATTTAATAGTCTATTTAATGCCTTGGTATATAAGACCTCCATAATCTGTCCCAATCTACCTTTCTAACATAAGATCCCACTTCTTCTCTATCAAACCCTTGCTCTTGTCAAACTAGATAACTTCTTATCCTCAATATACACCTTGCCATTTATCCTTCATTCTTCAACACTTACTGAGTGCCTACTACGTGCCTGACATGGCGTTAAACATGGAAAATACAAACATGAAAGAGACTCCCCACTTCCTTAAGGAAGTTTAGACTATTATAGACAGACAAACGTGCAAACAAGTGCCTAACTAAAGCTGGTCAAAGTAGAGTGGGAACCAAGATGAGCTCTGAGTTTTCAGTTTAGAGTTGTGGGGTCTTTTGTTCATTTGCTTTTTTGCCTGACATGCCTCCCACGACCCATACTTCCATCTTCATGTAACTATGGCCCATAGAATCAAGTCCAAATGCCACTTCCTTCATGAAGTCTTGCTCA
This sequence comes from Mesoplodon mirus, assembly GCF_964341445.2. Taxonomy (NCBI): domain Eukaryota; kingdom Metazoa; phylum Chordata; class Mammalia; order Artiodactyla; family Ziphiidae; genus Mesoplodon; species Mesoplodon mirus. The sequence goes on along the minus strand of NC_138983.1, from coordinate 29,123,228 downwards.
TAATCATGTGGATATGTTTCTTCCCCTTTGTGGTGAGTGCCCCCTCCCAAAAAGTAGGGAAAATTCCTAATAAATAAACCAAAAATATATATTTTACTTTTTGCTTTAAAATCTTGAATGTCCATGATCAGGAAGGCAAGAGAAGCAGAAAATAAATTTGCCAAAATTCTGGTGGTGATTACAAGAGCCCTAGTAATTTCAGGCTATGATTCTTTCTAGCTAATTTTACTGACTTTCCTTTCCTTATATACACTTATCTAGGATTAGGGTCTTTTATTGGCTCACAAACAGAGTGGGAAGGGAGCAAAGATGGTAGACGATTTCCTGGTATGAATAGCTAAAAGACAGAAAAGTACTAAAAAGGATATGTGTGTATTGTGGCATCAAAGCTACCTGAAGTGAAATAAACTGGATTGTAGCAATGAAAGGTACAGGAAAATGAAGGCACAGTAGGGTAAACTGCCCTGAAATATAGTCAGGGATGTACTGAAAAAATGCAAAACCAAGCAGTTCCCAAAACCAGCCACTAGGCATCCCAGCTATTCAGTCCTTTAGGACTACGTCTAGGGGAAAAGATGATTAGGAGGCTGTCTCTAGCCAGCCAGCCAGACTGCAGTTATCTGAATAGAAGATGTTACGGAAAAACCTGAACGAACTTTTTGGCCAACCCAGTACATTCCAAACTTAGGCTTCTTGAGCCCAGGGGCCTTCTCAAATTCATTTCATGTTCCACAATGTCTAACACACTCCTGGGCACATAGAAGGTCCTCAGAAATATTTGCTGAATACATGTTAAATAAAAGAACAAACAGGCACTTACATGGTTGTCAACAGCAAATCTAATTCACTGTCATCAATAGTTTTCTAGAGCTTTTCTTTGACTGCAGTATTGGTAGTGCTTCTGAGTTCATCATCCCAGTCAATGCTGCAATAAATCTCTGGACACGTCAAGTTTACAGCACACCCAAGTAAATTGCTCATACCTTTCCTTTATACGGAAAAGGAAGTAAAAGATATTAATGATGAGGTTTGAAGCAACAAGCCAAGGGATGGAATGTTCCAAAAGTATTCCTGGACTTGTACAACTTACAAGGTTTAACAGCCACTATAGACTGGGTTCAGTGCTCAGAACACTGACAAGCAATTACTGCCCAAGGGCTCTGAGTGCTAAGAAGGCCACAACGAAACCACCGCGGGCAGCTTTCTGATCTCCTACTCACTCTATATTTATTGGTCCCCATGGCTTTCTATCCTAAGCCATGAAAACATTTTGTAAAAGAGAATACGATCTGGGGAATTAACTAGACTCTTCCCTGTGCTCAAATAGTAAATCATGAGACTAGATGGCCTACAGACTACCGAATTTCCAGCCCTGGTCAGAGGCTGTGATGCAAAGAACAGTAGATTCTGTACATAAAATAACCGCCAGACAAAGTAATAGATTTTTAGGACTGGAAAGAGCCCTACAATCATCCAAGGACAGCAGTTTTCAAGCTGTTTTCGTCATGAAGTCCTTGTTTCAAATAAAATTGTGCAGACGTTTAGTATAACTGAGTAAGTAAAAGTTATTGCTGGGGAAAGGGTAGGGAAGGCAGTTGAGGCAGAATCTCTAGAGCTTCAGAAAATAGTATTGGAACACAGTCATTCTAATCCACCCCTGATTTTATATATACAAAGCGTCTATGAGAAGAGAAATGACTTTACCTCCACTTTATAGATGAGGATACTGAAGCACAGTTTAAAATCTTTTGTCAAGATTATACAGCTAGTGCATCAGAGCCCCTTTAGAAAACAAATGGCACAGCCAAATTTGGATAAGTTAAAGAGGAGTTAATAAAGAGACGATTTACAAAGGTGTAGGCAGAGTTTCCAAATAAATAAGGGATAGCTCAGTAACCTGGAATTGGTAATTTAGGCTTGAGAAGGGAAGGAGAGAGAACAGTTATAAGAACTTGTAAGGAGAGAATCATGTAGCAAAGGCCACATTAAGAGATGTAATCTATAGTTGAAAGACACAGCCAGGCCTAGGCAACCCTATGGGAGAAAACTAGAGGAATACATATATCATCCTCATTCTCTTCCTTTTTCCAGATCTCCTGCTAGAGCTTCCATTGGCTGAACTAACTAGAAATCAGACAACAGAGGGTCTATCAGTGTATTCCATTTAGATTAGCCTCCTGGAGTAAGGAGTAGGATGGAGAAGAGCAGAGAGTGGATCTGAAGGGACAAACTGAAGTTGTCTGCCATAGTTAGCAGGTGCCAGAGACAGAATTATCCAGATACCTAGTGGGAAAATCTATGTTCTTGATCACAGTGGTGTTTCACATTTCAGGATTTTTTTTTAATCCATAAACTCTTCAGTGACAAAGCTAGTATTGACTATGGTTTCTTCTCTATTACACCACAAACATATGTCTTGTCTCCCATCATTCTATAAATTTATTGAGAATGGTCCCTCCAAATATTCAGCAATATTTCCAACTTCTCAGACAACTTTAATCATGTTCTCTTTTTTTTTTTTTTTTTTTTTCTGCGGTACGCGGGCCTCTCACTGCTGTGGCCTCTCCCGCTGCAGAGCACAGGCCCCGGATGCGCAGGCTCAGCGGCCATGGCTCACAGGCCCAGCCGCTCCGCGGCATGTGGGATCTTCCCGGACCAGGGCACGAACCCATGTCCCCTGCAGCGGCAGGCAGACTCTCAACCACTGCGCCACCAGGGAAGCCCAATCATGTTCTCTTAATATAAATATAGGGTACTATAGTCATCCTAATGTACTTTATAACACTAAAATGACTCCGTGTTTTAATAAATACTTAACTACTACATTTCAATTCATATACCTATTGTATGTCAGTTCATCTTCACCATATGAAATGTTTAATGTTGTAAAGAATGTTTGGCAAATACATGGGAGCCCACTTGCTCAGCCTAATGGTTCTTTTTCTTGCTAAGAACAGACACCAACTTTGGATCCTTCTCAGCACAGTCAACAAAACAACTTCCAAATGATCCGTTAGCACATGAGAGGAAGCTCAACTTTATCTATATATTGAAGAAGAAAAAGAGAGAAAAAGTCAGTGAGAACCTAAGAGCATAAGCCTGAATGCCCCAACACACTGAATGCCATTTGTAAAGAACCCTGATCTGAAGTAGTCACTTTTACAACAGGCAAGAAAAAATAAATATGTGTTGAAACAAAATACCTCTTTGCTCCAGGGAACAAATCTTAGTTAAATCTGAGAATATTCAACATGGGGTAGATAGTTTTAAATTGTTACAAAATGGGGCTTCCCTGGTGGTGCAGTGTTTGAGGGTCCGCCTGCCGAAGCAGGGGACACGGGTTCGTGCCCCGGTCTGGGAAGAACCCACAAGCCATGGAGCGGCTGGGCCCGTGAGCCATGGCCGCTGAGCCTGCGCGTCCGGAGCCTGTGCTCCGCAACGGGAGAGGCCACGACAGTGAGAGGCCACGTACCGCAAAAAAAAAAAAAAAAAAAGTTACAAAATGAATATAATTTCACAATAAAAAACATTTCTAAATATCTGTTGGATGGACAGTTGAACATTCTCTTTGGGTCACACAGGGATATATGCTGCAGGCAACCTGTGGGAGGAATGTTTATACAAGAAGCTATTCTCCCTTCCAGCAAAGAAGAAGAAAGATGTACGCAGAGATGAAAGGAAGAGGAGGTGGGAGGGAAGGGACAGAGTATGAACTTTGCTCAGGAAACAAACTGATGGGAAAGTTCTATGAAACACAGAACAGAAATCCTCTCTCTCTTATACCTCACTTTATTAGATCAGGGTGTTTAGAAATCCTCCAGTGCCTCTCCATGAAACTTGCAGAGTGAAATACAAACTCTTTACGGGGAACAACAAGATCCCACCTGGTCAACTCACTGGCTCTTTCTCCCATTTAATTCCTTGCCTCTCTCTCCCTTGTCTACCACACTCTAATCCCCCTGGTCTGTGTGCACTTCCTTGAATATTCCCAGCTCTTTTCTACCTCAGGACCCCTGCACGCTCCTCTCTGTCTGGAATGCTGCCACCCATCCTACCTCATGACTAGTTCCCACACATTCTTTAGAAATCAGCTTACATAAAGACTTTCTCTGAAGACTTTATTTAAAGTAGGTCCCGTCTGTTATTCCCTAGCTCTGTTCCTTATGTTTGTTACCTTGGTTTTTCTGAACTTTATAGTTGTATCTATTTTATTTATACCCCAATTTGTCTGTTTTTTGCTTGGCCACTGCACTGGGATATGAGTTCTGTAAGAGCAAAAACTATCTCGATTTTGCTCACAGTTATATCCCCAGAGCCTACTACAGTGACAACCACACAATGAGTATTCTATAAATATTTGAGGAATAAATGAATGGCAACTCTTGAGAAAGCTTTTATTTTTTTTCTAGCCTATAAATCTCTTCAATCTTACCTCCAGGTCCTGCAAGTCAAAAGCACATGAAATTTTGTAGAGGTCTGATTTGCAGGTAATAATCACTGAAGCTAATTTGAACACCTGCTTGCTGTGTTTAGACATGCATGTGTATAATTTTAAACCTCACAAAATCCCAATGGATTATTATCAGCCCCATATTACAGATGAATAAAATGAGGATTTGATGGATTTAGCTATTCAAATGGAGAAAAGTCTTAAAATGGCAAGTTCTGGAAATGTCATGATAGGTGATTTTCAAATAACTTTTTCAACATTCCAAGAAACCAAGGTGACCCAGATATGCTCTCTGGGGATCGTTCCTGAGAAACAGCCATGATAGCATAGAAAGAAAATGGGCAGAGTCAAGGACACTAGAATTAGACCTCTTCTCTTCTATTCACTACTTGTATGACAGTAATCTCTTCTCTCTCTTACCTGACCTCAGATTCTTCATTTGTCCAAGGAGGAGTTGGGACTAGATGTGCAACTTAGTGACATAATGTAACTTAGAGACCTGCCACCATGGTTAAGAAATGGCCCCATATAACAAATATGTTCTGGTCAACACTTGTTATTGCTTGTCTTTTTGACGATAGCCATTCTGACTGGTGTGAGGTAGTATCTCATTGTGGTTTTGATTTGCATTTGCCTCATGATTCGTGGTATTGGGCATCATTTCTTGTGTCTGTTTGGCCATCTGTATATCTTCTTTGGAAAAATGCCTATTCAGGTCCTCTGCCCATATTTTAATCAGGTTGTTTGTGGGTTTTTTGATATTAACATGAATAGGTTCTTTATGTATTTTGAATATTAACCCTTTATCTGACATATCCCTTTGACAAATATTTTCTCCCATTCAGTAAGTTGCCTTTTCATGTTGTTGAGGGTTTCCTTTGCTGTGCAAAACTTTTAAGTTTGATTAGGTTCCATTTATTCATTTTTGCTTCTGTTTCCCTTGCCTGAGGAGACATATCCAAAAAATATTGGTAAAACCAATGTCAAAGAGCATACTGCTTATATTTTCTTCTACAAGTTTTATGGCTTCAAGCCTTACATTTAGATTTTGTAATAACTTTGTATGGAGTAGAATCTATAAAAATATCAACTTGTTACATTGTATACCTGAAACTGATATAATATTGTAAGTCCACTATTCTTTAATAAAAACAGAAAAAAATTTTAAAAATATGTTCCAGCATGATATTGATTGCCAGGAACCATGCTTTCTGAAAACTGTTCCTTGATAGGTAATAAGAGATCACAATATTGCATTTTGAGTGTAGGGAATTTAAAATTAATGCTGACAGGCAAGAGGAGTTAGTAGCTGGGATTAAAGTGGTGGTAGTAGAGTTGAGAATGGAAAGATTCAGGAATATGTTTGAGTCAACAGAGAACTGAGTGAAAAGAACTCAATTTAAATTCAATTTAAATAAACAAGAGAGATGTTTGTTTTGTATCTCAAACCTTAATTAGAAAAAATGTAATATAACATCATCAAAAATAAAGTTAACATACTGAAAAAATTAATGCCAGCATGTTTCCACATTCAACAGAAAGCTGTGGATATTTGGGGAACAATATGGGAACGAGAGATTTCTCACCCATAAAATGAAGTAGTTGAAGCAGATACTCCTTTAGACCTTCTCAGGACCTCAATAATTCTCTGATTCTGAATTTCATAAGCGCTTACTGAGAATTTCACATGGACTTCATCCCATCATGGGCAGAACAAGTCATACAAAATAAAAAAACGTCATCCCTGCCCTCAAAGGGATTCTAATCTAACACTATAGATCAAATTGATAAAAACAAAATATGTAATTCCAATTTCAATTCATCCTTATTTTATTATATCAATCAAAACATACTTATTAGAAGCCTGATTTTTTGCCATAAAATGGCAAGTTTTAGGATTTTTAAGACATTATATGTAGTAATATCTTGGGGTAAAAAGATAAAAGTACATGATTGTTTTTATTATGTTGACCAGATAACATGAACTTAAAACATTTTAATAGGAACTGGTTTAGAATGTAATTGGAAAGTTATTTTTGCAGGAAATAGAAGTCTCTGATGATGGGCATAATGACAACAATGGAAAAGAAAAGAAAAGAAAAAAATGACAGGTGTAGAAGAGTGAGAAAATGGATACAAACGTTATTAGGATTAAAATGTCAAACATTACCTAAACCCAAAGGATCATCACAATAGTGATGCTGACTGGGGATAAGTATTAAATATGAGGGAAAATTGAAAGATAAATTTCCTCCAAATATATAATATATATATAGTAAGATGGACAGCAGCATCAATAATTGCTAGGAGGCAGATTATCCTCAGAAATTTCCCTTTTCATGAACTAGTGCTCATAAAATCTGAAAACTCTGCTGGAATTATCCCTTCAGAAATACATTTCTCTTTGTTAACAGGCTGCTAGCAAAATCAAGATTTTGAAAAATAATTGAATTAATGAAGACAAAGATAAATATTAACATTTAAAATATTCCCAGGATCTTAGTGTAAATATAATACATATTTAAATCAGGCTCTTAAAAGATCAAATAGATGAACTGGGTTAATTAGAATCTAACTTCTAAAATGAGGGAAGAAAAGCCTAATCCATTATCATCATATGACATGAATTCTCATATCATGAGTAAAAAGTAATCTTCTTTTGAGAAGAATTTCCCAGGTATTTTAATTTTTATAGAAAACATTTTACCCACATGGAAAAAATATAAGATGTCAACAAAGTAGAGGTAACTTAAAATTGTATGTACAAAGGAAAGAAACAAATGCATGAAAAATTGTTCATTCATTCATTCAAAAAATATTTATTGAGCATTTCTATGTGTCGGTACTGTGTTCAGTGATGATATAAAATACAAAATATATACCTCATGGATTTCAAGATCCCAAGGAATTTACCCTGAGGACTAGGGGTATGGCAAATAAATGTACAAATAAACATTAAAAGGCAATCGAACTGTATCCCATAATAATAATACAGACAGTCAGGTTTATAGGAGATCTGAGTTAGTGATCAGTTTAGGTGATTGGAGATGGCCACCAAATTAAGTAGTAAATGGGGTCAATATTGAAGGATAGGTGACTTTTCAGACGTTTGGGGAAGGATAGAAGTAATAAAGTTGTTAACATGAGAAACTGACACAAGAGACAGAAAAGGTATATAAGAGTCAGGAGTTGGAAAGCTTTGATTGCTACAGTAAATATTTTATGCTTACATTTATGGGCAGTGGTGCACCAATGTCACTGTTTCCAGCATATACATGGCATAAAATCATAGACTCATAAATCTTTTGGAGGTTGGTGAGGAGCAGGGGATGGGATAGGAAGTGTTGAAAAGAATAACACAGGATGCCATTCCCTCCTTCCTTGTCCATGGCAGAATTCCATAATTAACCACTGGACTCTGTCCCATTTATTCTGCATGACTCCAAAATACCATCTCAACACAATATTCCAAGAAGCCATTGCTGATCTCACCGAGTTAAATGTGAAGTTTGAATCTTCATCCAGTATTTTGTTGTTTTTATTTACTCTCCCACATCTCATATTCAACCATTTGACCTGAACAAGTTATCAAACCAGACTCTATGCTAGGTGCTAGTGAAGAAGAAAGTAGACCCAAACTAAAATCAATACTGAGTTTAGGAAAGTTAGAAGGAAAGAGTAATTTATATTCACTGAGATAGTGTCAGCTTTGGGAGTAAATAATCTTTATGCTCTTCTATATAATGTTGTCTTTTGGAGTACATAGTATCTGAATTATGGTGATAGTGGTGGGCCTAGAAAGAGAAGTAGAGATGAGATTAATCACAGATCTGTCTCCAAAGTACTAACTGGATTTCTGTTATCCACTTTCATGTGACGTATGATCCAGGCATCATAAAATTTTCCCTAAACATGCCATGCTTCCTCATGCCTTTATATGGGTTATTCCCCTCATCTGAACATCTCCTCTGCTTTCTTCACTCTTTGGTGAACTGCCTGCCCATCAAACCTAAATCAATATCATATCTTCCAGGAAGCTTTATTCAACAGTCACTCCTTGCTGCTTCCATGATATTTGAAACCTCTATTTTAGCACTTATCAACTATGTTTATTCACTTGTCTTCTTGTTCTTCAGGTCTAAAGTGATCTTTATCTTCATACTGCTATACTCAACAGAGTGCCCACCACCCAGCAGGGTGTTCAAAAGTATGATTTGATTGAATAAATAAATGCTTGAGTTGAACAGAGTATATGATATAGGGTTTTCACCACATTTGTTTTTTCATGTTTCCTAATGCTCATATTATAAGCTTAAACATAAAGAGTTTAAAGACATCGCTTGGTGGGGCTTCTAAAATATTGCAGCAGCTATAAGGAACCCAGATCAAAATGACAGATTTCTTGTGACTGATACGCAAAACAAGCAAAACTGAGAATTGATGTATGAGTTCCTGTATTTGAAAAAAACTATGTTTAGCTTGGAAGATTAGCATCCCCCTTGAAACACAAGTCTCAAACACATCTTCCTTTTTTAAATTTATTTATTTTACTTATTTATTTTTGGCTGCGTTGGGTCTTTGTTGCTGCACGCGGGCTTTCTCTAGTTGCTGCGAGCAGGAGCTACTCTTCGTTGTGGTGTGCAGGCTTCTCATTGCGGTGGCTTCTCTTGTTGCAGAGCATGGGCTCTAGATGCACGGGCTTCAGTAGTTGTGGCACATGGGCTCAACAGTTGTGGCACGCAGGCTGTAGAGCACAGGCTCAGTAGTTGTGGTGCATGGACTTAATTGCTCCACTGCATGTGGGATCTTCCTGGACCAGGGCTTGAACCCAAGTCCCCTGTGCTGGCAGGTGGATTCTTAACGACTGCACCACCAGGGAAGCCCTCAAACACATCTCTTTAAAGAACCTATTCTTCTAGATGTTTACTGGTTTGTGAACTGTTTTCACTTTCTGTATCTTTTTGGCCATATCATCCCAGGGTCGTTCAACATTGTGATGAGCAGAGATAAACAGTTCTAGAATATTGCCTCTGAACTCATGAGACATCACTGTACTGGGCCTGTACTCATGAAGGTTAGTGACAGTAAGAGGGAAAACTTCAAGCCACAGTGAAGGTTTCATAGAAAGTCTCAAGTTCCACTTCAAATAATTTCAACATCCTTCAGCTTGGCAGTCATTCTTGATGGCCTTGACACATTTAATAAGAACCTACCATGATGCAGTACATTGCTGAAATTTTTATTCACAATTATGTGAAAGGGTTACAGCATTATCTCTATTTTAAAGGTGAGGGAATTCCCTGGCAGTCCAGTGGTTAGGACTCTGTGCTTCCATTGAAGGGGGCACGGATTCGATCCCTGGTGGGAGAACTAAAGCCACATGCCATGTGGCATGGTCAAAAATAAATAAATAAATAAATAAATAAATAAATAAATAAATAAAAGATGACCAAATTGATATTCAATAAGCTAAGCTTATTGCTGCTCAAGATTTTCAATCACAAAATGGTGGAACCTAGACTTGAACCCAACATCATAAGAAACTACCAGCTAGAAATCACGACTATTTTCTAGGGAATTATTATTGCTAGATAGCATTACTGTTATTACCACTAGATTCAAAGGTCTGTTTCTTTGCTGATTGGGCTCCCATGTACCCAATCAACAAACAATGAAAACTGTAATAATCCTAGAAAAAATTAGGACAAAGTCTCTTTCCTAATGCCCAATGAGAAAACTACAGAGTACTAATAAATGTGAAAAAGGACACAAGCAAATTAATGTTCAAATAAGATTTTTGGTTTTCAAATAAGCAAAAATTTAAGATTGATATTTAGAGAAGTTATAAAAGGAAATATACTCTTACATTTTTAGTGTGAATAAATGGTTCCAACATTTTTAGAGGATGATTTGACAGTACGCATCAAACTTTAAATGGGTAGACTCTTTGACTAACACATTCCAGTCTTCAGAATCTTTCCTACAGAAATGTTTGCACAGCTGTATGTCTTCTTTGGTGAAATATCTGTTCATTGCAGCACTATTTATAGTAGACAGGACATGGAAGCAACCTAAATGTCCATCGACAGATGAATGGATAAAGAAGATGTGGTACATATGTACAGTGGAATATTATTCAGCCATAAAAAGAAATGAAACTGAGTTATTTGTAATGAGGTGAATGGACCTAGAGTCTGTCATACAGAGTGAAGTCAGAAAAAGAAAAACAAATACTGTATGCTAATGCATATATATGGAATCTGAAAAAAATGGTACTGATGAACCTAGTGGCAGGGAAGCAATAAAGATGCAGACACAGAGAATGGACTTGAGGACACAGGGTGGGGGAGGGGAAAGGTGGGCCGAAGTGAGAGAAGCATCGACATATATACACTACCGAATGTAAAATAGATAGCTAGTGGGAAGCAGCAGCATAGCACAGGGAGATAAGATCCATGCTCTGCAACAACCTAAAGGGGTGGGATAGGGAGGGTGGGAGAGAGGTTCAAGAGGGAGGGGATATGGGGATATATGTATGCATATGGTTGATTCACTTTGTGGTACAACAGAAACTAACACAGCATTGTGAAGCAATTATACTCCAATAAAGATGTATAAAAAAATGTTTGCACACATTCCCAAAGGCTTACATACAAGAATGTTTGCTGGAGCACTATTTATAATAATGAGAAAATAGAAATAACCAAAACACCCGTCAGTAGAAGACTTGTGAAAGACATCATGGTGCCTTCATATTATGGAATATTACAGAGCTGTTTGAAATATGAGGTGGATATGTGTCACTAACATAGAATGAAGAAAATAATATTAGTGAGAGAAAAAGCTGTAGAACAAATGCTTAATATGGCATAACACATATGCACCCAAATACACACACTCACACTCATGCACACACACTCACATGCCTGCATGCACAAACTAAAAGAGCACACATCAAAATGTTTAATGGTAGATGTCTCTGGGAAACTGAATTGGCATTAAATTGGAATAGATGAGGAAAAAAACCTTATACTTTTAATATATATTTTTGTGTTTTTGTATTTTTAACCATTAACATGTATGACTTGTGCAAAAAATTTTTTTTAAATTTTTTTAATTAAAAATGTTTTAATTAAAAGTTTTAGAAGCATAAAAGCAATTCCTCCTTATCTTTGCTTCACAGTTGACACCACACATTGCCATCTATCATCTGACTTTAACCTTCCAACCACCCTGCAGTGAAGGTATTAGCCCTCTTTTATGGATGAGTATAAACCCAGAAAGAATGGTGATTTGCCCAGGGTCACAGGTTTCTGTTAGAAATCTCCAGTAGTCTGCCTGAAGTTGTGGTTCTGAACCTACCTCTATAAACCTACCTACAGCCTGCAAAAGCCAGTCCACACAAGCCAACTGAGGGAAAATCATGCCTTTCTAGTCAAGTACCCAACCCATAGCAAGAGCACTGTCAGTTATGGCTACTTTCAGTTCTAAAGACAATGAAATAGATGTTCCATCAACCTTGCCCCCTGCCCAAAAAAAGTTCTTTCAGAGAAAATAATATCCTTTTAAAATTAATAACTCCAAAAAAATGATTAAGCTGATGTTCTATGGGCAACTAAGACAGTCTTCCCTCCCTCCCTCCCCCTTCCTTCCTTCCTTCCTTCCTTTCTTTCACTGGGAGCCTTAAAATGGCACTAGTGCTCTGGGCAGAATTAGTTTTTACAGAGGATAAGGATCTACTTTTGCTGCCTCTGTTTCTGTCTGTGCAGTTGAGTGAGTGAATCCATGCCTCAAAACATCAAATTCCAGCCCCGTCACATACTGGATGTATGACTTGATAAGACTCATCCTTTACTTCTCCTCAGTTTCCTCATCTGTTAAATGAGGAGAACAACAGCCCACGTCATGGGGTGTTGTGAGGAGTAGGTGAGAGAGGCCACGACGCTCTTATAGCACAGGGATACATCACATGCCAACTCAACAAGTGTGTTAATAGCTCTTAATATTATTAATGAAAGTATTGTACTGCTAATATAGAGTAGCTATCATTGTCATTATTGTATTCTAATGTGCCCAAATGCTTTTAAACCTTTAAACATTTGGAGATACTCTGTCTATTTATTAAAATTTTCCCTGACTTCATTGTAATGTGGGTCTCTTTAATTCAACAGATATCTCCCCTATACTTAAGAATCAGGTCCTGACTCTCAGCAAGGAGATTCTGGGTTAGGGAAACTAAACATTCTATTTTTTTTAACTTCAAGACTCTAAAATGATGCATAATATTTCTAAAATATTTGGCATATGCATTATTGGACTCCAAAACCTGCCTTTGGAATTGCTAACTGAAGATCCCCACCTATATATCCCCTGGCACCTCAAACTCAGTATGTCCAAAAGAGATTCACCATCTTCCTTCTCAAACATTACCTTTCCCCCAGTTTCCCCTTCTAGCCAATGGCATAAACGTGTTCCTAATAATCCAGACTTGAACCTGAAATTATAATTGATGCTTCCCCTATCAGCCCCAAGAAGTCATATGCAAAATCTTGTAAATTCTGTTACTTGATATTTCTCTCATCTACCCTATCACCTCTCCATTCCTATCCCACTACTTTACTTCAGAACTTCAATGCTTTTTGTCTGAACTATTGCCATAGCTTTTTCCCATTCTCCCCAACTCTACATTCCTTGTGCACTGCATTTTATTTCACTGTCCAGTTGCTCTTTTGGAAGCATGAAAGTTATAATGCCCCTCTCCTGTACAAAACCAGCCTCCTCCTCCCCCTTGCCAACTGTCTTACAAATTCAGGCTCTAAACTTACATTCTAGTTTATACCATTTCCTAGAACTATTCTTCAGACAAAGAATATAATGTCCCACAAACTTAGGAATGGTTCTCTACCTCTGGATCTTTGTTATAATTCCCTCAGCCTGGAACTATCGTTCCATGCCCATTCTCCAAAACCTACCGAACACTCATGGTCTAGCCTAGTGCCACCCTGACCCCCAAAGCCAGAGGTAAACTTTTCTTATTCTAACCTCCCAGAAAACTTGCCTGAATTTTTTCAACAAATATTGCTTTCATCGTATTATAATTATTTAAATATGTTTTTCTCCTAAATGAGAATACAAGATCCTATAAGGCACATCCATGAATGTTTCATTTTGGTATCCCCATGCTATCTAAAACAGTGGGTACTCAACAAACAGAGCACTTCAATTTTTGAATGGCTTAAACTGGGAATACTAGCTACAGTATGACCTCTCCCAATATTACCTTCTTTGCTTTACAGATTCAGGGACATTAACACCACTTTTGGATGAATCACTTCTGTGTTTCTCAATCGTTCTTAACCTAAACCCTCTTTTGATACGTGAAAATCTGATATGTCACATGCAATATGACATTCCTTTACTCAACACTCACCCTAGCATTCCAACACCTATCAATATCTAAGAACAGAACATGTGGTTAAGCTTTGCTTTCTATAGCTTGTATTATGTATGACACAATAACTTAGTTTTCTCTCCCAATTATGAAAATATTGTTTTCAGTACGTTCTGAATGTCCCTTAGGTTGAAAAATCGCTATTACAGTCAGTTTTCATATACAAATATTGAACATTAATGATGATTCTTGCCTTGGCCTTGGATGGTCATAGGCTTATACATTCTCACTTAGCGTACTTGCAGAAATGTGCTCTCACCCTATTGATTTGGCCTGGTATACACTTCTGACTTTTATTTCCCTTTCATAACAGTGCAACAACAGCAGAATTTAATCGCACTGATGACTAGAGATCCTTTGTGGATTTTATGAATTAGTGATAAAGTGGAACAAATCTGTAAAATAAAGGAAAATGCCTCATCAAATTTATTCATTTATTTTGACAAGAGCAATTTTGTTTTAATTACTTATGATAGCAACTCAGTAAATGTGCTGTAGCATGTTTTCCCAAATTAATTAGGCCCCCTTTTCCCACCAAGGCCTTCTTCTTAGACAAGAAAAAGAAAAGAGAGGGAAAAAACACAAATTTAGTCATTTTTAGGACTTCAGGAGAATACATGAAAATTTTTCAAAAGACAGTCTCTGTTCCTTTTGAATATATATTCTATAAGCTCATTTGGAGAGAAAATTAGGTATTGCTTTTATAAGATAAATTTGGATATGAATTGAACTTGGAGCTGAATTTGCTTTTCTATTTGAAAAGTGTTTTGAAATGTGCTCTAAGAGAAAATAGTTTCAACTAAAACGTTTTTACTAATTCATAGAATTTCAGGACTAAAATCAATTTAAAAATTGTCTAATCTGATATATTAATAGATGCAATATTTTGTGTTTTACACCCCATGTACCTCCTTATGGAAGAACTGAATCCCACCACAGTTGAAATGAAGACTTTTGGTTCTGTTAAGAACATCTAATTTTTTTGACTGGCTCCATATTAATACATTGGAGGAAGTGTAACATATCAGTTAAGAGAAAGGACCCTGAAGGCCAACTAACTGGGATCATATCCCATTTTCACCATCTCCCACCCATATGACCTCGAACAAGTTCTGAACCTCTGCCTATGATGTTTTTTAAATGCAGATAATAATAATATATTCCTCATTATATTGTTCTGAGGATAAAATGACATAATGCACATAGAGTGCTTTACACAGTGTCTGGCATATAACAAGCATTAATATATGTAAACTATTTTTAGGAAGTTGATAACCACACACTGTTGCCTTAAGGAGCAGCTTGATCCAAGCATAGAACTTAGAATATAATTTCTACTAACATGGATCCACTCACTGAGTCAGAGCAAATTAATGAAGTCTCTCAGTACCCTTATTTCTCACCCCTCAAAATGGGGTTTAGTGGCTAACCAAGAATAAAAATCTACACTAGATGAATTTAGGTCCATCATAAATGTTCAGGACTCTATCTTACAGCATGTAATCGCAATATCCATTATCTTTATTTTGTGCATAGAGTAAAATACATCTTCCTAGCTGGGGAATCATAGCATTCTTTAACTCATTAAAGCCGTTCTCTGACCTTAGAAAAAAGATGTTTACGTGACTGAGTTTTGTGTTTCAATTAACACAGTGGCACTGATTCACATGTACTGCAAACATTTTTTTAAGTAGCACCTTAGCAAACTCAATTAAGATTCATGGCTAAAGTTCCACACTCTAATGTTACTTTTCCATCATACTCTTGGAGCAAACAGAAGACAACCATATTATGGGTTGACCACAGGCACCAATTACATATGCATGATAAACTGCCTGGCATCAAGTTGTATTGTGAAAACACCTTCCTGTTTACATAAAGTATTATATAATGATACTTAAAACTCTCTTTTATTTCTCTTTAAGGCAAAAAAAAACTCCCATTTTGTTCACAAGTGGTAATGGTTTCTGGATAACTGAAAGTTGATTCTGCAAGTGGATAATCCATTTGTCTTAACTCTCATTTTCAGTGCTGCCTAAGAAACATATTCAAGGAGATTATGTATCTGTTTCTGACAAACTAAAAAAGAAAGGAATTGTATTTACATTTTAAAAGTAAGATTTAAAAACCTGAGCAAACTCAAATAACCAACACTTTATTTCAATCACTAATTTAGCACTTATTTTGACTGAATTGATGCTTTTGATTCTTTCTTCTCCCCCTTCCCCACCATAAATAATTTTGATCGACATATTCCCTTCAATTATTTTATGTTATAGACCTTGCTTACTGTCTTTGTCTGATTTTATGACTACTTACAGCCCAAAGACAAATACACATGATTTGGGGATTCCACAATCAATATACTTGCTCTGCAGGGAGCCCAGCGCAGGGTATTCAGGGAGAGAAATATAAAATACATGGTCCCTGCTCTCAAAAAGGATTAGCCACCATGCTACGATCTCTTCTCCCCCATGCATTAGACAATACGATTTGTATAAGGCTACATGAAACAAATTTCTCCATTTTTTCTGCCTGGTAATCTACATTCTCATCTTTTGTAATACATAAATGAGAAAACAATATTCTGTACACATATTTGAATTAGCTTTTTTATTTTCTTCAAATGCAGTGTCATAATTATACAGCAACAGGTGCTAAATTTACAGTAGTACAATTATGATAGATTTTGCATTCTTATATTATATAGCTATGATACATACCTTCTTACAGCAGCCAGAGCCAGCCATCTAAATTTATGAAGAGGTGGACACAAAGTAGCCCAAGAGATTATATACAACTCAGAAATGGGGGAGAGCTCATCCAGTTTTCTATCCTGACTTTCTACTATCAAGTTAGAAAAGCTCTTATTTGGATTTATATGGGGAACAAGAAAACAAAACAAAGCAAAACAATATACACTACCACCAATACAAGAACATATATACTAGAATATGCACAAGTACCCAGGATATTTTGTCACCCTAAAAATTGTAGTTTATAGTTGAGTAAATCACTAGATAATTTTGTATCTGTTTTTTCCCCACATTGGGTGTCTATGTTATGTTGAATCTCCTCTGCTCCAACAAACTGAGTGTAACGCATGAAAGAAGAATCTTGATTGTTATTATTATTAGTGCTTATTATACAATTCTAGGAATATACTAAAATCATGATTCAGACTCAATTAATTTAAAATGTTTGACATGACCAAGGATTAGACTAAAGGTTAACTTGTCACAGTAAAGAAAGTGTTTGTAATCAAAACTGCAGAAAATATGTTTAACCCACTGAAGACAAAAGACTTTTACTGACTCCATCAATTGTTTGCAAACAGGAATTTCTAATTACAAATAAATCTTAACTAATTCACTATAACAGGCCCTCCATTACAAAGAATTTGTCAGCAAGGAGTTTGAAGAGTAATCAATCTAAGCACTGAGAAGGGACTTAAAGGAATAACATTGCATTTATTTTTAGCACAATCCAGATATTTTGCTGGAATCTCAGCCCAGTTACTCTGAGTACACAGCCTAAAAAGCAATTGTAGTACTAAAAAAATAATAAAATGACATTTGAGGCAAATCGGTTTTATAATAGCTTTAACCAATATTTAAGTATTTGACAGTGGATGCTAACCAAATCACAGAGTGCAAAGATCATCTGTTGACAATGTGCTTTCAGCATAACCCAATCAATGCCTTATCAGCTCTGCTCCTGTGAGGATATTTCCCTTCCCATGACCAGCATGCACATCAGTAATCAATTGTGTCACTCTTTTCCATCAAGCTCAGACCATAGCCTTGGAATCTTTCTACAGACATCAACTGAAGAAGAAATGAATGGAGTTAGTCCAAGATATGAATCTTGTTACTCCAGCCTTAGATTAAACAATGATAACCCTTTCTGAATTGCTGATAAACTTTCATACAGAGACTCAGTTAACTCTTTGTTCTAAACTGGGTGCATGAGTATTGAAATGGTTAGAGGGGTTACATGAGTAGGTCTAACTAAGCATTCTCAATGTGTATTTACCATTCAAAGTTATTGTTTACAGAACAGAGATCCAAACTCTCCCACCTCAGACTTCTCAAATACACCATGGAATACTTCAGACACACACAGCAAGTGTCAAAGAACAGAGCTTTTTGCTATTTTATTCTCAATCTATGAATGGGTGTACCCCTCATAGCCAGGAAAAAAAATTATAAGAAAAAAATAAAGAGCATGTAAGTCATATATAAGTGTATTATCTGGCTTGCATAAAAACTACTTCCAGCTCAAACTTCCAGTCCTGTGGAGGAAATGCCTTTCTAATCAGCTCACCTCCGGGATCCAGGTAGCAGAGACCATTTTAACACTTTTCACCCAGGAATGCCCTTAAGCACTCAAAGTGTGTTCCAGAGGTCAGTAGCATCAGTATCATTTGGGAGCTTGTTAGAAATGCAAAATCACTGCCCCCGTTGAGACTAACTGAATCAAATTCTGCATATTAACAGGCTATCCAACAAATTTGCATGCACATTAAAGTTTTAGAAGCACTTATCTAGACTCTTAGAAGCCCAGACACAAGAGAGATGTTACAGAATTTTCATACAAATTTTCAAAAATTCTCTTTTCTAGATTCTGTAAACAGTATGGACCAAATTCTGTTCTGTGGAATGAAAATCCAATGAGATTCTCTGAAAAGAAATAAAAGAGATGGCAGGGGAGTGGCGGGGGATTATGTTTAAACATATGAAAGTCCACACATCAACCTTTTGGAAATTCACTATATACATTACCATATTGGAGGCTCTAAAAAGTACCATCACAAAGAAACTAGTTTCACTTTAACTCAATCTTTCAAAAATGACCCCTTTTTTCAACTCATAGCTATTAACTGCTTATGAGACCCTTTGGGAAAACCACTAGAGACCAATTTCCGGCAGCCCACAAAAGTATGCATCACATGAAAGCCTCCTACTACTTCATCTTTAGGATCCATACTATTCAAAGATGAAGGTATAGTGAAGTCCTTTTGGTATATCTGAAAATTGAAAAAGTAAAAGAAAAATGAAAATCTTGGCTAGGGCCCCAGAACAACCTATATCAAAGTGAATTTTTGCTATGTAAGACTGTAAGACAAGACTATGTAAGACAAGCTCCTGTATATCTGCCTGGAGTCAAAGTACAGATAAAGATCTAGAGCTGGAAACTGACCCACGTCAAAAAAGCAGAACATCCTAAAAACATAATAATAAAAGATTCTGACGCTCTCAGCCTCATGCTTTAGAGTTAGTTCTTAGAGTGATCTTACTGCTCAAGATGATTCACAAATACTAAGAGTTCTGTCCTTATCTATATGAGTATCTTTATAGATTCACAGTAAAAACATCACTGCTCCCTGAAAACTGTAATCAATAAATTAGTCAAATGTAGGGTACTACGAACACTCAAATGAACTAACCATTGAGTACCACCTCAATCTATACATTTAAGGAAAGCAGAAAGAGCTGAAGACAGGGTGAAACAACATGTGAATGAGAAAGCTGGGTGATAACGGGATAGAGAAAAGCACTCCCAGTCCTCATACTCCCCACCCAAGTCTTCCACCACCACACATGTCACAACCTGGTGACATGGACCCACACATATTCTTGTCAAGTTCTCAACATTTCCATATCTTCCAAAAGATGTTTCAAGTGGCTTCTAAAATTTCACAAAGCCCCAATATTTTGTTGAGTTTTACTTTTATCTTCTGGACAGTTAGCCTAAGGCAAAACTTCAACTAGTTGTAGAGAGGAGCCAGAGCCTCCAGAGAAACCTACTCTGTAACCCGTGCATCACTAATCTACCCACTCGGATGAGCAACACCTGGTAATAAGATTAAAGGTAGAGCCCCTTCTCTCTCCACAAACCCCTACTTGTTCGATCCCAAATGCAAAGAGAGGAACAAAATAATGCCACAGGCTCCTGCCTGGGGAGGCAGATGTTGCCCCTCTGAATCATTATCACCAAGATCTTAGAGACTGTGATTCTTCTTAAGGGTGGAGGATCCCCAGCCAAGAATGGAGGACCAAGCCACATCAGCAAACAATTGTTTGATCCCAGACCAAAGTTAATAGAGCCCTTGGATATGTTTTATTATGAACCAGGAATAAACAACCATACAGCCACTTATCAGAACATTCCCCCAAATCTAAATACATCCTCCTATATCATGATTGTTATTAACAGCTATTAATAATTAAGAACTCTTAATACCTTATATTCTAATCAGATTTATCCACCTTGGGGCCAAAATTTCAGTGCTGCAAATTAAAGGACACTAAACTATTTTTTTTGTAACTGAGATCCAAAGAGGAGGAAAGGGTCCACTTAATAGTAACAAAGGTATAGCAACCAATCAGGTTTGAGCTATACACACAACACACACACACACACACACACACACACACACACACATATATATGATATAATAGCCCCCAAATTGGATCCTACATCATACAATATGTTCCAACTTTTGATTCAGAAAATACTATCACTTGAACATTAACTAGAGTTAAAGTATGTGAAGTATCAATATCTGGAGTCAAATTTGGTAGAGGTTGGGAGCTTCCCTGGTGGCGTGGTGGTTGAGAGTCCGCCTGCCGATGCAGGGGACAGGGGTTTGTGCCCCGGTCCGGGAGGATCCCATGTGCCACAGAGCAGCTGGGCGCGTGAGCCATGGCTGCTGAGCCTGCGAGGCCGGAGCCTGTGCTCTGCAATGGGAGAGGCCACAACAGTGAGAGGCCTGCGTACCGCAAAAAAATAAAAAATAAAAAAAATTTGGTAGAGGTTACATGACTTTGGAGATAAATAAGAAAGAAAAGCCACATTTGGGACTCTCAATCTAGTTCAAGATGTAAGTCACTAGAAGGCAGTACCTCCAAATAGCTTCTCGGTAGCCTGTGCAAAATGAGTCAATTTTCTAAATCAGGTCTTCAGTGAAGTGCAGAGGCCAATGGAGGTTGCACTGCTTTTAAGAGGGACTATGAAGCAGAGAGCACAAATGGAAGCAGCTGTGTGGGCAACAGTGGAGAGGATTTCCAGCATCACACATCTAAAAGAAAAACAAATCTGACAATTGCTGTTTTTCTCTGAAAGAAAATCTTGATTCCAAGGGTCATGAATAATTCCCTTCAAGGGCTCCCCAAAAAACTCGCTTAGATCTCTGCCAACCAACCACATGAAATTACTCTAATTGGATCCATCTTACTATCAGAAGTTATTTCAGGGGAAAAATGACTTGTCTCTTAAAAACAAATAAAATTATTCTATTTATATTACATATAACTCTGAAAAGTGTAAAAGCATCAGCCCAGACAGAGTGCCCTTGCAAGAAAGGATATTAATCCTTGATGATATATGAGCACAGCCAGAAGTCAGATCTAAAGAGATAAAGCTGGAAAACCCGAGCACTGGATAATGCACAAGATATGGCACAGAAAGCAAGCTAGTGCGAGATCAACCAGGAGACAGAGCACAAATCACAGGGCCTGTATCCTGACATGTCTAAATTCTCTCTCTTTTTTAAGGGCCAGCTAAGCTGACATGAAAACACTCCAAGAAGCCCTCTCTGAACCCCATAACATAGTTCATCTCTGAACTCCAACAGCTCTTTATCTGGACCTCTCTCACGCCACTTATCACTTTTGTCTTGTATTACAGTTATTTATAGATAGCTCACCTCTCCTACTAGGCTGTGAGCTCTTTGAAGATGGAAACTAACATTTATAAAGCACCTGCTCTGCATGAGGTACTGTATTTGGTGTTTTCACATGCATTACCTCAGTTTAATCCCTGTAACCCCCCTGGGAGATAGGTCTCATTTTCCCACTTTTGGAAGTTTAAAGCAGTTAAGTATTTGCTCACAGTCTGACTTTTACTAAGGGCTAGAAAGAAAATAGGAACTAAAGTTGAATCCAAAGTTGATGGCTTTCCCATTATAAAAAGTTGTGTCTAATTCATCTTGATATCCCCAGCATGGTTCTTTGAACACAGGAGATGTTCAATAAACCCTTGCTTATTTGGTTAGGTAATGTCTACTAAATACAAATGAGAAGATCAGTTGTCTATCTTTCAGGTCATCTTCTAAAATGCAGCCCAGAAAATAAAACAGCATCAAAATGACTAAATGTATCCTCTGTAGACTGTAAAAATTCAAACTTCAGAAAGAGTATAAAAGAAAAATGAAATAGAGGCAGCAAGCCAGTTTCTAATTTATTTTATCCTTGGGTGAGCTTCATAAGAACCATATATATTGTACATAAGAACACACTGTTCCAATTGACTATAGCATCCTGGTACACTACACAGATGAAACGTAGGAAATTAAATGGTACTGTGAGTTTTCTAAACAGTCCATTAAATAGTCAATCTAAACAAGCAATAGTATAGCTCTAATCATGCCCACTTTTCATAAAAATCAATTGTTTACCTTTTTAGTATGGAATTTTCTTAATTGTGGCCTGAATGAGAAGTATTCACAAAGATCATATTTTTCCCCTCTGAAGAGGAAGAATTCTGGGCTTCACAATTTCGACTGGAGCCACAGTTATACATTTTATAAGCTTCTTGGGAGCACCTTAAGTATTTTTCCCTTTAAAGAAAAAAGTCACGGGCTTCCCTGGTGGCGCAGTGGTTGAGAGTCCACCTGCCGATGCAGGGGACACGGGTTCGTGCCCCGGTCCGGGAAGATCCCACATGCCGCGGAGCGGCTGGGCCCGTGAGCCATGGCCATTGAGCCTGCGCGTCCGAAGCCTGCGCTCCACAACGGGAGAGGCCACAACAGTGAGAGGCCCGCGTACCGCAAAAAAAAAAAAAAAAAAAAAAAAAAAAAAAAAAGTCACTGAACTAATTTTGAAGTATCCAGCTCTTTTGTTAAATGTGTCAAAAATGAAGTCCAAGAGGATAAACTACCTTCAGATTTCAAAGTGGCTTCAAATTCCAAAGTGGCTTCAAATTCAGTCTAAAACTACTATTTGGAATTTTATAATATGGCTTCTTAATAAAAAAAAAGTAATTAATTGGCCAATGGGCACAGTTTTAAGAAATGCTGCATACAAACTGGAAAAGTCATCTGATTAGAGATTCAAGACCTGGGTTTTAGTCCCAGGTAGTATAATCCTTGTCTACTATGTTTTAGTTTCCTCATCTCTAAAATGACTGATCTAATGTACTTTTTAGATCTCAAGTTCTTTGATTCTGCTCAACAGGTAATGGTCATGGTTTTCACTAGACCTTCCATCAGGCACAATAATGGACCCCAAATACATTCACATCCTGATTCCCAGAACTTGTGAGAAAGACTTTGTAGATGTGATTCAGTTAAAGATTTTGAGATGGGAGATTATCCTGGATTATCCAGATGGGCCCAGTGCAATCACAAGGATACTTGTAAGCACGAGTTGAAAGGGTCAGAGTAAGAGAAGGAGATGTGAAGTGGAGGTTGGAGTGATGTGACTGCTGGCTTTGAAGATGGAAGAGGGCCAGGAGCCTAGGGATGTGGGAAACCCCTAAAAGCTAAAAAAGGCAAGGAAGTAGATTCTCCACTTGAGCCTCTAGAAAGAATGCAACTCTGCTGATACCTTGATTTTAGAAACTCTGGTCTCCATAACTATAAGATAATAAATTTGTGTTGTTTCAAGACACAAATCTGTGGTAATTTTTTAAAGCAGCAATAAGAAACTAACACAGACCTGAATATGTTTCAGTACCATTTGTATCAGATATACCACAAAAATATGGAAAGATACTGTTATCTTTCTTATATTTGTCAATTGATATATTCAAAGGTGAAAATTTTCTATTGCTAATGATTATGAGGAATGGTGGAGAAATACTTAAACTATTCAATCCGACAATCATGAGACATTCACGTAAAAGCAAAGTGGAGTAATGAGGATAATAATCACAATAATAAACAAACATTGAGCATTTATTATGCACTGGGTACCATTTTAGTCACTCTGCATGTGTTATCTTGGTTGTGGCATGCTCTGATTTCACTGACTCTCTGTCTTCTGCCTTCTCACCTGCTCCACAAAAAAAAAGCAGCATTCAATACCCGCAGGTGGGAAACAATGGAGGAGGAAGGCAAGGTAAGATTAGTTAGTACTAGATAATGTTCTTTAGAAAGAGGAACTGAGGCCATTTTTTCTGATTTAATTCAGAGGCAAAACTGATGCTACAGTCATGAAATATGAGGTCAGCCTTCTCATTAGACTCCACATCAGACCAGTCAGACACAGTCTACAATGTACCAGACAACCTCTCTTCCATTTGAGACTCAAACAGACAATACCTTGTCCAAAAGCCATCCCCCAGAAGCCAAAAGCAGAAACTTAAAAACAAATGCCTAATTGAGCTGCTTACCTAGAAATTTCCTATGAGAAGAATTACATTATTATTACTTAACTGAAGCCCATTATATTACATTTTGTGTGCGTGTGTATGTGTGTGAGAGAGAGAGAGAGAGAGTGTGTGTGTGTGTGTGTGTGTGTGTGTGTGTGTGTCAGAGAGAGAGAGTAAAGAGAGAATACATGGCAATTGATTAGGTGCTTTCTCATTTAATTCAATTACCTAGAAGAGCAAAATGCCATAAGTGAAATTCCACTGTTGCAAGAGACAAATGCTGAAAGACAATCAAAGCTGTATCTCTATGAGCAATATAATAATCAGCTGATGAAATACCAAGTTAGTGATACATGAAGAAATCATGGAGATTAACAAAGATAGATCCCCCCATTGTAAATGTCAATATCCAATTTTTAGAATCATATGCAAAGAAAATATGTCATCGTTTGTGAGAATATCCCTGCTTTCACTCAAGGCTAATCAATTTCTCCCATCATCTCTCTAAATATGAAATATAAAGTGCTTCTTTCCAGTAGTACCATTATTTCAAAAATAAGGTACAAAATTTAAAGAATATTAAACCTACAGTTCTAAATACATATTTGCAACAGTTTAAAATAAATAAGATCAAAGTTGTGTGCTTTCCTCTGAACAAAAATCTTCCTAAAATAATAGACTGGGTTTAGCCGACAAAATTAGTTTTCTTCCCCACCCCCCATTAGTTTTCAATAAAGGTCTGGTATAAAAGAAATACCAAGTCAACAGGGAATTTAAGATTTCCATGGCACTGGAGGATTTATAGCCCCATTCACATGTCTCACAGTGACTAACATGATTTGTTCCCAAATCTTTCTCTCTTACATGACTGTAAGCTCAAGGTATAAGAATGAGTATCTTATTGACCTCTATGCATCTCCATAACATCAAATATTTGTTGGACCATAATGAATGCCTATAGGTACTCACTAAGAGTTTTTTGAATGATAAATTAATACACTAATGCCAGAGACTTTGACGGGAATACACATTAAAGTCAGGTGTATGCCTCATTGAAACTGAAGCCACAGTCTAATAAAGAGAGACCTGTAGAAGATCATGAAAAAAACAATCAAAGATTTAAATGGGATGTCAGACGTGACCTTTTGAATAATGTCAGTGAAGTGTTGTGGTGCTAGTTCTAAATACATCTATTTTCATATCACCCCAAAAAAAGAGTATGCTTCATCCATGCCACTGACCCAGCACAGGAGTCTTCATATAGTATAGGCTCACTTCAAGTATTAGTTGAAGACTGAATTAATGAATGATTATACCATATGCTATGAGTGGTCTTTTTGAATTTTAAGATCAGTGACACTATCAAATTATAACAATTTTACAAGACCCTAAATGTCCACTAACCAAGTCTGATGCATTTTCTCCCTGCTGTAAGAGTCATTGCTAATATGGTTGTAAATCAAATTAAAAATGGCAATTTTCTTTTATTAATGCTCAAAGACAACCTATGCCAGCATATCAGTACCTTTTTCCCCTACCTCTCCCACTGCCTCATTCACCCCTCCACTTAGCCAACTGGTTCACCAGGGTCCCAATATGCAGTTGGAAGCACAAGTACAACTGCCTAATTGTTATATCATCACAACTAAGCTAAGAATACATGATTAGTTGAACGTGAGATGGAATGAGATAGAATCCCAGGAGCCTTACACAGTCAGTGCAGTCAAATCAACTATGTGTGGGAGGAAGGAAGTGCTTTTGGGGTAGAAGAGGAAGGTGCCTAAGGGGACTTACTTAGTTGTTTAGATATACATATGTTTAGAGTTGTGTGTGTGTGAGTATATATATATATTCAAGTATATACATACACACACATATGTTTGTATTTTTATATACATAATCTTTACACTGATGAAGTGGTCACATACTTTGGCAAAACATTTTAAGGAGATGCATTTGGCTGAAATTCTTTTAGGAAAGCAAACTGAACAATGTTACAAAGATCTTAAGGCAGCTTCTAAAACAGAAATCCCACTGGGACCAGTTCTAGGAGCTTTGCCAGGGTATAGGATACAGAACTCACTCTAGCAACATCTTTGAGATTTCTGGGTTAGGAAAGCAAAATTTCATAGGCAAGATGGTCAAAGAAGAGCAGAAAGAATTTCTCTTGTGGTGCTCAGTCCTTCCTTGGAGAATCTGTGGCTAGAGGGGGAATAGGAAGAAAAAGAGAGAAATGTAAATGCAGATGAAAAATGAAGAAGAAAACTGGAGAGAAAGAGAAGAGAGAACAGGAACAAAGGGAGTCGCAGAGAACTTTAAAATGTGAATGTACTTAGACATTAAGTCTGGATGTTTAAAAGAAATGATCTAAAAGAAAGATTTAAAAGAACAGTCCTCCTAAACTCACATTGCTCCTAACTTCAGTAGCTATACTAAGTGTGGCAGAGGCAAAATTGGTCTTCAAAAATTTGCTTCAGTGGAGAGGCTGCAGCTCGCTCCATGAGTGTAACTTCCAGAAGAAGACTGTTACTTTAAAAAAAACTAATGAAAGTCTCAAAGAGTTTATATTTCAAATGGGGAACATAGAAAACTCTGCATTTCATTTATCAACTTTTATAACTGAAATCACTCTAATTGTCATGTACTGCTTCTTTGAAGCAAGGAAGTGCTCTGTCAGCAGACTGCTGGTCTACCTATGTGTCAGCATGTATTTCTAGGGAAATCCTCATCATTGCTGCCATCAAATTAACAAAAATGGCCCAGAGATAAAAGTGACTTCTGGAGAAAAAGAATACACATTCTTGATTAGAAGCACTTCGTTTCAGAAAGAAATCATTAAGAACTGATTTTTTAAAAATATTAAGTAATTCTACTGAAATATACATATCCTATATAAACTTTTAATGGTAGATTGGTTTCTTGTAGTATATAAAGAATATAACCAAGTAGTAGAGCAAATGACCAAAGATGAATGAAATTTAGGTTTAAGGACATGAAATAATTAGTGGGTGGCACTAAGAACAAGATTTGGTGGGGGAAAAAAAAACATAAAAACAGGGTTTAGAAAACCTAAATGTCCACCAAGAGGTGAATGGATTAAACAGAATATGGTATGTCCATACAATGAAACTATACTCAGCAATAAAAAGAAAAAAAACTAACTGCTGAATGATATATGCAACAACATAGATGAATCAAAAACATGGTGCTAAGTGAAAGCAGCCAGAAACAAGAGTCCATTTATACAAAATTCTGGAAATTGCGAAACTCATCTATAGTGACACAATGCAGGTTTCATTGGTTGCTGGAGTCATGTTTGCATCTTGATTGTAGTCGTGGATTCACAGGTGTATACATTTGTCAAAATTCATTGACTTGTACACTGAGGTAGATACTGCTTATAGTACAGACACTATACATACCGCAATAGAGATGATTTTAAAAGAAAAAAATAATAAATAGAACAAACAGGTATGGGTTTAATCTTGCCATATTTTCCAAGATATATTAGCAAGCATTTAACATTTACCATAATAAAATTAATGAGTTAGATTTCCAGGGTGGGGTCTATTTCCTGAGTGCTTCACCTACTGATCAGTTCAGCTCCTTCACAACCATTGGATAAGTGAGAGTAACAAATTCAATGGTTTCCACCATCAGAAGGGAAAAGACTGAGGTACGGAAGACCTCATGAACAGGACAGCCAATGTAGATGAGGGCAGTGCAGCAGTAAGTGGTCCAAGAAAACAGTTTCTTGCTCCCTTCTTGCTTTTGAAATGTGATTTTTCACATTTTACAGTGATAAAAAAGAGATGTCTGAAAGTACCAGCAACATGGCAAAGGATAGAGAAGTCTAAGTCTACCCAACTGTTTTTGACAAATATGCTATATCGCAAATTCTTCCAGATCCTTCAATACTGGTCCCTGTCATCAGGGACAGTTCCCTGTTTCCTGGACATCTTTTCTTTGACTTTTTAATATTAGCAATCACATCACTGGGTAAAGAGCACACAAAAAAATGACCTATAAGCATGGTATGTGTTTCTTTATGAAAAGTTAAATAAATGTTATGAAACCAAACAGAAGGCAAATTTAGGAAGTAACTTTTGATTACTATTGTCTTCTTTCATTAAATATGCACTTATAATTTTTGTGATCTTCCTCTAGAAATCCCTGAGAAATGAAGTATTAAATGAAATCACTCACACCAAGTAGTGTATATGCCTATTTTCTGGCAAAAAAAAAAAAAAGTGTGTAGAAAACCTTACTTATTATTATTGTTATGATTCAAAATTTAATCTATATACATCCAGAGAACATTACAAGAGCTCTGCTGCCTTAGGTATATGGAAAAGTGACTGCTGCAAGAAATTTCACTGATGGAAGCATCCAAAGAAAAGAATTGCCTTTAATTATTAAAGAATCCTAACGTTACCCAAAGCACTGACTTTGCCATCTAATGGCTAGTTGGAAATGAAAAGGCAATTTTCACCTATAAAATGTAAATATGGCAAAGGAAGCATCCAAAATATTTTATGGATAGGAACAAGGAATATAGACCTTTCAGCCAAAGGGAAAAAGATGCAACCATATACATGTCTATACACTGCAGCAAGGGAGAGAATTATTATTATATGACTACTATTATTATAGCAACTATAATTATATGACTATGGGTAGTGATGAGAACTTTTCTATAATACATGGATTTATCTGTTCCACCAATAGTACCTTCCAAAGTCCCTGTAACATTATTTAATGATTTGCTGATAGATTAGACTATCATACGCATTTGGAAAGACATCTTAATACCATAGGGAGAGGAAACAATATAGTAATTCCTAAGTCATTTCCTCACAGGTACATTAGAAAAAATATTAGCTTCCTTGTTCTATGACTGCCAGACATCTACTATAACATGGAAAGAGAAGTACCAAGTTTAACATAATTATTATTGATATCAGTAATTAGCCAATAAGAATGCTCTGAAATCACTTGAAAATTTGTTACAAGATTGATACTTTACTCAGTAGATACCAAATTGAGCACATTACACTACCAGATGTTCCATTGGCGGCTGACAGAATTGATCCAGCGTTTGATGAAATTCACGTGTGCTGCATGTAAAACGACAGATCCAAAGTTGGACATGACTTATCAGATTTCACAAGAAATAAGCTTTAAATTCACAGTAGAAACCAATGTTCTTGGCTCAAAATTCAAGGCACAAATAAGCAGCTCACGTTAATGCAAAGATTTATTTTTTTCAAATAATTATTTTAAACAACTGCTAAAAAGCACTGAGTCACAAGCAAACATAACAAAATGATGTAAACATGCTTAACGTGAAATTCTTGTCTATGTCTAGTCAGTGGAGGCTACAGATTAGCCAGTAACACTATGTGCAGGCTACTAACTGGGAAAGAATACCAAAAGAAGCAATCAATCCTTTATCTCTTGAAGCTTATAATTCTCTCAGGAAGGATTTTTTTTAAAACCTAATAGAGATAAAAAAAATAACTTTAAAGCACTTGTTATAAACGACTTCCTTCACAAGCACATATAACCCAGAGTCCATAATGTCCCAAGGTGCACGAGGCAGAAGAGAGTTTGAAAAGTGAACTAAATTAAAATATTCTTTTTTCTGTGCATTCTCTCTATAGACAAGAACAGCTATCTCTAAAATATTTTTTCTGGGATAGATTTTTTTGTTTGTTTTTTTGTTTTTGGCTGTGCCACATGGCTTGCGGGATCTTAGTTCCCCGACCAGGGATCGAACCTGAGAGCCAGCAGTGAAAGTGCTGAGTCCTAACCACTGGAATTCCCAGTTCTGGGATAGATTCTTTATCAAAAGAAATTTGGTTACGTGCTGTTGTCATCAACTGAAAAAATGACCACAAATATTTCATAACTTCTCTAATGACAAAGAGAACTCTGTTTCCCTACCCCTTGAATCTGGGCTTGGCCATGTAACTGGTTTGGCTAATGGGATGTTAGCAAAGAAGATGCAAGCAAAGGCTTGAGAAGTTCTTACCTCATGTTTGCCCTCTTTTGCCACTTTTGGAACCCAGCTGCCATGTGAAGAAGCACAGACTATCCCACTAAATGCTAGAGGCACATGGATTGATCACCCCCATTAACTTAAAGTTTGTGTTTGAGGCCATCTGGGATCAATCAGCCAGTAGTAGTCCACTCAGCTGACTGTAGCCACATGTGGGATCTCTGGTGATACCAAAATAAAAACCAAC
Source organism: Mesoplodon mirus (assembly GCF_964341445.2). Taxonomy (NCBI): domain Eukaryota; kingdom Metazoa; phylum Chordata; class Mammalia; order Artiodactyla; family Ziphiidae; genus Mesoplodon; species Mesoplodon mirus. The sequence continues at coordinate 29,092,702 of NC_138983.1, read as the reverse complement.
CAGTTGAACCCAACCCAAATTGCCAACATACAAAATCATGCCTAATAACTGTCTGTTCTTTTAAGCCACTAAGTTTTGGCCTGATACATGGAAAATGCTAACTGATCTACATATTAACATGTAAACCAATTTATGATTAAAACCTTTAAGCACTGGACAAACTCCAGCTGGTATTTATCCATCCTTGAGTCTGAGTCTGGTTTCCTCAGATCCTGATGCAAATGGGTAGACTAAGGCATAGAAAAAGTAAATAGATCTAAAATATCTGAAGCCAAAGTTGGTGTCAGAACTAGGAACAGAATCCAGAAATGCTAGAACTCAAAATGCTAGAACTGCTGGATCACCTAAGGTCTGGTCTCATGACCAGGAATGATATTTAAAATATATACACAACTGATAAAGCATGAACAATTAAGACAGATCACAGCCTTAGCAACAGGGCTGAGTTTTAGAGGTCCCCTGATATGCCAGGAGTTTGCCCATTAATTCATGGATCTTGAAGAGATTTAAGGCGAGGGGCCAAGATCTTGGGGCACTTGGTAAGCGCCACAGAGTCCACTGGATATCAATCAGTACAGACAAATTTCAACATTTAAACAACTGGTACAGCCAGGCCAGTGCACAGAAGTCATCCCCAAACACAACTAAATTTCCAAAAACAGAAGCATTATTCATAATTTCACTGTTTCACTTAGTGAGTTAAAATGTTCTAATCTCTTTGTTTCCTTGTTTGTTCTAGAAACTGAGATTTGGCTCCTGGCTTTATAGCCTTTTTATTGGAATGACTGACCCTTAAAACCCCGTAGTTATGGTTTAAGATACCAAGACTCTCTCTCTCTGAAAAGAAAGGTACAATTAGAAGAAATGCAGTAGGCAAACTGTCCACAAGATATTACAAATAGTTTCAAATCTTTAAAAAAAAAACTTGTTTATTTCTACTATTTCTTCCTGAAACAAGAAGGGGTTCCAGGAATAATTGGAAACAGCTCAAATTTAATTGGATCAATTCTCCGAAAACCAGCATTTCCAAGATAAGCAGATAATAAGAAACAGTAAAGAGTTATGGGCTCAGAGTTTAAAATCAGCAAAGTTTTTCAAAAATTCCAGAAATCCTTTCAGGAGCCCTGGAAAAAGGAGATAAAAATGTGCTTTTAGCTGCCAAGGAAAAGAAAAAAAAATTATCTATTCCTCTTCCCCACCCCCTGCCTTTTTTCATTAAAATATTGAATCCAAGAAGTTAGGCAAACAGATTATTCTTCAAGAGCAGGAATTAATATTCCCAGGAATAACCTGTATTATTTCCACAGACAAGTACCATTAGAATATAACATTTAATCTTTATAAAATTCAGTAGTCTACATAGCTTTGTTCTCTTACTAGGAGACAGGCTGCTTAGCTTGAATATGAACAGTTTTAAACTCTTCTAAGGGACCATCCAATTCCAAGGTGAGAAGAAGTAGGCAGAGCATTTCCCATTTGTAGTCTGTCCCTCAATATTGAAACATCAAGTCAGTGAAAAGTGAGATATTCAGTCAAAAAAAAAAAAAAGAGAGAGAGAGAGAGAGAGAGAAGAAAAGGAGTTGAAGGAAAAGAAGGAAGAAGAGAATAGAGAAAGAGGAGAAATGGAACTGGAGATAAAACCTGTCTCCTATAATTCAATATACCATGATGAAATTACCATGAAAACATTCACAAGCCATACAGAGATTAGGAGTTCAGAAGAGTAGTTGTCTTAAGGACAGATGAAAGGCTTGAGTGATAGTAGAGTTAAGAGAGATTAGAGAGCTGAAGGCAGGCCCTTCAGGTAAGACAAAGAGAGAGAGAGATACAGTTGGGCCTTCATATCCATGGGTTAAACATCCTTGGATTCAACCAACCACGGATCAAAAATATTTGGGGAAAAAAACAAAATTCTAGAAAGTTCCAAACAACAAAACTTGAATTTGCCACACACTGGCAACTATTTACATAGCACATGTATTGTATGTACAACTATGTACATAGCATTTACATTGTATTAGGTATTATAAGTAATCTAGAAATGATTTAAAGTATATGAGAGGGTATGTGTAGCTTACATGTAAATACTACACCATTTTATACAAGGGACTTGAGAAGCCTCGGATTTCGGTATCTGACGAGAGTCCTGGAACCAATCCCCTGTGGATACTAAGGGACAAATGTATAATTATCCTGATTACCATGAACCATATGAAAAGGTACAGGAGTCTGCTTACAGTAGGAGACCAGAGAACTAACGTGAACCACCTTCTCATGAGCTGCTCAAGCAACACTTACATCTAAAACAATTTGCTATATGAATAGGCAAAGTTAAGGTCAGTGTATAGCCATTACATTATTGATAATATTTAAATGATTACTGTTTGCTAAACTGCAGAGAACAGCAAATAAATTATTTTCAAAATTTATTTCTTGACCCACTAGATTCATTATTGATATATTATATTATATTGGAAAAGACTGCAATAGCATTTAAAATTAAAGTCCCTTTATTTAAAAACAAACAACTTCTATTGGGAAGCTAGCTTTAAAAAATAGTAAGAAAAAATTTTTTAAATATTATATTCATGAAGATATCAGTTTTATTTATAATGAAAAAAATAAAGCAATCTAGAAAATATCCATCATACTGAAATGAACAAGAAAACTACGCACATTGATTTGATAGACTGTGGTACAGACACAAAATCATGGCAAAAAATAAAAGAATAATAAAAAACTATGTAGTGACACTAAGGAAAAGGCAGTGATATTATAATCAGGGAAAAACACAACTCAGATTATAAGTATATTATAATTATAATGAGGTAGGATAACAATGCATAGGAAAAAAGGAGTTAGAATAACGAAACACCTTCCCCCCGCCTCACTCTGCCTGTTCTCTACTCTACATATTGAGAATATAATAGGGTAATATTATTTTAGTTTAAAAAATATTTAAAATAACTCTTCAAGCCTTAACTATGTCTGTTACTCTTTTTGCTATTGATCACATGCCATCATGGTTACATGTGATCATTATATATTTTATTATACTCTGAAATACAAGCATGAGATAAACACACTTCAATAGTACTTTTAAAAGATATATAAAAGCATCTGCACAGCATCTACAAAAGCAATGAGTAAATACTTTGGTCAACCTCATCAACATAAAGGCACAATTCAAATGATTCCAGAACCTCTTACAATTTGCTGGAATGCATCGAGCACATCACAGCCCCTTGAGTTTCCAGTGAAAACACTTCACACAGATAAGAAGCACACATTAACCAGTTCAACCAATCAAGGAAAAACATATGTATGTTTTCATCTGGACATGGACAAACAACCTAAGGGGCCAAAACTACGAATAACACACAACTACTTCTCCCACACACTCTATTGCCACATGATCCCGATTTCAAGGATGGATTTGATACATTCTCCTAAAAAAATAAAGATTTCCTTAAATAAAATAAAATAAAATACTCTTCTCTGAGAACCTAAGAAAGAAATGAAAAATAAGCTTTCATCACAAATATGTTCATAGTACTAGTAGTGATGTGGACAGTGGCAACTTCTATGACCATGTCTGTCCATCTGCTAACCGGTAGCTGGCTGCAAAGCACACAACCTAAATTTACCACCTAGGCTTCCGTGGAAATTAACAAGTTATTAAAATGTGATGATATTAGCATGCTAATGATAGAAATTATAAGATAATAGGTTTGTGTTATAGCCACAAGCAGAAACATACCACAAAAGCAAATTCTGCTTATTCGTGACTAATCTGACTTTGAACTTCTTGCTCTTGTTATCTGCCAGTTAGAAAACCAAACATCTCCTATAATTAGAATTTGTTTGCAGAGGTAGGAATGGTTTCAAAATTAAAAATGTTATTTAATAGCAAAATTCTCTATACCTCATCCCCAATTTTTCATTTGACCATCCACTGACAAATAATTTTGTGCAACAATGTGATTTAAAAGACTGGAGCTACGGCAACATTCAACTTGTTAAGAATATGGGCTTTTTTTTTTTTCTTAGTGAAATTGAATCACTTAAGTTGTCTGTACTTTCCATTAAATACCCTAGAGCTGCCTACAATACCGTCCTTGAATACCTGCCATGGAACCATCTTTCTGGTGAGAGGTTTATTACAAGATGCTTTTAATACTATTCTATGGAGGCTAAGAGGTTTATTTCTCCATGGCAAACAGCCAGGTTTTGATAAATAGCATGAGCAGGTTGCAATAAATACTTAGTAAAATAATGTGAGTTTCACATTTTTAAAAAGCAGAAAAACATAATTACTGAGAAATGGCTCTACATGACCAGTGAAAAGAGAAATGTCTGTTTTATGTACTAATTCTCTATGGGTCAATCTGTACAAATTATTAGTCCTTATTTTTACGGTAAAATTTTATTCTAATAGGAACAGATAATTAATGATTATTTAATGCCACAGAAACCATCAGTTGATACTAGAAAAAGGGAAACCAAATTTAAGATCAAGGTCTAAAATAAAAGTTAAAGATAGAGTAATATATTTATATTCAAACGTGTACATAAAGAGACTTTTCTTCCGAAAACATATTGCTCATTCAGGGAAATAGGGTTATAAATTGTCAAACTCTATTCTGAGAACACTCACACGCACCTGTTAGACTATTTAGTACGTTTTTTTTTTAAACGCCCTAAATAGAGGTAATGTTATATAATCTGAATTTATTTTAAAATTTCAGAAATGTAATCTACTTAATGTAATATTACATTTCTAAATTACACTCTCTGGTTAGGTATAGAAAAATTCTGATATATTGTAAATGCAGTTGGCTTCTGTTAAAGGACTTCTGAATGAACCACATGAAACATTCTGCTATCTGTTACCTTCAGCCTCTTTCAGAAATTGTAAATAAATATATGCCTTTCCATCTTCAATATCTGATGTGTAAAAAAAAAATGTAAGAGTCATTTACTCCTTCACACTAAATAATGAGCAATTCAGCTATTTGGCTAAAAAAATCTTCAAATATTAACTATGTATTTGCTAATTTAGGCTAAATATACCTTTTTAAAGTTTGAAAATGCTTTCAGGAAAAATTGTGAAGGGAAAATCATCTTAGTTTTAAGAAATCACATAAAGATTTAGTATGCAGAATGTCCTATTTCTAAGGCACAGGAATAGTTACAATTCGCTAAAGTAAAAAAAACAAAAAATTCCACAAAATAATGGTTTTACGATTAAAAGTATTTCCCTGACAGAATAGATAGTACTTGAAAACTCCCCAAATTTAAAAAGAATCTAGGATGCGTTTCATACTAACAGCTTTAACGAAGCAGAACTGAATAAACGACTTCACAATGCCAGACAATCAACTTGGCTTTTTTTTTTTTTTTTTTTTCCTTCACTGACTCGACCAATTGTTTTGGCTTCAAGTTAGAAGGAGCTTCAATTAAAGATAATGGTTGTTTGGTTTGAATGAACACTGAAAGCCCGGGTCTCTAATGTATGTTCTGAAACACTCAGAAAACAAACAAGATAGTCCTTAAGACATATTTCATAGAAGTTTGAGTTGCTCTGAAGAAATTAAAGCTAGATAGAGAAAGCTAAACACATTATTACAACCAAATTTCAAATGTGAAAGCCTTAACTCCAAGAGAAAGAAATCAAAAAAAAAAAAAAAAAAGAGAGAGAGAGAGAGAGAGAGAAAGAAATCAGCATCCTAAAAGCAAATAGACATCTGAGCAAACACTTATGAGATCTGAGCAATGCAGACAGAAGGCACCTCAGAAAAATCCCGAAAGTTGGCCTCAACTGCCCTGACTTAGCCTGTAATTGACACAGTTTCATTTGGCTTGCCTAGGTAGCTAGTCCACAAGAAGCACAAGCTTTTTTACATGTATCCAAGGAAGAAACTCAGGTCTTTACTCAAGTCAAAATTTGAAAATGCACCATCAACAGCACTCATACCATTCCAAGGAGAAAGACAGATACAGATGTGCTTAAAAAAACTGTTCTTATGGAACAGAAGAACCATGGTCCTGGAAAAAATCTACTTTGGAATAAAAAATATGACTATTGTTTACTCTTTCACAGATGTTTATTATTTCAATCAAAGCTTTGCTTCTCTCCTCCTCTCTGAGTTATAACTTAAACACATGCTATCAAATAGAATATAAATCCTGGGAATTAAAATAAGTAAATACTCTTTGTAGAGGTGATTACCTCTACTGTTTGAAAGCACTGACTATTGTTATTACATGAGCAAGAATCCTAAAAAATTGGCAAGTTGAATTTGGTCCCATTTACTGAGCAGTTTATACAGAAGATATTACAGAAATGGAAGCACTTTACAAACACTAGATAGAATTTATAAAAAGTATTATTAAAGCATGATAGCCTGGCAATTCACTCTTTAAGGAGAAACCAGACCCAGTCAAACATATAGATTCTAGGGGGGAGAGGGGGCAATAGTAATAATAAACAAGAATCCTGTTATTTAGAAGAATAAATCTTTCCGTAACTCAAAAATCCTTCTACGTGGACTGTGATTCTCTGAAGTGTTAGTACCTTTAGAGATTGGGAACACAGGTACAGCCCAGTCACCTGGCATGAGCTTAACAAACCTCTGTTAAAAAAATAATTGGTGAAGGAAAGAAGTCAGGGCACTCTGTTTATAATAATTTTAGTCCAGGGTGAGGAACCAACAAACAGTGGGTGAATTACATTTGTCCCTTTCACAATACCAAACAGTTTTATAAACGTGCAGATGTTCATAATAAAACACCATGTTGTCTTCGAATTTCAACCCCTGTAGTCAGGGTTGAAGTTAGTCACAAAGGGACCAACCTAAAAATAGGCTGATGAGTGAAAGGACTTGAGCCTGCCTGCTCTGTCAGCTTCCGTTGCCAGCAGCGAATGGAAAGCTCAGGTGACGTCTCCTCATGTATAGACATTTCCCCTTAAGCAAATAAATGTAACAGTCAAAGCAGAGCTTCGGTAGCCTAAGAAATATCACGAGAGGCATTCAAAAAGTTGGTAAATCAACTGCTTTGTCCAAGAATGGAAATGAGTGCATCATCTCTAACAACGTGTTTGTAAAGTGAACAATTTGCCCTTGATTTTCTTCATTACATTCCTAATAACAACAGTTGCATCAGAGGAAGCTTTTTGCTATTATACTTGAAGCTCATTCCACACTGGGGCTGTTTCTACACGATAATAAAGCATCTGAGTGAAAAAATGGAAAATACACAACTAATCATCCAGCTGTTTCTAAAATCCCAGCTGTTCACTAATAGGCAGAAAATAACCTAGCATAATGACCGAACATAACAGACCCACATTGCAGGTGATCGTAGAAGCTTTCTGGGTATGCACTGGCATGACCTGATTTATAAAATGGCAAGACATCCACCTGAATCACACAAGAAAAGCTCTCCCTGAGAAATCGGTGAACTTGGGATGGCAGAAGCCTTCCTGATCGGGGCTTTTGTTGAAGCAAAGGTGAGTTGGGCGTGCAAGCATTTTACGTGGCCATCTCTGCGGTTTAAAAAAAAGGCAATAGGCTTAATAACTGAGGGGAAAGACTGAAAGGGAAAACCAGAAAGGAAACCTTTGAACCCTTTAGTTTGAACAAGTTTATATTTGGTTGGAACTTATATTAGAATCTTCTATTTCCTTTTCAAATCCTTTTAAGGGTACAGTAACATTTTTGAAAGTTGAATGACTTCATAATCTCTCTTGCAAAGCTTATAACACAACTACAGCTTTTCATAACTGAAACGAAAAAAAAATGTTTCCAGCATGTAATTTTTAGCTTATTTTAGCAATGACAGCAGGATTTATACCATGCTAGACTGATCTCCAACAGTGATACCACGGACAAACCAAAAAGAAACAGTAATTCCTAAACAGCCTCTCCCATCCAAAGAGTCAACTCAGTGCCTTGAGTGAGTAAATATAGTTTGGTGTCACAAGACGATTCACACCTTACAATACTGTACTTCGCTTCATCTTCATCTGTCTAATCTAACCCTTTCTCCACTGTTTCTCACACTGCCTTGCAGCCTGTGAAGTATGTGGATTCTAGTAGTGAAATGACACCTCTTCTCTGTGGATGAACAGCAGCTAAATCAGCAAGGAGCATATGACAGCAGCAAGGAGTTCTAATTTTGTTACTGCACAGATTTTATGATTTTTCCATTCCTCTAAGAATTGCACACCGGCAATAACCAACATAAACACATCATTCAGCTCTGTGTTAGTGACATTCACTCTCAGGCCTTCAACTGGTTGCTTAATTCTGTCTTGGTTTTAATACACTACCACAGTAACATTCTGTATTAGAATGAGACGGTGAGGCAGGAGGAGGGAATTATCCTCTGTGAAATATAAGTGCCCAAATTGTAATCTTCAAGTTGTAATCTTCTGAGGATGTGAAAGAATCCCTTGCTCTGAAAGGAAAGGTGAGTTTTATCTTTAATAAGACGTATAGCTTTAATTCTCAGCAACAGTTTTATGGTTTTGAATGCGAGTGCTCTCAAAGACTAAGAACAAAGGGAATTAGGGTATTGGGACATATACATACACATGCTTACTAAGTCTGGTACCAATACTAAGTGATCAATTCACTGTCCTTGATTTCCTGGATTAATACATACTAGTAGTGGACACTATCAAATGAAGCACTTCATTTAGGCATAACTCTTTGCCCCTTGCCTCCCACCCTCCCTCCCACTCCCTTATCCCCCACTTAGCTCTGATCCTCCTTATATCCTGCTGCTACTGAAAGAAAAAAAGCAGTTTACTAGCTTCTCATTGGCTGGATCAGATCAGGAGGAAACTGGTCAAGAACTCTGAGAATACTTCTAAAAATCCAGAAGGAAAATCTGTCCCTAACAGTACTGTGTCACCTAGATAGTAATATGGTATATATGCATTTCCCTATGCCATTTTTCACATATACTGAAATCAGCTTCTAGACCGATTAATAGCCAAGTTGCAAAAAAGATCATCAAACAATCTTGTCATTCTCTAATCAATCACAACCAACCCTTTCACTTGGTCTGCTAGAAGGTAAACATTTATATCCACCAATTTAAACATAATCACAAATTTAAATATAATGTGGAGAAGTCAAGAAACAGGGAAGAAAAACATTATCCTCTCAAGAAATCTGAATAAATGAATCATTATTTATGGGATAAATCTCCCTCCAAATACATGGCTCTAAATATAGATTGCAATCTCCAAATCTCACATTAATTTCTTAAAGTATTTAATTAGAGATACTCCTGAGGCTAATAAGATAGTGTGGAACTTAGAGTCTCTATTTTGTTATCAAAAGTCATGCTAATCTTAGGTAAACCATCCTAAAACTAATATCCATCTCCCAATAGTAATGGCAGTAAGACACCAATGAGGAATGGCAAATGAATAAATAAATAAATATAAATCCTACGACAATCCCTAGAGATTCTATCTCCTCTTGATAGATTTCAGTCCAGGGGGAGCTTCATTCATTATTTCCTACCCTTCCTGATAGCAAATGAAAGCCTCATTTGGATCATGATCCTTACCAATTGAAGGAGAAAAAAAGACTCGCTCGGGTGCCATCAACACCATTAGTGTTCTCCAAGGGAATCATTCATCTATTCAGGTATGAGTGAATTAAGTTTATAAATAGAATAACATGCACCGTCCATGTTAACAAATGTGGCCCCCATCACTGAGAGAGTTCAGATAATATAGGCCTGGTCCCCAAGAGATATGGGATTTTCCAATTATTTTACAGTTTTGTATGTGAGTGCCCTCAGAGACTGAAAGATATTAGAACATTCACCAAAAAAAAAAAAAAAAAACAAAAACCCAACAATAACCTGAGACTTTTAATACTGTAACTGAACCTAAGAGAATTAAGGAAGTCACATGAAACAACAGCTACAACAAAAATACAGAAAGATAATGACTTCAAATCAATCTATTTCTAGAGAGCACAGAGTAGATCTATGCAGCCATATAGTCCAGTTTCCATGCTATATACATCCTTTATATAATGTCCATGAAAAATAAACTAAACATTTTACAATGTTCCATAAAACATAAAAACCTGTCCTAGGAATGAATTCCACATCTCCTTATCCAATGGAATGTCTCAGAGCTTAACCCTAATACCGCTGTGGTTATATGGCATAAAAATCCAACCTAGAGTATAAAGACTTTTCAATCCTTAAGTGTCACCATTTCCCCAAACCACATGATATTTACACACTTTCACTTGACTTCAAGAAGTCTCTTTCAGTGCCTCAGACCATTCATTGACTTATATATCTTTTGCCAGAATAAAGGCAGAAAATGAAATATATGATATATGTAAACATATGGATATATATTAATCTAATTATGTTAAAACAAATATAATTCTTTGGCTCAGCACTGGCACAACTTTAGCTGATATCCATAGGGGCTATTTATTTGAGTGCTTTGACTGATTTAAGAGGTGACTGACCCCTCAACAGCCAGTAGCTTACTGTGGATAAAAATGCCTTCATGCTCTCTGGCTTTAAAAATATGTCCCTGGTCTACAGAATCATGAAAAAACAACCCAAGTACATTTCCACATAATGCCAATAACTGGAAAAAACAGCATATTTTCCATGTTTATTATTCCTAAAAATTACTACTAAGACCACTGCTAAAGTAAGTTGACATTTCTATCATCTTCACAGAAAATGTTCACATTGTATACTCTTTCAGTGACTTATCTCTGCTAGTGGTGAGAAGCCATGACAAAGGCTACCCCTAAATATATTTCATTTTGATGTATGTGACACATTGATTTGAACAACAGACTTGGCCTCCCAGTTAGGTTTTTCTTGGCTTTCTGGTTTCAGTATATTTGTTGATTCTTTGTACTGTATTATTTTCTTTTTATGATTTTGCATTTTCTGGACTGGCTGTTTAATGGGAGACAATGGTTCTGAGCCTGAGTAAAGCCAGCCTCAGATGAGAAACTAGTTATGAAAAAAATCTATCCAACAGATAATTTGCAGATAAGGAAGCAAAAGTTGAATGTTTGTGGATCAACTATCAAAATCATTTAGCTCCTACTATTCAGGATACAAATTCTCCTTCCAAGATACCAGGGACAGAAAATGGATCAAAAACTTAACTGCACGTCAGGAACACCATGACCAGTGAATGTGGAACTATCCTTTCCTACATGACAGTAAGACTCCTTATTTGGCACATTACTTGCCTTATACATCAATCCCGCCTAGTATTACTTACAGGCCTGAAAGGGGATATGCTAGGGTCTCACTCAGAGCTGCAGCTCATTAAATATGTGCTGTTTTTCAAATCACCCAACTCATACCCTGGGATTAATTTATTTACCCATAAATAAAGCCACCATATTTTCTGAACCTCAAATTGGGCCATATCATATGGTCTGATATGTATCAGCATACTTCTTAAGAGGAGGCTATTATGAGAAATTGGGACTGCTATGGAAACAGAAAACCAAGTCAGAAATAAAACTCATATCACAGTCCTAATCTTAATTCACATTTCAGAAGTACATATTCCCATTTACTGCAAAAATAGGTCTGCTCCCTCCAATCCTGAACACAAACAACTCCATCAACCTTCTTTCAAACAGGAATACTGATTGCCACACTAGAAAGTAGGATTGTCTTCTAACCTGTAGTGGTAGATGGATTGGTCTGGAAAACTCTGTTTTGAGTCAAGTTTCTCTGCAGCAGGAAAACCAAGAGGTACCTATTGTTCACACCAAATGTCCTCTGCAGAATTCAGAATGACTTTTGGGTCAGAAAGATTTCCTGGAACAGGCCCCTTTGTCACTGAATGACAACCCGTAATCATTCTAAAAATCATTCAATAAAAAATATATATATATATATATATATATATATATATATATATATATATATATATATATAAAGAGCGATGTTACACTCTGCATTGTGCCCATGAACACATCACATGTTAACTTAAAAATGTAAACTGAACCGAGGTGTATTTATTTCCCACTTTATCTAGGAATAGCTGCAATGTTAATGCTGAAGATGCATCACAATCCTGAAAATCAACAACAGAGAACACCCTTCCTGATTCTCTTGGGACATGGGGGTACTACTATTTATGATTCCAATGCAATTAAAAATAATTTTCCACTGGTTAAAGTTGACTTTCTAAAAAATGGGGAGGGCTTCCCTGGTGGCGCAGTGGTTGAGAGTCCGCCTGCCAATGCAGGGGACACAGGTTCGTGCCCCGGTCTGGGAAGATCCCACATGCCGCGGAGCGGCTGAGCCCGTGAGCCATGGCTGCCGGGCCTGCGCCTCTGGAGCCTGTGCGCCGCAACGGGAGAGGCCACAACAGTGAGAGGTCCACATACCACAGAAAATAAAAATAAAAAATGGGGAAAAAGAATATATATATATACATTAACTCAGAATATTTTCCTTAGATATTTCTTATTCATATATTGGATGCTATTTCAACATATGCTTAATGAAAAGATTTTCACAGAGCTTCAGCTATCCTGTTTAAAACAAGCTCGACAAGGAAAGCAGTAGCACTTGTGAAATACTACATGTGTCTAAGCATAAAATGAGTTCCCCAGCACAGGTCGGAACACTGCTTACTGACAAGACTGTACTATAACAAAGCAAGAAATCAAAATGTTTACTTACCAACTTTCACCATGTGGATTCAACTGGAGACTGAGGAGTTATTTTTTATTAAGCGAATCCCTTCCCTTTAGAAGTTGCTAGAATAAATAGCTTCAAAATAAACCCGATTCATTCAGTTTAGTTTACATTCTAAAAGCTCAATCTCAAACTCCTGGCTCTGCATTTAATCTAACAGGGAGATTTTAAAACCATTTTGTTGGGGCTTCCCTGGTGGCACAGTGGTTGAGAGTCTGCCTGCCGATGCAGGGGATGCGGGTTTGTGCCCCGGTCTGAGAGGATCCCACATGCCATGGAGCGGCTGGGCCTGTGAGCCTGTGCTCCTCAACGGGAGAGGCCAAAACAGTGAGAAGCCCGCATACCGCAGAAAATAAATAAATAAATAAAACCATTTTGTTCTTACTACAAGTCTGGTATGATTTGAGGGGTACTTAGAAAATATCAAGCTAATCTAGTGTTTTCTTCAACTCCACAGAATTTTGGTACTGGAAGGAATCAAGTGATAATGTAGCCCAATCACCTGATTGTACATTTAAAAACAAAAACCTGAGATCACGGAGATGAGATGATGTGCCCACAGTCAACAAGTTGGCTCTGGGCCCCTAGACCAACTGTCACACCTCTGGTATCCACAAGCTCTCTTTTCACGGAAATTCAAAGGAATATTAATCCCTCCTCTCTCCTCTGTAACTGTTAGGCATAGCTGTTTCCTTTTCAAGCATATGCAAAAGAGAACAATGCATCCACTCTTGAAAAGACTCTGATTAGGATGAACCTCAAACACTGTACTTTTGGTAACATTTATTATCATCTGAAAAGCAACTAAATGATTCCAGATCCCAAGAATTCAAATCTCTAAATGGGGTCATTTCTCTTTTATCTTACAGCCAAATGTGTATGGTGGCCTTGAAAAAGACACAGTTTCCTAAATAAGTTACAGATAGCCCCTGGAAGCATAATTCTTAGTATAAAACATTCACAAATGATACTAAAGCACTTTGCCTAGCTGTGACTTGGAAAAATACTACAAATCCACAGCTGCACTGAGGAATCTACCTTCACACATTATCTGTAATAGAAGTGTTCTATATAGAAGTGTTCCTATACAAGTCTTGAGGGCTTAAATGCTTCCTTCTCAGTGTGAAATCATGATCCAGACATGCTAAAATAAACGCACTTTGCAGGAAAAAACAAACAAACAAACAAACATTTAGTAATAACCTAATAATATTTGGTTTGGAAGTCCTTGTTGTTACTTCTTGACCTTTTTACCCTTAAGAAAACCATGTAAGATAAAGGAAAACCCCAGGGTCCCCAAATGACTATATTTCCTAGATTCTCAGAAATACCAAATTCTAATACATATCAATAAAATTTCATGTAACTTTTCAGATTTTAAAAAGAGATGTTGTGGAAACAATGAAATACATTTTCCCTTCCTAACATAGCCAAATCATAGCTATTGCTATTATAGAATAGTCAATAAACATCCAATACCAGAGAGCATTTAAACTATATTAAGATATAATATCTGACCTAGTTGGGGTACAGCAAAAGCAACACAGTACCTTGTCCACAGAGCCAACTTTTTATACCATGACATGCCTGGGATCTTCCCCAAAAAGAAGAAACTGAAGTAATTATTCAGTGACAGGCTATCTTGTATCTGCAAATCAACTTCTTGTAAGGAGCTCAAAATTAAAGAAATTACCCATTATCCTAATAAAGCAGATGTAACTCATGGGTTCTAAGTCTCTTTTTCTCCCAGAGGAAGATTAAACAACTTAGACATAGCATCAGGCATTTATATGGAACTCGGCATTTCAGAGGTTTCACATGTTCTAATTTGCCTCCCATAACAACTCTGTGATGTAACAAATGCTTTATGTGCCCTCTTTTTCACTAATGAGGAAACTGGGGTACAGAGATTAACAGAGTGACTTTCCCAAATAAACGGTGACCAACCCAAATAGTGTTACCCATAGTCTAATGTTTGTTACATTTTTTGCTCTAAATCCAAAATATATTAAAATGTCACCTTTGAAGTCTTGTTACAAGATGGCATTTCCTTGTCCTGTCACTCTCCACTGTCCACTAGAGATCTTTGGTCTGCACTCAATCAACACCCCCCCCACCCCTGGCGGTTTCTCATTCTCCAAAAGGTGTTCTTGAGAGGTGTTTCTCTAAAGTGGCGGTGAAGGGGTGAAGAGAAGGGGGTAGCTTTGGTTTTAAACCCAACACTGAATTTACTTTGAATTTTAAATATCATTCAAGGAGAGGTAAGATTTATATTATTATCAAACGATGGCCTGGGATTAAAAGGCTTGAGTAAAGCTATTCTAGTTCTTTTTTTTTTTTTTTTTTTTAAAGTTCGCAGTTGTCAGAGTTCATTACGTGCTGAGATACCCTACATAGCATTTTTTCCCCAGACTTCAGAACAACAACTTTATAAAGAAGTTGAAATATTGGAGAATAAGGCCTCGTATGTATTCTGAGTTTGCTAACCTACATCTCATTATGACTTAACAGTGTAAGCTGGATCACTAGCTGTTACCTTACATTCTAGAACATCTTGTCATGAGTTAAATGCAGTTACAGTGTCACTAATTCCTTTAATAAAAATGATAATGATGGTGATGTGGAAGCCAAATGTTTTGACACAATTCTTTCTTATATCAATTTTAGCAAATAGAATTCTAAATTCTGAGGTGAATCCCCACATTCTGCACTTATGTCGCTACACAAATAAATAAACTTAATAAATCTAGAAATTATGTTGCACATTTAATAGAAAGCTCTTAAGCCATAATCACTGTAGCTGCTGGGTGTCTTAATTCTTCAAGAATTCTTTCAGTGCATGCATTAACTTTGGTTAAATTATTCTGGATTTAAAGGCAGAAGAATATTTAAAATAGTATGGTTTCAGAAGCATCATTGTAACAGAGCAATTTCAAAAGATTCAGTTGCTAAATTTGACTTCATAGTCCCTTTGCAGATCAGTTATTTAGATTTAAGAAGAGAAGGGAATCATGTGCTGTTATCTCTGTGGCCATTCTTCTCACACAAAGAAAATGAGAGAACAATAAAATAAGACTAAGAAATCATTCTTCCAATGATTGTCATTGAACTGTTAACATTAGTAAACATTCACAGTATGAAGTCTCTCTCAATCTCCAGCATATAAAGTAGTGCAAAGGAAAAGAAAAAAAAAGAAAGAAAGAAAATTCCAGTTCTGTTATTTGTGAACAAAACTTGTTACATTTTCTCTGACTTCATTTCTTCCATTATTGTTAGGCATTTGCTGTCACATCTCCCCAAAATTAATAATAAAATATAACCAATTTCTAAAGGCCCCTGCAGCCTTTTTAAAAGTTAATTTCCAGTTAAAAATAAACTTTAATTAAATCCAAGATAAAATTGTAACCTATCGTCTATTAAATAATCCACTTTCTTTTTTTTCTACATAGTAATTCTTACAATTTTTAAAAAACCACAGCTATGGAATCCAAAGACATGAAATGCTATTAAAGCACTGATAAATGACTGCTCAAATTCATTAGGTCTTACATAGTAAATACTTCAAAATGCCAACTTTTCCCATCACTGCACGATTACTAACAACGTTGACAATTTACTTACACATACACACACGCACGCAGCACTCACACACACACACACACACACACAGACATACACATTCTCTCCACAGAACCATCTTTACTTTTAACACCTCCTCCAGTTAATGTGCAAAACTCTTGCATTCTAATAAAAAATATAAAGATAGATTTGCTCCTATTTAAGCCTCCCTCTTCTCCAAGATGTATCGTTTGTTTGATACGTAATACAAGTTTAGTAACAATTATGCCATGTATAACCATTAAATGGCGTACTACTGTATGCACTGGATTCATTTGCATATATCATTTTCATAACTGCACTCTCTATGCATAAATATATTTGGAGATGCTGGGATTGGGGGGAGGGGCAGTGGCGGGTGGAGAAGGAGATTCACACGTCGGTCTCCACAGCCTTCGCATTAGAACAGTTGTTTTTATCTGTCTCACTGTCATCCCCCTTTCCCTGACACTTCTCCTTTGCACACAGAGATTCCTTAACCCCTTCTTCCATCTCTAGATACTCTGACTTGTCCCCCAGGGAAGAAGAAGTAGAACTCCGAAATTTCTTCAGCAAATTAGAAGGGAGGTACGGGCAACTGACTGCATTCTGTGTCAGCTGTATCTGTTCCTCATTTTCAGTCTCTCTGTGGTAGAAATAGTTAAAGTTAGAGACAATCACTGGCACTGGCAAAGCAATGGTTAAGACACCTGCAATGGCACACAGAGACCCTACGATCTTGCCCCCCACGGTGATGGGCTTCATGTCCCCGTAGCCCACAGTTGTCATGGTCACCACGGCCCACCAAAATGCATCTGGGATGCTTTGGAAATGGGTAGTCGGTTCATCCGCCTCCGCGAAATACACAGCACTGGAAAAGAGGATGACCCCAATGAAGAGGAAGAAGATCAGAAGGCCCAGTTCCCGCATGCTGGCTCGCAGGGTGTGGCCCAGGATCTGCAGGCCCTTGGAGTGCCTGGAGAGTTTGAAGATCCGGAATACTCGGACCAGACGGATGATCCTGAGGATGGCAAAGGACATGGCCTGCTGCTGCTGCCCGTTGCCACCCCCCTGCTGCTGGGCCAGATCCGTGCCCAGCGTGATGAAGTAAGGCAAAATGGAGACGATGTCAATGATGTTCATGATGTTTTTGAAGAAGAGGGCTTGGCTGGGACAAGCAAAGCAGCGAACCACAAACTCAAAGGAAAACCACACGATACAGACTGTCTCCACAATGAAGAAGGGGTCGTTGAATATCGTGTGCCCTGAGTTCTCCGGGTGGAGGGCCGAGGTGTCGTTCAACAACCCACTGGGCCCGCCTGTGCTCAGTGCCATGATAAGATCCCTGTCGTCCCTAAACTCTGGCAAGGTTTCCAGGCAGAAGATGACGATGGAGATGAGGATGACCAGGACCGAGACGATAGCTATGCCCCTCGCTGGACTGGAGCTCTCTGGATACTCAAAGAGCAGCCAGATCTGCTTTTTAAATTCATTCTCTGGCAAGGCCCTGTCCTCCTCCTCTCTCACAAAGCCCTCATCCTCCCGAAACTTGAGCAGGGCCTCCTCCCCCAACTGGTAGAACTTCACCTCCTCGGTGAAGATATCAAAGGGGACGTTGACAGGCCTCTTCAGGCGGCCCCCTGACTGGTAATAGTATAAGATGGCATCAAAGCTAGGCCTGTTCCTGTCAAAAAAATACTCGTTACGCAGAGGGTCGAAATACTGAGTCCTCTTCTCAGGGTCCCCCAGCAAAGTCTCGGGGAACTGGGCCAGAGTTTTCATCTGGGTCTCAAAGCGCAGGCCTGACACGTTGATCACCACGCGTTCGCAGCAGTCGCTGTAGCGGACCGAGCTGTAGCCGCCACCGCCGCCGCCCGCATCGTCCTGGGGCAGCAGGTCGGTGTAGGAACACTCATCGCCGCGGTCATCCTCGCTGTAGTGGAACCTCCCCTCCTCCTCCTCTGCCTCCTCTTCTTCCTCTTCCTCCTCCTCTTCCTCCTCTTCCTCCTCCTCCTCACTCAGATCCCGCAGGATCTTCTCCTCGGAGCCACTGGGCATCAGGTCGGAGCAGTGAGGAAAGCTGCTCTGCCGGTGGTGGACTTTCTTCTTCTCGGGCCGCTGTCGCCTCCTCCTCTTACTTCCCCGGCCGCTCTGAGGGTCTTGGGAGGTGCAGGCCCCACGCAACTGGTGGTGGTGATGGTGGGCGCCCCCTCCAGACCCCCCGCCGCCTTCCACAGCAGCTGTGGCCGCAGCGACAGCGGCCGCCGCAGCCGCCCTCGAGTGAGCCAGCCTCTCGCGCTCCCGGGCCCGGGCCTGCGCGGCATAACCGTAAGGCATGTGACTGTTGCACCCTGAGCTCTCCGCACTCACCATTGCAACCTCCATGGTGGTGGTTTGGGGGAAATGGCTGGTTCCAGTTGGAGAAGAAGAGGAAAGAAAAATAGGGCAGCTTCTTTTCTCACCAAATTAAGGTAAGTTTGGAACCCTTAAGCAGATTGCTTGGAAGACTAAGGATATTTTCAGTCCAACTTTGCATTTTCTGTTTTTAAATCAGCACACCCCATGCTCTCTCTTCCCAGGGATTCAGTGTTGCTCTCCAGAGCTTGGTTCCTCCAGAGAAACAGCCTGGCACTTTCAAGCCTAAGTCAGAAAATGTTGGGGTCTCCCAAACACTTATTTTGGGGGGGATATTCAAAGCGGGAAATAATGTCTAGAATGTGGTGTTGATGCTGCGAGATTTAAAGGCAGCGAGTATCCAACAGCCAGCAGTCGTGCCTAGAAAATGGAATATATTTTTCTGCCATGGAAATTGTCCAGAGCTCAGTCCATCACATTTAAATAAAATGCAAATAAGCCTTTAAGTCTTAGCACTTGCCTTCTAGTGATGGCTTGACCCATGTTAACATGTGACTTGAAGTATGTCCAGACATTGCCACTCAAAGCCTATCAGGATGATTCTCCAGGCTTTCCTCTTAAATTCATCACTGGCTTCCTGGACCCAGGGGCAATGCCGAGCTAGCTTTAGAGGCAAAGACCTTGGGAGGTAGAGAAGGTGCAAGATGAGGTGTCAGTGGGGGCAAGCCCAGCTCTGAGGTCTCCATAGAAATCAAGGAAATGCAGAGCATCCTTCAGCTAAAATCATGCAGAAGAAGCCACTTCACCTGAAAAAGGAGGGGAAACAAGCATAGGAGAAAAATAAAAAGAAGAATCAAATAATAAAGAGTAAACTGAGTGTTTCCTTCACATATACATTTTTCTTCTGTCCTCAAGCAAGCAAGCCATTAGATAAAGCACCAAAGCGACTATAAATTTCCAAGGAGTAGTATGGGGCAGCTTGTTAAATCTCCTTCTCATAAACACCCTTCTTCTTTGGATATATTTCAGCACTGTCTACTTTTGCGGCAACTCAATTATTTTTTCCTCTCTCCACTCTGGACCCACATGGCTCTTCCTTCCATCCACCTTTTCACTAATGCCAGGTCTTAATTCTCACTGTCACTCTCCTCACTCCACAGTAACAATGCTGTCACTTTACAGCTGCTTCCATCATTCATTGATCTCAAGGCATTTTTTTAAATGTCCACATAAAATATTTCTGAATTTAGTGGCCGTCCACCCCTCTGTGTCTTGATTCAGGATTAGAGAAGTCGGAAAAAACAGGGTTCTTTAATCCAGCTTCCACCACTTCAACTATCTTCAATCACCCCGTCTACGAAGTGTAGATAATAATACAACCTCCCCCATCCCACTTTTGAGAGGATGAATGAGATAACTGATGTGGACAGAACACCACAGTGCCTTGTACATGAGGAATATCGATAAAGGCTGGCGGTTATTAACAACATAACAACATGTGATGGTCAACCTACCCACCCCCAAATGCGTACGCCCTCACAGCATTGTCTAAGCAGGGGAAGGGCAGAACGTGAGGACATCCAGGACATTTTGAGACTCACCAGTGGCCCGTATTACGTTGGCACTCCCTGACTCGCTGAAGCATGTCCCTGTTGTTGTTTTTCTGTTCCCCTGACTCCAGAACACTCCCTACCGCCCACAGCCTAGGAGCTTACCCCAGTTTCCATTTCTCTAATAATCATCTTCTCTCCTTGCAGTTCCCCATGTTCACCTCCATGCTTCCCCCTACACTTTGCTCAAGGGACTATCTCCTCATGGTTCAAATCCCAGTTTGTGTGCACTTCATTTTCAGCCTATGATACTCTCTTCCCTATAATTTAACTATAGTGCCCATCCCCCAAATTCCCCTCTCTTTTCCTTCCCTCCCCCACCTCCCCCCCCATTTATTTCCAATCTGCCACTTCCTGATCACATCTTCCTTGCAGCCCTCCTCTGTCCCCACTGTCACTTGGTATTCCTGACCTTTCTTCTTCCTTAGTTTGCTCTCCGTAGGTCCAACTAACTCATCTCCTCTGCCAGGACCTGTAAATGCTCCTGCCCCAATCTTGCTTCTCCTGTCTCCTCTTGCCTCTTCCATACACTCTGTCCAAGAGGACTTCCAAGAATGCAGAGAGTGGCCGAGAGAACTGGGGGAGATAACTGACAGCCAGAATTCAGGGCATCTACCAGCCTCTATTACCGGAAGCACTTGGAGCCATTAACAGGACCCAGTGCTTGACCACCTGCTGCTCCTTGCTGAATCATGTCAGCCTAGAAGCCTAAATACACCTGGGTTTTATCAAGTGACAAGCAGGGAAGTGGCAAGCAAAGGTCTTCCCAATCACACATTCTAATGTGATCATACACATTCTCCCAGGGCAAGAGGTGAGCCTGACTGGGGACACAAAACCCAGAAAATACACCTCTGAGGGTCTCTGGAATGACAATCCCCTTCCTTTGCCTGACTCCTAACATCATCTCATACTCTGAAATGTTCACTCTCACAAGGTCTCCAAATCTCTGTCTTCACTGTGGAGGGTCAGGCCAACATCCTTTAAAGACTTTCACACAAGCCAAATTGCCTGAGAGTTTGCTCAGTTTCTTCCCCAACCCCTCAAAGCAGTTATAATACACTATTTAAATAAAGCCCTAGTGTAACCAAAGTGCCTGTAAATTTGTATACTATGCACACCCCCTCTTCCACCCAACTGACTCCCAGAAGGTCACCAGTTAGAGGGTCTTCTAATTCACAATCAACTCTTCAGGAGAGCTAGACTTGCCTTCTTCACACCAAATAATTTCTTATTTACTTATTTACTTATTCATTTATTTGGGTTTGTTCATTTTTGTTTAACTCCCTCCCCCACAGTACAAAAAGCAAATCACATTCCTTCTAATTTGCTTCCAGTTACCTCACTATCCCTGATCTAACTTAGAAGAAGAAGAGGAGGATATAAAAAGGGAGGGAGAGAGTGAAGAAAAAAAAAAGAGAAAAAGAGGAAAAAATCCAACTAGCAAATCAGACTAGTTTAAAATCTCTCTTCCTTCTCAACTCAAGGTATTCATGTTAGGAGAATCTATTCAATTCAACTCTCGGGAGACTTTATGGGGGAGACCTTCGCAGGGTAACGTCCCTTCCTTTTAAACACCACCAACTAACAGGATTTTTCTGACTACCTATTCCCCAATCCCTGTGCCCCCAAACAAGAGCCAAGCATCCCGCCCCTCCTCCTCCCCCCCACCCCCAACAAGGCTGTTTTCATCTCTCAGTGCTAATTCCTGCAACTGTTTTAGGGTGGTACCTGAACCTTATCAGAGAGAGAAAAGGAGAAAGAGAAGACTGAGAGAGAATTCCAAGGGCCAATACCGTGAGAAATATACACTTCAACGCACGCCATTTATACAGTCCCTATGTGTTGCTCAAATGCTCAGAAAATGCACGCAAACCCAAATGTTGGGAGAAGCAGCAGTTTAAACCCGTTCACCAGCTGTTCCCAAAGAAACGGAACCAGTGAGTCTGGGATGAGGCAAAACGATGCTAAATCTAAACCCCACCTCGTTGGGAAACGACATCTTTAATCGCGCCCTTGCCTCCAGACCTAGGTTCCCGCTTGGGCACATTAAGCAGGGCGCACGCACCCCATCCCTTGGGTTGGGAAAATAACAACTGTTGTCCCCCCGGAAAGCCGCACAGCATCTGCACCTCCCTTCTCCCACCTCCTGGTTTATTTTTAACCGCCTTCGATTCATGCCTTTCTGTCACATTCTCGATATTATTTATCCCTCAAATGTCCACTGTTTCTTAACAGTCGAAAGAGTAGAGGAAAGATAAGAGAGGTATGATACTCACCATTCCCAGGCGGGGTGCAAAAGAAAAATAAAGAAAATTCCCGGTTGGCTTTTTTCCCCCCTCAAGCTGCAACAGCTGGAGGAGGGGAAGAATGATTTGGGGGTGGAAGGAATCACTCCGGTGTGGCAGGTGGAGGCTCCAAAATATCCACGGAACAAGTTCTATTGCCTGGCCAGCGGGGGTGCACAGAATCCTCGCTGCTGGAGCCCGGGGGTGGGGATCGGGGCTGCCCCACGGAGGACCCCAAGACTCCTGGTTCCTCGGGAGTTCAGCACAGAAGGGCTCGACGGGGAAAGAAAGTCAAGGTTCCCCAGAAAAAGAAACAAAATCCTAGACAGCAGCGATCACTTGTTAATCCCGAATTCCTCCAATATCCTTCCCTCTCCCTCTCTTGCTGGCTGCAGAAGCAGCACACGCCTCCCCTGGCCGGGAGCGCGCGCCGGCCGGGGGCGGGGCCAGGGCCGTCCGAGGGTGTGGCGTTCACGGCGGTCACCGGGGGCGCCTCCCGGAGCGGCGAGGCGGGCGCAGTCACGACGCCGTGACTGCCGGCCCTCCGGCCGCGGCCCCCCGACAACGAGGCTCCGGAGAGCCAGTGGGAACCATTCCAGGATCCCCTGGCTTGCGCCCCCAGAGGCGAGGAGCTAATCCGGAGAGAGAGGTGTCCCCTTTGGAGCTGAAATGGGGTCCCGACGGCAGAGCAGGAACGCCAAGAGAGGCTGGAAGGGGTGACTTCGACGGCAGGTCCAGTCTCGACCGCAGGATGCTTCTGGGCGTCTTCTCCTCTCCCCGACCCGCTTTCTCTGCATCTCCCCCGGCACCCCACCCACCAGCCCCGGCACCATAACGGGTTTGTCGGTTTCGGAGCCCGGGTGCATCTCTGCGAGGCCGCCAGCCCGGAGCTCTCTAGTCGTTTGCTAGCGCGCCCAGGCCCCTCGGCCTCCGCCCCCCTTGTAGAGAGAGAGTTTGCCGGCCTCAAGTCGGGGGTCGGGCCTCCCAGGAGCGGAGGAGACCGACTTTACGCAGGTGTCCGACCCCTGGGAGGGAAGGATGACTGAAATTGGAATCGGGCCCAGGCTAAGGGCTGTGCAGGGAGGCTAAGGTCCGAGTTAGGAGAGAGTCGGGGCGCTAGGAGCAGGTTGCAAGTCCGCCCCGGGGGCGGGGGGCTTTGGAAGAGTGGGAGGAGCCCTTGGCGAACCTGTTGCTGCAAAAAGAAAGACGATTTGGCAAGAGGTTTGGCTCCCGGGAGGTTTCTAACGTAGTGGTCGGATCTCCAATGCCACCCACCTCCTGAAAACAACAAAAACCGCACTTCCCCAAGCCCCCACCACCCCCCGCGCCGTGAGCAGGCGAGTGCGCTCGCAGCGGCGTCCTCACCCCGGTGGACTCTCGGATTGCTTATTAGCTGGCTGGCGTGGGAAATGCCCCTGGACGTCGATGTAAATATGCAATTCTCACAAATATGCCAAAAGAAGTGGGAAGTCAGAATTTACACACACACACACACACACACACACACACACACACACACACAAGCTCAGGTGGCGACGGGGCTCCGGGAACCTCTCCCGGCTCCCTCTCTGATGGGCCAAGCAGGCAGTGGCGGCGTGCACCCGGACTGCTGGAGCAAACTGGACCTTGGGGGGGTCAGTTGGCGCCAAGGCAGCCACTGTCGTCCTCAGCTGGCAGCTTTGTTCGAGGGCCCTATTGGGCCTCCTCCTTTTGTGGTGCTCTATTAATTATTAAGAGAAATATTCCCGAGCTGAATTATAGATATGCCCTGTGCTCACTCACCTAACTGCTGCTGGCTTGGCGAAGGACAACAGGAGGGCTGATTTTCGTTCCTGTTTGATTTTTTTTTTGGGGGGGGGAATCTTTTAAAATAACTAAAAAATTTGCATTGTAATCGGTGAAAAGGAAAAAAAAATTAAACTGACATGGGGTCTGGTTTTCCTAACTTCTTCCAGTTAGTGACAAAAGTTAGAACCTTTGTCCTGAATGAATTTATCTGTGATCCTCTGGCCTCAACCGCAGGTGGAGGAACTGAGAGAAAGATGGCATCCACACCAGCTCTAGAGAGGCTCTATCTCAATTCATGCCCCACTATAATCCATTTCTGAAAGTAGGGAAGGTGGATTTCTCCAAAAGTAAAAAAACATCCCGTGTACTGGCCCCAGATCCTCTCTGTACTGCCACAATGTGAAGTAGTCACTGTGCAGTTTTCATACATGCCAAAAGCAGATGGTTGAGTTTATTGTTGTCTCATCAGAAGGATGTTTCTTGGGATGGTAGAAGGCAGGGCTGAGAGCACAGGATCTTGGGACTAGTTTCCCAAAAGCAATTTGTGAGATCAGTTGGAAGCAACTGTGGGAATACTTTCAGGGAGATGAAAACTGAGATGGATTGATACACAGAAGAAGACAGGTATATTGAAGCTTGGACATTTTAATTGGATCATGTTAAAACTTTATGAATTATGCTTCCATGTGCCATTTACTGTTTGTTCCTATCACAGCCCAGAGAATTTTAAAGTTTAAAATGCCTGAGGTCTCTATAGATATTTACACTTCTTAGGTATCAGGAATCTGAATAACTAAAGCACCACAGCAAGAACACAACTGAGGAAAAACCACTTTCATGAAGATGTTCATTCAGGTCATACAAGATATAGTTACTGAGAACTTGATCAAGGCTGGTAACACTCTTTTGAGTGTCCACCTAGCGGCGCTCTGGCTCTCTGCATACATATTGTTTAATTTTATCTGCATAAATAAACACTTTATGTGATAGGGATTATTATTATCACTATTTTATAGAGAAGGAAATTGAGGCTTATGATGGTTAATGAACTTGCCCCAAAGTTACCTAGCTAATTATTTAGCAGAACTGGGCCTTTAACAGCTGACTCAGCAATGTGGACAATCCCCATGCTGGTGATGATAATGCCACGTGGTCTAATGCCCATCTGTCCTCACAAACTACTGGCTGTTACAGATACAGAGGCAGTTTAGGAAACAAGGGGGTATGTGCTTTGATGGAGGTATGAGAAACGTGTTCCCGGGATGCAATGAATGGAGTAGCATCTAATTTGGGGGAAGCAAGCAAGGATTGACAAAGAAAGGGGAAATGTGTCTGAGGAATGTGAGCATTGGAGTGGCTGCCATAAAGAATACATGGGCATGTGGCACTGGCGTGGACGGAATAACTGAAACCTGAGAGGTAGGCGGCCCCCAATTGGGAAAAGCATGCTCCTCACCCAGCCTTCCCCCCATTCCCAACACACACACACACACACACACACACACACACCTCTTTGAACTTTAAAAGAATTTCTTTATAAAGCAAACAAGAAACATTTCATTTCTCTTCCTGAAATTCTCTTAAGGATTCCTAGAAAGTCCCACAGATAAACAGTAGCAGAAAGATTCTTTGCTGTGACCAACAAAAATCCACCTTGTCTCA
This sequence comes from Mesoplodon mirus, assembly GCF_964341445.2. Lineage (NCBI taxonomy): Eukaryota > Metazoa > Chordata > Mammalia > Artiodactyla > Ziphiidae > Mesoplodon > Mesoplodon mirus. The sequence goes on along the minus strand of NC_138983.1, from coordinate 29,066,664 downwards.
GTTTCAAACTGTTTTCTTTGGAGAGGAAAAAATTATTTTCTTGCCTTTCTTAATCATCAACTAGTCAAAATTCTTCAAGCACCCTACACCCAAATATACCTATTACCGCACATAATTTCTCCCTGGCTTTGAATTCTCTCAGTGGTAATACAAATATTCCAGACCACACTATGAGGCTTATGTTTATATAGAAAAGGGCAAAGGGCAGCAGATCTTCCTTTGTACAAAGCAGATAGGAGGCCCTGTGGGATACAAACTAAGTCCATTATAAATGTTTTTGTTCTCTTTGGGGACCATGGTCTCCAGTGAATTGCAGCGTTCTGTTTACTTCACCTCTCTCTCCCCCAGAAGCCCACAACACCTCCCTGAATACAGGCAGTGTATCCCGAGCAACCAGCGCAATACCTGACCCAGAGCAGGCATTCGATAAGAATGTACTAAAATGAATGAATAATGGAAGAGGCTTCCATTTGCCAAGAAAGCTCAGTGAATGTGTTGGGAGAAAACCCAGAGAAGCTTGCTTTTTTACCTGCTTACCCCAGACTCTCAGCTATCGGCCTTTTAAAGTTCTGAAGGGATATGAGGGGGAAAGAGTTCTGGGGCACTTGATTCCATGCTTCCCATTCCCTAATGTATGGATGCAGACGTTCTGAGCAGCCCATAATTCCTTATGAAATGTGAGTCACTCAGCTAGTTTTTCCTTGTAGATGGATTTTTCAGTGACCTTTCCCCACACCACCTTGCATTCCGTTTTATGCATACCAGTACTAGTCAGGTCTTAAGACCTCAGAACAGCATAATCACTTCTCATTAAAGTGAGGAAACATCAATCCTGGAGAGAGAGACTAACCACTCACTTCCTGACTCTCTGACCACAGCTCTGTGTAGGTACAGTGGGGAGTAAGACAGCTACTCTGTGCCCTGGATGGACCCCTGCGGTCTAGAGGGTGAGAGATGCAACAACACACCCATGTGGTTAGGGTCTGATAGAAGTCACACGAGGTGCAGAGAGAAGCAGCACTAACTGAGGTTAGAAAGGTCCTCAAGCCAGAAAGAGCCACGGGGCAAAGGCTTACTGAATAAGAATGGCAAGAATGAGTGTAAGAATAATCAGAGAAGCAGAGGATCTGATATGGAATGGGAATGGGAAGCAGTGAGTGTGGACTTAGATATGCTATGCTCAAGAGTTTGAACTAGGGTCTATGACAAAACACTGCATGAAAGGATTCTCAACCCTCTTTCCACCTCTACACACAGGACAGATGTGGTTCACATGCATGACACACTCCCCTGGGCAAATGCAGATGAGCAGCTGCAGCATCCACTAAATAGACTGAGTTGCAGGCATTTCCAGGCTTCTTGGCTACAGTGGCATCTTTCTCCTCCATCTATGAATGCATCTGAGAAGCCAAGTGAGTGAAATTGAGTTGGCAGAACCTTAAATCATCTCACATTTAGATTTCTGAATGCAAATCAATCAAAAATGTCCTTCGTTAACTGAAGTAACTCAGAATTTGCAAGGTACCGCATCTTTAATAGTAATCTACCCATGTGGGGTGACACTGCTATTGAGATACACCCTGTCAGGTCCAGTAGTTCCTCTGGTCCAGGATCCCCTGTGGATACCAAAATCTGAAGTTACTCAAAGCCATTAATATAAAAATGGCATAGTATGGTCAGCCCTCCGTATCTGCAGGTTCTGCATCCACAGATTGGTTGGTTGACTGCATGGATGCAGAACCAGTGGGTACTGAGGGGCAACTGTACACTATAATAAGGTGAAGTGGATTCATTCTTTTAGCTCTTTGTTATGCATTCCTTATATGTGGTTAGAATATACAGCAGTTATGGAGACTCACTTAAAATGAAATATCCACCTTGGTGCAGATAAAAATCACCCACATCCTTGTGTGCGGGTACCAATCAATCAGGTGCAAACTTGGGGCAGAGATGAATAGAAGAAGGTTTAGGTATGGAATAGTTTTCAGTCCCTACAGACATTACCACCACTGTGCCTTCCATATTAACTCCTCATAATTTATGTCAAGGAGCTTTTCCCGTATAAGTAAATGTGGGCCTTTTTATAAAAATAAGAGGTCATGGTATACTTCCTGCCAACAATGTGTTCCAGACTCTGAAGGTCCCTTTAAATATGGTCAATGACCATGGTACAGGCTGTATTCTACTCTTTCAAGAGTTGGCTGCTTTGCCATCTTCCCCATTTTGATTGTGATCAGTACCTTTCACTCCCTAGAACAGACATCACCAAGGCTTAAAACAGGCCTTTGCTCTAAAGCCTAAGAATGTTAACTGCCTCCTCCAGGCTGCCAACACCCATCACAGCCCTGACCATCTCTCCTTCATCAGATCAACATTAGTTCTGATTTGGTTAAGTACTAGAAAGACTTTGTCCAGCACATGCTTTCCAAAACAAGGGCCACAGTTGTAGGAAGGATGAACTCATGTAGAAGAAATTTGTAGTAGGTACAGATCAGTTAAGAAATATACCTCAAATTATGTCTGCTCTTTGCTCACTTTTCTCCACTCCTGGCTAAGAGAGAAACACAATTCTGGGGATTAGCCAACTGATATACAGTCGACCCTTGAAAGACGCAGGGGTTGGGGCGCTAACCCTCTACACAGTCACAAATCCGAGTATAATTTATAGTCATTCCTCCCTCTCTGCAGTTGAGCTTTTGTGAATTCAACCAACCAACTACAGCGTATTGGAAAAAAATTCTTGCGTAAGTGAACCTGCACAATTCAAACCCATGTTGTTCAAAGGTCAACTGTATTTTAGAACCAAAAGCACAAACAAACAAAGCTGAGAGTATGAGTGTCTAGGTTGTTAACTTATGGTTTCTCATTACTGGTTGCTGAGAACAACACATCAGCTATCAGATTTTATATACACTAGAAGCCCCTCTAATTTTTCTCTCAGTCAGCCTCACAAATCAGCTCTTATTCTGAATAAACACAGAGAACATAGGCTGACAGCCCCAAAGTTCACACAGGAGTACAAAAACTGACAGTCTTCTTTAGATGGTTTTTCAGAATGAGTCCTTTTCTGAATTCATATATAGATTTGAACTTGGAAGTAAATTACAGTGAAGTTCTAATGATTTACAATAGCCCTGGGTAGCGGGGGGTGGGGGGGTGGGGGGGGAGGAAATAAACATTTGACTAAAGCAATTACTCTTGGACTGCTTGCAGGGCTGGAGCAGAGATCAGGTGCTAGGGTTATAAGATTGTCTCTCCAGCTTCCTGGTTGCAGAACCTCCTGCAAGACACTTAACCCTTGTGAATTTCAGTTTCCTTATCTATAAAAAGGGGAACTGTACTATCAGTCCTCTTTTACAAGATCATGAGTGTAGATCATATAAGAAAATGTAAGAAAACTGTTCTACAACCATAAAAGTACAACATAAATAGAAGACATTATTTTAAAGTAATAATCATCTGTTATGGACTGAATATTTGTGCACCTCCCCACCCACCAAATTCATATGTTCAAGCTGTAAACTCCAATGTGATGGTGTTTGGAGATGGGGCCTTTGGGAAGTAATTAGAGTTCGATGAGATCATAAGGATGGGGCCTTCATGAGGGGATTGGTGCCCTTATAAGAAAGAGACACCAGAGAGAGATATTAATCTCTCTCTCTCTCTTTCTCTCTCACTCTCTCAGAAAGATGGTGGCTGCCTACAAGCCCAGAGAAGAGGCCTCAGATTGAAACCTACCTTGCCAGCACCTTGATCTTAGGCTTTCCAACATCCAGACCGTAAGAAAATAAACTCCTGTTGTTTAAGCCACCCAGTCTATGGTATTTTTTTATGGCGGCCTGAACTGATTAAGACATAATCAAAACTTGATAACAGATATTTAACCTGTCTTTCCTAGCAAACTTCACTATGGTATTAGAAACTGGTACCTGAAACTCAGCAACATGTTGAGTAAGAAATGATCCTTACAGGTTTTCTTTCAAGGAATGGAAAGATTTGTAATCAACTTGCCAGTTGTTAACATGGTAGTCAAATTTTATTAGGGCTTCATAATCTAAAACTCACTCTAAATCAATTTGGAATTTGGGGCAGTTTTTCTTGTAAAATGGCTATAGATGACATTAGCTTGAATATCCTGAATGTTGTTAACAGTATTAACTGTTCATTAATTCAACAAAATTTTATTGAGCACCTCCTTTAACTCAGGCATCAGTCTAAGCACGAAGCAGTAGCGATAAACAAAGACAAAGCCCCTGCTCTTAAAAAGATAAGCAGGACTTCCCTGGTGGTGCAGTGGTTAAGAATCTGCCTGCCAATGCAGGGGACACGGGTTCGAGCCCTGGCCTGGGAAGATCTCACATGCCGCAGAGCAACTACTGAGCCTGCACTCTAGAGCCCATGAGCCATAGATACTGAGCCCGGGAGCCACAACAACTGAAGCCCTCGCACCTAGAGCCCGTACTCTGCAACAAGAGAAGCCACTGCAATGAGAAGCCTGCACACTGCAATGAAGAGTAGCCCCGGCTCACCGCAACTAGAGAAAGCCTGTGCGCAGCAACGAAGACCCAACACAACCAAAATTTAATTGATTAATTAATTAATTAATTATTTTCAAAAAGATAAGCAAAGTTATTTCACACAAAATTAACTGTTATGAGGAAAATAATATAAAGTAATAGAGTGTCAGGAAAAAGGTTTTCAACTTCAGTTGGCTAACTACAGAGAAAGTGACATTTAAACTGAGGCCTACATGACAAGAAAGCTTGCCATGTAAAGATTTAGGGCAGGGCTTCCCTGGTGGCGCAGTGGTTGAGAATCTGCCTGCCGATGCAGGGGATACGGGTTCGAGCCCTGGTCCGGGAGGGTCCCACATGCCGCAGAGCAACTAGGCCCATGAGCCACAACTACTGAGCCTGCGCGTCTGGAGCCTGTGCTCCGCAACAAGAGAAGCCACCGCAATGAGAAGCCCGTGCACCACAACGAAGAGTGGCTCCCGCTCACCATAACTAGAGAAAGCCCGCATGCAGCAACAAAGGCCCAATGCGGCCAAAAATAAATAAGTAAATAAATTTATTAAAAAAAAAAAAAAGATTTAGGGCAGAGAAAAGAAAAACTGTTAGAAGAGGTCTGAACACATGTGGTCTAAAAATTGAAAATGTCAGACAAGGGTAGCTAGAAAGCAAAGCCTTTCCCATAAGGAGTCTAGTGAACAGACAGAATCTAATGCACGAGAGTCCTAATACAATTTAATTCTACATACCACCACCTAATCATTTTAAGTTGGGATCATGGAAGTGCATCTCCCTCCTTCCTTTCTCAGACCCCAATTTCAGGCTTAGTCACTCTTCTACGTGTCTGAGAATAGATAGGAAGGAGCCTTCCTAGGGGGTTAGAGAGGTAGTCCTGGGCAGAGGGAAGAGTTCACAGTTCTACATCAGGAAACCTCTCACATGTACATAAGAGGTGATGATTGCTATCCCCAGGTGTCCTGAGTTGTAAATGTAGTTCCCAGATTTCTCTCCCTGGTCTAGTGCTGCCTATTCTCTAAAAGGCAGGATGTGCTGTCTCTGTTACTACTTTTATTTTGTTAACAGTTCTTTTCATAGCAAGGAATAGAAAGCAATTCAAGCTAGCTCATAAACAGTCGGCTTACAGTAAGGTTATTGTCAGATCTTACAGGAGTCCACAAAAGAGCTGAAGAACTCTTTCTCAGTAATGAGTCTGCTTTGCCATAATGTCTCCATACATGTGGCCCCACAATAGCTGAGTTAGCCCCATTGTTACACAGTCTTTCAGTTTAAAGGTCCTTCACATGCTCTACAATATCTAAAAGGAGGAATCTGATCAGTTTAGCTCAATTTTTTTAACCAAGTCAATCAAGTCACAAATTACCAGCTTAACTGGTCAAGCCACCAATGTCCCAAAGGGAAGTTCACTCATCTGAGTCTGTAGCTAGAATGTAATTTTCTGAACAGGGGCCAATACAAGTAAGTCCAGCTCACTAATTCTAATAGCAACATGCCAGGTTGTTTTAAGATCTTGGGAAACCCTTGCTACTCTTATAGAGGATCTTCCCAGCATCATATCTAGCATACTTTAAATGCTTACACATTCCATGTTAGAGATTATGCAACTATTTTACAGTTGAGTTGCAGCTGACTAGTAGACAGTATTACATGGAAATTTTGCAGTATTTTAAGTTTCTTCTGTATTTCAGAGCTAATTTTAAGAGTGTAGACCTTTCCTAGTCTCCTGAAAAGCTTATAGGCACACAGGCATGGCCCAGAAACAAAACATAATCCCTGAACAAAGAAATAGCTCCTTGATTACTGTCAAGTACTTAAGAGTCTTGGCTTTTAAGGTATTATTAAGTAATCACATTTTTGGCTGATAAACTCTGGATGAAAGATATCTTCACTTACCTGTTTATTCGTCTGCATGTGAATATGTGCTGACATATGTGAATGCATCCTGTGTTTATGTTGTCTTCTATGTTGTGTGTAAGCTATAATGGGAAAGCTAATTATTAAACTCTGCAAATGCACCCAGAGGCTACTGTGAGCGATGCAGCCAAAAAAAACTCTAAAAATAACTATGTAATAAATAACCATTTGCAGATGGGAATTGTTCGTGCAGTTTTCTAAACAACAGCAGGTTTCTTTAAGGCATTACGAAATTTTTCCTGATGTTTACTAGGTGTACTAAATCTTCCATACTTAAAGACAGATAATTTGAATAAGAGTATGATAAAATTGACTGGATCCAAATTAAAGTTATTTTTAGGACAATATCAAAAGCAATAGACAATTGCTTTCATCTTAGAATAGATTCATACATGCATACTCTCCTGTGTTAGTTAAAAGCACCAAGAGAGTCATTTCTCAGAGGCAGAGCATTCCAGCAATTATTTTAGAATACTACATTGCCAAAAATGTAAAGACCACTCTTCAAAATAATATCTTGATTGCTTAGTGTTTTATTCCTTCAGGTTCACTCAGAAGAAAAAAATTTAAAAAGAGGAGACTAAACTAGAGCTTAAAAGTTATAGGAATATGTTGCAGAAATATTTAAGTGAGAAAGCCACAAAGTGTGCAGCAAGAGACTCACTGAAAAATGCAAGAGAATTGGGTGTTTCTTAGCAGGGGTGATATACCAAACTTTATAAACAATTAAAATAATATTAAATAATTTCCAAAATTTTAAATCAACTTACAGAAGAGTGGGCTTGACATGTGATAATCTGAGATGGTTTCTTCTACCTGGGACCAAAGTATTTGGTGCAGCCTTTCAAGACAGCTCTAGTTCATACAGTCTTCTGCCACCACTAATGTATATGTAGTTAGTGGTCTAGCCATGAGCCTCAAACTTAGCTCAACAGAGTCCCTGTACTAATAATATGTTTAATAACTATTAATTTTCCTTCTCAAGACAGAGCATCTCCATCAAAAGATGAACTCTGGCTCCAGTTTTAAGCTTAAAGAAAAATATACTATATTCTCCTCTTTAACTCATGGGAAGTTATTGAATATTTCATTCCTAAGTTGAATGTGATATATGCAAAGAATAATTTGACTTGTTTATGGTGATATACAGATTACAAGTTAAGAGCACAGCCTCTAAAACCAGCAAATCTCCATCCATTACTAGATGTATGACCTTGATTAGGTTTCTTAAGTTTTCTAAATGGAATGTTCTTAACCACAAAGCGAGAATAATGATACATACTTGATAAGGTTGTTGTAAGAACTGGAGGAGACAAATTATGTGAAAGACAAAATGCACAGGACAACTGAGGAGACGATTTATTCGAGCCATTACAATGTGGAGATTATTCATTAATGAGGAGAGTCTCAAATAAAAGGAAGGGGGTTGGGGGTTTTATAGACGCAGAAGCAGATAAACAAAGGACTCATCCTAGAATCCTATAGGGGTCATGAGGAAAGACGGAGGTGAGTCTTACCCTGTAATATGCAAATAGAATAAAAATCTATGTGTATATTATACTGATAAATGCTGATAAATCAGAGAAAACATAGCTGATTTTATTAAACAAAAAAATATTAAACAATTCTCATTTGCCAAAGATTTACCTAAATTATGTGAGCTTGAAATCATAAAACATTTCTGATTTGGTTTCTGTAAGGATACTTTTAAAATTTGGCACATTGAAAATCTTAATAGTTCAACTTCCTTAATTCCTGGGAATTTTAGGAATATTCAACTTAAATATGCAATAATTTACCTCTAAGCCAATCAGAATAGAACTCCTTAAGGAGCTCTTTAAGGTTTAATCAAATTTGGTAGTTCCATCTGGAGCTAGGAAATATTACACACTCACACAATGAGAGGTAAAGGCCTTTCTGAATAACACATAAATACACAGAAAGAGAGAAAGCTTACGACTTCAATTCTAAAATTTCTGTCATGGGTCAAGCATAAACACAGAAATGCAAAGAACTGTTCTCTTCCCGCTGGGTATAAGTTCTTAATTGATTTGCACTCCAAACAGACAAACAGGCAAGACTAACAACCCAGAGTCTCTGTTGTCTTTCACCTGACAGAGACAAGATCTCTATAAACCATGAGTTTCTTACAGAGACCACCAAATGGTCGGACCACAAAACCAAAAGAAGCTGGCAGCAGAAATCAGGCATGTGTTCAAAAAGAATCAAAATCAAATCCTTACCATGCTACCGATGGACACGAGTCTACTGCACAGGACCAGGAGTTGGACTTACCACTGGGTCACCAATCACTAGCCAGGAGCAGAGGACAAAGGGCTCCAAAAGTCCTTTACTGGGTGGAGTAAACAGGGATCCAAAAGTGCGGCCATCATATCAGAGTTACAGTACCAAACTGTGAAAGACAAATGCAGAAAAGGAGATTATTTTATATAAACTATTACAATAGGAAGAATATTCATAAATGAGGAGTGTCGCAAAGAACAGGAGGGAGCCTGGGATTTTTTAGGGACCAATAAGCAAGAAGGTTATCCTGGAGTTTATGGGAGTCCTTGGGAAGGAGGCAAGTGGGTCTTAACTCAAAATACACCAGCACAGGGTGGTCATTTAAGGGTAGGAAGATTTCTTAACCATTATTTGCTTTCCAGGAGCAAAGGGCTCAGATAAAGTTCAGCATTGTGCATAGCACAGGGAGATCAGCTTGGTGCTTTGTGTCCACCTAGAGGGGTGGGATAGGGAGAGTGGGAGGGAGACGCAAGAAGGAGGAGATATGGGGATATATGTATTTGTATAGCTGATTCACTTTGTTATACAGCAGAAACTAACACACCATTGTAAAGCAATTACACTCCAATAAAGATGTTTAAAAAAAAAGTTCAGGGCTTTCCTGGTGGCGCAGTGGTTGAGAGTCCGCCTGCCGATGCAGGGGACATGGGTTCGTGCCCCGGTCCGGGAGGATCCCACATGGCGCAGAGCGGCTGGGCCCGTGAGCCATGGCTGCTGGGCCTGCGCGTCCGGAGCCTGTGCTCCGCAACGGGAGAGGCCACAACAGTGAGAGGCCCATGTAAAAAAAAAGTTCAGCATTGTTACATTGTCAATTTTGTAAAATGTTTACTCATGAAGAGCAAAGTGTTGGCAATTATTGTTGGAGAGGGCAGTGCATTTAACCGTACACTTTACATATTTTGTGTAGAGTCAAATACTGACTATCCTTTACTAGCTGTATGACTTTGGGGAAATTACATAATTTCTCTGATTTTTAATTTTCTTATCAGTTAATTGGGCATAAAAATAGTGGCTTCTTCATAAAACTGTTGTGAAGAGCAAATAGGTTAAAAATGAAAAATTCTAAGACCAGGTTCTCACCTGGTGAGCTCTCGTAAACAATGGTTAACTATTATCATTATTATTTAGAACTGAATGAATGCCATTAGAAAATGGTTCATTTTTTTATTTCTGAAACCCACCTGATGAAGTAAACATTTCTAGAGCACAAGGATTCACTTTTTTATTTGCCAGATCAGTTTGGTAATTTTAACAGTAGAGGGACATTTTGAATTTATTTCTTTAAAAAGTTCTGCTATTGTAAAGGAAACAGGAAATAAATTGTCCTTAAATAATTAACTGAATATTAACAAATTAAACCAAAATCAAAGTTGGAGAAAACTAAATGGCATTTGTCTCTGTTGTGTTAAAATCCATAATTCTGCTCTTTTCCAGCTGAGCTGATGATATAAACTAGAAAACTGATTGATAATAGTTTGAGAAAAACATTTTTTTAAAGCTTGTCATCTTCTTTTCCTTTTAATGAGTGAAATTAATGGTAAAGAAACCTTATCAGATCATTGTTTATGTGAACTTGGTTCTGGGAGGATAAAAGGTTTTGCTGTTTAACAATAGCAAATAGAGCAGTCCTAGACATTCTTGAAGGAACATGTAATTCTCTCCTTCTAGAGCATAGAGAGCTTTGTCACAGGGTTCAGAGTCTATCTCTAACAATTCTCAGCCTCTGACTGAGGCTATTAATGCTACCTCATTTAATGACCTTTAAAATACCAAGAAGGAAAACACTTTATGCTGCTTTCCTTGACTCCCTATCTTTGATGAAGACTAGTTTAAAAGGGGGAAAGGGATGAGATGAGGGAGCAGTTTGTGTTATTCTGAGTGGAGTCTCTCAATTGGTTTACATCTGCATTGCTGATGGGACCAAAATGATAGCTATTGGCTAAAGAACTCTTTAAATCATCCAGTACAAGACCAAAAAAATTTTTTTCATTCTAAGGACTCAGCATCATAATAGACCATCATAGAAAGCACAAGTATGGCCTTAAGAAGCTTCAAATCCACCTACATGCTTGGGAAGGCAAGACCAGCCCTGACATGATACAGTGGCAAATATATAAGATAACATACAAGTTTTTCTGGTCTCGGAAGTCAGACAGCTTTGGCTCAAATTCTGATTGCATCAATAATAGACCATCACTTGACCATGGACAATTAGCTGTAAAATTTATTTTCTTCATCTGAAAAGGGAGAATAAAGGAAGTACACACATTGTGGAACTGCTTTGACGATTAAAAGAGAAAATGTAAGCACTCAGCTCCTGGCCCTTGGTAAGTATTCTAATGAATGTTAGCCACAGTTGTAGTGGTATAGTAAAACAGTATATAAGTAGTGTATATTATAAAGAATTTATATATAGGCTATAGGCATAACCTACAATTAATTTATCTGACAGTATATAATTAAATAGTGTTTGTGGTGGTACAGATATAAATGTTATACCAAGTCAAAGGAAGGAAGAACAGTGGGGGTATCAAAAGGGAAATTAGTGCTCTTGGTACCATGCCTGGCAAGTAGTAAGGACTCAATATATGTTAGATGCTTTTACTATCACTGCTAATTGATTTAGTAGGCTTTGTAGAGCAGGTTAAACTTGAGCTGAACATTAAAGATGGGTAAGATAAGACTAGCAAAGCATCCCTCAAGTGAAGACAATAGCAGGAGTGAAGTCACTGATGTGGGTATTAGCATGACACAGCCCATCTAGGTAAAGACAGTAGTCTAAAGAGAACCAGTGGGAATATGCTCTGATTTCTCTATCAACAAGTCATTATCATTACTTTCCTCATTATTAAGAGCTGCTATTCCTTATAGTGTTTGGTGCCAGTGACTATATGTAGTGAGCTGAATGATGGACACCAAAGAGATATGTCCTCCATGTCCTAATCCCCAGAATCTGTAAACATTACCTTATTTGGAAAAAAGATCTTTGCAGATGTAATTAAGATCTTGAGGGACTTCCCTGGTGGTCCAGTGGGTAAGACTCTGTGCTCCCAATGCAGGGGGCCTGGGTTCGATCCCTGGTCAGGGAACTAGATTCCACATGCATGTCGAAACTGAGAGTTCGCATGCCACAACTAAGACGTCCTCATGCTGCAACTAAAAGATCCCACATGCCGCAACTAAGACCCGGTGCAGCCAAGATAAACAAACAAAAAAATAAATAAATAAATAAACATTTTTTAAAAAGGAAAAATTGCAATAAAATTTGAAAAAAAAAGATCTTGAGATAAAGAGATCATCCTGGTTTATCCAGGTGGGCCCTAAATCTGATGACAAGTGTCTTTATAAAAGATACACAAGAGAGATTCACAGAGAAGGGAAGGGAACAACATGGCCACAGGGGCAGAGACTGGAGTGATGACGCCACAAGCCAAGAATTCCCAACAGCCACCAAAACCTGGGAGAGGCAAGGAACAGAATCTCCTCTAGAGGCAAAGCACTGCTGTCATGTTGATTTTGAACTTCTGGACTCTAAAAGTATGGAAGAATAAATTTCTATTTCTTGTTTTAACCACCAAATTTGTGATATTTTCTTACAGCTGCTGCAGAATACTAATACACTATGCCAACCTTTTTCTTTATTTAACTTAAAAGGCTTCTGCAATCTTCTACAGTCATCTATAACAACATAGATGTTATGATCACCATTTACAGGGGCTACAGCAATGTTTACCAGGCATGTTAATCCAGTGGGAGGGTCAGGAAAGACTTCTTAAAGGAAGAAGTGTCTAAATTGCAATCAGTTGATTGGGTAGGAGTTAGCTGAGACAGAGCTGAAAGGGGTGTTAAGTAGGTGGAGAGCCTAGATCAAAGGATAAGGAACTAAACAAAGTTTGGAGAGGCTGGGGAGCATAACGAGGAGCATCTTAGATGCAGCACTAGGGCCTGACCCAGGGTGGAGGATCAGCCTGGGCCTGGGCAAGGTTCCCTAAAAACAGAAAGAGCCTGGCTGTAGGAGAGGCCACACGTCTGAGACTCTAATAACAAGCAGAGGTCAGATTCTCTTTGTTTTATCAGCCAATCTACTGCTCTTGTGATAAATAATTGATAGGCCTGGATTATTTTAAACCTGTGAGGGTATGGGAGGGGTAGGGAGAGAGAAAGGAGATAAAATACACATGGAAGTTGGCATATGCTCTCCAGGGTTTTGCAGAAACCAGGTGGTAGCCCCTCAAAAAAGTCAATAACCACTGCTTCTATTTGTGGCTCTGTTTCCACAGAAACATGTTTGTGGGTGAATTTGGAAAGCAGATTTACAATGCCAAACCACCAGTCCAAAAAAGAGAAAAATTCCGTTCAAATAAACTTTTTACTGTAGTAACAAATGTTTGATTTTAGCAACTTTTTCCATTTAATTAACTGAATTTGGAAGGGATTATGAAATAAAGTCAGCCATGCTCCTGTAGGCACAATAATACTGAAATCTGGAAGCAATATTAGCTTCAGTAGAAGCAGAATACATAGAAGGTGTAGAAAAAGGTTTGATTGGCCTGTCAAGTGGAACTTATTTGCAAAAGTAATGAATAGAGTCAACTTTAAGACACTGTGCTACTGAGGTTAACACTGATTAAAAGGAAAAAAACTCACTTCACTTTTGTGCCTTCCTAGATCTTAAATGTTATACCATGCATGTTGTAGGCACATGGTTAAAAATGTTCTTGAAATTATCTGCCACAAGTAATTTATATATGACTCTTTACCTCAGACAATATAAGATCCTTCCTAATATCCATTCTTTAATACTACAGAATGAGTACATTTTAGTATTTTCATTAGTATCAAACCTAAAATACTAAAAGTACTAAGTACTTTTATCATTAAAATATGTGAAGTGGTCATAGTTCATTTTTTAAGGCTTTTTTTTTTAAGAGTAGTTTTAGGTTTACAACAAAAATTCAGAGGGAGGCACAGAGATTTCCCATGACCCAGGTCCCCACACATGCATAGTCTCCATCATTGTCAATGTCACTCACCAGAATAGTACATTTTTTTTTTTATCACGGATGAGCCTACATTGACAGAGCATAATCAGCCAAAGTCCTAAGTTTACCTTAGGGTTCACTCTCGGTGTTGTACATTTTACGGGTTTGAACAAATATATAGTGACATATATCCATCATTATAATATCATACAGAGGATTTTTGCTATCCTAAAAATCTTCTGTTCTCTGCCTATTCATCTCTCTCCCTCCTTCCACCCCTAGCAACCACTGATGTTTTTATCATCTCCATAGTTTTACGTTTTCCAGAATGTCATATAGTTGGAAGCAAAAAGTATGTAGCCTTTTCAGATTAGCTTCTTTCACTTAGCAATATGCATTTAAGTTTCCTCCAAATCTTTTCATAGCTTGATAGCTTATTTCTTTTTAGTGCTGAATAATATTCCACTGCCTGGATGATATGGTTCATTTTTAAACATCAATCTATTCTAAAGGAAGTATGAGCCTCAATTATTCAAAGTGTGCTTTAGCATCGAGTCTCAGATCTAGATCTCACTAAGTCCTCCTAACTTCTAAATTGCCCTAGACCCCGGGGTGCTGTTGAACCTACAACAGGGCTAAGGGAGAGGGCAGCAGGAGGAAGACAATGTCATTGGCCTCAGCTGTGAATCTGTGAGGGACTTGAAGGAAAACAAGATAGGGATCCAGGTAGATTGATATATCCACAAGGAAATCTCCTTTTTGTCATAATAAACCACAATCTCCATAAATTATATAGGATGAACTAGTTTCTGTACTTCCTCACTTCTTAAATCTGATTCTTCTCGTTATCTCACCCTCTATTATCTTAACTAAAGTAGATCATGTTAGTTGCTTACCTACCATCCTTTACCCCTTTCCCTCTTAGAAACAGCATCCTAGGTTGAGTGGTCTTGTACCTGGCCACCATCATACTAATTCTACATCACTCTAAAAGCCTCCTAATATGTCCTCCTGCTTCTACTCTTCACCCCCTAAGTTCTTTCTCTTCACAGCAGAGTTAGCTTTTAAAACTTAAATCAGATCATGACACTACCCCACTTAAATGACTTATCTATTGAGAACAATGTCCCACCTCCTTACAAGGACCCACAAGGTCCTAAGTGACCAGGCTATCCCTCCATCCCTGGCCTCAGCTCCTGTCGCTCTTATCATGGACTAATCACATTGACCTTTTGGTTCTTTAAATACACCAAGGTTTTTCCAACCTCTGTCCTTGCTGTTTTTACTGCCTAGGAGGGCTGACTTCAGTTCTTAGGGTAGTTGGCTTCTTACCATTCAGGTCACCAGCCAGACGTCTCAGGACTTTTCTGCCCACCTAACCTAAAGGAACCCTACTACCCAGTTACCATCACAGCCTCCTATTTTATGTTCTCCATGCCACTGATCATTATCAGAAATACTCGTATTTATTTATTATTTGTTTAATTTTCTAGAATGAAAGCTTTTGTAAACGTAGAAAGCTTTTCATTGCCCCACCCCAGAGTTTAGTAAGTATTAAATAAATGTTTGTTAAAAAAACAAAAAGGGACTTCCCTGGTGGTGCAGTGGTTAAGAATCTGCCTGCCAATGCAGGAGACACCGGTCCAAGCCCTGGTCCAGGAAGATCCCACATGCCACGGAGCAACTAAGCCTGTGCGCCACAACTACTGAGCCTGCGCTCTAGAGCCCGCGAGCCACAACTACTGAGCCCACGTGCCACAACTACTGAAGCCCGTGGGCCTAGAGCCCGTGCTCCACAACAAGAGAAGCTGCTGCAATGAGAAGCCTGCGCACCGTAATGAAGAATAGCCCCATGGGCTTCCCTGGTGGCGCAGTGGTTGAGAGTCCGCCTGCCGATGCAGGGGACGCGGATTCATGCCCCAGTCTGGGAGGATCCTGCATGCCGTGGAGCGGCTGGGCCCGTGAGCCATGGCCGCTGAGCCTGCGCGTCCGGAGCCTGTGCTCCGCAACGGGAGAGGCCACAACAGTGAGAGGCCCGTGTACCGCAAAAAAAAAAAAAAAAAAAAGAGTAGCCCCCGCTCGCCGCAACTAGAGAAAAGCCTGCGTGCAGCAACGAAGACCCAATGCAACCATAAATAAATAAATAAATAATAAAAATAAAATGCTCCCAACCTTTAAAAAAAAACACACACACACAAAGGAAGAAAGGAAGCAGGGGGGCAGTGAAAGGAAGGAAGAAAAGGCTCTAGATAGTACTTCTTACTGTACTTGATGGATAAGTAATCAATATACATTCTTAGACTTACCAGGCCCACTAGCTGAGGAACATGGAACTAGATTATTACCTTAAAAATATAATGAAATAAATACCTGAAATAATTTTTTAAACACGTAATTTAATAAACTCACTGATAATATAACCTCTTTCTAAGGGTTGCACTGGCTTCCTTCGACACTGTACCCTAGTTAGGTACAATTGTTTTTAAATAAATTAATTGGATACTTTAAAAAGTAGCATAAACTTTTTAGCAGAATGATTGGGGATAGTCTTTGGTGCCAAAGAGCCTAGGTTCACATTCTGGCTCTGGTATTTACCAGGTATAAACTTTGGGCAGTTTACCTTACCCTTCTGGGCTCAGTTTTCTCACCTATAAGATGAGGCTAATACTAGTCCCTCCTTCACAGAGCTACCACTAGGATTAGACAAATGGATGCCAGCTTGCTTAGCATAGTTCTTGCACAAACTAAGGATCTGACAAATCACAACAATTATTAAAGTGTTTTACATTACACCTTGTCATCAACAGATTTTCTAAACAGGCACTTGGCTCTCCCATTTACAGAAAGACCAAACGAATGAGTCACCCAGCTTTGGTTCACAGGAAATACTTGATACTACGTTCTCTGAGCCTTTAATAATGACAGTAGCACTTTCTTCAGCTGACAGCCAGGCATGCCTGCTTGGCCTTTATTTCCTTTCTATAAAGCTCTCTTTTATCACAGCTTCACATATGCATCTGATTTGGTCTCTGCTCTATGTGGCTGCCAATATGTGGAATCTGCTTGATCCTGATGAAACTATAGGGGAAGGGATGGAAATTTAACAGGAAAAAAGACTTTCTTCTTTTTCCCCTCCAAAAAGAAGGGTTGGGTATCATGAAGATAAAAATAAAGAAGCACTATTTTCAGGTTGATTCTTAGAGAAAGTTTCATGTGAACACAACAGTCAACAAAAAGCATATAATGGGCCCCAAAACTTTTTAATTATAAATATGTGTTTAAGAAAAGCTTATGAATAAAATGTAACAAAAAAGCAGATGCTGGCAGTGGCAGAGAATGAATTACTTAATTATTTCTGTGCAAGCCACCTATGTGCTCCCTACAATATGGCATTTCCACAGAGAAAAAAAATATAAAGATTCACATTAAACCAAAGTTCTGAATTTGATTGAACTCTAGTTTCAAAATTCCATATTTTCCTGATATTTTTATAGTCTCTGTTTATAAGCTCATGACAGCCTATCATGAAATGAGGCATAAGCAAGGAAAAAAATGTTTCTCAGGATACACTAAAGTCAAGAAAAGAAAAAAGAAAAGAAATAAGAAAATGAAATTTGGAGGAAAGCTAATTCTCTTGGAATACAAAAAGCATAATTTTTCATTGTGGTAAATAGCTCTTCCCCAATAAATGTAGTACAATTGTAAATCTTTCAGCTATAGGCAAAAGTTACAGATGAATCATGCTATCATGGGGTAGCCTACTTGGCAATTCAGCTTCAGAGTCAAAGAACATTTACTATATGCCAAGTGCTGTGCTAGACACTGCCTCATATTATCACACTTATTTCTCACAATTACTATACGGAGAAAGCATAATTGTCCACTTTTGTCATATGAGAAAAATGATACTCAGAGAAGTGAATCCACTTGTGCTTATTTGCACACCTCTGTTCTTGGATTCCAAGTGATTTGACTGACAGACTCAGAACTATCATGGAAGAGAAATGAATATTGGAAATCTGGAGGCCAGGATGTGTGAATGCAGAAAAAAAGGTTATAGATGGAAATAAGGCTCTGAGGTTTAAAACAAAATTCTCAGAAAAAAAAAAAAAAAAACAGAAGAAGGATTAAAAGGATTCTTACTCCTGAAAAAATAGTGAACATTTTATCCTTTTTGATCTATCTTTCTCTGCTATCTCCACTTTTCATCCTGTCCCTAAATTTGGGTGATCCCCAAGGTTCTGCCTTCAGCTCCTCTCTTTACTTCCTTTCTCAGGTAAATCATCCACTCCATAGTCCACTTCTAAGTTCTTCCATGTAATACACAATCAATAAATAAATGAATAAGCTGCTTGTGGAACTTAGCTCAGAAAGGGTCAGAGATTTATTGAAGGGATTTTAGGCTCAGAATTCATAGGAGCAAGCAACTAATTGGGGTTTTCGTGTAGTTACAAATGAATAACCTTAGCCTGTACTGGATTTATTCTCTGTGTATATATTGTGTAATAGCATTTTTTTCTTCTCCAGATGTAGAATGATTCAAACAAAAGTGTACATATAGCTAGACCACAGTTCAAAGCCTGAAATCCAAAGAGGAAATTCCCTCTAATCCTTCAATTGTGAATAGTAGTAGATCACTAGCAGTGGTACCCTTCTACAGGGGAACATCTTAAGTATTTTTTTTAGTGGCTTATAATAACACACATTTATTATCTCACGGTTTTCCTGGGCCTACAATGTAGTGCAGCTTAGTTGGATGCTTTGACAAGGCTGTAGTCAACTTAAGGTTTAATTGGGGATGCATCCATTTCCAAGCTCACTCCAGTAGTTGTTGACAGGATTCATTTTCTCACACAGGTTTGGACTGAAGGCCTCAGTTCTTCAGGACCTCTTGGCTGCAGGCTTCCCTGGATTGCTTGCCACAAGAACCTCTCCATAGGTAGCTCATGCATCTGGCTTTATCAGAGCAATCCAGAGAGAGGACAAGTGAGAGTACTAGCAAGATGGAAGTCATAGGGAGTGACATCCCATCACTTGCCATATTTATTTCTTAGAAGTAAGGCACTAGATACAATCCATACACAAAAGAAGACTACACAAGTGCATGAATACCACATTTCTCCTTCTCCACGTGCCTCTTGGCCTCTCTAGGACATCTGATATCACGATTCTCCAAGTTGAGCTCTTGCAAGATGCTCCAGTAAGAAGGCAGTGGAGGAGTGAGAAATGGTAACTTGGAGGAATGAGAGGTAGGTTAGGCAAAGCAAACCCTTCTGGAGGCAGGTACATTGCAAAAGTGACAAGAGGGGAAACTGACATCAAATGTAGTCTTATTACCATTAATGGACATTGCTTCAGTCAATTAATTGATTCATTATGTATTTATTATCACCCATATATGGCACCGATGAACCTGACATATTTTGTGAGATCTTTAATTCCTTAACTCCAGGGATTATTTTTTTATTATTACCAAGATAACATTCTAACTGTATCCAAGGAAATATGCTAAACCTTTCTACGTTTCATGCCTTAATGTGGCCACTTTAATTTTCCATATACTCATCCATGTTTTGTCCATCTGTACACATTTTCTTATGTGTCATAGTGAGATTGTAATTTTATGTTCTCCTTTTTTTCATTTAAAATTGTAATATAGGAACTTCTGTGAAAGATGTCTTACAGGTTTAAATTTAAGAGAAACTCCCTTTACCAAACACAACTAAAATAAGCCAAAAAAGAGTAAAAATAGAAAAGATATGATAACATTGAAAGCTCATGCCACAAACTGAAACTGAATAGTATCATCTATTACAAAACAATTTGGACCAAACTCAAATAAGACACAGAATTTATAATGATAATGGATCCAATCCATGAGCTATAGATTCCAGTAAACTATACCATCATTTGTATGGTAGGAAAGGAGCAAATTAAAAAATTATGAAACTTAACAAAATACACCACTAGTGTATTTTGTTTTTAATCACATTCTCTCAGTCTAGAAGACAATTCACTGGATAAAAATTGAGCAGATATATAAAGGGATAAATCATAGAATTACCAATACAATCAGTAAGGGTGACTCAGTAGACCTTAAAAAGAAAATATCCACCCTTTTCTCAAATGCCACAAAGAAAATGACAATATATTTCCCCGCAGAAGCAATAGTACAAATTAGATTCTCTGAACACAAGCAATAAAAGATTTGAAAGAAAGTGAAAAATTTTAATTGTCTACTAACTAAATTCTGTCAAACATAAATTAAGGTAAAAATAAATGAGAGGAGAATCGGGAAGATGGCAGAAGAGTAAGACGCGGAGATCACCTTCCTCCCCACAGATACATGAGAAATTCATCTACACGTGGAACAACTCCTACAGAACACCTACTGAGCGCTGGCAGAAGACCTCAGACCTCCCAAAAGGCAAGAAACTCCCCACGTACCTGAGTAGGGCAAAAGAAAAAAGAATAAACAGAGACAAAAGAATAAGGACGGGACCTGCACCAGTGGGAGGGAGCCGTGAAGGAGGAAAGGTTTCCACACACTAGGAAGCCCCTTCGCGGGTGGAGACTGCGGGTGGCGGAGGCGGGGAGCTACGGAAGAGAGCACAGCAACAGGGGTGCGGAAGGCAAAGCGGAGAGATTCCCGCACAGAGGATCGGTGCCGAACGGCACTCACCAGCCCGAGAGGCTTGTCTGCTCACCTGCCGGGGCGGGCAGGGCTGGGAGCTGTGAGGGTCGGGCTTCGGTCGGAGAGCAGGGAGAGGACTGGGGTTGGCGGCATGAACACACCCTGCAGGGGGCTAGTGCGCCACAGCTAGCCGGGAGGGAGTCCGGAAAAAGTCTGGAGCTGCCAAAAAAGCAAGAGACTTTTTCTTCCCTCTTTCTTTCCTGGTGTGCGAGGAGAGGGGATTAAGAGCGCTGCTTAAAGGAGCTCCAGAGACGGGCGCAAGCCGCAGCTAACAGCGCGGACCCCAGAGACAGGCATAAGATGCTAAGGCTGCTGCTGCCACCACCAAGAAGCCTGTGTGCGAGCACAGGTCACTATCCACACCTACCTTGCGGGGAGTCTGTGCAGCCCGCCACTGCCAGGGTCCCGGGATCCAGGGACAACTTCCCCGGGAGAACCCACGGCACGCCTCGGGCTGGTGCAACGTCACGCTGGCCTCTGCCGCCGCAGGCTTGCCCCACACTCCGTACCCCTCCCTACCCCCGGCCTGAGTGAGCCAGAGTCCGCGAAGCAGCTGCTCCTTTAACCCCGTCCTGTCTCAGCGAAAAACAAACGCCCTCCGGCGACCTACACACAGAGGCAGGGCCAAATCCAAAGCTGAGCCCCGGGAGCTGTGCGAACAAAGAGAAAGGGAAATCTCTCCCAGCAGCCTCAGAAGCAGCAGATTAAAGCTCCACAATCAATTTGATGTACCCTGCATCTGTGGAATACATGAATAGACAACGAATCATCCCAAATTGAGGAGGTGGACTTTGAGAGCAAGATTTATTATTTTTCCCCTTTTCCTCTTTTTGTGAGGTGTGTATGTGTATGCTTCTGTGTGAGATTTTGTCTGTATAGCTTTGCTTTCACCATTTGTCCGAGGGTTCTACCTGCCGTTTCTTTTTTTCTTAAAAAAATTTTTTTTCTTAATAATTATTTTTTATTTTAATAACTTTATTTTATTCTTTCTTTCTTTCTTTCCTTTCCTTCCTTTCTTTCACTTTTTCTCCCTTTTATTCTGAGCCGTGTGGATGAAAGGCGCTTGGTGCTGCAGCCAGGAGTCAGTGCTGTGCCTCTGAGGTGGGAGAGCGAACTTCAGGACACGGGTCCACAACAGACCTCCCAGCTCCACATAATATCAAGCAGCGAAAATCTCCCAGAGATCTCCATCTCAACACCAGCACCCAGCTTCAGTCAACGACCAGCAAGCTACAGTGCTGGTCACCCTATGCCAAGCAACTAGCAAGGCAGGAACACAACCCCACCCATTAGCAGAGAGGCTACCTAAAAATATAATAAGGCCATAGGCACCCCAAAACACACCACCAGATGTGGACCTGTCCACCAGAAAGACAAGATCGAGCCTCAACCACCAGAACACAGGCATTAGTCCCCCCCACCAGGAAGCCTACACAACCTACTGAAACAACCTTAGCCACTGGGGACAGACACCAAAAACAACGGGAACTACGGATCTGCAGCCTGCAAAAAGGAGACCCCAAACACAGTAACATAAGCAAAATGAGAAGACAGAAAAACACACAGCAGGTGAAGGAGCAAGATAAAAACTTACCAGACCTAACAAATGAAGAGGTAATAGGCAGTCTACCTGAAAAAGAATTCAGAATAATGATAGTAAAGCTGATCCAAGATTCTATTTCCAAGATCCATAATCTTGGAAATAGAATAGACAAAATGCAAGAAACAGCTAACAAGGACCTAGAAGCACTAAAGATGAATCAAGCATCGATTAAAAACACAATAAATGAAATGAAAAATTCTCTAGATGGGATCAATAGCAGAATAACTGAGGCAGAAGAACAGATAAGTGAGGTGGAAGATAAAATAGTGGAAATAACTGATGTAGAGCAAAATAAAGAAAAAAGAATGAAAAGAACAGAGGACAGTCTCAGAGACCTCTGGGACAACATTAAACGCACCAACATTCGAATTATAGGGGTTCCAGAAGAAGAAGAGAAAAAGAAAGGGACTGAGAAAATATTTGAAGAGATTATAGTTGAAAACTTCCCTAATATGGGAAAGGAAATAGTTAATCAAGTCCAGGAGGCACAGAGAGTCCCATACAGAATAAATCCAAGGAGAAATACGCCAAGACACATATTAATCAAACTGTCAAAAATTAAACACAAAGAAATCATATTAAAAGCAGCAAGGGAAAAACAACAAATAACACACAAGGGAATCTCCATCAGGTTAACAGCTGATCTCTCAGCAGAAACTCTGCAAGCCAGAAGGGACTGGCAGGACATAATTAAAGTGATGAAGGAGAGAAATCTGCAACCAAGATTACTCTACCCAGCAAGGATCTCATTCAGATTTGATGGAGAAATTAAAACGTTTACAGACAAGCAAAAGCTGAGAGAGTTCAGCACCACCAAACCAGCTTTACAACAAATGCTAAACGAACTTCTCTAGGCAAGAAACACAACAGAAGGAATATACCTACAATAATGGACCCAAAGCAACTAAGGAAATGGGAATAGGAACATACATATCAATAATTACCTTAAATGTAAATGGATTAAATGCTCAGACCAAAAGACACAGATTGGCTGAATGGATACAAAAACAAGACCCATATATATGCTGTCTACAAGAGACCCACTTCAGACCTAGAGACACATACAGATTGAAAGTAAGGGGATGGAAAAAGATATTCCATGCAAATGGAAATCAAAAGAAAGCTGGAGTAGCAATTCTTATATCAGACAAAATAGACTTTAAAATAAAGACTATTAGAAGAGACAAAGAAGGACACTACATAACGATAAAGGGATCAATCCAAGAAGAAGATATAACAATTGTAAATATTTATGCACCCAACATAGGAGCACCGCAATACATAAGGCAAATACTAACAGCCATTAAAGGGGAAATCGACAGTAACACAATCATAGTAGGGGACTTTAACACCCCACTTTCACCAATGGACAGATCATCCAAAATGAAAATAAATAAGGAAACACAAGCTTTAAATGATACATTAAACAAGATGGACTTCGTTGATATTTATAGGACATTCCATCCAAAAACAACAGAATACACATTTTTCTCAAGTGCTCATGGAACATTCTCCAGGATAGAGCATATCTTGGGTCACAAATCAAGCCTTGGTAAATTTAAGAAAATTGAAATTGTATCAAGTATCTTTTCCGACCACAATGCTATGAGACTAGACATCAATTACAGGAAAAGATCTGTAAAAAATACAAACACATGGAGGCTAAACAATACACTACTCAATAACGAAGTGATCACCGAAGAAATCAAAGAGGAAATTAAAAAATACCTAGAAACAAATGACAATGGAGACACGACGACCCAAAAACTATGGGATGCAGCAAAAGCAGTTCTAAGGGGGAAGTTTATAGCAATACAATCCCACCTTAAGAGACAGGAAACATTTCGAGTAAACAACCTGACCCTGCACCTAAAGCAATTAGAGAAAGAAGAACAAAAAACCCCCAAAGTTAGTAGAAGGAAAGAAATCATAAAGATCAGATCAGAAATAAATGAAAAAGAAATGAAGGAAACGATAGCAAATATCAACCAAACTAAAAGCTGGTTCTTTGAGAAGATAAACAAAATTGACAAACCATTAGCCAGACTCATCAAGAAAAGAAGGGAGAAGACTCAAATCAATAGAATTAGAAATGAAAAAGGAGAAGTAACAACTGACACTGCAGAAATACAAAAGATCATGAGAGATTACTATAAGCAACTCTATGCCAATAAAATGGACAACCTGGAAGAAATGGACAAATTCTTAGAAATGCACAACCTGCCAAGACTGACTCAGGAAGAAATAGAAAATATGAATAGACCAATCACAAGCACTGAACTTGAAACTGTGATTAAAAATCTTCCAACAAACAAAAGCCCAGGACCAGATGGCTTCACAGGCGAATTCTATCAAACATTTAGAGAAGAGCTAACACCCATCCTTCTCAAACCCTTCCAAAATATAGCAAAGGGAGGAACACTCCCAAACTCATTCTATGAGGCCACCATCACCCTCATACCAAAACCAGACAAAGATGTCACAAAAAAAGAAAACTACAGGCCAATATCACTGATGAATACAAATGCAAAAATCCTCAACAAAATACTAGCAAACAGAATCCAACAGCACATTAAAAGGATCATACACCATGATCAAGTGGGGTTTATTCCAGGAATGCAAGGATTCTTCAATATACGCAAATCAATCAACGTGATACACCATATTAACAAATTGAAGGAGAAAAAACATATGATCGTCTCAATAGATGCAGAGAAAGCTTTCGACAAAATTCAACACCCATTTATGATAAAAACCCTGCAGAAAGTAGGCATAGAGGGAACTTTCCTCAACATAATAAAGGCCATATATGACAAACCCACAGCCAGCATCGTCCTCAATGGTGAAAAACTGAAACCATTTCCACTAAGATCAGGAACAAGACAAGGTTGCCCACTCCCACCACTCTTATTCAACCTAGTTTTGGAAGTTTTAGCCACAGCAATCAGAGAAGAAAAGGAAATAAAAGGAATCCAAATCGGAAAAGAAGAAGTAAAGTTGTCACTGTTTGCAGATGACATGACACTATACATAGAGAATCCTAAAGATGCTACCAGAAAACTACTAGAGCTAATCAATGGATTTGGTAAATTTGCAGGATACAAAATTAATGCACAGAAATCTATGGCATTACTATATACAAATGATGAAAAATCTGAAAGTGAAATCAAGGAAACACTCCCATTTACCACTGCAACAAAAAGAATAAAATATCTAGGAATAAACCTACCTAAGGAGACAAAAGACCTGTATGCAGAAAATTATAAGACACTGATGAAAGAAATTAAAGATGATACACATAGATGGAGAGATGTACCATGTTCTTGGATTGGAAGAATCAACATTGTGAAAATGACTCTACTACCCAAAGCAATCTACAGATTCAATGCAATCCCTATCAAACTACCCCTGGCATTTTTCACAGAACTAGAGCAAAAAATTTCACAATTTGTATGGAAACACAAAAGACCCCGAATAGCCAAAGCAATCTTGGGAACGAAAAATGGAGCTGGAGGAATCAGGCTCCCTGACTTCAGACTATACTACAAAGCTACAGTAATCAAGGCAGTATGGTACTGGCACAAAAACAGAAAGATAGATCAATGGAACAGGATAGAAAGCCCAGAGATACACCCACGGACATATGGTCACCTTATCTTTGATAAAGGAGGCAGGAATGTACAGTGGAGAAAGGACAGTCTCTTCAATAAGTGGTGCTGGGAAAACTGGATAGGGACATGTAAAAGTAGGAGATTAGATCACTCCCTAACACCATACACAAAAATAAGCTCAAAATGGATTAAAGACCTAAATGTAAGGCCAGACACTATCAAACTCTTAGAGGAAAACATAGGCAGAACACTCTATGACATAAATCACGGCAAGATCCTTTTTGACCCACCTCCTAGAGAAATGGAAATAAAGACAAAAATAAACACATGGGACCTAATGAAACTTAAAAGCTTTTGCACAGCAAAGAAAACCATAAACAAGACCAAAAGACAACCCTCAGAATGGGAGAAAATATTTGCCAATGAAGCAACTGACAAAGGATTAATCTCCAAAATTTATAAGCAGCTCATGCAGCTCAATAACAAAAAAACAAACAACCCAATCCAAAAATGGGCAGAAGACCTAAATAGACATTTCTCCACAGAAGATATACAGACTGCCAACTAAACACATGAAAGGATGCTCAACATCTTTACTCATTAGAGAAATGCAAATCAAAACTACAATGAGGTATCATCTCACACCAGTCAGAATGGCCATCATCAAGAAATCTAGAAACAATAAATGCTGGAGAGGGTGTGGAAAAAAGGGAACACTCTTGCACTGCTGGTGGGAATGTGAATTGGTACAGCCACTATGGAGAACGGTATGGAGGTTCCTTAAAAAACTACAAATAGAACTACCATATGACCCAGCAATCCCACTACTGGGCATATACCCTGAGAAAACCATAATTCAAAAAGAGACATGTACCAAAATGTTCATAGCAGCCCTATTTACAATAGCCCGGAGATGGAAACAACCTAAGTGTCCATCATCGGATGAATGGGTAAAGAAGATGTGGCACATATATACAATGGAATATTACTCAGCCATAAAAAGAAATGAAATTGAGCTATTTGTAATGAGGTGGATGGACCTAGAGTCTGTCATACAGAGTGAAGTAAGTCAGAAAGAGAAAGACAAATACTGTACGCTGACACATATATATGGAAATTAAGAAAAAAAAATGTCATGAAGAACATAGGGGTAAGACAGGAATAAAGACACAGACCTACTAGAGAATGGACTTGAGGATGTGGGGAGGGGGAAGGGTAAGCTGTGACAAAGTGAAAGAGCGGCATGGACATATATACACTACCAAACGTAAGGTAGATAGATAGTGGGAAGCAGCCGCATAGCACAGGGAGATCAGCTCGGTGCTTTGTGACTGCCTGGAGGGGTGGGATAGGGAGGGTGGGAGGGAGACGCAAAAGGGAGGGGATATGGGAACATATGTATATGTATAACTGATTAAATTTGTTATAAAGCAAAAAATAAAAAAAATAAAAATTAAAAAAAAAAAAATCTTCCATCACACAAAAGCCCAGGACCAGATGGCTTCACAGGCGAATTCTATCAAACATTTAGAGAAGAGCTAACACCCATCCTTCTCAAACTCTTCCAAACAATATCAGAGGAAGGAACACTCCCAAACTCATTCTACGAGGCCACAATCACATTGATACCAAAACCAGGCAAGGATGTCACAAAGAAAGAAAACTACAGGCCAATATCACTGATGAACATAGATGCAAAAATCCTCAACAAAATACTAGCAAACAGAATCCAACAGCACATTAAAAGGATCATACACCATGATCAAGTGGGGTTTATTCCAGGAATGCAAGGATTCTTCAATATACGCAAATCAATCAATGTGATACACCATATTAACAAGTTGAAGGAGAAAAACCATATGATCATCTCAATAGATGCAGAGAAAGCTTTCGACAAAATTCAACACCCATTTATGATAAAAACCCTGCAGAAAGTAGGCATAGAGGGAACTTTCCTCAACATAATAAAGGCCATATATGATAAACCCACAGCCAACATTGTCCTCAATGGTGAAAAACTGAAACCATTTCCACTAAGATCAGGAACAAGACAAGGCTGCTCGCTCTCACCACTCTTATTCAACATAGTTTTGGAAGTTTTAGCCACAGCAATAAGAGAAGAAAAGGAAATAAAAGGAATCCAAATTGGAAAAGAAGAAGTAAAGCTGTCACTGTTTGCAGATGACATGATACTATACATAGAGAAACCTAAAGATGCTACCAAAAAACTACTAGAGCTAATCAATGAATTTGGTAAAGTAGCAGGATACAAAATTAATGTACAGAAATCTCTGGCATTCCTGTACACCAATGATGAAAAATCTGAAAAAGAAATCAAGAAAACACTCCCATTTACCATTGCAACAAAAAGAATAAAATATCTAGGAATAAACCTACCTAAGGAGACAAAAGACCTGTACGCAGAAAATTATAAGACACTGATGAAAGAAATTAAAGATGATACAAATAGATGGAGAGATATACCATGCTCCTGGATTGGAAGAATCAATATTGTGAAAATGACTCTACTACCCAAAGCAATCTACAGATTCAATGCAATCCCTATCAAACTACCACTGGCATTTTTCACAGAACTAGAACAAAAAATTTCAAAATTTGTTTGGAAAAACAAAAGACCCCGAATAGCCAAAGCAATCTTGAGAACGAAAAACGGAGCTGGAGGAATCAGGCTCCCTGACTTCAGACTATACTACAAAGCTACAGTAATTAAGACAGTGTGGTACTGGCATCAAAACAGAAAGATAGATCAGTGGATCAGGATAGAAAGCCCAGAGATAAACCCACGCACATATGGCCAACTTATCTTTGATAAAGGAGGCAGGAATGTACAGTGGAGAAAGGACAGTCTCTTCAATAAGTGGTGCTGGGAAAACTGGACAAGAACATGTAAAAGTCTGAGATTAGATCATTCCGTAACACCATACACAAAAATAAGCTCAAAATGGATTAAAGGCCTAAATGTAAGGCCAGAAACTATCAAACTCTTAGAGGAAAACATAGGTAGAACACTCTATGACATAAATCACAGCAAGATCCTTTTTGACCCACCTCCTAGAGAAATGGAAATAAAAACAAAAATAAACAAATGGGACCTAATGAAACTTCAAAGCTTTTGCACAGCAAAGGAAACCATACACAAGACCAAAACACAACCCTCAGAATGGGAGAAAATATTTGCAAATGAAGCACCTGACAAAGGATTAATCTCCAAAATTTATAAACAGCTCATGCAGCTCAATAGCAAAAAAACAAACAACCCAATCCAAAAATGGGCAGAAGACTTAAATAGGCATTTCTCCAAAGAAGATATACAGAGTGCCAACAAACACATGAAAGAATGCTCATCATTAATGATTAGAGAAATGCAAATCAAAACTACAATGAGATATCATCTCACACCAGTCAGAATGGCCATCATCAAGAAATCTAGAAACAATAAATGCGGGAGAGGGTGTGGAAAAAAGGGAACACTCTTGCACTTCTGGTGGGAATGTGAATTGGTACAGCCACTATGGAGAACGGTATGGAGGTTCCTTAAAAAACTAAAAATAGAACTACCATATGACCCAGCAATCCCACTACTAGGCATATACCCTGAGAAAACCATAATTCAAAAAGAGACATGTACCAAAATGTTCATTGCAGCTCTATTCACAATAGCCCGGAGCTGGAAACAACCCAAGTGTCCATCATCGGATGAATGGATAAAGAAGATGTGGCACATATATACAATGGAATATTACTCAGCCATAAAAAGAAACGAAACTGAGCTATTTGTAATGAGGTGGATAGACCTAGAGTCTGTCATACAGAGTGAAGTAAGTCAGAAAGAGAAAGACAAATACCGTATGCTAACACATATATATGAAATTGAAAAAAAAATGTCATGAAGAACCTAGGGGTAAAACGGGAATAAAGACACAGACCTACTAGAGAATGGACTTGAGGATATGGGGAGGGGGAAGGGTAAGCTGTGACAAAGCGGAAGAGAGGCATGGACATATATACACTACCAAACGTAAGGTAGATAGCTAGTGGGAAGCAGCCGCAGAGCACAGGGAGAACAGCTCGGTGCTTTGTGACTGCCTGGAGGGGTGGGATGGGGAGGGTGGGAGGGAGGGAGATGCATGAGGGAAGGGATGTGGGAACAAATGTATATGTATGACTGATTCACTTTGTTATAAAGCAGAAACTAATAAAAAAATATATATATATAAAAAAAAGAAAAAAAAAGAACTGAGGACAGTCTCAGAGACCTCTGGGACAACATTAAATGCACCAACATTTGAATTATAGGGGTTCCAGAAGAAGAAGAGAAAAAGAAAGGGACTGAGAAAATATTTGAAGAGATTATAGTTGAAAACTTCCCTAATATGGGAAAGGAAATAGTTATTCAAGTCCAGGAAGCACAGAGAGTCCCATACAGGATAAATCCAAGGAGAAACATGCCAAGACACATATTTATCAAACTGTCAAAAATTAAATACAAAGAAAACATATTAAAAGCACCAAGGGAAAAACAACAAATAACACACAAGGGAATCCCCATAAGGTTAACAGCTGATCGTTCAGCAGAAACTCTGCAAGCCAGAAGGGACTGGCAGGACATATTTAAAGTGATAAAGGAGAAAACCCTACAACCAAGATTACCCTACACAGCATGGATCTCATTCAGATTTGATGGAGACATTAAAAGCTTTACAGACAAGCAAAAGCTGAGAGAGTTCAGCACCACCAATCCAGCTTTACAACAAATGCTAAAGGAACTTCTCTAGGCAAGAAACACAAGAGAAGGAAAAGATCTACAATAACTAACCCAAAACAATTAAGAAAATGGGAATAGGGACATACATATGGATAATTACCTTAAATGTAAATGGATTAAATGCTCCCACCAAAAGACACAGACTGGCTGAATGGATACAAAAACAAGACCCATATATATGCTGTCTACAAGAGACCCATTTCAGACATAGAGACACATACAGACTGAAAGTACGGGGATGGAAAAAGATATTCCATGCAAATGGAAACCAAAAGTAAGCTGGAGTAGCAATTCTGATATTAGACAAAATAAACGTTAAAATAAAGACTGTTACAACAGACAAAGAAGGACACAACATAATGATCACGGGATCAATCCAAGAAGAAGATATAACAATTGTAAATATTTATGTACCCAACATAGGAGCACCTCAATACATAAGGCAAATAATAACAGCCATAAAAGGGGAAATCGACAGTAACACATTCATAGTAGGGGATTTAACACCCCACTTTCACCAATGGACAGATCATCCAAAATGAAAATAAATAAGGAAACACAAGCTTTAAATGATACATTAAACAAGATGGACTTAATTGATATTTATAGGACATTCCATCCAAAAACAACAGAATACACATTTTTCACAAGTGCTCATGGAACGTTCTCTAGGATAGATCATATCTTGGGTCACAAATCAAGCCTTGGTAAATTTAAGAAAATTGAAATTGAATCAAGTATCTTTTCTGACCACAATGCTATGAGACTAGATATCAATTACAGGAAAACATATGCAAAAAATACAAACACATGGAGGCTAAACAATACACTATTTAATAATGAAGTGATCACTGAAGAAATCAAAGAGGAAATCAAAAAATACCTAGAAACAAATAACAATGGAGACATGACGGCCCAAAACCTATGGGATGCAGCAAAAACAGTTCTATGAGGGAAGTTCATAACAATACAATCCTACCTTAAGAAACAGGGAACATCTTGAATAAACAACCTAACCTTGCACCTAAAGCAATTAGACAAAGAAGAACAAAAAAACCCCAAAGTTAGCAGAAGGAAAGAAATCATAAAGATCAGATCAGAAATCAATGAAAAAGAAATGAAGGAAACGATAGCAAATATCAATAAAATTAAAAGCTGGTTCTTTGAGACGATAAACAAAATTGATAAACCATTAGCCAGACTCATCAAGAAAAAAAGGGAGAAGACTCAAATCAATAGAATTAGAAATGAAAACGGAGAAGTAACAACTGACACTGCAGAAATACAAAAGATCATGAGAGATTACTACAAGCAACTCAATGCCAATAAAATGGACAACATGGAAGAAATGGACAAATTCTTAGAAATGCACAACCTGCCAAGACTGAATCAGGAAGAAATAGAAAATATGAACAGACCAATCACAAGCACTGAAATTGAAACTGTGATTAAAAATCTTCCAACAAACAAAAGCCCAGGACCAGATGGCTTCACAGGCCAATTCTGTCAAACATTTAGAGAAGAGCTAACACCTATCCTTCTCAAATTCTTCCAAAATAGAGCAGAGGGAGGAACACTCCCAAACTCATTCTATGAGGCCACCATCACCCTCATACCAAAACCAGACATGGATGTCACACAGAAAGAAAACTACAGGCCAATATCACTGATGAACATAAATGCAAAAATCCTCAACAAAATCCTAGCAAACAGAATCCAACAGCACATTAAAAGGGTCATACACCATGATCAACTGGGGTTTATTCCAGGAATGCAAGGATTCTTCAATATACATAAATCAATCAACATGATACACCATATTAACAAACTGAAGGAGAAAAACCATATGATCATCTCAATAGATGCAGATAATGCTTTTGACAAAATTCAACATCCATTTATGATAAAAACCCTCCAGAAAGTAGGCATAGAGGGAACTTTCCTCAACATAATAAAGGCCATATATGACAAACCCACAGCCAACATCGTCCTCAATGGTGAAAAACTGAAAGCATTTCCACTAAGATCAGGAAAAAGACAAGGCTGCTCGCTCTCACCACTCTTATTCAACATAGTTTTGGAAGTTTTAGCCACAGCAATCAGAGAAGAAAAGGAAATAAAAGGAATCCAAATTGGAAAAGAAGAAGTAAAGCTGTCACTGTTTGCAGATGACATGATACTATACACAGAGAATCCTAAAGATGCTACCAGAAAACTACTAGAGCTAATCAATGAATTTGGTAAAGTTGCAGGATACAAAATTAATGCACACAAATCTCTGGCATTCCTGTACACCAATGATGAAAAATCTGAAAATGAAATCAAGAAAACACTCCCATTTACCACTGCAACAAAAAGAATAAAATATCTAGGAATAAACCTACCTAAGGAGACAAAAGACCTGTATGCAGAAAATTATAAGACACTGATGAAAGAAATTAAAATGATACAAATAGATGGAGAGATATACCATGTTCTTGGATTGGAAGAATCAACATTGTGAAAATGACTCTACTACCCAAAGCAATCTACAGATTCAATGCAATCCCTATGAAACTACCACTGGCATTTTTCACAGAACTAGAACAAAAAATTTCACAATTTGTATGGAAACACAAAAGACCCCGAATAGCCAAAGCAATCTTGAGAACGAAAAATGGAGCTGGAGGAATCAGGCTCCCTGACTTCAGACTATACTACAAAGCTACAGTAATCAAGACAGCATGGTACTGGCACAAAAACAGAAATATAGATCAATGGAACAGGATAGAAAGCCCAGAGATAAACCCACGCACATATGGTCACCTAACTTTGATAAAGGAGGCAGGAATGTACAGTGGAGAAAGGACAGCCTCTTCAATAAGTGGTGCTGGGAAAACTGGACAGAGACATGTAAATGTATGAGATTAGATCACTCCCTAACACCATACACAAAAATAAGCTCAAAATGGATTAAAGACCTAAATGTAAAGCCAGACACTATCAAACACTTAGAGGAAAACATAGGCAGAACACTCTATGACATAAATCACAGCAAGAACCTTTTTGACCCACCTCCTAGAGAAATGGAAATAAAAACAAAAATAAACAAATGGGACCTAATGAAATTTCAAAGCTTTTGCACAGCAAAGGAAACCATAAACAAGACCAAAAGACAACCCTCAGAATGGGAGAAAATATTTGCAAATGAAGCAACTGACAAAGGATTACTCTCCAAAATTTATAAGCAGCTCATGCAGATCAATAACAAGAAGACAAACAAACAAATCCAAAAATGGGCAGAAGACCTAAATAGACATTTCTCCAAAGAAGATATACAGACTGCCAACAAACACATGAAAGAATGCTCAATACCATTAATCATTAGAGAAATGCAAATCAAAACTACAATGAGATATCATCTCACACCAGTCAGAATGGCCATCATCAAAAAATCTAGAAAAAATAAATGCTGGAGAGGGTGTGGAGAAAAGGGAACACTCTTGCACCGCTGGTGGGAATGTGAATTGGTACAGCCTCTATGGAGAACAGTATGGAGGTTCCTTAAAAACTACAAATAGAACTACCACATGACCCAGCAATCCCACTACTGGGCATATACCCTGAGAGAACCATAATTCAAAAAGAGTCATGTACCAAAATGTTCATTGCAGCCCTATTTACAATAGCCAGGAGATGGAAACAACCTAAGTGTCCATCATCGGATGAATGGATAAAGAAGATGTGGCACATATATACAACAGAATATTACTCAGCCATAAAAAGAAACGAAACTGAGCTATTTGTAATGAGGTGGATAGACCTAGAGTCTGTCATACAGAGTGAAGCAAGTCAGAAAGAGAAAAACAAATACTGTATGCTAACACATATATATGGAATTTAAGAAAAAAAATGTCATGATGAACCTAGGGGTAAGACAGGAATAAAGACACAGACCTACTAGAGAATGGGCTTGAGGATATGGGGAGGGGGAAGGGTAAGCTGTGACAAAGCGAGAGAGTGGCATGGACATATATACACTACCAAATGTAAAATAGATAGCTAGTGGGAAGCAGCCACATAGCACAGGGAGATCAGCTCAGTGCTTTGTGACCACCTAGAGGGGTGGGATAGGGAGGGTGGGAGGGGAACATATGTATATGTATAACTGATTCACTTTGTTATAAAGCAGGAACTAACACGCCATTGTAAAGCAATTATACTCCAATAAAGATGTAAAAAATAATAATAATAAATAAATAGAAATGATAGAAAATATAACAATAACAGTATATTTCAGAGTTATGAACTCTAGCCAAGGATATACTCAGTGGACACTTCATAACAAAGAGACTATAATGCTACTCAATTATTAATAGAAATGTCAATTTTCATATATATACTCTTAAAAGAATAATACATTATTACCAGTGTGGTTAATTCCGAAAAGTCAAAAATAACCCTATATTAGGAGATTATGACAGAGATGACCAGCTAAAAATGATCCACTAAAAATTCCTGTTCTCCCAACCATGGTGTATATTTACTGCTAGAAATTAACTGCCCAAACTGGGACTATATTTCCCAGCCATCCTCACAATTAGGTGTTGCTATATGATGGAATTTTAGCCAATGGAATGTGAAATAAAGTGGCATGTGCCACTTCAAGGTGCCTCTTACAAGGTACTCCTGCATTCTCTCATTCCCTCCCAGTTGGGTAGCTGGAATAGAAATGATCCCAGGAGTTAGGAAGCTATATTTTGTTGATGGTAGAGCATTTGTCAGTCTGAGTCTCTGAATGATTATGTGGAAGAAAATTGCCTTAACTTATTCATCCCTCCCGTTCTGTCCCAAAAAACAAACTTTTATTTGAACTATTACATTCTTTGGTTCTGACCCTTACAGAAGTTAGCCTACTCTAACCAATAATATATCTATTAATAGAAATCATATAGATGACAAGAAAAAAGGTACAACTATTATTAATAAATTCTTATAAAAGCATTTGAAAAATTCAAATGTTCATCTTTGGGGTCAGCTATTTCTGAGGTCCAACAGATTCCCTGACTTTCTTGTAGTTTGGTTGTCCATTCTTATATTTCTAAACTTTCTGTGAGTTCCTCATTTTTGCTTAAGCTAGCCTGACCCAGCTTCTGTCTCTTGATACCATGGCCCAACTAATACAAATGCCAAAAGAACAAAATGCACTACAGTTTAAAAAATAATTTTTATTTTCCACTAGGAAAGTAGAATATCTTCCTTCTTTATTCCAAAAAGAGTACAGAGTAAATTTATTAGTTTCCTAGCACTTGCAAGATTAAGGTCCTGTCAAGACCCTACCTTCAAATCCAAAACATCACCTATTCTATTACCCAGCAGCAAAAAATGGGTTTTGGTGATGAACTGGCAATATGGTGCTTTGATGCAATCACTCATCCAACAAGACCAGTAAATGAACTAAATGCCATCTCTCTCAGGTGAAAGAATCCAGAGCACTGGCAACATTTTCAAGCAGATAATATAACCCTTCATTATCTAGGCTTAGTGTGCTGTTACTTAATGCATGCTCTTTAACAGGAAAAAACTTTTTCTGGTTACAGCTGTAAATTGATACATAGTTATTATCTTCCATGAAACCCATTATGGGTTCACAGCAGCCTTCTTCATAGAAATAAGTCCTGCTTCAGGAATTACAAAACTCGCAGAGGAGCAGAGCAAGCTCCATTCTATCCTTACAGAATGATCCCTCCTGGAAGTTTTTACAAGCAAATAAGGTTAGACATGCTACTGAGAGGTAGAGTTAACATTTATATAATTTCAAATATGCTGTTACCATGACCAGCCCTTTTGCTACAAATATTTTTAACTGCTTTCAAGGAATCCTTGTCCCTTATGGATTACAGTTATTCTCTGATTTGATGTGATTTCTGTATTAATCAGGAACTTTTGAAAACAAGTGACAGAAGCCCAACCCAAGTTTAAGGGAAAAAGCAGAGGAGAATATTTATACTGACTAACTTAAGAAGTCCAAGAGATTATAAAGGCTAAGCTAAGCTGGATCCAGAGACTCAAATGTCTTCATTTTTATATAAATTCTCCTCATGTGATGGCAAAACAGCAACTGTCAATTCTAGGTTTACATCACACTTAGACTAAAAAATGTCACTGAAAAGATCGTTATTGAATGTTCCAGTCAATGTCTTGGGTCTTGTTGTCACCCTGAAACCAGTCGCTACAGTGAGCAGATACACTTTGCTGATCTGTAGTGTCTCATGATCAACTCTTTGGTCAGCCTTCAGCACCAAAATATTTAAAATGGATTCTTGTGAGAAAGAGGATTCCATCAGCAGAAAGGAGTGGTGATGAGCCACAAACTTTCTGGGCAGACAAAAATTTTAGCTCTCACAATCCACAATAGTTAATTTCATTTTAATTATGGTTAATTTCATTTTAATATGACTATTAAGGGGAAAAGCACCATTGTTTCTACTTACATTAAGAAGTCATGTCTGTGGAAGCAACCTAAATGTCCATTGACAGATGAATGGATAAAGAAGATGTGGTATATATATACTCAATGGAATATTATGCAGCCACACAAAAGAATAAAATAATGTAGCAATGTGGATGGACCTAGAGATTATCATACTAAGTGAAGTAAGTCAAATGGAGAAAGACAAATATCATATGATATCACTTATATGTGGAATCTAATAGAAATGATACAAATTAACCTATTTACAAAACAGGAACAGACTCACAGACTTCAAAAACAAACATATGGTTACTAAAGGGGAAAGGTTGTGGGGGGAGGGATAAATTAAGAGTTTGAGATTAACATATATACCCTACTATATATAAAATAGGTAATAAACAAGGACCTACTATATAGCACAGGGAACTCTACTCAGTATTCTGTAATAACCTATATGAGAAAAGAATCTGAAAAGAATGGATATGTGTATAACTGAATTACTTTGCTGTACACCTGAAACTAACACAACATTGTAAATCAACTATACTCCAATATAAAATAAAAATAAAATTTAAAAAAAAGATTAAAAAGAAGTCATGTCTGAAACTTATGATCCATGTTTTGCCTCAAGTACAATGTCAAGGGCTGCTTTCTATAGGGACATTTGTTGCTAGCAAGGCTAACTCATGTTCACAGGGACATACTTCTTTTAGTTGTGGTTATGCATCAAATTACCTTCTAAAATTTCCTTTGACCAATCAATTCCTATTTGAGGAATCTGTGACTGATGGAAAATAACAGGGTTGGCTGTGGTTGTTGGGTAGTCTTTTTTTTCCGTTCAAAGTTTTCTGGACAACGAGTGAATAAAACTGAGACCACTGCTCCATTAATACCAGGATCCAATCCATTGAGCTAATCAGTCCAGTAAGTCAGCAATAATTATGACTTAGATTGACTGAAGGAGGATACTATGATGGAAGGAAGGAAGGAAGGAAGGGAGGAAGGAAGGAGGGAAGGAAGGGAGGAAGGAAGGAGGGAAGGAAGGGGGGAAGGAAGGAGGGAAGAAGGAAGAAAGGAGGGAGGGAAGGAAGGAGGAAGGAAATCAATGTATATCAAGCTATGTGTCAGATTCTCAGCTCATGTTAGGGGTGCAAGAAATATCACATTTAAATTTGTTTTCAGTCAACCTAATCTTGACTCTGGTCCCCAGTTTACTGGGTTGAAGGGTAATCTAACCAGTTACTGCTGGAGTATTCCCCATCCATCACTCCAGAGTTGTGCAAAATCCTGGGATCAAACAGCACTAAGACTTCGCGGAGGCTCAGCTGGTCTTTGGTCACCCATCCATACTGGTGCCCACTCAGACACCCATAATTATCCTAGTCCATGTGGTCACTTCAGGAGAGGTTGCTCTGTTGCTTTCCTGTGAGGCTTGAGGCATGTGACACTTAAGCAAGGCTAGGAGGCCTAGGAGATGGCAGCCATTTCCCTCTGAGGTATTGCCATTATCCCAAAGGCAACCAAATTCCTGTCCTCCCAATTTCTCAGTAGTTCCCCTCCTTGCTCAGCTAACTTCTGACTCACATACCTGCTCCCAACTCTCTCTCATTCAGGACACTAGCATAATCCCTCATGGCTTTAAGATCATAAAAAATAAAGTTTAACAGAATAGAAAGAGCACGTCCCACCTTCTCCTTTGTACAGAATACATTACAAATATTCCAAAGGCAAGAAATTACAAAGCATGGCTGCTACCTTAAAATAAGAGGGAAGGGGAAAATTGAAGGAAAAAAATCACATTTACTGCTAGGCCATTTGTCCCTTTTCTTTAAAAAGAGGTGGAAAGAAAGAAGAGGAAGAGACAGAAGCTGAAGTTTAGAAAGTTTAAGTAAATTGTCAAAGCCCTTCTGCCAGTAAGTGGTAGAATCTGGGTATTTTTTATCCAGTGCCTTTTGCAAACCAATCCTAACCCATCACATCATTCAATTTGAAATATTTTTAAAATTAAACTCCAAAATTAAAATTTTTAATCAATTTTATTGTTCTTTTAATTTTTTATTTCTTCAATTTTATTGACAGTTGCTTTAGAAATAGCCTTGGATTTCTCAGAAATATGCTTGATTTTAAGCCTTCAATCATCTGCTAGAAATGTCTCTTAGAGCTGAAAGTTTCCAAAGTTACAATGGTATAGCTTAGGATTCAAAATGGTGAAGATACTAGAAGAGTAGAAAAAATAGAAGCATCAAAAAATAAAATCCTTGAACTCCTATTTCTAATAACCCCTTGATAGCAAAGCAGGATTTGGGTGTCTTCTTTCATTTGCAATTGATGTCCCTAGCTGCCTTACTCATAAGACATCAGATATCCAAAATAAAGCCATGGCAGATTTCCCACCATTAAATCTGTAACAGCAATGAATCAATATGTGAATCCTCTGCTTTTACTATATATGTTCAAAGATGTGGTAAAGTTCCCAGAAAGTACGTGGATTAGCTGAAGTCCAAATACTATGGGAGAGAAAACTGTGCTGTCTAGAATTGCTTAGCAACAAACCAAAGACAATAGGGCCATTAGTTCTTTATAATAGTGGGCCTGCTTGATGACCACAAGCACTGAATCCTAGAATCCTTAGACTTTTTCCGAAATCCTAAGAGCAATGGAGGTTCTGTTTAAGCAGAGAATAACAATCCTAGAGGAGAAATTAGGGGAGTTTATAGACCATTAGACAACCTATTCTCTGTAAAATAAATGATAATGGTCTTTGTTTCAAATATTATTACAGAATTTCAGTAGAATCACATCATTTATGCATTTAATTTACTGAAATTAGATATATGGAAAAATAATATATTTTAAGTTAGTCATTGGTTTTTAAACTTCAAAGAAGCCAGATCTTTCAAAGTCATTTTAGCCTTACTCAATTTCTGCCATGAGTTCTAAATCTTGAATCTCATCCCCACATAATAAGATGTTGCCGAGTATTGTAGAACTGGAACTGATGGCTGGCTGTGTGGCAGGATGAATCTATAGAAGAATCAACAGAAGTCCTGCATCCAACACTACTCTCTCAGGTGACTCTAAGTAAGGAACTTAAGTGAGGAGAATCTTACTTTTCTCATCTGCAAAGTCAGGGTAACAATGATCATTTTCTTACCATCATAGTAGGGTTTTTGTAAACATCAATCACATAATAAGAGTAACTGGTAATATTTCAAAATATTTAAATTCAAGATATGTTATTGTTATTTACATGGTGGTTATTTTTATTTTTATTCTTACTACAATCAAGTCCCTGGTTTGAAGATTCATCTTGGAAGGGCTGTGAAAACCAAGTTTAATACAATCCACACTTATAACAGTCAGTTCAAAAGGGCTGTTGCAATCCCTCAGTTCAGCACCCTCAATCCAATTCAGGGAATGAAGTTGCTATTAGTACCTACTACAAGGTTCTTTTGGTATTGTTACCTATGTTTTAAGTAGAGTTTCCCTAAGTGCTCTTCACCTGTCATTTAATTTTACTCCATAAGAAAGGTATTTAAAGTAGATAACTCTCTCTTTTTCAAAGATAATTTGCAGTAGGATAATAAGTGGGACTTTGTGGTTCCTAAATGAATCACCGGAACATAAATTTCTGAAAACAGACTGTAAGAATCCCTCTCAGGGGGCTACCCTGGTGGTGCAGTGGTTGAGAATCTGCCTGCCAATGCAGGGAACACGGGTTCGTGCCCCGGTCCGGGAAGATCCCACATGCCGCAGAGCAACTGGGCCCGTGAGCCATAACTACTGAGCCTGAGCGTGTGGAGCCTCTGCTCCGCAACAAGAGAGGCCACGACAGTGAGAGGCCCGCGCACTGCGATGAAGAGTGGCCCCTGCTTGCCACAACTAGAGAAAGCCCTCGCACAGAAACGAAGACCCAATACAGCCAAAAATAAATTAATTAATTAATTTAAATCATGGGCTTCTAAGAAGACCTCTGCTTAAAAAAAAAAAGAATCCCTCTCAAAGGATGCAAAGCAATAGCGGGCAAGATAATCCCCTTCAAGCTTTATTAGGAAGCAGTCTAACTGAACCTGATACTCCCAGGGATCCACCTGAGGCCCTCCTACCCCCAACGCCACCTGGTATCTCCCAACCTGCGTAAGAAGACTACAAGAACTGCAGGGGAATGAGATTGTATGAAGTCCACCTAAAGGAAAGTGCTGAGGCTTTCTCCTTAACTTTTCATGAGAGAGGTGACAGGTACACATTCCTATGCCCAAAACAACAAGTGTGTGTGTGTGTGTGTGTGTGTGTGTGTGCAGGACATGGGGCAGGGGGAGCAGGGGCTCTAAGAAAACTACTAAGAGATATTGGGCAAGCCTACTAGAAAGGGAGAGAGGCATCCCCTTCCTTGTTGGACACCTGCTTACACAGTGTAATGGCTATTGTGCTCCCTGCCCCATTTGGACATTGGGGCAAAAAGGATTGCAGCAAGAGGGCAGATCAGAGTAGGAGTGGCAGTAGAAGAGCCTCTTCTACCTTTGGCATGGCGAGGATATATGACTTTTCTCTGGGACAAGTGGAAATTGTAGAAAGTACCTATTAAAGAGGCACCAAACACAACCAGTTATAATCATAGTACCCTTTGTTATGTGTATACCACTTTCTTGTCTGTTTCTCTCACCATGAGGGCAGCAACTTTTTATATCCTAGTGCCTAGAAAAGTGTCTGGTACATGGTATATATTCAACCAGTATTCGTCTAATTAATTAACATAAAGAGACCTATCCTGGCCTCCCATTCTAGGCTCTATCTACTATAATCTTCTGGTCTTCCAACTTTCTACTTGACAGCACTGGTTTACCCGTCCTTTCTGTATTTTAAAAATAGGACTTCTCTTTAATGTCTAAATTATCAAATCATAACAGAAATTGATCTCATTACATTATTGTTCTTATTCTATTTCCTAATTCTTCTTCCATTTTTTTTAAGCTTGGTAGTTGGCTTCAGACACAGAAAAGTTATGTTTTTATCAATTGACATATATTGTAATGTATAAAACAAGCAATTGTTTGAGTCAATCAATCTTAAGATGCATTCCAACATTTGATCTTATACAATATAACCCTACCTTGCCAGGGAAAATACAGCAGACCTCATTTCTGGGAAATACATTTGTTTCATTTTGGTTGTTGCCTTGGCAGGTGGCCATGGGGGTAAAAAAAAAGAAAAAGGCAAAAAAAAAAAAATCAAAGGAGTTCAATGCTTTAAAAACTCTGAAGTACCATTCTAAGTCACTGCAAATCTCTATCCAACCACTAGTATCTGGGCAGATTTTGAAATGAAGTTATACTGTTTACTACAAATCTTATTTTAAACATGAAAAGTGCAGTCAGTATATAGAATTGGCTGAAACCATGAAAATGGGCAGTCAGGTCTAGGCTTTATGAAAGTTTAAGCAAGGCTTCCAGACCTAACTGGCCCTAGTAACTGTTTTCCAAGTCCTCTCTAAAGTAAAGAGAGGAGATAAGAATAAAAGTGGGACTTTTGTCCGTGATAATCTCCAGAGTATTAATTCCAAAATTCCTTTCTCTGTACCCTTTCATCCTCCCCACAATGAGGTCGACACTCCTTTTTTCTCATCCTCTATGATGGAGCCTATTGTACCCAACTCAGATGTACAAATGTAATTA
The DNA here is from genome assembly GCF_964341445.2 of Mesoplodon mirus. Lineage (NCBI taxonomy): Eukaryota > Metazoa > Chordata > Mammalia > Artiodactyla > Ziphiidae > Mesoplodon > Mesoplodon mirus. Next base: position 29,024,115 of record NC_138983.1, on the reverse strand, counting down.
TTTTTGCCTCTTGTGCTTAGCAGGCACAAACCTAATCATCCCTGTTAAACAGAACTTAAAACACTTCCAGTGGAAACTCATATCCTTTTGGGTAGTCAAATGTCGGGTTTCTTCTGTTCCTCTTTTCTCTTGGGGGATTGTCTAATTTCCTAGGGGAATTACTCATCATCCTAAAATGAGTAGACCATGATTCTACTGCTAGCCATAGATGCTATGCATATTATCCATTTTAATGGACAGAGGCAGTAATTTCACTTGGGAAAAATTTTCAGTCTCCCCTCCCCATCCTTGATGACTTGGGCCATGGCTCTGTTCTCATTGGCATCACTGAGCTCTAATGCCCCATGTACCCTTAGAGGTCTCCCCTTAGTCTCTGCTAAGAGGTCTTCCTGACCCATGACAGACACATGGCAGGCACCTTGGTTCTCAACACTTCTAGGTTTCATACTCACTCAGGCATGTGGGGACTTTTCCTGTTTCACCTTCATTCACCAATAGGCTGGATGCATTCTGTGTTCAGGATATCACAATGCTCCCCCAACTCCCTTTTCATTTTTCCCAGTATATATCCTAATAAGCATATATTCCCCATCCATTCTTTGGGGTTCACCCAAGTATGGTGTAACTTCTCAGGAAATCTTGTTAAACAGGCTCAAGGTCCAATTGTGTTCAACTAGCAAAAAAAAGTAAGCATCCTTTTCTGCTTGATCTTAACTTTAAGATGTCGGGGGTGGGAGTTGCCTTTGGAGAAGATTTTACGATGCTCAAAGTGAGCCCACAATATTCTGTTCCTCTAATTAAATGAGTCTTCCTAATGACAGGATTTGATTAGTCCCCATCTTTCACTAACAGATGTTTATTTCATAAACTCAAATTGACTTTTCCTTTGAGCCAGTCTCTATCAGTGCCATTAGGTAGTAGGTTTGGCAATGGGAAGGCACAGTTAGTTCCCAGTGGTGACAGGGGAAAGAACTCTAATCTAAAACAAGCCGTAAGCTTTGTTGTTTCCTACAAGGAAACAAAAATAGAAATGCACTTGGGGGAGGCTGACCTGGTAGCTGTCTGGGATACCTTTGTGCTTCTAATAAAGAGGAGGGCAGACATGGACATACTATGCAAAGAAGAATATATGGCTTCATTTTTCTTAAGAGGAGAGGCAGTTTAAAATAGATCCCTTCTTTACTTACTCTTTGTAAAATATTGTGTGTTTCTTAGGAAAGGGTTTCTTTTCCACATGAAAACTGACATTCTCCTGCTCTGATATTGCAGTTACAAAAATTCTGATATGAGAAAAACATTCCACTTCAGTCCAGAATTGAGCTTTCTACATCATTTGAATCATCACACAGTAGCTTGCAACTCCGTGGGTGCAAAAAAAAAAAAAAAAAAAAAAAAAAAAGAAAAAAGTTTGTTGACTAATGCCCCTCCTGAAAAAAGACCACATAGTAATTTTCTTCTCCCTTTTAAAAATGGAAAAATGGTTACCCTTTGTAGATCCATAGGACCTACAGTTTAAAACATTCTCCACACAACTTGGAAATGTATTACAATCCTAATGAGAAAGAAAATGCAATAGTGTTCCCACTTTATAGGTATTAAAATGAGATATGGGGAAGAGATTTCAAGTCCTACAAATATAACTCATATTTATTGAACATCTAATATGTGCCAAGCACTGTTCTAAATATTTTATGTACAAAGATCACTTAATTCACATCACAATCCTATGAGGTTTGTACTATTATTACCCCCTTTACAGATGCACAAGTAGGGATAAAGCAGTTGGGAAACTTGCTTCAAGTCATTCAGACAAAATGTGCTAGGGTCAGGATTTCAACCTAGACAGGCTGAGTCCATTGTCAACCCTCTAAATACTACGCATGATGCCTTTTTTCCCTCCAGCTTCCTTGAGGTAAAATTGATGAAAGTGTAATATATTTAAAGTATACAGTGGGATGATTTGATATACATTTATACTGTGAAATGATTCCCCAAATCAAGTTAATTAACATATCCATCACCTCATATAGCTTTTTTTTTTTTTTTTGGTGAGAACACTTAAGATCTACTTTCTTAGCCAATTGCAAGTATACAATACAGTATCATTAACTATAGTCACCGTATTGTATATTTATTTTATAACTGAAAATTTGTATCCTTTGACCTACATCTCCCCATTTCTTCCCTCCCCCAACCCCTGGCAATCATCATTCTACTCTCTGTTTAAATGAGTTTAATTTTTTTAAAGATTCCATAAATAAGTGATACCATACAGTATTTGTCTTTCTCTGTCTGCCTTAGCATAATGCCCTCCAGGTTCATCCATGTTGTTGCAAATAGCAGTATTTCCTTCTTTTTTATGGAATAAAATTCCATTGTGTACATGTTACATTTTCCTTTCCCTCTCATCCATCGACACACACTTAGATATCTTTGAGAGATCTTTTGAGATTTCAGCTCATTTGGATATATACCCAGAAGTGGGATCATATGGTAGTTCTATTTTTTTTTTTTTTCCTTTGGGTGCGCGGCCCTCTCACTGCCGCAGCCCCTCCCGTTGCGGAGCACAGGCTCCAGAAGCGCAGGCTCAGCAGCCATGGCTCACGGGCCCAGCCGCTCCGCGGCATGTGGGATCCTCCCAGACCGGGGCACGAACCCGCGTCCCCTGCATCGGCAGGCGGACCCCCAACCACTGCGCCACCAGGGAAGCCCTGGTAGTTCTATTTTTTACTTTTTTGAGGAAACTCCATACTGTTTCCATAATATCCGTGCCAATTTACATTTCCATCAGTTGTGCTCAAGTGTTCCCTTTTCCCTATATCCTTGCCAGCACTTATCTTTTTGATAATAGACATCCTAACAGGTATGAGGGGATGTCTTATTGTGGTTTTGATTTGCATTTCCCTGATGATTAGCGATGTTGAGCATCTTTTCATGTGCCTGTTGGTGACCTGTATGTCTTCTTTGGAAAACTGTCTATTCAGGTCCTTTGCTTATTTTTTAATCAGGTTATTTGGTCTCTTTTTGCTATTGAGTTGTAATAGGGTTTGCAAATATTTTCTCTCATGCCATAGACTACCTTTTCATTTTGTTGATGGTTTTCTTTGCTGTGCAGAAACTTTTTAATGTAGTCCCACTTGTTTATTTTTGCTTTTGTTGCCTGTGCTATTGGTGACCTATCGAAAAATCAATGTCAAGGGCTTCCCTGGTGGCGCAGTGGTTGAGAATCTGCCTGCCGATGCAGGGGACACGGGTTCGTGCCCCGGTCCGGGAAGATCCCACATGCCGTGGAGCGGCTGGGCCCGTGAGCCATGGCTGCTGAGCCTGCGCGTCCGGGGCCTGTGCTCCACAACCGGAGAGGCCACAGCAGTGAGAAGCCTGCGTACCACAAAAAAAAAAAAAAAAGAAAGAAAAATCAATGTCAAGAGGAACATCAAGGAGATTTCCCCCTATGTTTTCTGGCAATTTTATGGTTTTAGGTCTTACATTTAGTTATTTAATTCATTTTGAGTTGATTTTTGTGTATGGTATAAGATAAAGGTCCAATTTCTTGCTTTTGTGTGTGGATATATAGTTTTCCCAACACCATTTATTGTACAGACTATCCTTTACCTATTGTGTATTCTTGGCACCTTTGTAGAAAATTAGTTGATCATATATCTGTGGGTTTATTTCTGGGCTCTCAATTCAGTTCCATTGATTTAAGTGTCTCTTTTTATGTCAATACCATACTGTTTTGATTACTATAGCTTTGTAATAAACTTTGAAATCAGGAAGTATGACACCTCCAGCTTTGCCCTTCTTGCTCAAGATTGCTTTAGCTATTTTGGATCTTTCATGGTTTCATACGATTTTTAGGATTGTTTTTTCTTTTTCTGTAAAAAAAAAATGCCATTGGAGTTTTGATAGGGATTGCATTGGATATATAGATCACTTTGGGTAGTACGGACATTTTAACCATATTAATTCTTTCAATCCATGAACATGTGATATATTTCCATTAATTTATGTCTTCTTCAATTTCTTCCATCTATGTTTGTAGTTTTCCATATACAGATCTTTTACCTCCTTGGTTAAATTTATTCGTGGTTTTTTTTTTCTTTTTGATGCTATTGTAAATGGGTTTTTTCTTAATTTCTTTTTCAGATAGCTCATTGTTTGCATGATGCCTTTTTTATACATATGTAGTGAAACTACATCATTTATCACGGCAGAATCTATCATGTTAACTGACATTTAGCTATTTAGTGTCTTTAAAAATGAAAAATTTGGTTTAAAAATGTTCTCTGTGATGGAAAATGCAGAAAATTTTAAGGAGGAAGCCAAACCAATTCTTGAAGAGTTAAATTGCCCTCCAGGTGGGTCTGGGTGTTCAGAAGATAAGTCAAAGTGCTTGATGATATCTGGTTAAAAAACATATATTTGAGATTCAAATATAACAGACATTAGCAAATGTAGCTGGGCTTGTGACTTTCGGAGATCATTCTTTGTCAAAGAAACTCAAGTTTTTTTTTTCACTGAAATATACCACTTATTTATCTTAAGGACCTTGGTCAATTGAATCTGATGAAATATAAATATGTAAAGAAGAACCTGCATTAACTTAACACTTTACACAGTTTACTAAGTACCTTCCTGTAGGCATTTTATTTACAGAAAGGAGGAGATGTATGAATTCTCCCCTTTTTAGTTGAGGAAGCAGAGGTCCAGAGATATTAAATGTCTTACTCAAGGGCACACAACTGTGAAGTTATGTGATTGCGATGTAAATCAATTCTTTCAACTATATATCTGGAATGTTTTAGCACTTGCAATTTTTGGAGAGTTTTCATATATGCATATTTACTCTATTCTTATAGTAGCCCCAGGGAATGATGGTGACTAGCATTTAGGGGTATGGACTTCAAAATCAGATTGCCTCAGTTCAAATTCTGACTCTGCTGCTTACTATGTGACCTTAGACAAGGTACCTAACCTCTTCGCGTTTCAGTTTCCTTATCTCTAAAACAGGATTATAATATCTATCTCACAGGGGAAAGGGGAGGATATGTAAGTATTAAGTATTAAGTGAGATACTATAAGAAAAATACTTGAAATGGGACCTGGCACAAAGTAATATGTGTGAGTTTTTACACTAAGTATATGTTAGTTCTTACATATAGGATTGTTATGTCATTTTATAGATAAAAGAACTGTGACCTCAAGTTAAATGACTTGCCTGCTGAGTTAGAATCCAAACTCAATTCTACTGATTCACAATCTGCTTCTGTCTCACTACCCCAGCCTGGTTTATGTAGAAATCTAGCCTTTACTGAATTCTATTCAAGTTGGAGAATTATAGACAAGAGTTCTAAATCAGGTGTCCATCTGTGGATTTAGGGGTTACGAAAACCCTCCAAAATGGTATGGGAAATGTGCCTTAGTATATTTTTCAAGAAAAGGGCTCACAGCTTTCATCAGATTCATGAAAGAGGTCCAAAACTCATAAAGGTTAGGAGACACTGACTGTGAGACAGAATAGCATAACATTTAGGGTCCTAGTCTTTGGAACTGCCTGGGTTCAAATCACAAGTCTAACATTTATTAACTCTGTGACCATGGTCAACTTAATTATCCTGTAACTTTATTTTCTCATCTGTAAAAGTATCATGATAATTTGTAAGCATTAAATTAATTAATACATATAAAAACAATTAGAACACTGCTTGGCACATAACAAGCTCCATATAAATGTCATGATCAAAGGATGCTTAAAAACCAAGTGGATTTAATCCACTTGGAAAGTGAGTTATAAGTATAGCTAATATCAATGGAACTCAGCACTATGCCTGCCTGGCCTATTGCTATGGTACACAGCCTCTAAGATGGTCCCAATGATCCCCACTTCCTGGTTTTCACACCCTTGTGTAACTCCCTTCTCCTGAGTGGATGTACTGAGCTTCTAATGAATCATATATGCACAAGTGATGGAATGCTACTTCTGAAATTAGGTTATAAAAAGACAGTGGTTTCTGTCTTGGATGTTCTCTTGTTCTTGGACTATTCACTGTTGGGGAGGTCACCCACCATGTTATCAGGCAGCCCTGTGGAGAGGTCCATGTGAAAAGAAACTGAGGGAGGCCTCTGGCTGACATCAAGGAAACAAGGCCCTCAGTCTAACAGCCCTAAGGAATAGAGGCCCACATGAGCAAACCTGAAAGCAAATCTTCCTTCAGTCAGGTTTTAAGATGAAACTTCAGACCCAGCCAACAACTTGGCTGCAACCTCATGAGGGAATTTAAGCCAGAGCCACCCAACTAAGCTGGACCCAGATTCATGACCCACAGAAACCATCAGATAATAAATATTTATTGTTTTAAGCCACCAAGTTTGTGGCTAATTTTTATGCATCAATAGAGCTCTCATTTAGAACTTACAACCACCCTATGATGTAGGTATTATACTGATTTACAGAGGAAACCAGGAGAGGTCAAATGACTAATTCCTACTGGTACCGAATTTTGCCTGATTCCAAAGCCATGTTCTTTCTTTTTTTTTTTTTTTTAAGATTGTTTTTTTTTTGATGTGGACCATTTTTAAAGTGTTTATTGAATCTGTTACAATATTGCTTCGGTTTTATGTTTTGGTTTTTTGGTTGTGAGGTATATGGGATCTTGGCTCCCTGACCAGGGATTGAACCCACACCCCCTGCATTGGAAGGGGAAGTCTTAACCACTGGACCACCAGGGAAGTCCCAAAGCCATGCTCTTTCTTAGCTAGGATATTAATTTCTTTTTTTTACTCATTTTTGAGATTACTTTTGAATCTGTGTAGGTTTTGCTTTCAAAAATTAAAATAAGAAGCTTTCTGCAAGGCCATGAATATGAGCCGGTTCTGTCTCTCTGCAGCTCTTCTCATCCTCCTGGCCACCCTAGTGGCTGGCACCCCAGGGGGTGAAAACAAGAGCCCTGCCCAAGCCCTGTGGCCTGCTTTCTGCCTGGAGCCTCTGTACACGGGTCTCTGCAGGGCCTGGAAGATCAGGTACTTCTACAACCCTAAGTCTGGGCTCTGCGAGACCTTTGTATATGGCGGCTGCCGTGGGAAGAAGAACAACTTCCTGAAGGCAGATGACTTCATGAAGACCTGTGGTGGTGCTGTGGGGGCCTGACGAGGACCTGTTAACTGTGCTCCCTGGAGATGCTGAAGTCCGGGGAGGACCCACGCAGGGCTGGGCTGTGGCTGCTGAAACAGTATGGCCTCCTCCACTTCCTTCTCAATGCTACCTTCCTCTGAAGAACCCTGCCCCTTTCCTTCTCCCCATGGGTCTACATGCCTTTTCTCTGTCTCATCCAGTCGGCTCTAAGCACCGTGAGAGTAAGTCTTTACTTTATCCCTTGCACTTAGCACAGTTCCTGGCACAAAGGAGACAGTCCATAAATATTTGAGGAAGAAAGGAATGAATGCAGGAGCACATTCCTCATGACCCTAGTAACTACAGGGCCTATGGTTTGAAGCCAGGATTCTTGTCCCAACTCTAATCCTCACTGCATCCTCACCTTCATCCCCCTCCCCACCATCACTGCTCTCTTTGTGAGTGGCCAAGGTGGAATTTCTTTTTTTTTTCTTTTTTTAATAAATTTATTTATTTATTTTTGGCTGTGTTGGGTCTTTGTTTCTGTGCAAGGGCTTTCTCTAGTTGCAGCGAGCAGGGGCCACTCTTCATCGTGGTGCACGGGCCTCTCACTATCACGGCCTGTCGTTGCAGAGCAGAGGCTCCAGGCTCAATAGTTGTGGCTCACGGGCCCAGTTGCTCTGCGGCATGTGGGATCTTCCCATACCAGGGCTCGAACCCGTGTCCCCTGCATTGGCAGGTGGATTCTCAACCACTGCGCCACCAGGGAAGCCCCAAGGTAGAATTTCTGGCATCCAATTCTCAGCATCAGTGGCCGCAGAGGTCTTTTCAATAAAGAAGTCCCTTTCCCCCACAGTGATGTTGAACATTTTCCTGTCTGTGGCTTCAGTCTGGCCTTATACTTAAATAACTTCATTTTCTTATTAATCTAAAAAAATTAAAATAAGACTTACTGAAGTTATTCAGGAATAAACTTCAATCTCTTTTGAAACATATTACTGATTTTTGTTTTAACTGGACCTTGGAAGCCTTAGTAACTCTCACATAGAAAAATACTAGGTTTTATACACATTTATGTTATAGGGAATACAGTCTAAGATTTTTATAAACATTAAATTATAGACCCTAAGTCTGAGCTCTTCAAAATAACCTCCAAATTATTATTGTTATTTATTTTGGGAACAAAGTCCCAGCCCCCCCACCCCCTGCCACTGGCAATCACCAATTTGTTCTCTTTATCTAGTAGCTTTTTTTTTTTTTTTTTTTTAGATTCTCCATATGAGAGATCAAATGGTATTTGTCTTTCTCTGTCTGACTTATTTCACTTAGCAAAATACCTTCAAGGTCTATTTGCATTGTCATAAATGGCAAGATTTCATATTTTTATGGCTAAAGAATATTCCATTGTATAAAGATTTTCTTTTTTCATTCATCCATTAATGGACACTTAAATTGTTTCCATGTCTTAACTATTGTATATAATGCTGCAATGAACATGGGAATGCATATACCTTTTCAAGTTAGCATTTTTGTTTTCTTCAGATATATTGCTCGAATTGAAGGATCACATGGTGTTCTATTTTTAATTTTATGAGAAGCCTCCATACTGTTTTCCATAGTGGCTGCACCAAGTTACATTCCCACCAATAGTACATAAGGGTTCCCTTTTCTCCGTATCCTTGCCAGCACATATTTCTTGTCTTTTTGGTGAAAGCTATTCTAGCGGGTGGGGGGTGATATCTCATTTGTGATTTTGATTTGCATATCCCTGATGATTAATGATGCTGAGAATCTTTTCATGTACCTTTTGGCCATCTGTATATCTTCTTTGGAAAAATATCTATTCAAATCTTCTGCTCATTTTTTAATCATATTGTTTTTGTTTTGCTATTGAGTTCTATGAGTTCTTTATATATTTAGGATATTAGCCACTTAGAGAAATATGATTTGCAAATATTTTCTCCCATTCAGTAGGTTTCATTTTGTTGATGGCTTCATTTGCTGTGCAGACGTTTTTTAATATGATGTAGTCTCACTTATTTTTGCTTTTGTTACTTTTCCTTTTGGTGTTAGACTCAAAAAATCATCTCTAAGACTTATGTCAAGGAGCTTACTGTCTATGTTTTCTTCTATGACTTTTATGGTTTCAGGTCATACAATCAAGTCTTTAATCCATTTTGTGTTAATTTTTGTGTATGGTATAAGATAAGGGTCCAGTTTCATTCTTTTGCATGTGGCTGTCCAGTTTTTCCAACATCTATTGAAGAGACTGTCCTTTCCCCATTGTACAGTCTTGTCCTTTGTCCTTTGTTGCAAATTAATTGACCCATATGGATTTATTTCTGGGCTCTCTATTCTGTTCCATTGATCTCTGTGTCTGTTTTTATGCCAATACTACACTGTTTCCATTACTATAGCTTTGTAATATAGTTTGAAATCAGAGAGCATGGTATCTCCAGCTTTGTTCTTCTTTCTGAAGATTGCCTTGACTATTTGAGATTTTTTTTTTAGTTCCATACAAATTTTAGGATTATTTGTTTTATCTCTCTGAAAAATGCCAGTGGAATTTTGACAGAGATTGCATTGAGTCTGTAGATTGTGTTGAGTAGTACTGACATTTTAACAGTATTGATTCTTTCAATCCATGAGCATGGAATATCCATTTGTTGGTGTCTGTTTCAATTTCTTTCACTAATGTCTTATAGTTTTCAATATATATGTCTTTCACTTCCTTGATTAAGGAAACATAGTCCTTTTAAAAAAATCATTTATATTTAAATTTATTAAAAGCATTAAGTAAGATGGATATTTATCCATCACCTATTGACTCCCATCCTCAAATAAAATTTCCTCAATAAGACAGTGGTCTCTTGACTCTGGGCCTTTTGACTCTTGGTCCAGCAATCTGACAGTTCCATCCTTGATTGCATAGTGCAGGAAATACTTAAAGTGCTGGGATAGTTAATGATCCATGCCAAACCATTAGAACAAGCTATACGACCCATTTAAACTTGTAGTTAATTTGAAGAAGAACATTAAAGAAGAGATATTTCTGACTTCAGAATATAGTTCAGGCTTCACAAACCAATTCCTTGACAGAACCCCTTACCTCTGACTTTCTGAAATAATTACTAACTTTAACTCAATGGGATATTAAAAATTCATCTCTGGTTACTGTAGCAAATTGAGAACAAAATGAAAATCATTAATCCCAGAGGCAAAGATGTCTTGAATACAGAAACATTCCAGTGGAATATGTTACAAAAAAATGACTAAATGTATTTTTGTTTCAGATATCATAATTCTCTCTCTATCTGCTCATCCACCTATCAATCTATCTATACATCATCTATGTTAGAATCAGCCTCTCAATATTTAAATTATTCCTAATTTCAAAACAGACGATAAATGCTTCTTGGGTCAATAGTGTCCCAAAGGAGTGACATATCCATAGTTTTTTAAAGGGTGAGTTATTTGAATGTTTAAGGCTTAATGAAAATACAGTATAAAAATGTTAAAAACAAAAATCTAATTTTTGACACTGTATATACAATAAAATTTTTTCTTAAATTTAGTTTCATCATTTAAAAAATACATTTAAGATTGATCCTGGTTGACTACTCACAGTAGGTGCTGAAGACTAAAATTGGTTTGTGTATATGTAGAGAGAATGCATCTCTGTGGCTGTGATAAATAAGTGATATGATTAAACATAAAAATTAGAGAATACCTGCCACTGATAATAGTGGATCATCAAGACTGACTATCAGGGACTTCCCTGGTGGCACAGTGGTTAAGAATCTGCCTGCCAATGCAGAGGACACGGGTTTGAGCCCTGGTCTGGGAAGATCTCACATGCCGCGGAGCAACTAAGCCCGTGAGCCACAACTACTGAGCTTGTGCTCTAGAGCCTGTGAGCCACAACTACTGAGCCCATGTGCCGCAACTACTGAAGACCACACACCTAGAGCCCATGCTCTGCAACAAGAGAAACTACTGCAATGAGAAGCCCTCACACCTCAACGAAGAGTAGCCCCCACTCACCGCAACTAGAGAAAGCCCACGCACAGCAACTAAGGCCCAATGCAGCCAAAAATAAATTAAAAAAAAAAAAAGTTAAAGACTGACTCTCAATACTCATTGCTTTTGCTAGGCTGAACACCACACTATTTTTTTTTTTGGATGGATCAAAACCAGTAATTAGCATAATCACTGATACAATCTCAATCTTAACATTAATCTTAAAAATATATTCTGCATTGTATGGGGTAGAGTATTTAAAAAAAAGAAAAGGGCTTAGGATCAGGGATAAGGGATTTTGGTCCTGTTTTGCCACTATGTGATTTCCAATGCAACTTTGGGAAAGTTGCCTTTTCTCTCTGGGATTAATCGTCCTTATCTATAAAGTGAGAAGGTTGATCTTTAAGATTCCTCCCAATATTAATACTCTAGACTGAATAATTACAACCTAATTTAAAGTGCCTTAAAATATTCAAATAAATGAACTTCTAAAAAAATACAGTTATATTACTCCTTTAGGGCACCCAACAAACATTTATTTCCAAGTACAATGGGTCCGCACGGTTCACATACTCTGTATCTGTGAATTTGCCTGCTCACTAAAAGTTATTTGTAACCCCAAAATCAAAACTCACATTGCTTTTGTGGGCATTCATGGATATGCTCAATGTGTTGAAAAATTTGAGTCACACAATGTACATGTTCCCAGCTGAGGTCAAATAAGGCAAAGTTCTATCTGCCTGTTTCAGCTCTCCTCCTATAAAGTGCCTTTTTTTGCAGTCTTTTTAGTGCCACATTATTTGCTTTTTTTTTTTTCACTTTTTTTTGGTGATTTCTCTGTTTCAAATTGCCCCCAAGAGCAGTGCTAATGTTCCCAAGTCCAAGAAGGCTCTGATGTACCTTATGTAGAAAACACGTGTGTTAGATAAGCTTTGTTCAGGCATGAGTTGTAGTTTTGTTGGTCATGAGTTCAATGTTAAAGAATCAAAAATATGTATTAAATATGGTATCTTTTAATAAAAACACACATAAAACAAAGTTATATATTGATTGGTCCATGAAAATGTTATAACCAGAGACTTGCGGTAATCTAACCCTGTATTTCCCCAGGAGTTTGAAAAACTGTTCTTTCCAAATATTATCCCTCTCTAAAAATTCTTTTGTAAATGTACAATAGAATATTATTTTCATATAGTTTTTCAGGTGTTCACCAAGGTATTTGATGTGACAATCATAATGTAAGGTACAGCTAAATATTTAGGATTCCGTAATTTCTGTTAATAATACTCCTCTCTGTTATTTCTAAATTTCTTCATTTTCCAACTTATTTCCACTTGAGTTGTATCTGAACAGTCCAAGATTTCTTTTGATATTATAACTCTTCAAAAACATTATTTTACAGGGAACCTCCCTTCCTATCACTCAATAAAACACTTACCTTCTTTGAGTTCACATTCAGCCTGCTCAATGTTCTATCTCTGGGAATGTAACAGCATCATTTTGACAGAAGTATATCTAAACATATTAATACCCTGGAGAACATGCCTAGGAGATGGGAGCAATACAGTTTCAAAGAATGCACTTGATTTTCCAATAAAAACTTGAAACCCTGTGATCTGAACCATCTGTGGACAATTTGAGAAACAGATACAAGAGGAAGGGTGAAAAAAAAAAAAAAGATGCTCTTGCTATTTTACTCCTTGTGTTAACAACAGATTGCTGGAGTTACTACTTTCGAATTCTGCAAATATTGAAACTCATTTCAAACCAATACAGGCAATGGGTTTTAAAATAGCTTGAATTGCAAGTTAAATAGGGAGAAATAAACCCTGTTTAACATAGAGCAATCTGTGTATGGTGGAATAAAGTATTGCCATATTAATCTGCATTTTATTCTCACTGCTGTAAATAATTTTCACCTCTTTGTCTAAAGAAGATAGCAATGAATGGGAAGCAGCCGCATAGCACAGGGAGATCAGCTAGGTGCTTTGTGACCGCCTGGAGGGGTGGGATAGGGAGGGTGGGAGGGAGGGAGACGCAAGAGGGAAGGGATATGGGAACAGATGCATATATATAACTGATTCACTTTGTTATAAAGCAGAAACTAACACACCATTGTGAAGCAATTATACTCCAATAAAGTTGTAAAAAAAAAAAAGATGATGGTGGTGTAACATTTCTATAGATACATTTAAAAGTGAGGTAACAGTTTCACTTTAAAATTTCAATTTAATGTGCCAGAAATTATATCCTTTGAAACTGTATACATTTACAATTAAACATTTTACTTATGAACTTTTAAATGTACAAGGGGGAACCATAATCTATCCAAATTATCTTAAGGGACATGAGAGAAAAATAAAGAAGGTCCCCGATCAGGAGAACATGCCCTCCCTTGTGAAACATATTCCTAACGGAAAGAAATCAGACAGGTAGGGGAAACACTATGTGGCGCTTTTTTTGTTCTTATAGGAAATATGTCCTGTCTTTCCTCCTTCCACCTGAAAGCTCCCACTAAAAAAAAAAAAAAAATTCAAAATAGCCTCTTTTCCTTCTGCTCTCAGTGGAGCTTAATTTCTGAAATGGCAAGAAAATGTAAATGGATTCCGTAGGTTACACTACATCAAGAAGAGCTTCCAGGGCTTCCCTGGTGGTGCAGTGGTTGAGAGTCCGCCTGCCAATGCAGGGGACACGAGTTCGTGCCCCGGTCCAGGAAGATCCCACATGCCGCGGAGCGGCTGGGCCCGTGAGCCATGGCGGCTGAGCCTGCGCGTCCAGAGCCTGTGCTCCACAACGGGAGAGGCCACAACAGTGAGAGGCCCGCATACCGCAAAAAAAAAAAAAAAAAAAGAAGAGCTTCCAGTAATTCCAAGTGACTGGATTAACCTTGTGCTTCCCAACCTAAATGTCCATCAACAAATGAATGGATAAAGAAGATGTGGCAAATATATACAATGGAATATTGCTCAGCCATAAAAGGGAACGAAATTCAGTTATTTGTAATGAGGTGGATGGACCTAGAGTCTGTCATAGAGAGTGAAGTAAGTCAGAAAGAGAAAAACAAATACCGTATGCTAACGCACATATATGGAATCTATAAAAACTGTACTGATGAACCTAGTGGCAGAGCAGGAATAAAGACGCAGACGTAGAGAATGGGCTTGAGGACACACGGGGGGAAGGGGAAGCTGGAACAAAGTGAGAGAGTAGCATTGACATATATACACTACCAAACATAAAATGGATGGCTTGTGGGAAGCTGTTGCATAGCTCAGGGAGATCAGCTAGGTGTTCTGTGACGACCTAGAGGGGTGGGGTAGGGATGGTGGGAGGGAGGCTCAAGAAGGAGAGGATATGGGGATATATGTATACATATAGCTGATACACTTTGTTGTGCGGCAGAAACTAACACAACATTGTAAAGCAGTTATACTCCAATAAAGATTTTTAAAAAAAGAAGATAGCAATGTTTTTGTCTTTGCTTTTCCCAGAAATGGGAAAAAACACAAGCATACCCAAAAGATCACTTCCAAACAGAACATTTGTTTGCAAAAGTCTAGGCTCATAAGAGAATATGGAACTAGATTATCTAAGTAGAGGGATTTCAGGATTGGGAAAGGTAATAAGTTAGCCTTTAGACAAGAAAGGTTTTGAGAGAGTTTTTCTGGAGAATGGTGGAGTGGGAGTCTGGAGAGTTCAGAAGCAATGGAGAATGATGTGCTGATCCGTAGTCTACTACCAGGGAGATGCTGGTCTCAGATGAGATGACTGTGAGGTGTACCTGAGAAGGTCAGTGACTAGAGAATGCAGTTTTCAGCCTCAGCAAAGATCTAAATGCCCTTTGATGGAGGCAGAGAAAGTGCATGTAACAGTGATGACCAGTGTGCACTGCAGACCAGAAGGCTATTCTTCACATATTCTTCAAATATTGTGATTCTCAATAAATGCTGGAGGGAGTGTGGAGAAAAGGGAACCCTCCTACACTGTTGGTGGGAATGTAAATTGGTGCAGCCACTATGGAGAACAGTGTGGAGGTTCCTTAAAAAAAAACTACAAATAGACTTACCATATGATCCAGCAATCCCACTGCTGGGCATAAATATGGAAAAGACAAAAATTCTAATTCAAAAACATATATGCAATGTTCATAGCAGCACTATTTACAATAGCCAAGATATGGAGGCAACCTAAATATTCACTGACAGATGAATGTATAAAGAAGATGTGGTATACATGTACAATGGAATACTACTCAGCTATAAGAAAGAATGAAATATTGCCATTTGCAACAACATGGATGGACTTAGAGAATATTATGCTAAGTGAAGTAAGTCAGACAGAGAATGACACAGATAACACTCCATTATTTATAAAATATATAAACCACAAGGATTTACTGTATAGCACAGGAAATTATATTCAATATCTTGTAATAACCTATGTGGAAAAGAACCTGAAAAAGAATATATTATATATATATATATACACACACACATATAACTGAATCGCTTTGCTGTACACCTGAAACTAACACAATATTGTAAATCAACTATAGTTCAATTAAAAAAGAAAAAAAAGAGATACTTTATAGATTTAACAACAGCAACAACAAAATATTGTGACTCTCATATTACTCTAGGCTCCCTGCAAAAACATAAATTTCAATTTTGAATCAGGTAGGGAGGAGTTCTGAGTACATTGATCTGATTTTTTTTAAGGAAAATAAGATCATGTTTCTTGCATTGGCTCATAGACAAAACTCATACCCATATGTTAACTCATGTAACCCTAACAACCCTGCAGTTTTGGTGCCATTAAACCTATTTCACAGATAAGGAAAGTGAGGCACAGAAAAGTCAAGTACCTTGTCTAATGTCACAGAGCTAGGAGGTAACAGAGCTGGAATTTCAACCTGAACAGCCTGGCTAGACACTCTGTGTTCCTGAATACTCCTTTCTTCTGCCTATCCTGTCATTTCCATGTCAGGCCCCTCAACTCTTTTTAAAAGTGATCTGCTACAAATAATTACTGTGCATGTGTTTTATCTCCTCTTAGCTCCCTGAGGACTGGAATGCTTCTTATTCTTTGTGTTTCCTACAGTGCCTGACACTGACCTGGGAAAAAATGCCACTCTTACATAAATATGTAAAAATCAAGCTTGCTCACAAAACAGATCTGAATATATGCGTGCAAAGACACACACATGTATATATATATATATATATATATATATATATATATATATATATATATATATATATATATATATACAGGATCCAGGATCAATCAGATTCAATGCAATAAATATCTATAGTAAATGTCTCAAACCATGTTAATCACATATTAAAATACATTTCCACTAAAGAATACATTGATATTTTTCATTATATGTTTCACTTCATGACATCAAACATACAATAAAAATGGTAATTAGATGCATTTTTTAAAGCAGCAAGTAAACTAGCTCTGAGATTTATTTTGAATGCCACTTCAGAACAATTTTAGGAAAGGAATACATGATTTTTCAAGAGCATGCCACAGCTAATGGAGAGGAGCCTACTCAAATCCTCCTTCAGACCTGAAGAACTTATGCCCCACCTGCCAGGAGTGCTGCCAGCTGCCAGTCCTCCAAGCTGAGCCCTTGCCAGAAATTACCCTCAACTGGGGAAACCTGCCTCAAGCAGAGGTACCCAGCACGCGATCACTGGTCAATGTGGGAATACAAAGGTACGGCCCTCCTTGTCACAACTTGAGACCACTTCGATGGGCCATCATAACTTCAGAGCTCCCCGTGGGATTCATCTATGGCCTTCCTTGAAACTGAATCAACACCTAACTTCTCCCTCTGCCCAGTCTTATTTTCTTCCCTTTCCTTCCACCAAGTGTTGGTCCTGAGAGCCCTCCAAATAAACGTCCTCATGCTAATCTTCATGTCAGTATCTGCTTCTTGTGGAAATCAAGCTGGGACATTTCATGCAACCAAATCGATGCTACATGCTAAACTGCCATCAGCCTTGTTTCTTTGGAGACATGCTCAATACATTTTTTTCCTGCTGAAGTACTTATGTAATTTAACCTAATAGAAGTAGATAAGCCATGTCCAAAGAGTCAAGAGGCTTATCTGGCCCTGCTGTGATTCCCAACATTAAAATAAGAAGATCCTCTTCTAAACAATTATTAGATCTTCATGTGATAGTATCCATTGATTGCAACTGTAGTCGCTAACACTGAGTGCTCATGAGGTATCAGGCATCATGGCAAATGATTTGCATGTATTTATCCTTTAGGCCTTATAACAACCCTGTGAGGTAGATGCTATTATCAACTCTAGATTTGCATGTATTTTTCTTTTAGGCCTTATAACAACCCTGTGAGGTAGATACTTTTATCAACTCACTGTACAGCAGGGCTCACAATAGTTAAATAACTTTCTCAAGGTTACAGGGTGACATGGCTTTCTGTCTGCAGCCCCTGAGTACTGCTATATTGCCTCACCTAAATGCATAATGACAAAGGGCTATAAAGAATTCAGTAATGCATTTAAATTACTTTCCATTTTATTCACCATAAAACAGCACCTGAATTCATTTGAAATATAGTAGTACATAAGTACTATTTTTATTCAGCCCACAGACAATTTTTTGAATGCATATGCATTTGAAAACCTCCTTCAAAAACTCTGCATCTCTCATGGGGTCCTCTACTGCTCACTCAAAGGTTAGTGACCATTGCCCTAGAGAATATATATAACACTCCCATCCTATGCTCCTGATATTTAGGTTACTGACTCTACACCTGAAAAATAGACATAAAATAGTTAAAAGCAGAAAAATGGGGGAAAGTTCAAAAGTGGCAAATGCTATCAACTTTGAAAAGCAGTAGCCCGAGGGAGGATGTAGGAAATCTTGATATGACTTGGTGCAGATTCTAACATTTACTACCATTATTGCCCCCTGAGAACCATCTTGGAGAAAGAATGTGAGCACTCCAAGTCTTGAGATTTTCATTAATATCTTTAATTTTCAGAGACGTGGACTAAAGGGATAAGTAATGTAGGAAAAACAGTCAAGGCAAATTCTTAAGAGTAAGTGTCATGCCCATGATGAGTGAGCTGGAGCAAGAAAATGCCAGCAGGGACACAATTTTCCAAAGCTACATTTTAAGTTGCGTGAATTAACTGAAGGCCTAGTGTATTCTACCAGAAAAACAGGATATTCCTCCAACCAGGTGAAATACATAGTACAGGATATTTGACAACAACTCAGAAGAGAGGAAATCCTAAGTGTTTCAGTTCTTTGTCAAAGCAAACTGTAATGTCAGGAGCTGATGAATGCTTCCCCTAATCTTGCCTCTGCCCCTACTCTAAAGAAAAAAGGAGAGAAAAGAAGAGAGACAGAGAAAGAGAATCATAAGGCTGACAAAAGGTAGGCAGGCTTAGAAGAGTACATGGAATCTACAGATTTCAACAAATGTCAGCCACTGATCTTTTTATAGAAAATAATGTAAATATTGCCCATTTTGACAAAACAAATATACTAATATAAATAACCTATATAAGGATGTGAGGGAAAATGGAGGAGGAAGAAATGTTCATCTGAATTTGTCCTATTCTTCATAGCAGGCAGGCATTCAATACCATTTAAATTTGAAATCTAGAGTTTAAAGAAGTGACTGGCACATCATATTTTTTAACACTATTTTTACCTACCTTTAGGACAATCTATTAGGAACTAACATATGTTTGGGAAAGAACTAGTTATTCACTTCTGTTTATTTTCATTTGTTATAATAAAATAACTTAATACACAATTTAAAATAGAATGTATTCCATGATACCATTTTATGAAAATCATTCTCATTCGTCTACCTACCCACCCATTCCCCTATCTATCTACTTATTTGTCTGTTTGTAGACACAAAGAAATATCTGCTATTATGTTCATTTAATGGTGATGGTGTTTATTTCTTTTCTTTTCTTTTTTTTTTTTTTTTTTTTGCGGTACGCGGGCCTCTCACTGTTGTGGCCTCTCCCGTTGCGGAGCACAGGCTCTGGACGCACAGGCTCAGCGGCCATGGCTCACGGGCTCAGCCGCTCCGCGGCATGTGGGATCTTCCCGGACCAGGGCACGAACCCGCGTCCCCTGAATCTGCAGGCGGACTCTCAACCACTGCGCCACCAGGGAAGCCCCGATGGTGTTTATTTCTGGTTGATGAGATTATTTTTCTCTCTCCTGTATTGCTTGAGCTTTTTAATGATGATTATGTATCATTTTAATAAAAATAATAAAGGTTTTCTCTTGTGGAAAATTTTAAAAGATGGTCCAAATGAGAAAAGCAAAGTCTATTTATTCAGAGCTAGCGATAGTAACCATTGCTTGTGCTTTGGCAGAGGCTCAAAGGCAAGCAGAAGAATGGGCAAGCTTTCTAGTGGAAAGAAGAGAAGTCTCGGGTGTGCTCTGATTGGGGGCTTTTAGGCATGGGGAAGCTGGAGGTGGGTTAACTAGAAGTGAGGCATCCTGTGTGATTGGTTAGGGGTACATATTTGGCTTTCTCTGGTTGGCCCTAAGTTGGAAGCAGTGACAAAAATTAGGGAAGCTGTCCATTATTAATTAAGTCCTGGCCATTTGGGGGCTGATTGTTCCAGGAGTTATTGTGTGGCATCCCGAGTCAACCAGCTGGAGTAATGGACTGAATTCCTATAAGTCTGACTTGCAGACAGTAGGCTGTCTTCCTGAGCTGGTTACTCTAGAAAATGAGTTGTTTTCCAGGCTGACTGCTATATATTGTGGGTCAGAGTTTTCTTTCCCAAAATATCTATCCATTGTTCATTTACATATTTTGTCTTTCACTTAAAACAAACACCATAAAAAACAATAACAGCCAAGAAAAATTGTGTGAACAGTTTTTAAACAGTTCTTGGGGTTCTGTTGAGGGGCTTCAGAGACTGGCACAGTGATAGATGGACCAATTAGTACCAACTCATGTTTGTTTGTTTTTTCCATTTTATCAATATGGCTCTTTCTAAGCTTTGGGGTTCTTCCTACAACTTTAAGAAAATATTCTTCAATTACAAAAGTTGGATAACATTCAATTATATGACCTATACATCTGAGCTACTCTAAGGAAATACTGCATTCTGTCATGAGGTGCAACATAATACGCAACACAGGATAGTGACTCATTGTATGACTTGGGTAATTAGCTAAATCTCATTTTCCTCATCTCTAAAGTGGGAAAAATCACATATAATAAATAATGTCAGTAATTGCATTGTAAATATAATAAAGGATTAATCTCAGGAACAAATTTAAGCTTTTTAACCTGAAGAACACTGTACAAGGAAATTGTTATATTTTTAATTTAATATACTTCATGTTTTTTCTACTTCTAATTGGAATAATTATGTTGCTATATAAAAAATAAGTGATCTGATCTCCATACTCTAGTTATGTTTATACTTATTTCAGTCCATATAGCATTTCACTTGATCATGATGAGGCTATTCCTATTTCTTTTTTTTTTTCTTTTTTTTTAAATTAATTAATTAATTTATTTTTATTTTTGGCTGTGTTGGGTCTTCGTTTCTGTGCGAGGGCTTTCTCTAGTTGTGGCAAGCGGGGGCCACTCTTCATCGCGGTGCGTGGGCCTCTCACTATCGCAGCCTCTCTTGTTGCGGAGCACAGGCTCCAGACACGCAGGCTCAGTAGTTGTGGCTCACGGGCCTAGTTGCTCTGCGGCATGTGGGATCCTCCCAGACCAGGGCTCGAACCCGTGTCCCCTGCATTGGCAGGCAGATTCTCAACCACTGGGCCACCAGGGAAGCCCCGCTACTCCTATTTCTGATTAAAAAGCACAAATTAAAATAGCTTTGATTCTTAACAAAACTGGATGCTGATCTTGTCTACAGATACTTTTTCTTCAGACTGACTGATTTCCCTTATCTTCGTTTACTTTGGCTGTGACTTAGAGCCCATACATTTTACATGCAGTGACAGGTCCCCTTTCTCTTGGGATGTGAAAGGCAAAGAGAACTGAGCAGAAGCAAATTGCCACAGGATGGTCTTGAGAATTAGAGATGCAACTAAGGGCTTAGGTCTGGCAAAGTTATCCATGAAGCAAAATATCACAACCAAAGTCACTCAGTTTTCTCTTTATCATAAACGAATTCAAATATTCTGCCCTTTTCCTACCTTCTTACTGTTGTCATTTTTGTAATGAGTATATTGCAAAATTATTTGACTGTTACTCATTAATAAACGGAAAATTATTGTCTATTTGTGTAGCTTATCAAGAACCCCATTAGCCACAGGCATTTGATTGGATAACAAAGCCTTCAAATATTGACAGCCAATGGCTGATTTCTGTAACTATTACCCAGTGCAGCACATCCCCTTGGTATGTAGGTGCCCCCTTTGTAAGTACATCAAGCTGCTGAGTGCTCTGAAGTGGGCTGAATTAATCAAGTGTGACTGATTGCCTTAATTGATGGGGGAGACAGTACCTTTTTCTCAGAGCAACTACATCATGTAATTACAGAGGAAATGATATAGCTTTTGTTAGTTGGACTAGACACCTCTAATAACATTAGCCAAGCAAAGGTTATTATTATCTCCCATTTTAGAGATTTAAAAAACTGAGACTAATATCAGTTAAGTAGGTAACAGCCCCAAGGTCATACAAAAGAATGAAGAGCAAACACAATTCATGTCTGTTTAACCCTATAATTACTATAACCAGAATCTGATGGATTGGTTTATAGCATATGTAAGTATAAATAAGATATTTATAGCTGGTTTCAACTCTTATACATTTCTCGGGCTGCATATAAATGTTTCATTTGTCCTGGGTCCTCACTTTCTTGGAATTGTAATACACATTTGACTCCTACTTCCATTTTTCCAGAAAAAACTCCTTATGGGATGACTCATAAAAGGATATCTCAAACAATCACCTTAAAAATCATCCCTTCTTCCTTGACCAGGTTCCCAAGACTAAACTGGGGACTGTGCTTTGATTTTCTCCCTATTTGTGGCAATTGTCCTCTCAACCCAAGATCGCCTTCATGAAGTTATAGTATATCACTTTTCCTCGTGAGCATTGATCAGAAGTGTTGATTTTCCTAAGAGGAAGCCTACTGGGGGCTTCACAGAGCTGGAACCCTCAATAGTCTCCCTCCTCCCAGGAGTCCTTATTTCTTAGAATTTTCAAAGGAACATGCAGGAGCAGCCCACACTGCGGACGCTTGCTACATGCAGAAGGAAATGTCCATCTGTTCCATTTGGCAAGCAGTTACTGTCCAAATGCTTCACTTAAACTCCATTCCCCTCTCCCCTGTTTAAGTCTCACTGAATACCTAATGCCTGTCCTCAAGTGGAGATTCTGAGAGGTAGTAACTTCCTTGTCTGAATCATTTTCTACCTCCGGACCTAAGATTTCTCATCATAAAATTAGGAGGTCTGACCATTATCCTCTATAGACTCTATTTCACAATTCTTAGAATTTCTCCCTATGGAAGAGAACAGTCAAGAAAAATAATTCACATTCTCCAATTCCAGGGAACATAGAAACAATTTTAAATTACAATAGGTTTTACAAATACCAGTCTATCTACTGTCTATCTACCTATGTATGTATGTATGTATGTATGTATCTATCTATCTATCTATCTTCACTCTTATTTTCAGGCCTTACCTTAAAATAGAAATCTAGTTTTATGTAGTAAGAGTAGTGGCATAGTGTGGAAAAAAAGAGGAGAAAGTTTTAATCAAATAGACTTGGATTTGATATCCAGCTCTAATATTTACTCTCTCCGCAACATTGGGCATATTTCTTTGCCTCCCTTGCTTTACACATCTGTAAAATAGGACAAATGATACTGAGCTTATAGGATATTATGAAGATTTGTGAGATAACATATATAAAGCATCTAGTAGAGTACATGATGGATATTAATATAGATTACAATGTTAACAATAATATTAATATTCCTTTGAGGTAATAACTCCAAATACCATAATACTTTTTTTATAAGACCACATAGCATAGCTCAGCTGTGCAAATGCTTGCACTGCATTATTCATACAGATCATTTGAGGCTGCACA
The DNA here is from genome assembly GCF_964341445.2 of Mesoplodon mirus. Classification (NCBI taxonomy): domain Eukaryota; kingdom Metazoa; phylum Chordata; class Mammalia; order Artiodactyla; family Ziphiidae; genus Mesoplodon; species Mesoplodon mirus. The sequence continues at coordinate 29,000,882 of NC_138983.1, read as the reverse complement.
ATAGTTGGAGAGAAAGGGCTGACCTCCCTAAAAAGCTTTTCCATATCTCTTCCTCCATGTCCATCCTCATATTCAGAAAAAGGAAATGAAAGCACTGGCATGTCAAAGAGAAAATAATAGTTTTTTTTTACTTTTATCAGTTTTACATATGCAGCATTCTTTAAAATTTAAAGAGTCAGCATTCAATATATGTGTTTGATTTCTGATGACCTCATGGCAGAAATAATGTTCTCTGTTCATGAAGAAAAATGTTCATCCTGACAAGATTATGCTCATCCCACTAGATCAGCGGTCCCCAACCTTTTCGGCACCAGGGACCGGTTTCATGGAAGACAATTTCTTCACAGACAGCGGGGTTGGGGGTATGGTTTGGCAGTAATGCGAGCGATAGCTCCCCCGCTACTCACCTCCTGCTGTATGGCCTGTTCCTAACAGGCCACAGACCGGTACCAGTCCGCAGCCCAGGGGTTGGGGATCCCTGCTCTAGATCATAGTTTTATATTAACTCCTCATGGCTTCAAATAAAACAAAATTATTTTGACCAGGTCTATATTTAAAAATCTATTTCTCTGATGATTTTCATTAACTGGCTGTGAACAAAATATTCACTCTTTTAAATATCACTTTAACTGATTATTATTTGCTTCATGATCAATGAAACTATTAAGGGTTATGGATTGATTTCTTTGGGAAAAACTATTTTCATTGAGGTCCAGTTAGGAAAAAGATACCACTCTAGGTCTCATAAATAGAAGGAATTGATATCAGGAACTGGTTACTGGGTGATAAAAGAGCTTGTAAACCAATTAGGGGACAATGAGGCAATCTGTAAATTAGCAACAGCAGGAAGTCACCACCACTCCTAGGACTGGAGGGACATTGGGGACAAGTGGATTGCAGGAGGCAGGCCAAACGATGGGGTCAGAACCACAGCAAAGGATGCCTTGAGCTGGAACTCCAGAAAGGATTCAGTTGCTGCTAGAGATGCCACCAGAAGCAGGGTGGCAAAGGGGAGGGGCTCCCCTCTCCCTCCCTCTCTCCAACCTCCCTAGTGTCTTCAATGGCCAAACCTATCATGCTAGGGAAATGCAGTTCTCTAGAAAACAGAGTAGGGTAGCGGAAGGTCTGGGGACAGATCTGAGAACAAAAGGGGTATTAATTGATGAGCCCAATAACCACATTTTACTTAAAGTTGTAAGCTCCTGGAGGACAGGAACTACGTCTAGTTTTCCAGTATATATCCACCATCAATTCAGCACCACGTCCAAGATGTTTAATGTTTATGTACTAAGTGAATCTGCATGTAACTTGGGTTGTATCAGACACCTTGAAGGCTCTAATCAGATCCTCTGAGCCACCTGTCTCTGGAGCCCTTAGCCACTTGTTTTGCCCCAGCTTCCACAACAACTGACTTTAGTGGGCACAACCCAACAGTGTGCCCTGTCCCCCCCACCCACTGCAGAGGAGCCTATTCATACCCACACATGCACACCTAGAAATTAATGCTCCATAGCAAACTGCAGCTGGCAGATACAGTAGTCTCCCTACTTTCCACCAGTGAACTATCCTGAAGTGCTATTGTTTACAAGCCTTCCCAGAAAATGATCCCATGATGTCAAGCAGTTACCCTAGATGCCAAAAGGTAGGGTCCTTGATAACATACCTTATCATTATGCTCCCTCTTTTCTTGCCTCCTTCCCCTTCCCCTCTCTCCTGCTTCCCAGGGATAGGACTTCCTCATAAAATAGTGGCACCCAAACTGCTGCCTCAGCCTAACCGGGGCTGAGGCACTGGTAAAACTGAGAAGAAGCATAGAGTTAGAAGTCAAGAGTTATGGGTTCAAGTCTGAGCTCCACCTCCAACTGGCTATATGACCTTTAGTAAATTCTCTAGCCACTCAACACCTAATTTTTGTTTACATTTTCATGAACATTTACTGAACAGGTGCTCTAAGCTAAGCATGGTCTTAGATGCAAGAATATAAATTTGAAAAGAACACGGCCTTGGCTCTCAAGGACTTCATATATTAAGGAATGACAGAGACGTAAGTGAATACTAATGTCCTCATCTGTAAGGTAGGAATGTTCCCAATAGCTCAAAAAGTCAGTGATTAAAAATTCAGACTTGGGACATTTCATGAGTATTTCAAATAAATTGTTACACTCAAAGAGCTGATATTTCCATCCTGAGCTGAACAGTGCCTTGTCATTATATACACCAGCTTGAATCCTGAATACCAATTGCCCCCAAAATATACGTCTCCTACAGTATTTAAAAATGAGAAAGTTCCGTGTTGTGTCTAAAAGAACTACACTTGGTAATCTATCCTAATGGAATAATCAAGGATGTATGCAAAGATACATGCACATGGATGGTTACAACAGCACAGTTTGTAAATAAAAGACATTGGAAACAACATAAACATCCAACATAGGCTAAGTAAGTTATGTAACATTCTTATTATGGAATACTAATTAATCTCTAGAATGCATATAGATGTTAACTTATAGCATAGAAATAATGTTGGGGAGATTCTTAAATGGAAAAAATTCATATTTTAAATAGTAGGTAAAATATCCAACTTCTATAAGTAAATTCCATATATTCACATGAATCTAGAAGAAAATGTTAGCATTAGTTTTCTCTGGATGATAGTTTATCAGCATAATTTCTCTACTATAAAGATATATTTTTGAGCATAAAGGCATGAAAATCCTTAAATAAGGAAAATAGAAGTAATCTAACCATTGATTTACTCACTCAGGCACCACTACAAGGGAAGCAACAAATCATTATTTTTTATACCATATCCTTTCTTCTGTTAATCTACTTCAAGATACTAGTGGCATTAAACACTTTCTCCATGTTAAAAAAAATTAATAAACAAAGAGAAATTCTCCTCTGTATCATTTTATACTAAACCTCCATTTTTATGAGGGATGCATTTTTTTTAATGTTTCTTGGAGCTCATTAAATCAGAATTCTCCTTGAATAGTAAATTTACTTTCAGTGAATTATAACTCAAGATAGAGTGAGGGAGAAAACTAGTACAGTATTGAGAGTACATTTAAAAAACATTTTTTACTGGAGTATAGTTGATTTACAATGTTGTGTTAGTTTCAGGTGTACATCAAAGTGAATCAGTTATACATATACATATATCCACTCTTTTTTAGATTCTTTTCCATATAGGCCATTACAGAGTATTGAGTAGAGTACCCTGGGCTATACAATAGGTTCTTATTAGTTGTCTATTTTACATATAGTAGTGCGTATATGTCAATCCCAAACTCCCAATGTATTCCTCCCTCCACTTTCCTCTCTGGTAACCATAAGTATTTTTTCTACATCTGTGACTCTATTTTTGTTTTGTAAATAAGTCCATCTGTACCATGTTTTTAGATTCCACATAAAAGCAACATCATATGATATTTATCTTTCTCTGTCTGACTTACTTCACTCAGTATGACAATTTCTAGGTCCACCCATGTTGCTGCAAATGGCATTATTTTGTTCTTTTTTATGGCTGGGTAATACTCCATTGTATATATGTACCATATCTTCTCTATCCATTCCTCTGTCAGTAAACATTTAGGTTGCTTCCGTATCCTGACTCTTGTAAATAGTGCTGCTATGAACATCGGGGTGCATGTATCTTTTCAAATTATGGTTTTCTCCAGGTATATGCCCAGAAGTGAGACTGCCGGATCACATGGTAGCTCTATTTTTAGTTTCTTAAGGAATCTCCATACTGTTCTCCATAGTGGCTGTATCAATTTACATTCCCATCAACAGTGTAGGAGGGTTCCCTTTTCTCCACACCCTCTCCAGCATTTGTTGTTTGTAGATTTTCTGATGATGCCCATTCTAACTGGTGTGAGGTGATACCTCAGTGTAGTTTTGATGTGCATTTCTCTAATGATTAGTGCTGTTGAGCATCTTTTCATGTGTTCTTTGGCCATCTGTATGTCTTCTTTGGACAAATGTCTATTTAGAGCTTCTGCCCATTTTTTTGATTGGGTTATTTGTTTTTTTGATATTAAGCTGCATGAGCTGTTTGTATATTTTGGAGATTAATCCCTTGTCAGTCACTTTGTTTGCACATATTTTCTCCCATTCTGAGGGTTATCTTTTCATTTTGTTTATGGTTTGCTTTGCTGTGCAAAGGCTTTTAAGTTTAATTAGGTCCCATTTGTTTACTTTTGTTTTTATTTTCATTACTCTAGGAAGTGGATCAAAAAAGATCTTGCTTCAATTTATGTCAGAGAGTGTTCTGCCTATGTTTTCCTCTAAGAGTTTTATAGTATCCGGCCTTACATTTAGGTCTTTAATCCATTTTGAGTTTATTTTTGTGTATGGGAGTGTATTTTGTATATAGGGAGTGTTCTAATTTCATTCTTTTACATGTAGCTGTCCAGAGAGCACATTTTGAAATCAGAGTCCTGGTTTCACATCCTAGCTCTTCACCAACCAGCTGAACTTGTACCTCAGTTTCTTCACATTAAAAATGGGAATAATCAGGACCAGTGAACAATTTGTGAAGCTGAAATGAGATAACATGGGAATGGCCTGCAAGGCCCAGGTGCAGAGAGAGTCTGGCAACAAACGTTAGTCCTTTTCCCTCTTCTACCACCCCAAAGTCTAGAAAAAAATAGCTAGAAATAAAAGGAAAGTATAAATTATGCTTTTGAATTTATCCTACTTTCCTAGTTCTCTGGATCTTTTTAACATTTTGAAATATGAGAGAAGTAAAAAGAGGGATTTTTTTAAAGGAATTAAAATACCAGTAAAAGGCTGAAATGTCATTACACCCACAAATATTGCAATTACCCAAATTTATTTCTGAATGGTCCCAATTTAAAACAAATATTTGTTTTACCTTTTAACAAACTGGAGCAGGTTATGTACGTATTTTTCATTTAGGGAAGGGAAAATGTTATCTTTCAGAAGAGCAATTTTCCTGTAATGTAGTATTTTGTATCAGAAAATTCATTTTTAGAATTTTTCATATTGCTTCTGAAGTATGCAGTTAAATGATCCTCAGTACACTATGATGCATCAAATTCTACCAAAATGAATCTCTTAAGTATAAAAATTAAATCTCTTTCCTGTCATTTTCATACCATTAAGCTAAGTGGAACATTAAAAAAATAAATAAAAGAGAAAAAGAAAGCTATGTTTTTCAATAAAAGTTCAAAATGCCCCAGAGAAATGAATTTGATCTTATCATAACTTCTTATGTAAATTGACAATTTATCCAGAGAAAAGTAAGCAATTGGGTGAACATGAGAATTGATAGTGATAATGAATACAGATACAGATATATCCTAAATTTGTTATCTCAGGGAGTCTTAAAGAATATTTTCCTCTTGATGTGGCCAACTTGACTCTACTCTAGATTTTCATGTTTCATCTCTTCATCTTCAGAAAGTGCCATGGTGCCTTCCTTAGAGCAACAAAATGGCTCTTCTTAGACTAGAACCATATCCCTGGGGAAATTTCAATGTCTAGTTGGAGAAGCAACGTATGAAGAGCTGAGAGGTAAAGATGAGAGATGACAATAATGACAAAAGCAAAACAAAGTTTATGACAAGTTTGAGTTGATCTACCCTATTCCTTTCCAGAAACATAAAACAGTTAATGAAATAGTAACATGGCCCATTGTCTTCCTCTGAAGTCCAGAGTGGACTGAATCTGGGCTAATATTAAATAGCAACACCACACTGATTGGGGCCCAGTACCAGTCTTATAACTCACTAACATCTCAGGGTCCTTGCATAGCGGCCTCTGAGGGGAAATGTATTAGTAGGCTGAGAAAAATAGAATTGGGTATAGTATGGGGTCATGGTCCCTTGCGGTATAGTCTATACATTTTTTTTCTTGGCATTCAGGAGAATCACACATTTCTAAAGTGAATTTCATTTTCCTCATTCTTCTTGCATAAGGATTATTTTGGAATCACCAGCTCGAAATAATCAATCCTATCTCCATTCTCAATTAGAAGTTTCAAAGCATCTTAAGAAGTAAATTTAATTATTTAGACTTCTGTCAAAGCACATGGTAATGAAAGGAAAGATGTAAAAGAATTAAACCTCTCTTACTTCTCTAGCAGGCAAGAATTTCTATGTTTTCTCACCTCGAGAAAACCAAAAGCAATTTCAAGAGGGTAGAAAAGAGAGTGACAGTACTGGCTCCCTGGCACAGTAATATATCACACAGAGCAAGGTGCAAGTGAAGGACTGAGGGGTGGAGGAGTAGAGAGAGCAGAATATGGGTCAGAACATTGATGAAACAACACTTAACAATCCTACCCAGAGAGTGGCATGCCAAGACAGTTCAGCTGCAAACAAACACAGAAAACGAGTGTGTTTTCACAGAAGGTGAGTGAGGGCTCAGCAAAGATAATGCATGGGCTTAATAAACAGTGGGAATACCAGACCTGGCTGGGTCATTCAGAAAAATCTATCTGAAAACAAGGCAGGGCAGGGCAGGCATGGGGGCCTGGAGTTCACACCAGCAGGATGAAAAGAAGAAAACAGTCTTGCTTCGTCTGTCTGAAGTAGAGGGCAGGGAACACTGCATTAGCTAAAGTATCAAGCAGGGCACCACTAAGTCAGCTGAAGCAGAGGGCAGAGTACCTCCTGGCTGGCTGACATAAAGGGCAGGATTTTACCTGAAGCCAGTGGAAGAAGCCCAAGGGAGACCAATTGAAGGGAGCAGGACAAGAGCCTGTCTCTTCACAAAAGGCCAACTGCAACCTTGCTTAGGTATCTCTGAAATTCATTCCATGGCACACCTTATGTCTCCTCCTTTTCTTTAGAAAAGCTACTCCATTCTTGCTTGCTCTGGCTTAGCATCTTCAACTTCCTGCTTCACTTCCCTGGCCCCTGATTCCTAGCCCTGGAGCTCTATGCTTTCTGCCAGCTCTGCCTCCGCCGAGCACTGCCTGTCAAATGCAGTTTTACCTCCAATCCCTCTAGCATCGCTCCAGGCTCAGGCCCCCAAGATGGACTCAGTCCTCCTTGGTTCATACCAGCCTTTCAACAAGCCCTGACTACAAGTAGGATTGGCCAGTGGGCAGTCTTTTGGTGATGTCCCTAAAGGTTTGCACCTTAAATCTTTTGAACAGGGGCAGCCAAAATTAATTCCCAGACTCCACTGATCAGTATACTCACCCCACCCAGACATCTCTCAAATCTATTCTCTGTTCTCCTGCCCAATGTGAACTACAGTTCAAGTCCCACAATATCTCAATTTCTAGTCCAGCAGCCCCAACCCATCTTTTCTTCCCTCCTCCAGTTTTGCACAGCACCCACAAATAAATTTCACACAACATGGTGAGATAATTTTCCTGAAATAAAACCTGACTGCATCATCGCTCTGCCAAAAATTCATCAATGACTTCCCCAGCTCTGAGGACAACATCTAGATACTCTGATAATGCTTTCCCATCCCTTCACACAGGGGTCCCCTCTGTCTATTTCTTTAGCATCTTCTCTTCCTGCTCTTCCTCACGCCAATACTGAAAGCTCCAGCCTTCCCAAAGCAAAGCCAGTGTCCTGGACACAGCTGGTACCCTCTTCTTCCGCGCCTTTCTGTATGCTCGACCTCTCCTCCTTGCCCCGTCTCCCTTATTCTCCTACCTGCAGCTGGCTAACTTCTACATGTTCTTCAGGCTTCAGCCTCCTCCAGAAAGCCTTCTCTGTTCCCACAAAATTAGGTCAGGTAGCCCTTCATATGTTCTTACAGCATTTTGTTCCTGGATCTCTTATGATACTTCACTGCATTGTATATTGATCAGCCACTTATTTTCCTAGATCCCCACTAAACTCTAAGCTCCATGAGGGCAGGATCACTTTTATCTAGCACAGTGCCTGGCTGAGGTAAACAATTAACACATTTTTTTGTGGAACAAAGAAAGAGAAAAGGGGAGAGTGTCTGGCTGTCCTGGGTTCCTTACAAATGCTTCTTATTATGAAGATCAGGGCTGGGGCAGCTGCAGGTCAAGCTGACACAGAGTGGATATGCACCTGAGTGAAGCTGCTGCTCCTTCACAGGGTTTCCTGGGCAAGCCCTTCACTGTATCAACATAGACAAGCCCTATCACATGTCTGCCTTCACCCAGAGGGGTGGCATGCAGTGAACTCAGAATCACCTCAATGTTACTGTTCCGACTCAGATATCTGAGGAAGAGATGAGGGTGGTGCCATAGTGGAAAGGTAGCAGGTAGGGTACATGTTCATCTACTTCCCAGGATTTATCTGATGCCTGATGAATTCTGACACATGTAACATGGTGTTAGGAATACGCTTCTGAATACAAAATTTGTATATATGCCTTAGAGATTTCAGTTTCCACTACAGGGAACAACTAGGGAGATACACAGAAAAGAGTAGACAAGAATTCAGGTGCTAAGGTGAATTCCTCAGTCTACTTTCAAACTACAATGGCAGAATCCAGAAAAAGGTCCCCAGCTCACTGATTTCAGTATGCTAAGCTCTAAAAAGCAAGTTGGGAAACCAGAGAGAAAAAAATGCTATCCACAATCCCCTGGCATGTCACATTCACAGACTGAATGTCATTTGAGCATAAACATCAAACAGTCAGGGATGATGCTTAGAAATTTTGTGTTCTAAGTTGGAAATAAAAGTGAGGTTCACTTTTTCAACATTCAGTAATTTTTATTTTATTCCTACCATATGATGGGTATTTTTCTATGCACGGAGGATACAGCAATGAAAAAGTATATAAAAATGCTTGTCCCTCAAATTCTTAGAAAAAGCATAACCTTCCAAGACTGAACCGGGAAGAAATAGAAAATATAAACAGACCAATCACCAGCACTGAAATTGAAACTGTGATTAAAACTCTTCCAATAAACAAAAGCCCAAGACCAGATGGCTTCACAGGCAAACTCTATCAAACATTTAGAGAAGAGCTAACACCTATCCTTCCCAACCTCTTCCAAATTACAGCAGAGGGAGGAACACTCCCCAACTCATTCTACAAGGCCACCATCACCCTGATATGAAAACCAGACAAAGATGTCACAGAACAAGAAAACTACAGGCCAGTATCACTGATGAACATAGATGCAAAAATCCTCAACAAAATACTAGCAAACTGAATCCAACAGCACATTAAAAGGATCATACACCATGATCAAGTGGGATTTATCCCAGGGATGCAAGGATTCTTCAATATGCGCAGATCAATCAATGTGATACACCATATTAACAAACTGAAGGATAAAAACCATATGATAATCACAAAAGATGCAGAAAAAGCTTTTGAAAAAATTCAACACCCATTTATGATAAAAAACAGTCCAGAAAGTAGGCATACAGGGAACTTACCTCAACATAATAAAGGCCATATGTGAAAAACTCACAGCCAACATCATTCTCAATGGTAAAAAACTGAAACCACTTCCACTAAGAAAAGGAACAAGAAAAGGATGCCCACTCTCACCACTGTTATTCAACATAGTTTTGGAAGTTTTAGCCACAGCAATCAGAGAAGGAAAAGAAATAAAAGGAATCCAAATCAGAAAAAAAGTAAAAGTGTCACTGTTTGCAGATGACATGATACTATACATACAGAATCCTAAAGATGCTACCAGAAAACTACTAGAGCTAATCAATGAATTTGGTAGAGTAGCAGGATAAAATATTAATGCAAAAAAATTACTTGCATTCCTATACACTAACGATGAAAAACCTAAAAGAGAAATTAAGGAAACACTCCCATTTACCACTGCAGCAAAAAGAATAAAATACCTAGGAATAAACCTACCTAAGGAGACATAAGACCTGTATGCAGAAAATTATAAGACACTGATGAAAGAAATTAAAGATGATACAAATAGATGGAGAGATATACCATGTTCTTGGATTGGAAGAATCAACTTTGTAAAAATGACTCTATTACAGAAAGCAATCTACAGATTCAATGCAATCCCTATCAAACAACCAATGGCATTTTTCACAGAACTAGAACAAAAAATTTCACAATCTGCATGGAAACAGAAAAGACCCTGAATAGCCAAAGCAATCTTGAGAACGAAAAATGGAGCTGGAGGAATCAGGCTCCCTGACTTCAGACTATACTACAAAGATACAGTAATCAAGACAGTATAGTACTGGCACAGAAACAGAAATATAGATCAATGGAACAGGATAGAAAGCCCAGAGATAAACCCATGCACATATGGTCACCTTATCTTTGATAAAGGAGGCAAGAATATACAGTGGAGAAAAGACAGCCTCTTCAATAAGTGGTGCTGGGAAAACTGGACAGCTACATGTAAAAGAATGAAATTAGAACACTCCCTAAAACCATACACAAAAATAAACTCAAAATGGATTAAAAACCTAAATGTAAGGCCAGACACCATTAAACTCTTAGAGGAAAGCATAGGTAGAACACTCTATGATATGAATCACAGCAACATCCTTTTTGACCCACCTCCTAGAGAAATGGAAATAAAAACAAAAATAAACACATGGGACCTATTGAAACTTCAAAGCTTTTGCACAGCAAAGGAAACCATAAACAAGACAAAAGGACAACCTTCAGAATGGGAGAAAATATGTGCAAATGAAGCAGTTGACAAAGGATTAATCTCCAAAATATACAACCAGCTCCTGCAGCTCAATATCAAAAAAAACAAACAACCAAATCCAAAAATGGGCAGAAGACTTAATAGACATTACTCCAAAGAAGATATACAGATTGCCAACAAACACATGAAAGAATTCTCAACATCATTACTCAATAGAGAAATGCAAATCAAAACTACAATGAGATATCATCTCACACCAGTCAGAATGGCCATCATCAAAAAAATCTAGAAACAATAAATGCTGGAGAGGGTGTGGAGAAAAGGGAACCCTCTTACACTGTTGGTGGGAAGTTATATTGATAGAGCCACTGCGGAGAACAGTATGGACATTCCTTAAAAAACTAAAAATAGAACTACCATACGACCTAGCAATCCCACTACTAGGCATATACCCTGAGAAAACCATAATTCAAAAAGAGTCATGTACCAAAATGTTCATTGCAGCTCTATTTACAATAGCCAGGACATGGTAGCAACCAAAGTGTCCATCAACAGATGAATGGATTAAAAAGATGTGCCACATATATACAATGGAATATTACTCAGCCATAAAAAGGAACGAAACTGAGTTATTTGTAGTGAGGTGGATAGACCTAGAGACTGTCATACAGAGTGTAGTAAGTCAGAAAGAGAAAAACAATTAGCATACAATTTTTTAGCATACAAAAAACTGTACGCTAACACATATATATGGAATCTAAAAAAAAAAAAATGGTCATGAAGAACCTAGGGGCAAGATGGGAATAATGATGCAGACCTACTAGAGAATGGACTTGAGGAACCAGGGAGGGGGAACGCAAGCTGGGACAAAGTGAGAGAGTGGCATGGACATATATACACTACCACACGTAAAATAGATAGCTAATGGGAAGCAGCCGCATAGCACCGGGATATCAGCTCAGTGCTTTGTGACCACCTAAAGGGGTGGGATAAGGAGGGAGGGAGATGCAAGGGGGAAGAGATATGGAGACATATGTATATGTATTACTGATTCACTTTGTTTTAAAGCAGAGACTAACACACCATTGTAAAGCAATTATACTCCAATAAAGGTGTTAAAAAAAAAAGAAGCTTTTAATGAACCAAGGGGCAGGACAGGAATAAAGAAGCAGACGTACAGAATTAACTGAGGACACGGGCAGGGGGGAGGGTAAACTGGGACGAAGTGAGAGAGAGGCACTGACATATATACACTACCAAATGTAAAATAGATAGCTAGTGGGAAGCAGTTGCATAGCACAGGGAGATCAGCTTGGTGCTTTGTGACAACCCAGACAGGTGGGGTAGGGAGTGTGGGAGGGAGATGCAAGAGGTAGGGGATATGTGAATATATGTATACATATAGTTGATTCAGTTTCTTATACAGCAGAAACTAACACAACATTGTAAAGCAATTATACTCCAATAAAGATATTTAAAAAAAAAAGGAATCCAAATTGGAAAAGAAGGAAAGCTGTCACTGTTTGCAGATGATATGATACTATATAGAGAATCCTAAAGATGTTATCAGAAAACTACCAGAGCTAATCAATGAATTTGGTAGAGTAGCAGGATACAAATTTAATGCACAAAAATCTCTTGCATTCCTATACACGAATGATGAAAAATCTGAAAGGGAAGTTAAGGAAACACTCCCATTTACCATTGCAACAAAAAGAATAAAATATCTAGGAATAAACCTACCTAAGGAGACAAAAGACCTGTATGCAGAAAATTATAAGACACTGATGAAAGAAATTAAAATGATACAAATAGATGGAGAGATATACCACGTTCTTGGATTGGAAGAATCAACATTGTGAAAATGACTCTACTACCCAAAGCAATCTACAGATTCAATGCAATCCCTATCAAACTACCACTGGCATTTTTCACAGAACTAGAACAAAAAATTTCAAAATTTGTATGGAAACATAAAAGACCCCGAATAGCCAAAGCAGTCTTGAGGAAGAAAAATGGAGCTGGAGGAATCAGGCTCCCTGACAAAGCTACTAAACAGTATGGTACTGGCACAAAAACAGAAATATAGATCAATGGAACAGGATAGAAAGCCCAGAGATAAACCCATGCACATATGGTCACCTTATCTTTGATAAAGGAGGCAAGAATATACAACGGAGAAAAGACAGCCTCTTCAATAAGTGGTGCTGGGAAAACTGGACAGCTTCACATAAAAGAATGAAATTAGAACACTCCCTAACACCATACACAAAAATGAACTCAAAATGGATTAAAGACCTAAATGTAAGGCCAGAAAGTATAAAACTCTTAGAGGAAAACATAGGCAGAACAGTCTTTGACATAAATCACAGGAAGATCCTTTTTGACCCACCTCCAGGAGAAATGGAAATAAAAACAAAAATAAACAAATGGGACCTATTGAAACTTCAAAGCTTTTGCACAGCAAAGGAAACCATAAACAAGTTAAAAAGACAACCCTTAGAATGGGAGAAAATATTTGCAAACGAAGCAACTGACAAAAGATTAATCTCCAAAATACACAACCAGCTCCTGCAGCTCAATATCAAAAAAACAAACAACCCAATCCAAAAATGGGCAGAAGACCTAAATAGACATTTCTCCACAGAAGATATACAGATTGCCAACAAACACATGGAAGGATGCTCAACACCACTAATCATTAGAGAAATGTAAATCAAAACTACAATGAGGTATCACCTCACACTGGTCAGAATGGCCATCATCAAAAAATCTACACACAATAAATGCTGGAAAGGGCGTGGAGAAAAGGGAACCCTCTTGCACTGTTGGTGGGAAAGTAAATTGATACATCCATTATGGAGAACAGTATGGACGTTCCTTAAAAAACTAAAAATAGAACTACCATATAACCCAACAATCCCACTACTGTGCATATACCCTGAGAAAACCATAATTCAACAAGAGTTATGTATCACAATGTTCATTGCAGCACTATTTACAATAGCCAGGACATGGAAGCAACCTAAGTGTCCATGGACAGATGAATGGAGAAAGAAGATGTGGCACATATATATAATGGAATATTACTCAGCCATAAAAAGAAAGAAAATAATTTATTTGTAGTAAGGTGGATGGATCTAGAGTCTGTTATACAGAGTGAAGTAAGTCAGAAAGAGAAAAACAAATACCATATGTTAACACATATATATGGAATCTAAAAAATAACAACAATAATAATTCTGATGAACCTAGGGGCAGGACAGGAATAAAGATGTAGACGTAGAGAATGGACGTGAGCACACGGGCGTGGGAAGGGTAAGCTGGGATGAAGTGAGAGAGTAGCATTGACATATATACACTACCAAATGTAAAACAGATAGCTAGTGGGAAGCAGCTGCATCACACAGGGAGATCAGCTCAGTGCTTTGTGACCACCTAGAGGGGTGGGATAGGGAGGGTGGGAGGGAGACGCAAGAGGGCGGGATATGGGGATATATGCATACATATAGCTGATTCACTTTGTTATACAGCAGAAACTAAGACAACATTGCAAAGCAATTATACTCCAATAAGATGTTAAAAAAAAATGGTTGTCTTTATGGAACAAATTCTGTACCATATCTAGTATATTATATGGAGGTAAGTGATATGGGAAAAAATAATCCAAAAAGGAGGATATCAAATACTGGGGGGAGCATAGGTTTTAATATTTAAAAAGGTAGTCTGAGAAGGCCTCGCTGAGAAGGTGATGATTATCTTTCACTACATTTGGGAAATTTTCAGTTACTGTTTCTTCAAATATTTTTTCTCCCCCATTCTCTTTTTTCCCTCTCCAATTACAGATATGTTATGTATTCTTTTTTTTTTGTTTTTCAGCACGCGGGCCTCTCACTGTTGTGGCCTCTCCCGTTGAGGAGCGCAGGCTCAGCAGCCATGGCTCACAGGCCCAGCCGCTCTGCGGCATGTGGGATCTCCCCAGATCGGGGCACGAACCCGTGTCCCCTGCATTGGCAGGCCGACTCTCAACCACTGCGCCACCAGGGAAGCCCATGTTATGTATTCTTTCAAATCATTTTTCTCTCTGTTCTTCAGATTAGATAATTTCTATTAATCTTTCTTCAAGTTCATTAACCCTTCTGGCATGCCTATTCTGCTGTGACATACAGCCAGTCATTTTTTAAATTTCAGATACTGTATTTTTACATTCTACAATTAGTTTTTATAATTACTATTTATCTACAGAAAACTATTCTATTTCTAAATACAAATTTATAATTTCTGTTTTCTGCCCTTTCTTCATGCACCTGGTTTTCTTTCCAGCCTCAGGCATTTTTATAGTAAGCTGATTTAAAATCCTTGTTTACTGACTACAGTATCTGGGTCATCTTGGTGTCAGTCTCCATTGATTTTCTTTTCATTTTAGAATAGGTTCCATTTTTCCTGTTTCTTCTTATGTCCAATAATTTTGGATTATAAATTGGATGTTAGAAATAGTATGTTGTTGAGATTCTAAAATTTTCCTATGAAGAGTACTAATCTGTTTTTAAGTGGAAAGTACACTTGGGCTCTGTGCAAACGGTACGTTTTTTCTCTTCTACAGCTCAAAACTCATTTCAACTCTTTTAGAGTGAACTGGGCTGCTTGGAGTCTGGCCCATGATTGCATGTTATAGAGGCCTGCTGGAGATTTTGACAAAGTTTATTCACAGAATTCTGAGCTCTCCTCTGGTCCCATTGTTGATGTTGTTTTCCTGGGATTTTCCAGAAAGTCTATGATTACCTCAAACCAGTAAGACTCTGGGCTTTGTATCAGAGTATTTGTTAGTTTGTTTGTTTTTTATGGAGATATCCACACATCTGTTCTCTATGTCGGCATCTCTATTCCTGCCCTGCAAATAGGTTCATCTGTACCATTTTTCTAGATTCCACATATTTTAATAACTTTACACAGGGCAGACTAAGGCCTGAGATTAAAAACCTGAGATAAAAACTAGAAAGTCACTCAATACTTTTCTTCTTCCAAGCATTGACTTTCTTTAGCACCTACGTGCTTTTGGTCACTTTCCAGTGCCTAAAAAGTTTATATTAAAAGTTTACATTAAAACTTTTATATTAAAAGTTTTATTTGCCATCTACAGTAGGATTTGTCTAAAAAGAACTGCTTGATAGTGTATAGAGACAGAACTGCTGAGGAAGTGATATTTGAATAAATACCTAAAAGAAGAATGGGAGCTATTCATGTACGTATCTGCGTGAAGAGCATTCCAGGAAGAGGGGAGTCCATGTGATAAAGCCTGAAGTAGATCTTGCCTCCTGTGTCTGAGGAATGACGAGGAGGTCAGTGTGGCTAGAGTAGAGGAAGTGAGGGAGAAAGGACCAGATGAGGTCAGAGAGATAGAAATGGCAGAGAATCAAGATGTAGCAGGTCACTCAGCCACTATGAAAACTTTGGCTTGTACTTTGAGATAGAAAACCACTGGAGGGTTTTGAATTGACAAGTGATGTGATTTAGCTTTTGTTTTAAACTGACCACCTTGGCTCTATATTGAGACTAAAGGGCAAAGTATGGAAACAAGTATTCCACTTAGGAGGCTCTTTTAAAAATCCAGGTAAAGTAGCTTTGGCTTAGACCAGGGTGGCAATAATAGAAATAGTGAAAAAGTGGTCAAAGTCTGCATGCATTTGTAGTCAGAGCAAAAGCATTTGCCGAGAGTTTGGATTTGATGTATGAAGGAAAGGGAAGAGTCATGGATGACTGCAGTTTTTTGCTTTGAGAAATGAGGAAGATGGAGTAGGGGTAGATCAGTAGGGTTGGGGACATTTGTGTTTGACTTCCCTGATAGACATCCCAGTGGGAGTATCAGGGAGAAAATTAAATTCTGGGCTGGAGTTCAGGGGAGAGGTTAAGGCTACAGATGTAGATTAGTAAGTTGTCTATATATAGTGTGGTATTTAAAGCCAGAAGAAGACATGAGATCACCAAGGAGCCTGATATAACTAAAGAAGAGAAGACTTCCAAAGACACTCCTCTGAGGATGGTATGATTAGAGGTAACTGAAAGGAGGAGGAAACCAAGAAGATGCCAGTGTGATAGGAGATGAACCAGGAGAGCGTGGAGACTTGGAAGCCAAGGCAAGAAAGTGTTGAGTGTTTAAAAAAGAAAGGAGTAACTAGCTATGGCAATTCCCACAGGGAGATCAAGTGAATGAGCACTGAGGATTGACCCTTAGATCTGTCAGGGTAGAGGCTGTGGTTGACCTTGACAAGAGCATTTTTAGTGGAATGGTGAAGATGAAATCCTGACTGAAGAGGGTTTAAGAGGGAATAGGAGAAAAGAAATTGAAAAACAGCACATATATACATAATATGATTATGAGTATAGCATTATAAGATGCTATAAGATAAGGAAAAAATATTTCTAAGGAGGAGCATAGTCAGGGTAGGGAAAAAAATCCATGAATTTGGGGAAATTTTCCGAAGAGTAAAGAACAGAGGCACATCTGCTGCCCTCTGGGCTGGAGCATGCTAGACAGAAATCACATGAATAGAAGAGTTTCATTGAACCCACCATGGTTAGCAGTCTCACACCTGGCCTCAGAAAACTGACATTCACCTCACCATTGTGGGGTGACTCAGGCTCAGACCCCAACCTGCCAAGTCTAGTCACCCCTGCTTCTGGGGCCAGCTCCTCCTCTCTGACCTCATCTGATATTTCTGTTCAACTTCTTTCCCAAGATTCCCCTCTGCCTTTACTGCAACTCTCTAGTACTGACGCTTTTCTGACTCCCAAACTTCCTTAGTTGAGGCTAATGTGTTCTCTTCCTAAACTGATTTGTTTCTGCCCTTAACCAATTTGCCAGGCTGGCTTCTAGAGAATCTCGTCCAGTCCTAACCAAGAGTGGCCCCCAGGTTGTGTTTGTCCTGCTCTCAGGTCAAGTCATAGCCTAGATCCAAATACTGAATGGATGGTAGAAGGAAAAGAGTCCTGGATTTCAAGTCAGAGAGATGAGAATTCAAGCTGCCACTTGGTTACTTACCAGCTGTGTGAACTGAAGCAGGTTCTTTAACCTCATGGAGTTTCAGTTCTCTTATCTACAGAACAGAGAGAATAATTCTCACCCTTAAGGGATTGTAAAAATTGAATGAGATAACATATATGTTAGGATCTGGAGAAAATTTTATCTTTTTAGCAGCTGGTAAGGGATAGAATCACAATGTAAGAAGAGGATTGCTATGTTGAGAAGATGCTGCTTGATAAAGTTGTGGAACCCAGAGTTCAAACAGAAGAAAGGCCCAGTGCTGCTCAATAAAAAGATAGGGTAGGAGGTGGGGTGGGCCAGGGAGCTTCCTAATGTGGGTTTTTCACATGCAATTTAATTTTTTTCTCTGGCCAAATAAATTCATGGGCTTATTTGATTTCTCATGGAAGCTTGTGAAGGTCTAAATTTTGAAAATCGTTGCAAATAGGGTTAAAACAGTTAAACTATAAGACTATGGAGTAAACCAGGTACCTGTTTACATGTACAAAATGCCCAGAAACTAGTAGGCTCTCTGTTGTTAGCTCTCCAATTCTTCCATCTCTTTACCTTGCTTACCGTGTACGATCCACAATATAGACTCTCTATATCTCTGATTTACAATATAGTCTCTCTAGTCACACCATCCGGGTTCATATCCTGGCTCCATCTCCTAATTTGTGACCTTGGACAAGTTATTTAACAGTATTGGGCCTCAGTTTTTTCATCTGCAAGATGGAAATAATAATAACAATAACAACACCTAGCTCGCAAAGTAGTTTAATTGAAACAGAGTTTACCCTAGTTGATAAAGTATTAAATGGGATCATGTATGAGAAACAATTAGACAAGATTCTGGTACAGAGTAGACACTCACTATCTCCTGCTAATATCATTATTCCTAATACCACATTTGCCAAAGTAATATGTGAAAAATTCACTCAAAACACAGTCACATGATCAGTCTGAAAAATGATCTGCATAGAATTCACTGAACCTCAAGTAATGAGGGTGGCAATGACTGAGTAGGATATGCCTTAATAAAACTTTCCTTTAACGTTGTGTTGTTATTGTTTTAAAAAAATTTTTTCCCATCTTCTTTAGAAAGTAAGGCTCATTTTCATTTCTTGTGTGTCATTTTGAGAAGTACCAAGCTCTGGCTTCAAAGATGTCACTCTGTTTCATGAGGTGATGCAATTTGCTGAACTAAAGCAATCTTGGGTGAGTCACTGCAAAAAACAATGTATCATCCAGACAATTTTATCTTCTTAAGAAAGAGGCAGCAGGGCACAGTGTTTTTCTCTGAGCTCCTCAAGTTGTGGCTAAGAATAAAGGCAACTTAGAAAAACCCACACGCTTCTCTCTGTATTAACTATTCTCACCCTAGTGCAGCTGGAATACAAAGACGGTAGATTCTGATCTCAGACAAATGAGTGTTTAGATCCTGGCCCTGTCACTTGCTAATCGTGTGACCTTTCACAATCTACTTAACTGTTATGTGGCAAGGACGGCTGCTGTCCATCAAAAATTTATCCTATTCTTCCATACAGTAGAGCTGTTGTCAGGAAGCAGCTGCACAGCCAGCAACTGCATTTTCAAGCCCTTGTGAAATCTAGAAAGGACCCTGTGAATGTGTCTGGCCAAGAGAATGTGGGTAGGAGTGATAGATGCCACTCCCTGTCCTGGCCCATAAAATCCCCCTCTATGTTCTCTCTTTCCCCATTTCTGGCAGAATATTGATACCACCATGGCACCCATGTGGTGAAGTCTCTCTCAGTCTAGATCTCTGAATGACTGCGTGGTCCCCCACTATCACCACCACCACCACCTTCTTTCCCTGATACTGAACTTTATATGAATGATAAGTAAAATTAGATTGGAAGAAACCATTGAGATTTCAGGTTTTATCTATCTATCATTACCTTAACCAATACATATTTTAAGCATCTGCTTCTTCATTATAAAAATGGGAATAATAATAGTAGCTACTCAGAGTTGCTGTGATAATTAAATGAGTTATGTAAAGCACTTAGCACAACACCTGAAACCTAGTAAATACTCAAAAAATATAAGTTGCTATATTTACTAAGATAGTCCTATTTCTTTTTACTGCTTCTGAAATTAACATATACAACTCCTTCGCCAGCCATCTCTAGAATAAGTTGTTCTTCAACTAATAGTAAATCACATAATCCATGGTTTCTTAGCACTGAAAAATTATGGTACTATTATAGCTACTACTATTATTATTTAATTATCCATATTTTTACCAAGATCATCATACAAGTCATCTTTCTCTTTTTTTTCCCACTGTATCCTTCTAGTAACAATCTGCCTTTTTATATCAATGTTAACCAATGTCATCCATCCTAAAGAGAAAATTTTGTTTGTGCATTAAACAAGTGATAAGATATACAAGCTTGCTGCTGGCAATTATCTCAGACCAGCATACAACCTTCAGTAAGTCCTTCAAGTTATTTAAAAGACAATGCCACATAAGAGATGCTACTTGAGATACCATTCTTCATTACTTATTAAATGTCAGCATGTTCTTTAATGGAGGGCCAGCCTTACAGCAGGAGAGGGGGTGGGCAAATCTCTCAGTCTCTGCCTGCTCCTGGCCCTTCTTTGACCAACTGTGGGTGCAGAAGCCCTGCCACCTGCAGCCCCTGCCTGTCCATTTCTGAAATGATGAGAACCAGACCCAGTATTATCATAGGAGAGCCTTTACTATGCATAAGGGAAAATGTAAGGCAAAAATTGATCTGTTGCCCTGAGATGGATGTGCAGGGCCTACAATTTGAATATTGGGCTCTCTTCCAGGCTGACCTCCCTCCTAGATCCCTCCATGGGTGCTCAAGGAGAACAGCTGGGTTTATGCACACCCTCCTCCACTGCTATTCCACTTCTATTCCTGGTTTGCACCATGCTTTTCACTAAGAATGGTACACAGCTCTGAATCGTAATGATCAACATCATTATCATTATGGTCATCACCATGGTAATAATAATAGCTAGCCTACTGAGCATCTTCTGTGAATCAGGAACTGATTGCTTCATCTCTTTTTTAAATATTCATGACATATCTTCAACATAGACATTATTATGCCTATTTCAGAGATGTGGCAATTGAGGCTCTAAGTAATTAAGCTGTTTGCTAATAAGGAGTAAAGCCAGAATTCAAATCCAGCTCTGATTTTAAAATGTGTGTATTTTATCTTTCAGCTGGCTACCTCTTAGCAGGCTATGTTCCTCAAACCCTACTTATTTCCTGCCTGCAAATGTAAGTGGACAGAGTAGACTCTGCCCCTTTACACAGTAGACTGGCTTGGCCTCTGCAAAAACCCGAACAGGTTGCCCTGCCTCCTTGTACTGACATTGCTCAAGGACTCCAACCTCCTTGACTGGAATCCACAGATATTGACCAAAGCATAGGGACAACACAAACACCCTACCTCCCTTTGACATGGAGATTTGGGCAGCTGACCCTTTCTGGAGGAGAAAGGTAGAACCACTATATTGTCTCCTAAGCCTTGGTCTCACAGGTCCCACCTCACTCCTCCTCCTTCTGATGAAGGCTCTAACTTTCCTTACTGGGGAAGGAATCACTTTCCCCAGTATGAAGGCTCTGCCTCAAAAACACTCTAACAAATGTTGCTAAAACCTAATGAACAAAATAGCTATCTGGGGCTGTTCTACACTACAAAGCAATTAATCAAATCCTTCTTTAAAAAATCCTTTGGGTGTTATTTAAGTGCTCCTATTATAGATCTCTAACACTTCAACCCAGAGGTAGTTTATGGATTTCTGAACTCTAAAGATAAAGGCCATAGTCAATTAGTGATCATTTCAAAACCAAGCTAAGTAAAGGATGTAGTAAAATAAAAATAAAATAACCAGGCTGCTCCCAGTTCTCCTTCAGTTCTGAAAACAGTGTACTGACAAATCCAACAGTTTCTCTAAGCAGCAACATGGATGGACCTAGAGATTGTCACACTGAGTGAAATGCCAGACAGAGAAAGACAAATATCATATGATAGCGCTTATACGTGGAATCTTTAAAAATGGTACAAATGAACTTATTTACAAAACAGAAATAGGGTAGAAAACAAACTTATGGTTACCAAGGTGGGGGAGGGATAAATTGGGAGATGGGGACTGACATATACCCACTACTATATATAAAATAGATAACTAATAAGGATCTACTGTATAGCCCAGGCAACTCTACCCAATACTCTGTAATGGCCTATATGGAAAAGAATCTAAAAAAGAGTGGATATATGTATATGTATAACTGATTCACTTTGCTGTACACCAGAAACTAACACAACATTGTAAATCAACTATACTCCATTAAAAAATTTTTTTAATTTAAAAAATAAAGCCTATAAAGCAAATTATAAGGTATTAGGTACCAATTACATCTGTCCAACGGTATGAGGTTGTTTTAAGGACAAGTCTCTAGCTCACCTGAGTTGTAGGGCCATGCAGAAATATACACCATGGCAATCGAGAGCAACTATAACAGTAGCAGTGTAGCATAGTGGGAAAGCACACAGACTCCAGAACCAGGCTCATCCTGCTTCTGCCACCTGCTAGCCAAGTAACCTTGGGCAGGTTACTTACCTCATTACATTTTAGTTTTCTGGACTGTAAACAGGGGATCAGAACTGTACCTACCTCAAGGTATTAGGAGGAATAAATGAGCGTATATTGCTTATGACACAACCTAGCCCACAGTAAGATATTATAGTGGTCTGCTTTCCCAAACTGGCCTTTAACTGTCTTCTCTCCCCATAGTCTGTTTTGAAACTCACATCATCTTTCTTATTTTTTGCCTGTTCTGCTGTCCATTTATGACCCCTAGAGTACCCATCTGGGTTCTTGGCTTCACTTCTCAGTTTACTGCCTGTGTTTTCCCTCTTTGATTGATATTTTCTGCTTGTTAACATGTTAAAGGTGACTTACGTCACCTCCCTTCTTCCTCCAACTATCAATGGTCCTAACTGTGACAGACATACCTGGGGTGTAGTCCAGACAGTAACCTTGATTTTCCCCAAGGCTTTCATATTCCTTGTCCCTTCCCAAAGATCTATTTCTTTATATTCTTGCCCTGTTTTCTGTGTTAGACCATTTTTGCTGTTTTATATCTCTTTCTTACTTGCTGTAGGTGCTCTAATCAAGTTTCCCTGACATTTTGTTTCTATGCCCCTCTCTTGCCCCACTACTCCCAGAAACTTGGTCTGGTGTTTGAGTGTCTGCTACCAGAGGAGCAATGGATGGTTACAGGAACCACTGATCTTTTACTCCATCAGCTGCTCAATGGACTATTGGAGGACTTCCTTCTAGAGAATTTTCTTCTACTTGTCAACACTTACAAAGTCTCCTCTATTTTCTGGCCTACATTAATCCCCATTATTGGCATCTCATACCTCTGCCTGTAACTCATGAAGTCCATCCAAATGAATGTACTCTCCCTTTTTAAATTTTTGAAGCTAATATGAGACTTCGAACTTCTCGGGCATGGAGTAAAGAAATGCACCACTACACAATATAATTTTGTCTCTACCTAACAACATAACGACTGTGCTATCAACTTGCGAAAGAAAGTCGGCCCTCATTCTCAAGCAGAAAATTGTCTCTGGTTTTCAGATATAAAAGATGCTTTGTGTAATTAGAAGATGGGATGAGAGTGAATAGAAATTTAAAATGCATTCTCTTCTTCTACATATTTTGTTCAGAGTCTAATTAAGGGAAGGGCTTGGCACTTATCTTTGAAAGAGGGTAGGGAACTAGTCAATGAATTTTGAATATTCATCCATGAAGGTTTCTGTGTCTGAGGGAACAGCCTAGTTTACATTTTGTTTGTGCACGATTAAGACAGCCTAAAGAAGACTGGCTCACAATTATCACAATTTATATCCAGCTTACATCTTCTCTCCCCACCCTATGTTAGAATGCAAAGACCTCCCCACACCACCCTGAAAGAAGGAATCCAAAGTGTTTGAAGAGAAAATAGTTGTATTTTTAATCATTTAAAAAATGTGAAGTGTCGGGTGCAACTGATTTTTTAAATATATTTTTTTTCCTTGTATGGCAGTTTGAGAGTGACAAGCATAGTCTTAGTCTCTGGAATTTACACTTGGTCTTGGCCAGAGATTCCTTGGGATTAAATTAGAAGATATATGGAATCATCTGGCATAGTTTCTGGTACAGAGCAAGCATTCAATAAATATTGGATCAGAATCTGTAGTTCTCCTTGCCTGACCCAGTAGTTGAGAGAAAGGTTATCCTTCTTCCCCTCCCATCCTCCTTCCTCATTCACTAAGACCTGATCGGCAGAACCCCAAGCCCATCCCATTCAATGGGAGTGAAAGTCCCCAAAACAGTCTGGAAGCAATGTTATCACACACAGGTTCACAGTCAGGGAGAGACAGCTGAGTCAGGAACCAGAACTGAGAGCCCAAGCTAGGGTCATGCTGTCCACAGAGCAGAAACAGATACTTAAGTGGGAGTCAGAAAACCAAATAGGCAACAGGACATGACTCTACGACCTAATACTCTTGCCGGTTGCAACGTCCTATAATTCCTTGATCCTTATTCACAAAAGGGGATAAGACCATAAACTGTTTGTGGTGAATTTTAATTTCCCACATCCCTAAATTGGCAGATCCTTCAATCATCCACAAAGCAAAACTATAGCTGCAGCTTTCTGAAATCATAACAGATTCCTCATACCTATAGTATCCTGAGACCTTCACAGTCTGTTACTCTGTACCCTTCTAGCGTTTCTCAGTTGCCCAGATGCCAAGACCCAACTTGAGACAGAGAAGGGGAAACTGGAGTTGATGAATTTATAAAGCAGATACCTGGAATCCTGCCCAGACAATGTCATGGAAAATCCTCTGTCATTGATTCTCAAATTCTGTAGTTGAAAAAACCTCCTTCCCCTAAACCTAATGCTCTATAAATACTATAAACACTTGTACACAGTCTGTGCTCAGTAAACACTAATGACTGATTCCCATTTCTCCTTTTTTTCCCATTTGTTTTTTATTAAAGACCCATTTGTCTATTTAATCTTGACTTTGTATGATGAATAGCAATTGGCTACAAATTATTTTCATCTCTATATTCATGTCCCTTTGAAATATGATTCACAAAGAAATGGAATCTATCTCTCCACCCTTAAATCTAAACTTCACTGTGTAATTTGCTTTGGCCAAAGGGATATTAGAAATCATGCAACATAGGCAGAGGCAGGAAAAGTGCTTGCTTAATGTCACTTATCTTCTGCTTCCCTGAGACAACCTGTGAAGAAACCCAAGCTAGTCTCCTGAGGAGAAGAGATCAAGTAAAGCAAGAGAGGTAGCCCAGATGAGGCCAACTAGCCCAACCAGTCTGACGACAGCCAGTCACATTTGTGAAGGCATCCTAGACCATCAAATCTTAGCTGACCCACTAGCTGACTGCAGAACTGCTTGGCTAATGCACAGACTCATGAGCAATAACATTTTAAGCCACCACATGTTGGAGTGGTTTGTTACACAGCAACAGATAACTAATACATCTTGTTTGACAGCCATCTCCTATAAGTGTTACAAGATTTTAACTGTTATACACAGGATGAAATATAATCCATTTACTATATTTGTTTATTTGTGTATATATTTATTTATTGCCTGGCTCCTCTCATAAAGAATTTAAAGAAGCTTAAAACTAGAATTCAAAAAGTACAACAGTTATAAGATAGAAGAAAAAAAAACTAAATTTCAGGTAAACAGTAAAAATAAGAGGAGAAATGATAAGACCAAGTAAGGAACACAAATATGTCAGTCATAAAGGGCTATGCAATAGATAGAACTGATCTTTAACATTGTCTCAAAGACCCCTAAAAGCCAACTGACAAGGAAGTATGTACTTCTCAATATCAGGAGAAAGTAAGCACACACTTTCCTTAGAAGAAACAAAATGTTTCTTGAACTGCATTCTGAAACACATTTTTTAATGTGGATCCCTTTTACAGGAAACAGGAAGTAACACAGCAGATAGCATTTTCCCAAGCCACTC
Source organism: Mesoplodon mirus (assembly GCF_964341445.2). Taxonomy (NCBI): domain Eukaryota; kingdom Metazoa; phylum Chordata; class Mammalia; order Artiodactyla; family Ziphiidae; genus Mesoplodon; species Mesoplodon mirus. The sequence goes on along the minus strand of NC_138983.1, from coordinate 28,975,227 downwards.
TAACAGCCAGCTTTAGTATGTAGTATACTACAAGAACCAAAAATATAACATGAGAACACAATTTCATGAAGGCAATTCTTTAGGAGGCTACTAAAGGTCATGTTTCAAATTTTTCAAGACTCTCAAACGTTCCCTGTATGAAGCATGAATAGCTTTGGAATTGGTAATCAAAAGAGTCTTTGATCACTCAGTAAAGACTTAAATTTCTTCTTTCAGGAATAGCTCAATTTCAGTATTTTTGTCAGTGCAAAATGTGAATCTCTTGATAATGTGCCCAGTTTGAAAGTAGCAAAATTCGGATATGAACCCAGATCTTTCCAGTTCCAAAGCCTATGCCTTTTCAAAAAACTAAATTGTGTTATGAGTGATTAAAGAATTGCTGATTTTAAAAATACCAAACTTCTTCTTTATATATATTTTAATAGGAGATTTCAACAGCTTCAGGTCAGGGTGTGCATAAAGGTGGGAATTTCTGGTGCTTGAACCAAACTGACAAGAGTAGATGAGAGAAAGGGAAGAAAGCAGGTTGAGATTTCTACTGAGTTCTCCTGTCAGCCCTGAAATCACAGCATTTGGACCTATTCAAACAGCATTCAGGGTCTGCTCCATCTAACGCCACTCAATCAGTGGAGTAGACCCACTCCTTCAAAAGCATTTTATGTGTTAGCAAATGCTATATGGTGAATTGCTGGAATAATGGAACTTGACATTTTGGTCCTACTTGGATTGCTAATCCTCAAACATTTCATGTAAAAAACGAATGGAATGCCAATATTTTGATTTCTCCAAAAATATATTTGTGTTCCCTTGGCAAAGAAAACACAAATACTGACTTTTTTTTTTTTTTTTGTACCCTCAAGTAAGAGTAGAGTGAGTTTACAAAGCTCAGAGATAGAGCCTCTGAGCTCTATCTCTGGTCTGACTATCTAGTAGCTAATAAACAATTACAAAGCCAGAACCAAGATTATCCAAGCACTTGTCCAGGCTTCAAAATTCACCAGCTATTAATCACGAGCAGCCTTCTTTCCAATTAGCACTTTGGAATGGGCTGTTTGCTCCAAATTTGGTTAACTGGCACCATACATACATTAGGGAAGAGAATTTGATCTCTGCCTTTGTGCACATTTCATAATGGAGAAAACCAAGATATACTAATTCTGTTTAGAAAGCATTCATCAGTGTTCAGCCATCCATGGAAATGTGTCCTGTTGAACGGAAACATCATTTGAACCAATAATTGACCATTTCAAACATCAGCATGGAAAGCTGCATATGACACAGTTACAGCCTGTGACCCTATGAACATCCATCAAGGTTGGACATTGTTGTAGATACAACAATGAGTTGTATCTACATTAACTATATCAGTCCTAATTGGATTGTTTATTTTTATAACAGATAGCTGCTCTCATCAGTGGCGAATTAGTTGACTATAACATTGTCCTTCCTGAGATGGAATAACAAAAATATCATGGCTATTATTAACTATGGGCATATTACATGCAAAACACAGTATTAAATATTTTATATGTTCATTCATTAATCAAATATATATGGAGTGTCTAGCATTTTTATATGTTCCAAGATAAGGTCATAACAAGACACAGTCCTTATCCTTAAGGAGTGGAATTTACAGCTAGAAAGAAAAACAATAAATAAATGATTCTCAGCTCATTTAATGTTCAAAATGATGAAAAATGTTCATTATCCCAATGTTTACAGAAGAAAGCAATGCTTAAAAAAGTTAAATAACTTTTCCAAAGTCACCGTTAGTAAATAGAGTCATGATTTGAACCTAGAATCTTCTGACTCAAATGATTTTGCTCTTACTACATCACTTAATTGCTAAATTTGTATATTTGTGTCACTGACTTTATGCCTCACTACCCTGATTCTGTTACATATTTTCCAAACCCCTTTCCTCTGTGTCCTTTGAACACTCATTCAACCAGCCAGCAACAAATACGTGTTGGGTATTATTCTGGGCACTGGGGACACCACATCCATTAAGAGTGTACTTTATGGTAGACATTGAGCTACAATTTCTCCTACTTCCTCTGTTCATCTGACTCCATCCCCAGAACATCTTTTGTTCCTCTTCTTACATTAAAAGGAAAAAAATCTTTCTATGTTTAAGTAATACCCATTTTAGCTTGTATCGACACAGCACAATTTAACAGATGCTTATGAATGAATGTTAATGTCATTTAACAGATGCTTTTGAGAAAAAGTGCTCCCAGTTTGACTTTCAACAATTAGGCAACATTTCTTTCCATGAGAATCTCTTTTAATCCATACCTGTTTTGAATTCTGAGTGACTTCAAGTGCCAAGGGAGAGGACAAATACTCTTGGACTCTTAGAGATCATCTATTTTATCAGTTCCTGCCTTTCTAGTGTTGATTCATAGAAGTGGTAACTTGTTAAAGGAGAGCTCATAGAATTAAAGAGTTAGGTTTCTTAGAAATCATCAATCACAGGGGTGTCAAAGCTTGGCTATGCATTAGAATCACCTATGGTTATTAAAAAACAGACACTTGGGTATAGATCAATAGAACAGAATAGAGAGCCAAGAAATAGACCGACACGTGTATGGTCAATTGATTTCCTAAGTAACTGAACAGGAAAAGGGTAGTCTTTACAACAGATGGTGCTGAAACAACTGAATATCTACTTGAAACAGAAAATAACCTCCAACTTTACCTCACACCATATACTAAAATTAACTGTAAATGGATTATGAACCTAAAATGCAGAAGCTAAACTATGAAACTTTTAGAAAGCAGCACAAGAGAAAATCTTTGCAAATTTTGGGTAGGAAAAGAGTTCACAGATAGGGCACAACGAACACAAACCATAAAGAAAAAAAGTGATAAACTGGACTTCATTAAAATAAAAAACATTTACTCTTTGAAAGATACTATATTAGTTTGTTAGGACTGTCATGACAAAATACCATAGACTAGGTGGCTGAAAAAACAGAAATTTATTTTTTCTGGAAGTTAGAAGACCAAGTTCAGGGTGTTGGCATTTTTGGTTTCTCCTGAGAACTCTGTCCTTAACCGGCAGATGGCCGCCTACTTGCTGTGTCCTCACATGGTCTTTCTTTCATGTTCACATACCCCCGGCGTCTCTTTGCATGTCCAAATTTCCTCTTTTTATAAAGATAGCAGTCAGATTCTATTAGGAACCACTATAAAGCCTTCATTTTAACTTTATCTCCTCTTTAAAGATCCTGTTTCTAAATAGTGTCACACTCTGAGGTACTGGGAGTTAGCTTCAAGATATAAATATTGGGAAGAAGTGATTCAACCCATAACAGAATCTGTTAAGAAAATTTAAAAGGCAAGACACTGACTGGGATAAATATTAACAATACCTACACCTGACAAAGGATTTGTATCCAGAATATATAAAGAACTTTTACAACTTAACAGGAAGACAACTCAATAAAAAATGGGCAAAAGATTAAACAGACACATCGGATAAGGAGATATACAAATGGCCAATAAGCACATAAAAAGATGTTCAAACCAACATCGTTAGTCATAAGGAAAACAAATTAAAACCACAGTAAGACTCTACTACACACTTACTTGAATAGATAACATTAGAAAGACTGACAAGGCCAAGTAATGTCAAGAACACGGAGCAACTGGAACTGTCACACATCGTTGGCAGGAATTAGAAACTGGTATACCTACTTTGGAAAACAACATGATGATTTTAAAAGTTAAATAGATATTACCATATAATGTGACAATTCCACTCCTAAATATTTAACCAAGTGAAATGAAAATGTCCACACAAAGATTGCATATAAATGTTCATGGAAGTTTTATTCATAATAGGCAAAAATTCAAAACAAACCATATACCCATCGAAGAGTGAATGTATAAGGAAATTGTGGAATACCCATACAACAGAATATTGCACAGCAATAAAGAGAATAAACTACTGATATACCTGGAAATATGGATGAACCTCAAAAACATTATGCTAAAGGAAAGAAGCCAGACTCATAACAGTTCATACTATAGATGCTATATATCAAATTTTACAGCAAGCAACATTCATTTATAGTGACAAAAAGCAGATCAGTGGAGCTCTGGAACTGGGAGGGGGAAATGACCACAGAGAGTGCAAGGTAAATATTTAGAGTTGTGTAAATATTTTGTCTTGATTGTGATGGATATAAGCATGTCAAAACTCATCAAACTGCATGTTAAATGGGTGCCTTTATTGTATGTCAATTAAAACTCACAGATGCCTGAACTCAATTCAGTTGTATTAAATCAAAATTTCTGGGAAAAGGGCCTAGGAATGAGTTTTGGGTTTTTTTTTAATCCCATCCACAGGTAGGTCTGATTTAGCCAAGTGTGAGTATGATGATGATTTAGCCAAATGTGGACCACTGAAGAGTAATATGGCTCCACTGGATACAAGAGGATGGAATCAACAGGCAGGGGCCTTTTTAGCCTTTAGAGAAGAAAATGAAATTATTTCATCTTTGGGCTTTTAAATACTATTGGAATGATTTTTTTTCCTTTCTAAACAGGGAAAATCATGTTATAAAAGCATCTTTTTTGTTATTTGTTTGCATCCCTCCCCCATGCTCTGGTATTTTAAAAGTACAAAAAAAAATTTTTTTTGTACAAAAACACTTAAAAGATTAAGGGCAATCTACTGCGTTGTCCTCAGATGGTCATGAGCTTCTGCTTGATGTCCATCCTATCTCCACCACCCTTCCACTCTCTGTCTGCACCTCACTCTCTTGTATGGTAGCCAATTCAATTTTAGAATAGCTCTTTTTCTCACCATGGCATGCACCTAACCCTTGGTCATTGGACTGTTGAAGTGGCAGGTCCCTATGGTCTTATGCTTTTCTCTGTTGCCTTTCTCCTGGCAATTCAGGGCTGCTCTAGGGGTGTCTAAGAAACAAGGGGTCTAACCAAAGTGAACACATGACATTTACATGTTTAAATTAATATGTTCAATTAGCATGTACTGTTGGCTCATGGTTTCCTTGGTACTGGGCTGGATGCTAGGGATAGAATAAAGAATAATATATATAATCATGGCCCCAATTCAGGCCCTAGCTGAACACTAGACACCTCTATGTGAATGTGTGGTGTTAGAAGGAAACAAGTAGGCAAAGGTGTGTAGTAGAGTTCCTTTTCTGTTCATGCCCAAAATTAGGGATCTGAGCTATTTGCATTGATGGCTCAAAATCTCTGTAAGTTCTTTGTGGTCCATATCAAAGGCAACACCAAATCATTCTGGAATGCAATCATTTATATAGAATCATTAGTACTCGTGCCTATTTTCACCCCCATCTGCTCCTCTCCCCTAGTTGTCCTCCATGGTCCTTGTGGACCCTGCCCCATAGTTGAGTACTGCTTAAACCTGCTTTTCCCCTTGTATCACAGTCTGCATCAGAGTCTCATGCCCTGCTGGCTGGTAAAGCAAGGCCCTTCTAACAACTTTAATGTGAAAGAGTGAAAAGTGCTTTCATAGAGGCAGGAAAATATGTTCCAGGGGCACAGAGCCAGATTATTCAAGTTTACAAAGTATTTTTCACATATATTATCTCATTTAAGCTGACCTGTGACTGAAAGTAATAGTAGCCACCATTTATTAAGTCCCTACCATGTCTAGATACTGTGTTAAGTGCACTGTACTTTTAAAATCTTATTTGAGTCTTACAATAATTGCATCATGTACATGTCATGTTATTCTTGTTCTACAGATTTGGAAACTGATGCTGAAAGAAATTAAGTAACTTTCCAAAGGTCACACAACTAGTAAGTGACATAATTGGAATTTTAACCCAGTTATGTGTGAGTTCAAAACTTGTACTCTCAACTACTACTGTTATTAATGAACTTAGTTTCATAATGCCCTGTTCTCAAAAATAATAGGTTTTTACTTTCCTTTCTTTGTTGATCCTTAAATGCTTTAGACAACCTCAGAAAGAATTACTTAATAGAGAACTGAGCTTAATTAAAATGATGTAGGCTCAGATTCCCCTAAAAATTCATCAATGTAAAGGTACCTTGTATTTTCAGGTAACTATCTTCATTACAATACTTGCTAAGTGGGACCCTCTCCCATCCCTCAGGCAGGTCTCTTCTACTTCTTCTATATTCCAAATATCCAGCCTTGCATTGCAGGCCATCAGCATTTTCCCTCCCTTTTGAGCATGAAGGATAATAAAGAGTTAATCAAGAACTTTTTAAAATGAGAAGTTGAACTTCCACTAGCTACTTGGTCAAGCATATTCTCCACAACCATAGTGGTACCTGGCAGCACTGCAAGATCTGTGATTCATGAGAGGGACTCCTTTCCAGGTTCTATGTTCTAAGAAGACAGATCCCCAACAGCTACACTTCTGGTCCTGACTTCCACCCACTGACTTTTCGATTTGGAACTGCATGCGTGTGGTTTAGCTCTCTCTAGGATATTCTTGGCATTTGTCTGTCTGGAAAACCATGCATTCTGATCTGCACTCTGGGCCAGGAAGGTTTATTGGGGCGAGCCCTGCCCCTATAAATTAGGCCTCTAGTTTTCCAGCTCTGTCCAGGACTGAGTAGATACGGTGACTTTTTAGGTACAATATTAGTAAGTCCATTTTTGCCCTATACATAAGCCACATCCAGGATACGTGTACCTCGTGTAACTTGAAAAAGACAATTTATCCTCTATGAAGGTCAGCTACTACTTTAACTGGTAAATCTTGAAATCAAGGTGCTATAACACAAAAGCAGTTAACTTCTTACTCATGGAAATTCCAGTCTGTGCTTGAGAAGGCTTTCCTTAATTCAGTAATTCAGGACTCTGGTCTAGAGGAGGCTCTACTATCTTCAGTGTTTGGCTTCCAAGATCTCCCAGATCATTAGTAGGTAATTGGCAGATGGGGGAAGGAAAAGGATAGCAGAGCACAGGGAAGGCTTTTCTGGAAGGGGTCTGAAAATTGATGTGCCTTGCTTCTTCTTATATTCCGTTCATCAGAAGTCAGTCATATAACCTCATCTAACTACAAGGAAGAATGAAAATAATCTAGATGTGTGCCCAGAATGGAAGGGAAATAGGTTTGATCAATAATCAACAGCTAGCCTTTCTCTACCATATACCCAGAATATATAAAGAATTCCTACAAATGAATAAGAAAAAATCTAAAAACAACCTAATAAAAAGTGGGCAAAAGACAAGAATAGGCCTTTCCCATGAAACACAAATAGCCAACAAATGTATCCAGAGATCTTACCTTCATCAGTAATCAGAGAAATGAAAAGTAAAACCACAATAAGATATTTACACCCAATAGACTGGCAAGACATAAAAACTCTGATAATGCCAAGTGTTGGCCCAGATGCTTGGCACAACAGACGCTATCAGTGCCTGTACATCTCCTTTGGCTACCCCAGAATCTAGTTATGGTAGGATGAAAGCAGTCAGATAAACTAACCAGGCTAAGTGTTGCCGTGAGGTCAAGTATGTCAGTGGCATAATTTGGTGTTTAGGACTACAGATTCTGGGCCGAATAGATTCACGTTTGAATCCAGCTGAGCTCTTTGATATGTTTGTCTCCTTGAATGAATTCTTAGCCTCTCTGAGCTTCACTTTCCTGAATCTGTAAAATACATTAACAATAGGACAAATGAGGACTAAAGTGCTCATGAGCACAAGTGCTTAGCACAGATCTATATATTCTACACATGCAATAAATGCTGACTACTAGGAAGCAGGCTGAGACAGTGATGAGTGAGCATTGTCAGAGGGATGAAAGAAAGGCCTCAACAATCTATAACCAAAGAAATAATGGCTGCTCAAGGCCGTAAGTAAGTAAAACTGGGAGTGAGGGCTCAACTTCCTGATAATTGGACTTTGGAGTTCGTGAAACTATTTATTTATTTATTTATTTATTTATTTATTTATTTATTTATAATTCTTGGCTACGCACGGGCTTTCTCTAGTTGCGGCGAACAGGGGCTGCTCTTCATTGCGGTGCCTGGGTTTCTCACCGCAGTGGCTTCTCTTGTTGCACAGCACAGGCTCTAGGCACGTGGGGTCAGTAGTTGTGGCTCGCAGGCTCTAGAGCGCAGGCTCAGTAGCTGTGGCGCAGGGTCTTAGTTGCTCCATGGCATGTGGGATGTTCCCAGACCAGAGCTCAAACCCGTGTCCCCTGCATTGGCAGGCAGATTCTTAACCACTGCGCCACCAGGGAAGTCCCTAGTGAAATTATTGATTTGGAAGAGGGAGGGAATAATTCTCAAGATGTGAAGCTTTAATAACTTATGGTATCTATGACATCATAAGCAACTACTGATGACCATTAAAAACATTAATTTCTAAAATATGTTGCCCTTTGGATGTTAATAACACTGCCTTCTGTGGAGTTTTTTTTTTTTTAATTTTCATTGTTTTTACCTTTTCACTGTCCAGTTATTTTTTTCATTTTCATTTTGAGTGATTTTTTTAAAGTCTTTATAATCATTTAATCCTTTTTACCACCTGCAGCAAACATTTACCATCTGTCCGGGTCACAGTTAGCCCAGCAGCCAAGCTAAATTATGTCATTTCCCTAATCAGCCAAGTCAACCAATCATCTCAACTGCTCCATGCAAAATCAAATTCCATACACCACGTTTCCTTCCTCTGCCTTCTTTGGCTTAGTCAATAATGTGTATTACAAAATAGATGTGAAAATACTTTACTTAAACCCTCTCAAGGGTGAATGTTGAGAATTGTATGTAGAGTAACATATCAAGCCTTGTATACTTCATGGATTCAAACTGCAGTCTCACAGAATAAAACTTCATGTATCTTAGAGTCATTATTGAATGACTATCCAGCCCTGTTTTCTTCATGCTAAGAAAGCCTGTTTTTCATCTCTCTCTCTCTCTGTCTGATATCCACCCTCCAAAACTTTTTCAAGGTCCCAGCATCCTACAGCCATGTCTCCCTATCTAAACCTGTAGCAAGTGTTCTTAGAGGCTCTTATTTGGTATGTTTAGTCACCTGGCTTCATCGCTGTTAATAGTCTTGCTGGAATTGAGTCAGTTAATAACCACTCAGGGTTTTTAACTTATTCTCACCAGCCACAGTCTTCTCATTCTGTAAGATTGTATTCAATACACCAAATGCCAGAACCAAACTGGAAAAGAAAATCAATTAGATTTTGATTCCATCCCACACAGCTGCCCATAAGTTTTTTTTTTCTACTACTCTTTTTTTTTAAATTTTTTGCCTTATAACAAATTTAATCAGTTATACATATACATATGTTCCCATATCCCCTCCCTTTTGCGTCTCCCTCCCACCCTCCCTATCCCACCCCTCCAGGCGGTCACAAGGCACCGAGCTGATCGCCCTGTGCTATGCGGCTGCTTCCCACTAGCTATCTACCTTACGTTTGGTAGTGTATATATGTCCATGCCGCTCTTTCACTTTGTCACAGCTTACCCTTCCCCCTCCCCATATCCTCAAGTCCATTCTCTAGTAGGTCTGTGTCTTTATTCCTGTCTTACCCCTATGTTCTTCATGACATTATTTTTTCTTAAATTCCATATATATGTGTTAGCATACAGTATTTGTCTTTCTCTTTCTGACTTACTTCACTCTGTATGACAGACTCTAGGTCTATCCACCTCATTACAAATAGCTCAATTTCATTTCTTTTTATGGATGAGTAATATTCCATTGTATATATGTGCCACATCTTCTTTATCCATTCATCCGATGATGGACACTTAGGTTGTTTCCATCTCCGGGCTATTGTAAATAGGGCTGCTATGAACATTTTGGTACATGTCTCTTTTTGAATTATGGTTTTCTCAGGGTATATGCCCAGTAGTTGGATTGCTGGGTCATATGGTAGTTCTATTTGTAGTTTTTTAAGGAACCTCCATACCGTTCTCCATAGTGGCTGTACCAATTCACATTCCCACCAGCAGTGCAAGAGTGTTCCCTTTTGTCCACACCCTCTCCAGCATTTATTGTTTCTAGATTTTTTGATGATGGCCATTCTGACTGGTGTGAGATGATATCTTATTGCAGTTTTGATTTGCATTTCTCTAATGAGTAAAGATGTTGAGCATCCTTTCATGTGTTTGTTGGCAGTCTGTATATCTTCTGTGGAGAAATGTCTATTTAGGTCTTCTGCCCATTTTTGGATTGGGTTGTTGGTTTTTTTGTTATTGAGCTGCATGAGCTGCTTATAAATTTTGGAGATTAACCCTTTGTCAGTTGCTTCATTGGCAAATATTTTCTCCCATTCTGAGGGTTGTCTTTTGGTCTTGTTTATGGTTTCCTTTGCTGTGCAAAAGCTTTTAAGTTTCATTAGGTCCCATGTGTTTATTTTTGTCTTTATTTCCATTTCTCTAGGAGGTGGGTCAAAAAGGATCTTGCTGTGATTTATGTCATAGAGTGTTCTGCCTATGTGTTCCTCTAAGAGTTTGATAGTGTCTGGCCTTACATTTAGGTCTTTAATCCATTTTGAGCTTATTTTTGTGTATGGTGTTAGGGAGTGATCTAATCTCCTACTTTTACATGTCCCTATCCAGTTTTCCCAGCACCACTTATTGAAGAGACTGTCCTTTCTCCACTGTACATTCCTGCCTCCTTTATCAAAGATAAGGTGACCATATGTCCGTGGGTTTAACTCTGGGCTTTCTATCCTGTTCCATTGATCTATCTTTCTGTTTTTGTGCCAGTACCATACTGCCTTGATTACTGTAGCTTTGTAGTATAGTCTGAAGTCAGGGAGCCTGATTCCTCCAGCTCCATTTTTCGTTCTCAAGATTGCTTTGGCTATTCGGGGTCTTTTGTGTTTCCATACAAATTGTGAAATTTTTTGCTCTAGTTCTGTGAAAAATGCCAGGGGTAGTTTGATAGGGATTGCATTGAATCTGTAGATTGCTTTGGGTAGTAGAGTCATTTTCACAATGTTGATTCTTCCAATCCAAGAACATGGTACATCTCTCCATCTATGTGTATCATCTTTAATTTCTTTCATCAGTGTCTTATAATTTTCTGCATACAGGTCTTTTGTCTCCTTAGGTAGGTTTATTCCTAGATATTTTATTCTTTTTGTTGCAATGGTAAATGGGAGTGTTTCCTTGATTTCACTTTCAGATTTTTCATCATTAGTATATAGGAATGCCAGAGATTTCTGTGCATTAATTTTGTATCCTGCAACTTGACCAAATTCATTGATTAACTCTAGTAGTTTTCTGGTAGCATCTTTAGGATTCTCTATGTATAGTATCATGTCATCTGCAAACAGTGACAGCTTTACTTCTTCTTTTCCGATTTGGATTCCTTTTATTTCCTTTTCTTCTCTGATTGCTGTGGCTAAAACTTCCAAAACTAGGTTGAATAAGAGTGGTGAGAGTGGGCAGCCTTGTCTTGTTCCTGATCTTAGTGGAAATGGTTTCAGTTTTTCACCATTGAGGACGATGCTGGCTGTGGGTTTGTCATATATGGCCTTTATTATGTTGAGGAAAGTTCCCTCTATGCCTACTTTCTGCAGGGTTTTTATCATAAATGGGTGTTGAATTTTGTCGAAAGCTTTCTCTGCATCTATTGAGATGATCATATGGTTTTTCTCCTTCAATTTGTTAATATGGTGTATCACGTTGATTGATTTGCGTATATTGAAGAATCCTTGCATTCCTGGAATAAACCCCACTTGATCATGGTGTATGATCCTTTTAATGTGCTGTTGGATTCTGTTTGCTAGTATTTTGTTGAGGATTTTTGCATCTATGTTCATCAGTGATATTGGCCTGTAGTTTTCTTTCTTTGTGACATCCTTGTCTGGTTTTGGTATCAAGGTGATGGTGGCCTCGTAGAATGAGTTTGGGAGTGTTCCTCCCTCTGCTATATTTTGGAATAGTTTCAGAAGGATAGGTGTTAGCTCTTCTCTAAATGCTTGATAGAATTCGCCTGTGAAGCCATCTGGTCCTGGGCTTTTGTTTGTTGGAAGATTTTTTATCACAGTCTCAATTTCAGTGCTTGTGATTGGTCTGTTCATATTTTCTATTTCTTCCTGATTCAGTCTTGGCAGGTTGTGCATTTCTAAGAATTTGTCCATTTCTTCCAGGTTGTCTATTTTATTGGCATAGAGTTGCTTATAGTAATCTCTCATGATCTTTTGTATTTCTGCAGTGTCAGTTGTTACTTCTCCTTTTTCATTTCTAATTCTATTGATTTGAGTCTTCTCCCTTTTTTTCTTGATGAGTCTGGCTAATGGTTTATCAATTTTGTTTATCTTCTCAAAGAACCAGCTTTTAGTTTGGTTGATCTTTGCTATCGTTTCCTTCATTTCTTTTTCATTTATTTCTGATCTGATCTTTATGATTTCTTTCCTTCTGCTAACTTTGGGATGTTTTTGTTCTTCTTTCTCTAATTGCTTTAGGTGCAAGGTTAGGTTGTTTATTCGAGATGTTTCCTGTTTCTTAAGGTGGGATTGTATTGCTATAAACTTCCCTCTTAGAACTGCTTTTGCTGCATCCCATAGGTTTTGGGTTGTCGTGTCTCCATTGTCATTTGTTTCTAGGTATTTTTTAATTTCCTCTTTGATTTCTTCAGTGATCACTTCGTTATTAAGTAGTGTATTGTTTAGCCTCCATGTGTTTGTATTTTTTACAGATCTTTTCCTGTAATTGATATCTAGTCTCATAGCATTGTGGTCGGAAAAGATACTTGATACAATTTCAATTTTCTTAAATTTACCAAGGCTTGATTTGTGACCCAAGATATGATCTATCCTGGAGAATGTTCCATGAGCACTTGAGAAAAATGTGTATTCTGTTGTTTTTGGATGGAATGTCCTATAAATATCAATTAAGTCCATCTTGTTTAATGTATCATTTAAAGCTTGTGTTTCCTTATTTATTTTCATTTTGGATGATCTGTCCATTGGTGAAAGTGGGGTGTTAAAGTCCCCTACTATGAGTGTGTTACTGTCGATTTCTCCTTTTATGGCTGTTAGTATTTGCCTTATGTATTGAGGTGCTCCTATGTTTGGTGCATAAATATTTACAATTGTTATATCTTCTTCTTGGATCGATCCCTTGATCATTATGTAGTGTCCTTCTTTGTCTCTTCTAGTAGTCTTTACTTTAAAGTCTATTTTGTCTGATATGAGAATTGCTACTCCAGCTTTCTTTTGGTCTCCATTTGCATGGAATATCTTTTTCCATCCCCTTACTTTCAGTCTGTATGTGTCTCTAGGTCTGAAGTGGGTCTCTTGTAGACAGCATATATATGGGTCTTGTTTTTGTATCCATTCAGCCAATCTGTGTCTTTTGGTGGGAGCATTTAGTCCATTTACATTTAAGGTAATTATTGATATGTATGTTCCTGTTCCCATTTTCTTAATTGTTTTGGGTTCGTTATTGTAGGTCTTTTCCTTCTGTTGTGTTTCTTGCCTAGAGAAGTTCCTTTAGCATTTGTTGTAAAGCTGGTTTGGTGGTGCTGAACTCTCTCAGCTTTTGCTTGTCTGTAAACGTTTTAATTTCTCCATCAAATCTGAATGAGATCCTTGCTGGGTAGAGTAATCTTGGTTGCAGGTTTTTCTCCTTCATCACTTTAATTATGTCCTGCCACTCCCTTCTGGCTTGTGGAGTTTCTGCTGAGAGATCAGCTGTTATCCTGATGGGGATTCCCTTGTGTGTTATTTGTTGTTTTTGCCTTGCTGCTTTTAATATGATTTCTTTGTGTTTAATTTTTGACAGTTTGATTAGTATGTGTCTTGGCGTATTTCTCCTTGGATTTATTCTGTATGGGACTCTCTGTGCCTCCTGGACTTGATTAACTATTTCCTTTCCCATATTAGGGAAGTTTTCAACTATAATCTCTTCAAATATTTTCTCAGTCCCTTTCTTTTTCTCTTCTTCTTCTGGAACCCCTATAATTCGAATGTTGGTGCGTTTAATGTTGTCCCAGAGGTCTCTGAGACTGTCCTCTGTTCTTTTCATTCTTTTTTCTTTATTTTGCTCTGCAGCAGTTATTTCCACTATTTTATCTTCCACCTCACTTATCCGTTCTTCTGCCTCAGTTATTCTGCTATTGATCCCATCTAGAGTATTTTTTATTTCATGTATTGTGTTTTTAATCGATGCTTGATTCATCTTTAGTTCTTCTAGGTCCTTGTTAACTGTTTCTTGCATTTTGTCTATTCTATTTCCAAGATTTTGGATCTGGGAAATAGAATCTTGGATCATCTTTACCATCATTATTCTGAATTCTTTTTCAGGTAGACTGCCTATTACCTCTTCATTTGTTAGGTCTGGTGGGTTTTTATCTTGCTCCTTCTCCTGCTGTGTGTTTTTCTGTCTTCTCATTTTGCTTATGTTACTGTGTTTGGGGTCTCCTTTTTGCAGGCTGCAGGTTCATAGTTCCCGTTGTTTTTGGTGTCTGTCCCCAGTGGCTAAGGTTGGTTTAGTGGGTTGTGTAGGCTTCCTGGTGGAGGGGACTAGTGCCTGTGTTCTGGTGGATGAGGCTGGATCTTGTCTTTCTGGTGGGCAGGTCCACGTCTGGTGGTGTGTTTTGGGGTGTCTGCAGACTTTTTATGAGTTTAGGCCACCTCTCTGCTAATGGGTGGCGTTGTGTTCCTGTCTTGCTAGTTGTTTGGCTTAGGGTGTCCAGCACTGTAGCTTGCTGGTCGTTGAGTGAAGCTGGGTGCTGGTGTTGAGATGGAGATCTCTGGAAGATTTTTGCCGTTTGATATTATGTGGAGCTGGGAGGTCTCTTGTGGACCAGTGTCCTGAAGTTGGCTCTCCCACCTCAGAGGCACAGCACTGACTCCGGGCTCCTCAATTTGGGATGACGTGTTGTCTATTCATGTATTCCACAGATGCAGGGTACATCAAGTTGATTGTGGAGCTTTAATCCGCTGCTTCTGAGGCTGCTGGGAGAGGTTTCCCTTTCTCTTCTTTGTTCTCACAGCTCCTGGGTCTCAGCTTTGGATTTGGCCCCGCCTCTGCGTGTAGGTCGCCGGAGGGCGTCTGTTCTTCGCTCAGGCAGGACAGGGTTAAAGGAGCAGCCTCTTCGGGGACTCTGGCTCACTCAGGCCGGGCGGGAGGGAGGGGCACGGAGTGCGGGGCGAGCCTGCAGCGGCAAAGGTCGGCGTGACGTTGCACCAGCCCGAGGCGCGCCGTGCGTTCTCCCAGGGAAGCCGCCCCTGGATCCCGGGACCCCGGCAGTGGCGGGCTGCACAGGCTCCCGGAAGGGCGGTGTGGGCAGTGACCTGCGCTCGCACACAGGCTTCTTGGCGGCGGCAGCAGCAGCCCCAGCGTCCCACGCCCGTCTCTGGGCTCCGCGCTTTCAGTCGCGACTCGCGCCCGTCTGTGGAGCCCCTTTAAGCAGCGCTCTTAATCCCCTCTCCTCGCGCACCAGGAAACCAAGAGGGAAGAAAAAGTCTCTTGCCTCTTCGGCAGCTCCAGAGTTTTCCTGGACTCCCTCCCGGCTAGCTGTGGCACATTAGCCCCCTTCAGGCTGAGTTCTCGCCGCCAGCCCCAGTCCTCTCCCTGCGCTCTGACCGAAGCCCGAGCCTCAGCTTCCAGCGCCGCCTGCCCCGGTGGGCGAGCAGACAAGCCTCTCGGGCTGGTGAGTGCCGCTCGGCACTGATCCTCTGTGTGGGGATCTCTCCGCTTTGCCCTACCCAGGTATGTGGGGGGTTTCTTGCCTTTTGGGAGGTCTGGGGTCTTCTGCCAGCGTTCAGTAGGTGTTCTGTAGGAGTTGTTCCACGTGTAGCTGTATTTCTGGTGTATCCGTGGGGAGGAAGGTGATCTCCGCGTCTTACTCTTCTGCCATCTTACCCGGAAGTCACCTTGCCCATAAGTTTTATCCTTTGTCTTTTGAAGTCTATTTTCCAAAGTTCTGGTTATCTTTTCCTGCTCCTACCTCCTTTAGATATCCCCTTCCATCCTGGTTCAGGAAGCTTCAAACTTTGCATAACCCTTCCTTTCTTTCCACAATTATATCTTGAGGGCCAACCCAAAGGTAAATATGTCACAGTTCCTGCCCTTAGGGAGTTTACCCTCCAGTAATGTAGATAAGAAAACACACAATTCTGATACTGTGCCATAGCACTATATCACAGAGTGCTGTGAAATAAAAGCGGGGTGGGGGCAGGGAGGACTTCTCAGTGGTAATGATGCCCAAAGTGCTTCTCGGAAATGACAAGTGAGCCTACAAAGAGGAGGCAAGTCATTGAGAAAAGCCATGACAGCCCTTCCCTCCCCCATGAAGTATCCTGGTATCTACTCTCTGGGTGTTACCCTAATTCAGTGCACACTCACCCTCAGAGTTTTGTCAGCTAGAACCTCAGTTTCTAGGGTGTTGACAAGCTACTAAAAACAGTGAAACACATGTTAGAGATATATTTTTAAGTTTTAAAAAATATTCCAGATGAATTTCTGGTAATCCTGACAATGATTGCCAATCAGTCCACGAATCACAACTATTACTCATTTCCCTTTGCCAATGAGGATAGTTCTGGGCCAGGATTGGATCAATCTCCTCAACCCATTTTTATAAAGAAGGAGTCGAGGGACTGCTGAGGTTCATTAAATCCCAGGAGCATTATGTGAACTGTTCAGGCTTGAGAATGTCTAAGAAATAGCCCTCTCTGAGTTTGGACAGAATTGAAAATTAGAAATAGTTAAACAGATGGTGACCAAAATATTAGCTTTGTTACTATTTAAAGTTGGTTAGGAACATGTGGCTTAGGTGTGTGGCAAAAACTGGTCTTACTAATACTGCACCCAAGAAGTCATCTCCCACAATTAGTCATGGGAAGAGCTGAGAACTACAGGCCTAATTCACAGGGCAGGGCCTACCCCAGTAAACCTAGACATGGCCCACAGAGAAGATCAAATGCATGCTCTTTCTAGGCAGACAAATGCCAAGAAGATCCTAGAAAGGGCTAAGCCACATACATGCAATTTCAAATGAAAAAGTCACTCCTCCCAGGGAAAAGTGGTCAGTGGGTAGAGAGAAGTTAGGACTAAGAGTCTAACTCATAAAGTTTAGTTTGTTTCCACATATATACTTCCCTGTGATAAATGTAAAACTCTTAAAGGGACTGTGTCTTAATCACCTTTTTTATTTCCAGTGCTCAGCTCTATTGCTTGATACATAGTAGACACAAAATACTTGATTGATGAATTAATTAATATTATGTCCTACTTTTTCCAGTTCCAGAAGTGGTAATATTTTTCTCTTTCCCCAATTACTTTGCTTTGACTCTGCTATTTTATCTTACTCTTTTTGCAGTACGCGGGCCTCTCACTGTTGTGGCCTCTCCCGTTGTGGAGCACAGGCTCCGGACGCGCAGGCTCAGCGGCCATGGCTCACGGGCCCAGCCGCTCCATGGCATGTGGGATCTTCCCGGACTGGGTCACGAACCCGTGTCCCCTGCATTGGCAGGCGGACTCTCAACCACTGCACCACCAGGGAAGCCCTATCTTACTCTTTTTTTTTTTTTCTTCTCTTTCTACCCAGGATTCTGAATCCATAATTTCTAGACCATTTCCTCTTTCACTCATATAATTTATAAACATATTATTAAGTACTTTAGTATTAAAACAACATGAGCCTTAGAAAGTAGTGTTAATGGAATTCTAATAGGAAAAAATGAAATCAATTATTGAGATGATGCAGTTTGTGTCTTTTTGCTTATCTCTAACAAGAAAAGGGAGGGAGGGAAGAAAAGAAAAAGAGAGACTAAGAGAGTTATCAAGGTTGGCTCTTTGAAGTTTGTGTGAGGAGATAGGTCTCTTGGAGAGATCAGAATACCTACTGCCCTAAATAGAGAAGCAGTATAGCATAGTGGTTACATGCAGGAACTCTAGATCCATACTACCTGGGTTTAAATTTTGAGTGTGCCACTCACCGATTGTGATCTCAGGCAACTTTCTTAACTTTTCTGTGCCTCAGTTTCCTCACCTTCAAAATAGAGGTAATAAACAAACCTCACAGAGTTGTGGTGAATAACACCTTAGATCACTGCCTGATACATAATAAGCACTATATGGTTGGGGGGATTCCCAGTAAGTTTAGTGGACAAACAAAATGAAGAATCTGGATGTGGAACTAGATGTAGCATGCACTAGAGGTCACTTCAAAGAGAGACAAGATACTCTAGGATGGCAAAGCTATGCTTCCACTACCCCTACCTGCGCCTATGGCAGACATTTCATATCAATTATGGAATTCATTCTCTCTGAGCCTTGATGTAGCTTCAGAATTTTTCTCCCAATATCATACCAGGTAGCCACTTCCAGCCAGTCAGAGTCAAAAAATAAAATGAAACCTACCTGCTATCCCAGTTGGAGGCCCAGTATAGGGTAAGTGGCCATGATCTGACTCTGGGTTTCTTGGAGGCCAGAAGTAGATCAAATGAGCCAGCTGATGGAGGGGACTTTCTGAAGTTCCTTACTGATAAGAAGTGAAATCATATTTTAAAGCAAGTAACAACAGAAACTACCATTAGGACAACATGACTGTTTTCCAAAGGCTTCTACTTAATTCCTACCCCTGGGGTAAATTTTGCATACAGAGGAGAGGAAACCTGACCCTAGAATCTGATGGGGGAATGAGTGGTACTTTTTCCTTAAGCATTGCAATGGGCTGATTATGCATATCTGTCTTATTTTTCTTTTGGCTTTACTTCTCCTTCTCCCTGATGACTTGATTTTTGAATCCATGCCCATCAGACACCCCCGTGGGATCCCCAGAGGAGTTGGGGATGAGGACTCTGCCTTCAGAGGCTCCAATTCGAGTAGCTTCCAATCTCCAGTTCACCGCGCTGCTCAACATTTGCAAGAGGCCACCTCTAGAGGGAGCTAACTTCACTATCTTAGTTCATAATGTAATGGGCAAGGAACTGTCAAATATGTAATTTTTTCAGTGTCTCCAGGATTTGATAAATTAGGGCATTGCCCCTTGTTCCCACACTTGCAGGGAACTCTATAATGATTCCAGAGGGAAGTCATATGGGGAGACAACCAATCCCTGAAGGTGAGGAGAAGGCTACCTGCATAAAATAGAGGCTTTTGAGTTTCCTCAGCTTCTAAATGCCTGAGTACAGGAAAAAGTAATGGCTTCATTTGCTTTTCCAAATCCATTTTAAAGGGATACTGTTTTCCTCTTCAAATTTCCCTGATCCTTACTTAAATGTATCTAATTCCACCTCAATAAAACAGTAGTTACAGTAGAAAAAGAAGGCTGTAAGTGCAAAGAGGAGATGCACAATCTGACTTGACCTTCATACTTTACCACATTTATAGGACATTTTGAACTTAATATTTAAGTTTACTCTGAGACACAGACATTTGGGTCCCTGGGTGCTAACCAACTCGAGGCTAAGAAACAGCCATGGAGGATCTGCAACTCTTAAGTATTTTGTTAAGACTTGGCTGATTCTCCACAACATCTCAAAGTTTCCACATAATACTCAGCTAAACAGAACAGTAAATAATGAGTACCAATTTTATCAGACAGAAAAAGTATAGCTTCAGGCTGACAGCTAACATACCACCCACCATTCTCTACAGGTAAATGGAACTCCTGAATTATAGCCTGGGAAGGAGAGAAGAAAGGAGATGATGCTGCCAGCCTGCTGCAGACCTGAGCTCTTAGAGGCATCTGGTTGATGCTGTACAGCGATGCTGGGCAGAGTGGCTGGGAATGGCAGAGAGGCTGCCGGAGAAAAGCCTCCCAGTGAAAGAAACTGAGTTCTGTTTCACAATTTCCAAGGCAGGATAAATGTCAGGTCTCAGCCTGAACAGAAATAACCTTCTTTAGCTATCCCCAAACACCTCCACCACCAACTGCAAGGGGCTTATCAGGCTGAGGACTGGGGGATCAGCCTATGCAAATGAGGTGTCTCCTGTGCTCTAATTAGTGAACTGAACAAGCTTAAAGGATGACTGGGATCAGGTAGTAAAAAAAGGGGGCTGAAAAGGGGGCTAACAGACTGTATTTCACCTGTAGTCACCCTGAGGTCAGAGAACATATTAGGAAAAAAAGAAATTAGAACCAAAGTAGATCCAAAATGGCATGTCTTAGAGCAATATTATCCTTGTGAAAATTGCAGTGACCTCTAAAGAGAAAGTGAAAACTGCAGAAGGTGAGAAAGTGCTTAGCTGAGACCCTTATGGAGTCACATCTGGATCACAACAATGGCCTCCCAGCCCAGGGCCCTTTTGTCTAGTCACCCCTTCCCCAGTTTATCCTGCAAAATGGTGGGTCATTCATCTTCCCCAAACTTTCCTTCCATCATATTATCATCCCCTGCTCAGAGTTACAGCATCCCTGCTGTAACTCTTAGAAAGCCAGCGTCATATATCTAACTGTCCTCACTCCTTAGCACAGAACTTGGCTCAAGTCGAGATATTTACTTACTTTGGGACCAACAAGTCCTGAGGCTCAGCAAGAGCAGACAGGACCTGTGCTGCAGTGTCCAACAGACTTGTTTTTGATGCCAGCTCTGCACTTGATCAGTGGCAGATCTTAATTCATGTCATTTGATTTTCTCAGTCCCAACAATAAAACAAGGATAATACCAAACCTCACAGTAGTTGTCATGACAAAATGGCAAAATGTGTCTAAAGTGCCCAGTATTACAGAGCCGGTAACACGATGAAAATTCATTGATAATATTTTTTGCTTATTAATCATTTTGTTTTCCAAATTGTCTGTGACATGCTATTTGTGCTTTAATATTTATAAATGTATAATAAAAAAGAAGCCTAGACTATCGCCTTATCAAGATGAGGGAACACCAAAATGTGTCTCAGGAAAACCAGTCCGATTCTGATGAGGGAGGACAGGGCCTGGAGAAGTTCTGAGAGTAGGTAGCAGCTATATGTGCTGGTTGGTCTCCTTTTGTTTGCAAAGCATTACAGTTTGTCCTAACTGTCATCTGCATTTTCTGTGACATCTAAGCTGTCCTGTGACTTCAAATGACAACAGTAATGGCAGCTCTGTAGAAGGATTCAAATAGAAGACACAAGCCTCAACAGACAGAAAAGCCCATTCCATAGAAAGTTCTGGCATTTAAATATCACTATGTTGGATCCATAATCCTTGCCTGTACAATGCATGTTTTCTCCAATCTGTCCTGTAGTGTGACAAGGCTAACAGCATACAGCTGGTTTTATAGCTTCTAAGTTCTTCATCAGAAGACATATTTTACATGACCACGACTTCAATCCATTTTGTGAAGACACCAGGTGAGTTGTGCACGAGGCTGTGTGGGAGCATCTCCCAAGGTCACTGTTCTGTGTGTCTGTGTTCTTTTCCCCAAGGAGCTGAACTCCCATTTGTCTGTTCCAGTTTATTCAAGGAAATAAGGTAAGTTTCATCCTCAAAGAAGTAATTTAAAAAGGAAATGAAGTTGAAAAGGAGATTAGATGGTGATCGTCATCTTGTTGTCCAAATTCAAATATCCATTAATCTTCAGGGCATAAAAGGCATGAAAAAGCTCTTCAGGGCATTATAAACACAGAAATGATAACATATAAAGAGTAGAGGAGAGCGAGAGCAAATTTAGGATCAGAACCAGAGACTATATTAAGAAAAAAGAAGATAACTGATAAGTAGAAATGATAGACTTGTTCCATTGAAAAATACCAGTATATTCTAGAAGCAACAGGAGAACAAAAAATAAAAGAAGTTTTCATTAATACACTTTTTCAGAAGCTGAGCACCATACTCCAAAAAGAAGAGCTATACTCTAAGCTTCATATATGACACAGAAAAATGAATACCTGCCCCAAAGGAATCAAGAATACAATAATTCACTAAAATCAAGAATACAATATTTTAGGAGGGAAGAGAGGGAACGTTCACCATAAGGAAACCAAATGTCTGCTTAACCCAGATGAAGAGACCTGGTGTCCAACAGGCGAGGGGAAATGAAAAACAACCTTATTCAATGTCATATTCACCTTTTCTGCACCCTACAAATTGACTCAATCACGAGAAAGGACTACACTTATTTTTGAGTTCAGGTCTCACTGCATCATAAACATAGGGTTGTTTCAAACCAACGCTGTGTGGAGCTATTGCCTTAACAGAGTCTGATGGCCAACGCTAGAAACCCTGGTATGACTCCGACTAGGGAGAAAAATATTAAATTTCAGAGCATGTCATCAACAGAGGACTAAACGAAGCTTTGGAGACTGCTCAAAATTTCAAAAAGAAAGAGCTTCAGCAATTCGAATTATTAGTTTATTGGTGCCTACTAAGAGAAGAGGCATTTAGTAAGTTCCCAAATAAACTCTATAGACCCAAATTAAATAGGCTGTTAGAACCTTGGGAAAGATTCATAATATTCCACCCTCTTACCGTATTTCTGCCAACACCTCTTATTTATCTCTTGCAGCTGCTTCTTCAAGGTCTCTACTTTTATTCTCCCATACTAAGCACTCCTGACCCTCTCCACATTATCTCATATAAAACGTGCATCCATTCCTTTAAATACTTGTTTTATTTTAAGGCTAGTGCATTTTGTGTCCTCTCCAAGAAATATTTGCTTTTTTCAAGTCACAAAGACATGCTCCAATGTTTTCTTCTAGAAGCTTCATAATTTTAGCTTTTATAACACATGATCCATCTTGAATTAATTTGTATGTATAACGAGAGGAGGTGGTAGACGTTACTTTTTTCCATGTGTTTAGCCCAGTTGTTCAAGTACCATTTGTTGAAAAGATTTTCCTCTCCCCATTGAATTGCCTTGGCACCTTTCTTGAAAATCAGTTGACCTTATATGTGTGTGGGTTTATTTCTGGATTGTACTTTGTTCTGATGATGTATTTGTCTAATTTTAAGTCAGCACCACACTGCCTTGATTACTGTAAAATGTATAGTAATCCACTTTTACATTTCACAGATAGCCTGATGCAGAGGCCTAAGACCTAAGTTCTAGGACTGACTTTGGCATTAACTAGCTGTGAAATTTTGAACCAGTCATCCAATTTCTCCATGACTTAATTTATTCATCTGCAAAGTAGGAGGGAGTAGATAAGGGTTGCAAATTAAAATAACTTGGCAGATAATTTCCATCAATTAATCTGGAAGTTACAACACAATAGAGAGTGGTGGGGAGTGTGTCAAAATTCATGTCCAGTCTAAAGATGTAAGTTACCACTCAATTCTAGCTTGTAGGAATGTAAGCTTCCTGCTGCCAGAGCTTCTGATTTTTCCAGAGAAAACAGAAACCTGAATTTTTATGTGAAATCTTCTGACTTCTACAGCATTATGCAGGCCAAAGAAAATACAGATGCTCAGCCCTTGAGCTGCCAGTTCGAGACCCATGAACTAGCAAACCTCTCAGAATGCTTATACTTATTTTACAGAGTTACTTGTAAAGAATAAACACGGTAACATACAAAAATGCCTAGCACTGTGCCTGGTACATAATAAATATTAAGTAAAAATTCTGTCTTTTCTTCCAGATTAAACATTCCATAACTTGTATCCCAAATCTCTACCACGAGGCCCACTCTTCTTATAAGCTAAGAACCATCTCCTCCCTCAAGTTCAACTATTAGCTCACTCACCATTGAGTTCAAAATCTATCCTGTGTTGGAAACTTCTGATTGTCCCTCCAGAACCTCCCTCTACCTTTCTCCAGTTCAGTTTGTGCCCAGGAAGGCTTACTTATGTGAACTTCATGAACAGGGTTTTTTGTCGTTGGCCAATAGAAACATCAACAAAAGATTCAAGGGTGGGAGAAGAGTGAAGTTGCAGTATGTATTCCCCCAGTGCCCTACCTGCTGAGTTACCAGGGTTGACTGTGGCCTAAAGCCATAGCTTTCTTCAGGCTGCTTTCTCCATAGAGACAACCACCCTCTTTGGGTTCCATTAACTATTTTCTCCTGTTGACTCTTCAGGACAGGAAGTGGTAATGGCTTGTTCTTTTAAAACCTGTCCACTCACTTGAAAAACTCATTCAATTTGAGTGTGCAATGTCATCTTGTGTATAGACACTGTCTAATATGCCAACCCCTCACTCCAAATAGAATTCCTTCC
This sequence comes from Mesoplodon mirus, assembly GCF_964341445.2. Classification (NCBI taxonomy): domain Eukaryota; kingdom Metazoa; phylum Chordata; class Mammalia; order Artiodactyla; family Ziphiidae; genus Mesoplodon; species Mesoplodon mirus. Next base: position 28,951,178 of record NC_138983.1, on the reverse strand, counting down.
CTGTTCCCTTTATCAATCAACAGTGCCAGTATCGTACCAATTAACCAGCCTTAAAATGATGATCCTCTAGTAGAAAAGAAGGTTCTCATGCCACCCTTAGGCCTTACTCTTCCCTAAGGATGAGCCAGGAAGAAAGGCAAGAAATCCCATTCACCAAAGAGTAGGGGCAGTTCAAGAGGTGGTTAATTTCAAGGAAAATGAGTTAGTCACATTTTCTAGGAGTAGAGTATCAAATGGAATATTGTTTACTGCTTTTGTGACTGCAATTTTTCCCCCTTTGTTTAACCAGGCCAGAAGGGTAAAGGCTCAGGGCTGCTCTGTGCAACCTTCTTTCTCTCCTTTGTGAATATTCTCTCCTCATTCATGCCTGGACCCACCAGCACTTTCTCCCTGGCACTGGGTAAAATCTGAATTGGTCTTTCCACACCATCAGGGGAAGATCTCCTATCCAGGCTGACCTTAATAAACATATAAAGCTGTTTGGCCTGCTTTGGATCTAAGCTACTGATATATATATATAGGCTGCTTCTGGTGTCTTACAAAGTTTTCCATGTGATTCACCCCAGTGTACTGCTATTTTGCACTGGAATTTCAAGCAGAAGTCTCTGCTAATAGTAGTATTACTCTGCTTCCTCTTGCATTTTTTTCAAGTATCTAGTGGCCTCAGAAGCAGAAGGCTTGGATGCACTAAGGCAGAATTTGTGGACTCCTCTGATTATACTAGCATAAAATAGTCTCATTGCCTCTTAAATTAATATTAGGACAGTAGCACCAAATTTGCTTACCTATGAGGCTGGCCTTGATCTCAGTTTCTTGATTCCTATTGACTTCAATTTGCAGACTTCAACTATGGAAGAATCTAATATGACATTTATTCATTTTCTCTGGAGAGTGACCCTGGGAGATAAATTATTTTACAGAAATAAATTCTATCTCAAGGGTATAAGCAAAGATTTGAAACGGTATTTCAGACATATTAATCAGAGTAAGTCCTGTGCCTTCCAGAAGCAAGAGAGGTGTTCCCAAAACAGTTAATAGGCACTGTTCCTCATTCCTTGGATCTTTTCATTGAGTTAGCAGGGTTATTTGGGTTTGTCTCCACATGCTTTCCAGGTCTGGTCTCTTTGTCAACTAAAGGGAAACACAGGATACTTGGTGCTCTCAAACGTCTCAGTAAACAAGTATACAGTTAGAACTTACTCTGAGCCTAGCAACATGTTTCACATTATCAGAACTACTGTAAGGTGTGTGTGTGTATATGTGTGTATGTGTGTGTACACTCCTTTCTATTCTCTCCTCTCCTCCATAACAGTGCTAGATACTGTTCCAATCTCATTGTACATCTTTTCTCACAAGTATCTTGTGAGGAGGGTACAGTTACTATTGTGATTTTGCAAATGAGGGAAATGGGACTTCCCTGGTGGTGCAGTGGTTGAGAGTCCGCCTGCCGATGCAGGGGACGTGGGTTTGTGCCCCGGTCCGGGAAGATCCCACATGCCACAGAGCGGCTGGGCCCATGAGCAATGGCTGCTGGGCCTGTGCATCCGGAGCCTGTGCTCTGCAACGGGAGAGGCCACAACAGTGAGAGGCCCACATACCGCAAAAAAAAAAAAAAAAAAAAGAGGAAAATGTGGCACAATGAGGTTAAAAGCATCTTGCTCTAGGTCACAGTGGTGAGTTGGGGTCCAAACCTAGGTAGCCTGACTCCAAATCCAAGGCGTTTAACTATTATTTTAAGTACTAATCTGACTAGATCAGAATTTAGAACTCTGATTGGGCTCTATTATTGCAGTCATTGTCTCAGTATAGGTTAGAAATTCATGAATTTGCAAGTGTGACTCCCTCATTCTCTTTGCTTCCATGTAGCAGAAGTTAAAGATAAGCCTATACGGCAGAATGCTTCTCTTTCTCTCTCTGCCTCTCTGTCTCTCTCTCTCTCCTCTCTCTTATATCATATACACATGGAACTCTCATTGACCCAGTCTTGGGCAGCTAATAGGAAATTCGCCTTGAGAAGAGGCTTCCTCTTAGGCCCAAGTTTCAAGCCAGGACCCAGATTACCAGATAGGTTTACATTTGGGATTAGGAACCACACCCTGCTATAAATAAGACATGCATTTGTTTCCTATGCTGCTATAACTAGTTACAACAAACTCGGTAGCTTAAAACAGTACAAATTTATTATCTTACAGTTGTGCAGGTTAGAAGTATAAAGTAAGTTTCACTGGGATGAAATCAAAATGTCAGCAGGGCAGTATTCACTCAAAAGGCACTGTTTTCTTGTCTTTACCAGCTGCTACTGGCCACCTGCATTCTTTTGGCTCACGGCCCCTTCCTCCATCTTCAAAGCCAGCCGTGTACTATCTTTAAATCTCTGATTCTGACCCCTTGCATCTATAATCACATCTCCTTCCTCTGTCTCTGACTTTCCTGACTTACTCTTATAAGAACATTTGTGATTACACTGGATCTACCCAGATGATACAGGATAATTTCTCCATCTCAAGATCCTTAAATGAATCACATTTGTATAGTCTCTTTCACCATATAAGATAACACATTCACAGGCTTGGGACATTAGGGCATGGACTAATTCTTTCTAGTACAATTTGCCCTCTGGTCCCCAAAGATTCATATCCATCCCACATACAAAATACATTCACCGTAGCCCAACATCCCCCAAAGTCTCACCCATTACATCAACTCAAAGTAAAAAAAAAAAAAAATCTCATCCTAACTTTATCAGTTCCAAAGTCCCAAATTTCAGCAGCAAAATTATCTGAATCAGGTATGGATAAGATTCATGTAATCTATTCTGGGGCAATATTTCTCATCATCTGTGGACCTGTGAAACTAGAAAACAAGATATTTTCTCCGCATATGTAATGGTAGTACAGGAATAGGCTATCCATCATAATCACATTCAAAAAGGGATCAAATGGAAGCGAACAGGAGTCACTGGTCCCAAGCAAACTAGAAAACCAGCAGGGCACACTCTAGTAGGTTTCAAGGCCTGGGAATGATCTTCTGTGACTTGAGGCTTTATTTTCTGGGCCCAGGACTCCCTCTCTGAATCATCCTTCCATTTTCATGAAGGATAGCATATGTTTGCAGCTGAGTGGTTTTATCAGCCTGTTTCTTGCCTATAGAATTTTGGCAGTCCAACAGCTTTCTTTCATTGCATTCTCTGTCCCTTTCAGTCTAAGCTGGAAGTGTTCCTGTTGGTATAAAATTCTCTAGATCTTTGTGGATCTCCTGTGTGTCCCGTGGATTCACTCCATTAGATAAAAGGCTCCTTCACAGATCTTTTCTGGATAATCCCATCTCTATTCCTGGCTTCCACTCAGATAGCTAAGGAGATCCATGAGTCATATGCCTGATCTCTTCCAAGATACCTCTGTGTGACAGGATATTCTGACTGATTCTTCTGAAGCACTAGCAAAATGTTGTCCAATCACATCATTGGCTTTTTCTCCAGGGAAAACTTTCCTCACAGTGAATCTCCTCATTTTAGCATCTCTCGCAATCTGGATAGACAGAACTTCCCAAATTCCCAGTTCCGTTTTGTTTAACAATTCTTCTGTCAACCTATCTCTTTCTTCTCACATTTTATTATAAGCATCAAGAAGAAACCACTCTGAACCTTCAACAGTTTGCTTGGAAATCCCCTCAGCAAAATATCCAAATTCACTTATAAGTTCTACTTCCCACATGATTATAGGAAACAAATTGAATAAGTTTTCTGTAATTATATAACAAGGGTACCTTTTCACAGTTCTTACATGTCCCTCATTAACTCTTGAGCCCTCCCTGTGAGTGCTTTTAATGCCCGTATTTCTACCAACAGGTTTTATGAAGACTTAGGTACTCTCTAAGATGATATAAGTTTTCTCTATGAATCCTCACTTCCTTCTGAATTCTCACTAGTAGTCATTAACATCCATATTTCTACTAACAGTCTGTTCAAGGCAATATATATGTTTTCTATTATTCTGCTCAAAATTTTTCCAGGCTCTGCCTGCTTCCCAATTCCAAAGCCACTTCCATTTTTTTTTGGAAAAAATTCATTCATTTATTCATTGTTTAAACACTAACCGAGTACCAAATACACACACACACACACACACACACACACACACACACACAGATAGAAATGATGCATCCTATGCAAGGTTTATACGAGTTTAGAGATTAAAAAAAATTGCCCTGTCCTTAAGAAGCAAAGATATTTGGATATCTTACTGGAAATGAGAATAAGTATTTGCTTCACAGGGCATTGTGAGGATTAAATGGGTTAATGAATACAAACTCCCTTTACAATTCCTGGCACATGATCAATAACCATTTCTTCTTATTACTAACATCAGTCGTTGGTAGAACTGTAAAAGATTACATCCCAGTGGTTCTCAAACTTTCACATGCATCAGAATCACCTGGAGGACTTGTTAAAACCCCAAATGCTGGGCCTCACGCTCCAGAGTTTCTGATTCCATAGGTCTATGGTGGGGCTTGAGAATTCGCATTTCTAACAAGTTCCTAGATGATGTTGACACTGCTTATGTGGTCGTCACACTTTGAGAACCCAGGTCTATTCCAGCCTCCTCATTTTACAAATGAGTAACCAAGTATCAAGGGATTTGAATTGATTTGCCCAAAGACTCATCTCTAACCAGCTCTTCTAACCCCCACCTATCATTACTACTCTGATGCCTCTCTCTGATAACCGCATATCATATCAGAAATTTTTATTTTATTAACCTTAAAGAAAGCAGTTTTATAAATACTATGTTCATACACATTTGTGCATGGATAGGTGAGAGGAGGGGAGAGATCTCTGGACAGGGAGGCTATACAGGTGGTCACCCGTACAACCCGTATAACTCATCAATCAGCTTGAAAACCACTAGTATTCGTTACCTATTGTAGGGTAAAACATTCCCTCCCCAATTTTTTTTTTTAAGTCATACTCCCCCAAAAAGGGAAGGCCCTGGGCCATGGAATGTAGAAGTCTTAAACATAGAAGTCCAACAATGAATATTTAACTCAGTTTCTGAGCATCAGGAATTCAGGCATGATTTAATTGGATGTTCTGCTTCAAAGTCTCTCACAATTCTGCAATCAAGATGTTCAACAGGGCTGAGGTCTCATTTGCAGACTTGACTGGACAAGGATCTGCTTCCAAGTTTACTTACATGGTTTTTGGTAGGACTTGGACTGAACCCCTCAGGTCCTCACTACTTATACTGGCCAGAAGCCTCTCTCATTTTCCTTGCCCTGTGGGCCTCTCCCGTATATTAGCTTGCTTCATCAAAGCCAGGGAGACAGAGGTAGAGAGAGTGTGCTGGCAAGATGAAAGTCACAGTCTTTTGATACCTGATCATAAAGGTGACATCCCATCACCTTTGCCACAGTCAATTGGTTATAAGCAAGACACTAGATTTAGCCCACTTTCAAGGCAAGAGGATGACACAAAGGTGTAAATACTAGCAGTGGAGATGACTGTGCGCCATATCCAAAGCTACCTGCCACACCACTCATATAAACAAAACTCTTCATTTTACAGATGAGGAAATTGAGGCTCAGAAACAGCAAATGGCTTCAATAAGATCACATAGCCAGTCTACATCCCTGACTAGAACCCTAGCGCTTGTTCTGTTATACATCAGTACAAAATTCTCTCCATTTCATCTCTATTGCAGACATCACAAACAATACGTCGATTAAAAACAAAAGAACAGGGCTTCCCTGGTGGCGCAGTGGTTGAGAGTTCGCCTGCCGATGCAGGGGACACGGGTTCATGCCCCGGTCCGGGAAGATCCCACATGCCGTGGAGCGGCTGGGCCCGTGAGCCATGGCCGCTGAGCCGGCGCGTCTGGAGCCTGTGCTCCGCAACAGAAGAGGCCACAACAGTGAGAGGCTCATGTAACGCAAAAAAAAAAAAAAAAAAAAAAAAAAAAAGAACAAGAAAAAATGTTCTGATGGAATAAGAACTTATAAGTTTATCATTCCAAAACTGTAATTCTAATAGAATTTGGAAGGCATTTGCCTAATCATCACTGTAATCAAGAACACAAGAAATAAAAATGTAATAAAATAGTGCTAACGAATAATCACAGATTGGGTGCTTTGTTCAAATAACACAAAGATAAGCATTTTCTTTTGGATCTTATCTATACAGTCTAGAAGGCAATTTCCTTATCTCTTTACCAAGAGAATGTATATCTCTCTAGACCCTTGAGGTTCTCCTATCTTTCAAAACTAAATGTACCTTGTAAATATATATATCATAGACCTCCTCAAGTGATACTTATTCCCCAGACAGCTGACTAGAAAAGGCTCATTTCAGTTTCAATAAACATTTATTAACCACTAATTGTAAGTAAGGTATATGCCAGGCTCTAAGGGATCAGCAATGAACAGGACAAGAGGGGTTAATGCTCTAATGGTTCTTCAGATCTACTGGGGAAAACAGACATTTTTAAACTTTATAGATAATTAATTCATGTGCAAAATGCTTGGAAGGTAGAATACAGATTGTTATGGGAGAATATAATAGTGAGTTCTAACCTAACACAAGGGTGTAGAAAGAAGTGATAATTAAGCTAAGATCTGAACTGGACTTAGAAATTTGCATATTCTGTTCCCTGATGTAGGCAAAAGGGTAAAGCAAGAGCATCCCAGGCATTCTCCAAGGTGAGAAGGCTGACTTTATTGGTAAGATGAAATCACAGAAAATATCACGAGCTCTCTTTACTCATGATTGGGAACTAACAAAATAGTCATCATTACTACATGCAGTTGTGGCAACAGTTTTAACTGAGCCCTGGGTCTGTCACACTTGGCAATTTGGTTCTAGAGTTAACCTGACTTCTTGACAGAGGGCATATGTCTGGAGACTAAAGCTCATGGAAGTAAATCTTCCTTACTTAAAGCAGGTTAGATATCCAATTATTGACTTTGGGACAATTTCCCAAATTTCCAAAATGAATCCAGGTCAGGGGCATGCCCCACGGGTTGAGAAGGTTTATGCAGGACAGATGGGTACTTTTCATGGGGAACAGGCTCCATAGGAGAAGCAAACTCCCCAAGGAGAGGTTTTAAAAATTAATCATTGGTAATTTTCATTAATGACGAGTCATTAGTGCTAAATCATTCGCAATCCGTTTCCCAACAACAATGGGTAAAGGGATGCATCAGAACAGAGAGCTCTGGGTAAAAGCTGGGATGCCAGCCACTCAGGAGAACTGTGCCCCAGGCCTCCCTGGAGGGTGACGCATTTGCTGAGTAGGAAATGCAGCTGTCCCAGAGGAAGCCACAGCACTTTTAAAGTATTTTTTACAATGCCATCTAGTGGACATTAAAACCATTGCACAAGAGTCCAAACACCGATGTTCTACTCCTTGCTCTGACATTTAGCTCAAGCCAAAAAGCTGATACCAGTCCCTGAACACTTTTGTTCAGTGAGTAACACCAAACATCATTTTTGCCATTACAATAACCTGTAAGTCTCCTTTATCTATAATATGGAGGGAAACAACAGCAACCTCTCAGAGTTGTTATGTCGATAAAGTTATTTTCAAAGCCCGGAGTTGTAGTACCTGGTTAATGGAGAATAAAGCCCGGAAAGGAGGAGAGAAATTCTAGAAATAGTCAAGAGTAAAGATGGTAAATGGTAAAGATGAGCTGGCCAGGAGCTTCCTATGGGTGTCCCAATGTAACCAAGAGATGGCCGGTGTAGAAGAGAGAACACAGACTGAAGAATAGATAAAGGTGGATCAAAAGCTGATTCCATAACTTAATAGTGGTGCGACAACAGGGAAGAGGCTACCCTTCTGAATCAGTTCCTTCATCTATAAAAAGTGGTAGCTATACCTACCTCACATTGATATTCCTAAGATTAAGAGAAAACACTTCCAAATAGAAGATGCTTATGGATGTCAATTCCCTTCCCACTTTCTGCATCAAACACTCAGCTGGTTTTAGGGCTCAAATAATTCATTCTTTTCTATTAGATCACTTGAAGTTAGGGTTTTGGCTCTTCCAAATCCTCTTAATCCCTTCCCACCAACTTCCTATTCTGACACTCTTCACCCCAAGGAAGCAACTGGTTCCAATCAGGCTGTCCATCACAAGTCAGACATTTCTAACTAGTCTTTTCCCAGAAGTTGCTAGAAGGCTATTCATACTTCTGCCCACTCCTCACAGAAGATCTATAGTAACTGTTCTTCCCATGGGTCACCCAACACAGAGAAGAAAGCTGCAGCAGCCTGCTGACTCTTGACCCAGAAGATAATTTGCTCAGCTGATACATTTTTCTGCCCATTTCCCCCCATTCTTCTCTCACCTTCAAAGTTTTTTGTTTTTAATTCATCGGAACATCAGTCTGTTGCCCTCACAGTATGAGACAGCTTTTTGACTCTCTATCCTGTATGCCTAAGTGAGTAATGCCCTGGAGCTGGGAGAGTAATAAAGGATGATAAGGTTTTTAATTCAATGCTGAGAAAAATAAGTATATGTCCCCTATTTCTATGTAAATGTTCATTCTTAGTCGGAGGGACGTGCCATCACTTCAAAAAGGCTCCCTTCCTTCCTGATGTTGGTTTGTTCCTCTTGGACACAAAAATAATATTTTCCTCAGAAAAGGTGATTTTCCTCCTGTGAAGCCTGTGGACAACTGAATTGATTTTTCAAGCCAAAACAATTTTAGAGTCTATTTATCTTCTCAGGATGATCACCTTCACTAAATCATTTTGTCATCTCTTTGCTGTCGGTTTCTGTAACAGAGAAGATTGTAGGCCTTCATACTTTATTTTTTTTAACATCTTTATTGGAGTATAATTGCTTCACAATGTTGTGTTAGTTTCTGCTTTATAACAAAGTGAATCAGCTATATGTATACATATATCCCCATATCTCCTCCCTCTTGCGTCTCCCTCCCACCCTCCCTATCCCACCCCTCTAGGTGGTCACAAAGCACCGAGCTGATCTCTCTGTGCTATGCGGCTGCTTCCCACTAGCTATCTATTTTACATTTGGTAGTATATATAAGTCCAAGGTCTTTGAAACAGAAAACTAGATACGGAATAACACAATGGCATCCATGTAACAGGAAGGAGTTAAATGCTTTATTATTTTAACACTCTAGATTGGTTTTCTTCAATAGCTCTCCAAAAATGATTTTATAGATAAAATTTAGTAAAAGTGAGAGTTACTATAAAATAACTATATTGAAGACAGTTTTTCCACATTTCTTTTTCTTCCCTTTGGAACGTTGAAAAAGAGGCTTTCACTTTTTCATCATAAAATCAATGCATATACTGGTTAATAAAGAAACAACATAAAAATGTCTAGAAGAATTTAAGATGAAAAGTAAGTCTTCCCCTACCTTTAAATCCCCAGATATAATCTGTATATAGAGTTTTATGTGTGTAAGTATATAGGTATATACATAAATAAAATCCTATTACCCAGCTTCTTCCATATAATACATTTTGGAGTTCTTTTTATACCAACACTTATAAATCTACCTCGTGTTTAAGTGGCCACACATCACAAATATTTCTGCATCTATCATAATTTATTTACCCAGTCCCTGACTGATTTTTTTCAGAAATTTTAGCAAATAACAATTACAAACTATGCTTCATAGAACATCCTTTAAAATCTATCTTTATATTTTTGAATGGGTAAAACTGCATGATATAGATGAGCAGTGGAATTGTTGGGCCAAAATGCTAAGAGGGGCAAGAGAGAGGATGCAAAGCTTTCCAGTTGACATGTTTACAAGTCCAGCTGACAAGCAGATGCTGAGTCCTTAGTATATCTGCCCCAATCTTTCTGGGAGACTGATGGAACTAAAAATCAGTACAAGGTAGATTATAATCACATGAATCTTGCCACTTTAAATTCTCTACCATTTCTTCGGGTTTTTTGTTAGTTAGTTTGTTCATTTTAGCTTTTCCCTATTTCCCCTCTTCTTACCTTCTCCCTACTGAAGTAGAGAGGAATAGCTTGGATAATATCATAATGATGGGAGAGGCCTCTAATCCAAGTTTCAACGTCCTGAGCCTCCCTGACGCCACTGAGGTGTGGCTGGTCTGGTTTTGTCTCTGGACTTTCTTCCCTGATACCTGATGAGGTTGGTTGACCTGTACAAGGTTTTGAGCGTTTGCAGATCCACTGCTGACAACCACCACGGACTTTACCATTGCCTCTGGTCATGAATTCCCTATACTTTACAGTCTTCCTGTACTAACCCCAGACTTCTTCAGTCCACTTGTCCTCTAAAGCAATTCCATGCTTCTTGATTAAGGCACAAAGTACTTACTGAATTTCCTACGTGCTATGTCCAGGCTGGGGACAGCTGAGAGCACCATCTCAGGCTCATGCACATCAACACCAACCTCCCCCAAGGCTGCTCTACAGCTCCTGGGCTACGCTGCACGTGGCAGGAGGTAAAGCCCCAACCTGCATAAACTTGGGCCCTCCCTCCACCTAGTATCTTTGGTTCTTTGGGGCAAGTAAGTGGCCATAGGAATTCTATTGCCATTCTCAGGGTCCCAGGTTGTATCAGAACCTAATCTAATCCCCTTCTGATTTTCTCTATTTTCGTCTACTTCTTTTTTTTTTTTTTTTTTTGCGGTACGTGGGCCTCTCACTGTTGTGCCCTCTCCCGTTGCGGAGCACAGGCTCTGGACGCGCAGGCTCAGCGGACATGGCTCACGGGCCCAGCCGCTCCGCGGCATGTGGGATCTTCCCGGACCGGGGCACGAACCCGTGTCCCCTGCATCACCAGGCAGACTCTCAACCACTGCGCCACCAGGGAAGCCCTCGTCTACTTCTTTTACTTTATTTCCTTTCACAGTTTGGGAAAGCTTTTGCCATCATATACCACCTCTCTCTACATTATGGCTTTTTGAAAAACTCTGCTCAGATCTCCAGCTTAATTCTTGATATGTAAAGGGAAGTTTTTGGAACCTTATAAATTCTTTATTCTCTTAGTAACACCAGTCTTTCAAGATTATTGACTTGCTATGGACTAAACAAAAGCCTAATTTGTAGCTCAGTGGTTCTTACAGTTTAGGGCCTCTCTGCCCTAATCTGGAAGCAAGCTTATTACTGATCAACAGGTGGAGAGCCTCAGAATGTTATGATTGACTGGAAATCAAAATATACAGGGAAAACTTCCTGGAATCTACAATATTCCTTTCCAAAAGGTCCAATACCAACACCTTTGGCATCAAGTGTCAGGAAACACATACTCCAGAATGTGAAGCAAGGGGCTAGAAGACAGTTAGCTAAGCAGGTTGCCTGAAGGATAATCAAAGTCTGCAATAATGGGAGACAATCCTGCTGGCCTTGTTGGCTTGCCCCCCAGGGTGTTTTTTCTTAGTCAAGCAACACGCATGGAACACCCTTAAAGTATTTTATGTTGATGCTTCTTTAATTTTATGGGCTCCATAAAGTTCAAGTTGGTTTACAGAGTGGCTGCCCATGATTATATTCTTTACCCACAGCCAGGCCCCTGGGCGCTGGGAATTTATTTTCTCCCCCTGCCCTAGAGAAATGGTATGAGCAGGTATAGCCCAGGGGCCTATCTAGGTCCCTGGATACACATTCCAGTAAGTTTGAGTTTAAACATTTTTGTATGATAATTTATGATAATTGCCCAGAAGTGGTAATTATATGGATAGAGGTTCGATAGGGGACCATAAAGAGTCTTCAACAATATCTTTAATTATTTTCACATTTTATTTGTTATTATTAAAGAGCACTAAGCCTCATGCAAATACAGAAGTTCAGAAAGAGCCACAAACGCTATCAAGAATGCAAAAGAACACAAAGACCCCAAAAATGAAACAAAACTGTACCTGACTCTCAGAGTACCCCTCCTCCTTTCTACCTACCCTGACTCTATTCCCATATCAGTTAACAATATTTTCTTAACAGCAAAAATAATTCTTTTGTCAGACTATCTCCATCTTATCTTAGCAGGTGAATAAATCATCAGGAAATCTCCATCTCAGTAGCCATGTGAGAGAGAAGAAAATCACATGAACTCAAGAGTAGGGAATAAAAATATATGTAAATCTTTCAATCTGTAACACCAAGATTAGACCCTAACACACAGTTTCTTTTTTTCTTCCTCCCTCTCTTCCTCCCTCCCTCACTGATGTTCCCTTTCTTCTCTCCCTTCCTCCTTCCCTTCCTTCAGTTCTTTTTCTTTTTTTTCCTTTCCTTTGTCTATCTTCTTTTTTTGTTCTTCCCTTCTTTGTGTCTTTCCTTCATTCTTTCTATTTATCTTACTTTCCCTCCTTCTTTTGTCATTCAACAAACATTTGAGTGCCTACTGTGTAACAGGCACTATGCTTAACACTAGCTATAAGAGAAAATAAGAGAGAAAGGGCCCTTGCCTTTTCAAGTTTACAATCTAGTAAGTGGGGCTCACTGCATGCTGATAAAGTAAATAAACATTTCCTTCACCTTATGGCTCTTTGTATTCCTACATAGAATGATTAGGAAAATCATCAGCGCTAAACAGCTCTAAAGAAGACTACTTCCAGTGCAGGGGCCACTAACTATAAAGTCCTATAGGGCCAAGCAGGTTTGGAAAAAGTAATTGAGTGAAGCAGCTCATGTCCAAAAACAGAAAGATGTAGGGTCTGTGGCAAACTGGAAGCACATGGCCCATCTGAATCGGGCAAGTGCTACTCATCTCTCACTGATGTACTGCTACATCTCTGACTTTTTCAAGAGAAAGTACAAATATCCATTGTAGCATAATTATCTCATTTTTAAAACACCATGTCACCCAAGCAGGAAATATCTGAAAGCAAGATGCAACCAGGGAATTAACAGCTTATGGACCCCTCTTCTAATTATTCATTACCCTCAGCTTGTCTTAATAGGGAAGCCATCCTATCAGATGTATGGCAAAAGCCAGCCCAACCCAAGTTTCAGTCTTGGCCTTTTAGAACCCAACACTTGTGACTTCCATTAGTCCATATATCTTGTAGATTCTTATAGTAAAAATGAATGACAAGGAAATATTGCCCAAATAGAATTCTATAAAATTATGTTCTTCTTTTAAGTCATCTTTAGATCTAGTAGAGAAGGACAAGTATTGAGAAGTAAGGCCCTGGGTAGTTAGCAGAGTTGATTTCTATGTTTGCATTGGAGTTACTGAAAAGTCTAGAAATTCTTTCTAGCCAGTCTAATGCACATCCTAGCTTGACCATCTGGCCCTCCCTTTCAGCTTGCATATTCATTTGAGGGTAACGAATACCGAGATGATGACTTCCTCTGCCAAACCAAATGGAGGCTTGTGACCAAGCTTCTTGGTCACATCACAAGAATATATATACAGTATCTTTGACAGGTTATACCTGTGATTATCAAACTGTTCTTCTAGGTCTGTCTTCCAGCTATATATGCGGGTCACAAAAAAGTTCTGGCTACCCTCTGGAGCAGCATTTTCTAAAATGTGTTCTATGGAATTCTAGACCCAAGATACTCTATAGAAAAAAAGAGGGGGAGGGAACTCCATATTCATATATATTTAGGAAATACAGTAAGATATACTATACACACAGTACACTATAAATATATACACACAAACATATATATGCAATTTTTTTGGAAACTCCTCAAAAAAATTGGCACATCAAAAGGTCTAAGAGGTTATAAATATAAAATCTTGATGAACTTTTGAACTTTAACTCAGTGTTTTTCAAATTGATACAACAAGGAAGGCTTTCTTGTGTAATACCCATTCACATATCATCAGAACACACTTTAGACATTGTTAATTGGAACTAACAATATGATTTCCCACAAAGGTGAAGTCATATTTAACAAAAAATAATATACATCTTCATTTATGTCAAAATGCTTTTTGAATGGGTTTATGTTCCTGCATTTTCTTTACTGAATTGATCCAGTTTAAGACATAGTCTAGTGTGGGACCCCAGTAATGTCATCATCAAAGCAATTGATATAGCAATGTACACATTACATAGCATTTTCACAAATAGTTCTTCATTAAACCTTTGGGACAAACCTCTCAGGCAAATATCTCCTGCGCTTTGTTTGTTCATCTCAAAATAGGGAAAACAAATGACCTGCCTAAAGTCATCAGCTGATGTGAGACTGCAATTCTATTGGCTCCTGGTACATAGCTGCTGCAAAACTCTCATTCAACTCTGTAATTCCTGATGGCTCAGAGTTTCAACTGCTCTTCCAAACTTTGGGGCTTGTGGTCATAAGCATTTTCTATGTTGATAATGACAGTAATTAAAGGCGTTGGCTCATGCTTAGAAAAGAGGCAGGCCCATCAGAAATTTGTGATGAGTGTAAATTAGAAAGGCAAAGCAACATAATTCATCGCAGAACTCCTTCACTCATGTGTAAAGAGCAAAGCTATCCATCAGTTCAAACATTTGTACATGGAAGTTACTGTAACAGACAGGTTAGGACGATGAGTAAGACATATTCCCCCCCTTCAAACAACTGGTTAAGAAAAGCAACCAACAGCTTTAAGACAAGGTGCATGATCATCTCCCAAAGGAGAAACTCAAAGGAGAGAAAAAAATGAGGCAGCCCAAGAAAGGAAGCTGAGAACTGAGAAAAAGCCACTAAATTTCAAACCTGAAGATGTCTGACCAGTGTCCTTAGAGAGAACAGATTGCTGTGGAAGTAGATCACAAAGGGTTAATTCATAAGTGGTTACACCTGAGAACACGCACCTCCAGTCTAACCTAAGTTTAGAATTTATTGTTAGAAATCGCAGAGCTTTGGATAAACCTCATTAGCTACAACACTGCAATGTGTTAAAAAAAAAAAAGTGCTTTCATACCGTCCTTCTTTTCATCCTTGAAGAGAGCAGAAATGCTGTATTTTTCCACAGGCATAAATGAGTTTGCCTCTGCTACGTCTGAGCAGGAACTAAAGGATGCTCTCAAAATGCCTCAGCTTCTCCCTAAGACATACAGGCTTCCAATGGCTGACCACAAACAGCCCAGCTCTGTATGTTAACCAGGCCAGGATGAAGGGAAGTCCCATAACTCCCTAGCTGCAGGTATTCTCTATCCGGCCTGACAGCTGGAAGCATGTACAGCTCTGATGTGCTGGAACCAGGAAGCTCCAAGGGCAGCCTTGAGGGATGCAGGGAAGGCGTGAATCCAGTACTCTCTGCACTTGTTCTGTCTTTGAACCTGACTCATTGTTGGCCTTAGATGTCCTCACCAAGGGAAATAGTAATGACAGTGGCAACAGACTATGTTTTCCATACACCACACAAAGCTTAAGGGTCTTGCTATTACATTTGAGTGTATTACTATTCACGTAACCCCCGTAAACTATTCATGGGCTCCTTGGGATGTTCCATCTCCTCCTGTCTAGTCCATTCCTACTCACCCTTTTGAGGTCCTCCTCAAATTAGTATTTTTCTTTTGGGAGGTCATTCTGACTGTTGCAGCCCACAAACAAATTTTCCCAGTTACACACTGCTGTGATTGTTTTCTGAATATTTCAGATAGGACCTCTGCTTTGTCATTAAAATCCAAGTAATTGGATCCAATGATCCAATCCAAATAATGGGACAGCTATGTAACTGAAAGGCTTATGTGCTAAGCACTGTACTAAGTTCTAAGAACTTCCCTATGTGATTGAAATTAGTCTCTCTCTTTTACAGATGAGGAAACTAAAGCTCAGAGGTTCCCAAAGTCATGCAGCACAAAAATTATCAAGTCAGGACTTGATGCTAACTCTGTCGTAAAGACCTTGCTTCGTCCAATTGCCCCACTGACTTTCACATTGGAAGTTACAAACTATGTTATATGTGCTAAGGCTTTGTGTATCTTAGGCTTAGATATACTATTCCATTTCTCCAAAGGTTAGAGGGTAAAAATACTTTGTCAACCAAGAAAGTAAAATATCACCTGTTGAACCATGAAGGACAAATTGCAGCAAATAAAAACTCTTCAAAAAATAAAGCCATCTAACAAGAATGTCTGATCAATAGTGGCAAGGGTTCTATATGCTAATGAAACCAAGGGCTATATAAAAAATAAGTCTTCCTTTGTTCTATGATACCTCCTCAGTATTGAAGAATATCAAAGAGACGTAGCATATTCCAGGCACGTCAGCCTTAGTGGTAACAATAAAAACCGGGGCTTGCTGAAACATCTCTACTACTCCTAGAACTTGAAGCCATCCCGACATTTCATTTCTAGTTTCTCTGACCTCTTATTGTCTACTCTTTGCCAGGTACTGTTACGCAAAGGCGATGCTGTGTATTCCTGAGTACACTGTCTAATGGGAGGGATATTTTAGGGAACATTTGCAATAGAGTATGGTGAGTATATCAGACATATGATAAAGAACACTGATGACATAAAGGAAGGAGTAATCAACTCTGCTTAAATGAATCAAAGAAAGCTTTTGCTGAGTTGCTTGAGTTGGGCTTTAAAGAATCAAAGGACCACCAGAAGTTGCCAAGAGTATTCAAGACAGAGGAATAATATTGGAAACATGCCATGGCATGAAAAATCAGAGCATTCCTTTCCTCTACAATATAAGAGGCATGAGATAGAATGGTGAGGAATGAGGAAAAGAGGTAGGCAGGGCTATGCTGGCTTCCATAAGGCTCCTAGGAAACACTTCTTAATCTGACTAGAAAAAACTCATTAAAGAGCTAAAAAGAGGTTTGCTTGTTACTATAGTATACTTTCCAGAGAGGCCATATATTGAAAAGGCTGATAGAAACACAGATTGTTCAATTAGACATGCTTAGGAGAAAGGCAGGTCTCAGCCATTCTTAGAGCACAGGAACATGTGCGTATTCAGGCCAGAGAGCGTGAAGAGCTGGAAAAGCTGTAGATGCCAACACCCTGGGATACAAACTTGACTCTACGGGGTTAGGAAAAGGAACTGAGCCTCGAGTTTGTAATTTCTGGCTACAGGTCCAACCAAGCAGCTGAACACCATCCATCTCACATTCTTTCATTAATTCAACAAACACTTGTTGAGTTCCTACCACATGCAAGGCCCTGTTTAAATGCTGGTAATAAAAAAAAAAATGAACAGAGCAATTTCCAGGCTTCATGGAATATTCATTCTAGTTGAAAGAGACAAAACAATACACAGAGAAACAAGTATATCAGAGGATGATAAATGCTATGAAGAAAAATAAAACAGGTTAAGGAGTCCAGGAAGTATGGGAGTGAGTGGAAGAGGAATACTATTTACGTAGAATCGTCAGAAAAGGCCTAAGAGGTGGTGTTTGAACTGAGACCTGAAGGAAGTAAAGGAATGAGCTGTGAAGCTCTCTGGAGGAAGAGCATCATGTTTGGCGTGGTAGGGAATCAGTTAGGACGGCTGTGTAGCCCAAGAGGATTGGTGAAGAGAGCGAGACAGACGGAGAGAGAAGGATAAACATGCAATCAAAGGTAACAGGATAGGGCTTCCCTGGTGGCGCAGTGGTTGAGAATCCGCCTGCCGATTCAGGGGACACGGGTTCGTGCCCCGGTCCGTGAAGATCCCACGTGCCGCGGAGCGGCTGGGCCCGTGAGCCATGGCCGCTGAGCCTGCGCGTCCAGAGCCTGTGCTCCGCAACGGGAGAGGCCACAGCAGTGAGAGGCCCGCATAATGCAAAAAAAAAAAAAAAAAAAAAAAAAAAAGGTAACAGGATAGCAGCAAGTAGGTCCTCAGAGGAAGGGTGACTGTAAACCGGGTCATTTATATATGGCTGTTGTCTGGACATAATTATTAATAGCATATTCTTTCTTTCCCAAAATAGTCCCACTTGGGATAATAAATTATATGGTCACCCTGCTCACAGGTGATTTTAAGAGTGCTGGCTCTGACTCTGAATAAGACGGGAAGCCCTTAGAGGATTTTAAGCAGAGGGATGCCATGATCGAACTTACACTTCAAAAGAATCACTCCAGCTTCAGGGATGAGATGCAAGGGTTAAAGCAAAGAGACCCTGTGGGGAGGCTATTGAAATCAACCAGTCAAGAGAAGAGATGGTGGGCTTCCCTGGTGGCGCAGTCGTTGAGAGTCCGCCTGCCGATGCAGGGGACACAGGTTCGTGCCCCATCCGGGAAGATCCCACATGCCGCGGAGCGGCTGGGCCCTGCGCGTCTGGAGCCTGTGCTCCGCAACGGGAGAGGCCACAGCAGTGAGAGGCCCGCGTACCGCATAAAAAAAAAAAAAAAAGAGAAGAGATGGTGTGAACCAGGGCATAGTGGTAAAGACAGCAAGGAGTAGCAGATTCTGGTTATATTTTGAAGGGTGAACTGTTAGGATTTGCTGAGGGATTGGAAGTAGGGTGTGAAAGAATGAGAGAAGCTCAGCTATGCTCTGCGTGTCTCTATGTGTCCTTGGTCCTTATGTCTGGCCTTTTTGCCTAAGGAAAAAGATAATTGTTGTTTGATTTTTTTGTTGTTAAGTATTTTCAAATTTGTAGAAAAAATTGCAAGGTCAGAAACAAAGAACATCTATAAACCCTTCACCCTTTTCCCCCAAGAATGATTCCAAGGTTTGGGGACTGAGTACTTGGATGTTACTTACCTATTTCTCTTGCAGAAGTAGACAGTCCTTAAGACCTGGGGGAAAGTTTTGCCAAGTTTGAAATCTCACAAAAAGCTAGCAATGCTTTTTGACTCCCTTGTTCCACACCTAAGAATCTACTCTCAATGTAGAATGGTGTAATACAAGTAAAAGCATATGTTTGTAGGAATCCTAACAGTATTATCTAGAAGACAAGAGAATGTAAGTAATGGAAAAGTTAACCCTTAGAGACAGACTTTTATAAATTATGGCATAGTAACAAGATGCAAGAAAGCAGGCCTTCAAAACTAAAATTACATAGAAACATGGACAATTATAAATATGATAGGTTAAAATGGCATACCTACAGAGGAATATGTATACTGATTGCAATACTGTAAAAATATTTATACATAGGACAGCCAATATGAAAAAAAATTATTCACGGTGTTAAGACAGTAGACTAATGAGTTACTGGATTTTTAAAAAAAAATGTTAATTCTTGTTTTATTCTTTTCAATAACAACAGAAAGAGGAAGTATTTGACTCAGGAAAAGACTTCCTACTTGGATTCAGTAAGCCAGTTTCCTACCTTTTCCTCTTTTTAAAAAAATCTCCTTTCCTCACTATCTCCTGGCCATCTCAATCCACAGAATGAGAATAAAGAAACAGCAAAGGGAAGTGAGGGATAGGACACAAAGGAGAAGAAGCAGGAACCACTGATTTCTCCCTTGAAATGGATCTCACATTCCACCAGGTGCACATTGCCTCCATTCCATTCTGCCACTCCCATCCAGTCAGGACCCTCCACCCCCTGGACTCTGATAAAACCACCTAGGAAGTCTCTTCCTTCTACTCCTGTGACTACCTGCTCACAATTCTTCCACAGCACGCCAGCCAAAGTAATTCTTAAAGCATATATCAGATTACGTCACTACTCTTGTTCTAACTGTCCTCTATCTCGGTAGTTCCCCTTTCCAAATCCTTAGCAGGGTCTAGAACAGCAGTTCTCTGGGCATCCCTGAGACCAATTCAGGGGGTTCATGAGTTCAAAAATATTTTGATAATAACACTAAGCCATTATTTGACTTTTTTACCCTTGTTTTCTCATGAATGTACCAATTGAATGCAAGATACAAGAATCCAGCTGTCTTTTATTAAGCCAGGTATTAAAGAGATTTGCAATTCCGTACCAGCCTGTAATAGCTCCCTATTTCCTATCACAACAAATTTTGAATATTTGGCATGATCTGACTCACTCTTCTTGTCCAACTATACATTTCTTCCTATTCCTTACACATACGCTTTCCACTATTCGGGTCAGCATCTTCAATCTCTCTGAAACAGCGATGTTCTTCACCATCTCTACACTCTAGTTCCCACAGTACTCTTTCCCAAGATTTCTTATCACTTGCCCAAAATCCACCCAACCTTCAAAGCCCAACTAGTGTCATCTCTTCTACTGGGCCACACAGGATACTCCAAGCATTCATGTCCCTTTACTCTATGCCATACAACTTGGCACAAGAATTGGAAGTCAGTTTCATCTCAAGCACTAAATCCAACCATTTGTTAGTGTTTGTCTGAAACATGGTGTTGAGAAAGATGCTGACTCTTAAAAGGGAAAGGAATGCCATGATTGATTAGCCGTATCAGCCAGTGGGCCCTGGCAGAGGGAGAAGGATCTACTTAGCATTTACTAATGGGTTCCTGGGCATCGGTTCCATATAATCTCTGCGTGTAGCTAATATAGTCCAATATTCCTATGACCCAGTCTTTCCTTAGTAAAGAAACATGGAGTAACTTGAATCCTGAAGGTAGGAAAAGTTTTGATTAGCTCCTCCAGTCTCCTACTAACTTCAAGTCAGAGCCCAGCAGAACCCTCTGACCTGGCTTCATCCATCCACTTTTCAGCTCTCTCCTCCCGAACAAAGGGAGAAATAGCTGTAGGTAGCAGGTTTTGGGTGTCTCACTTTTCTTTACCCTCAAGGCTGCATTGCAGAAATACTGATTCCAGCTCTCTGGGCAAGTTTATTTGCCCCTTTTATCCCTAACACATTTTTGTCTACTCATTACCAAAATCATCTAAATGGTACATTTCTTAAGACTGGAGTGTGTCTCTCAACATGGCCCCCACCACAACACACTGTGCCCAGGACAGAACTAAGGTCAAAGCAGGTGCTTAGTATGGCTTGAATGAAAAAGAGGGCAAGCAGGCAACTACCTTATGATTTTGAAGCTTAAGGGGCATTTTGTCATGACACAAAGGAAAGCACAATGATTCTGGGGTATTCCGTATCCACAATCAATTTCATTTGCCATGTTTACAACACCCCTCTCCCCACTTTGAATGGAATTCCATCCAGATTTCTAATAGCACCAATCACTTTAGTATAGAGATCTCATCAGAGGGAAAAGCAAGAAAAATTAATATATGTCAAGGGGCAAAATATCAGGGAAAGTTCTACATACCATCAGTGGACAGCTCAGTTAAAGGTGAAGCTTGGTGTCAACCTGATTTTCTTTCTTTTATCAGGAAAATGCAATATTCTGGTTTAACTCCCATAACCTAGCTTTAGGATGCTGAGCACTCCTTTATCCTCTCTGGATTCCAGCTCGCTCATCTGTTAAATGCAGGGGCTGGAGGGAGAGATGGGTTTAACATTTCTTCCAGCTTTAAAGTTCATGATCCATCATCTAAATTGATGTTTTAAGTATTGAATCTGAAAAATGAAATTATTTTGATTAATATCTAATACAGAACGTGTTCTGTGATAAAGGACCTGCTTGGATTTTAAACATTTGGAGGAAGCATTTGGCTATTTTAGAGCATGTACTTTAATCAGCCTATCTACCTACACTTTTGGAAAACACTTTAGAATTGGAGAAGTGGGGAGACTGGATTTGATCACAATACCAACTGCCACTCAAGGTATTCTTTGCCAGTGCAGAGTGACTTTTTACAACTTTACTGTCTCCTCATTCCAAATGCAATTTCAAAACCAGCAAAGGCAGAGCTGCCACTGCAGCTGGAGATATTCTTCATCAAATGATACAAACTTAAATGTCCCTTCCTGGTGCTTCATTTGCTCGTGTCATTATCTCTACTTTCTGCCTCTGTCTCCTTCAACTGCTGTAATCAAACCAGCCTGCATGACTGCCTCATTCTCTATCCAAATATTTCTCCACGTAAGATCCTTTCCTGAGAATTCAGGAGTCATGACCTCTCCCTATGGTAACAGGCTGCTTCTCTAAATGAAATAAAACTGGGATCCTACAGCTTTCTCTTTAGCAGGATAAGCCAAACTTATTACACTTTCTTTGTCCTATAGCAGTTTCTTCTGCCTGAAACAACTGTTCCTCCAACTCTTGGCAAAGCTAAATTACTCTTATCCCTACATTTCAACCCACATGTTACTATCTTCATGAGGCCTTTGCTGATCCCCTTCCAACAACTGCCGTTCTCCCATTATCTCCTTATATGCTTCCAAAATAACTTTAGTAATTACTTCATGCTTGAAGTGACTTTTTCAGTCTCTATAACCTGCCCTAGAATATAACTGCATGAGGTCAGGGACTGTGTTTATCTCATTCATCAGCTCATCAGTATCCTGAGAATACGGAACTATTCCAGGAATGTTCTAGAATGAATGGAAGGCAGAAAGGAGAGAAAGAGATAGGGAATGAGTGGGCCTGGCTCTGTCTTAGAGTGTTACCTTCCCCTTGAGTTCTCTGTCTTTTATCACTGCCACTGCCACTGCCACCACCATGATGCTTCTAGCAATAGAAGGCAGGATGGTATTGTGTGGAAAGACCTAGGTTTAAATTCAAGTTCTGCTATTTACTAACCTAGGATTTGAGCAAGCTACCTAGCCTGGCTAAACATGATTCTTTGTCTAGAATATTCTTTGCAGGGTTACTGTGAGGACAAAATGAGATCATGTCTAAAAAAGTACATGATGGTTGCTCAATAAAAATTATTTTCTATCTCCGCTCTCCCCCAGCCCCCACCCCAAGTGTGCTACAGTTCCTTTAACTCTTTGGCTCAAGTGTGGACAAAAACATCTTCTCTTGGTTCTCCTTAGCACATCTGAGACAGACTGGCACTTTACTAATTGCTAAGGGAAAAACAAAAGGTAATTAAATACAGAGCAGTGGCAGTATAAAGCAGCCTGGCTTCGCCAGAACAGGGTTTAGTTTCCATCATAGTTATTTATTTTTCAGACTCAAAAGGCCCTATTATATTCCGAATGGGGTCCTAAAGAGAAAGACAATTCTACAGAGCAAACTCTTTTATTCATTCATCTCTTCATTCATTCATTCA
The DNA here is from genome assembly GCF_964341445.2 of Mesoplodon mirus. Classification (NCBI taxonomy): domain Eukaryota; kingdom Metazoa; phylum Chordata; class Mammalia; order Artiodactyla; family Ziphiidae; genus Mesoplodon; species Mesoplodon mirus. Next base: position 28,928,302 of record NC_138983.1, on the reverse strand, counting down.
GTAAAAATTGGTTGTGTCCTAGTTAGCATGGAATTGGTGCAAACCACCTGGCCTCTGGGCCATACAGCATTGTAGATAGATGGCAAAACCTTAGCTCAGAGAGAGAAAACGAACAGCAGAAACTAATAGCAATACAAGGAAATGAGGGTAAAATTGTGGTCCTCAAGCTAGGAAGGTAGAGTTGCCAGGTTTTAAGGGGAAAAAAATCAGGATACCTGGTTAAATTTTGAAAAATAGCCCTGTTATATTCTTGCAATTTTTTGAAAAAAAAGCTCAAATCAGGATGCTCAGGATGTCCTCACAAAGTCAATATATGATGCAAGTCAAAAAATAGACATGTCTTGTCAATACAGGATGCCTGGCAAACTTGCCCCAAGGGGAAGGGCCCATAATTAAAGGCCAAGGTCTACCCATTAACATGACATTTGAGAGGAGCTTGGATGAAGGGAGGATCCTTCAATCACTGGCAGACGTGCTGCATGCAGAGGGACTAGGGACAGATCGCGTGGAGGACTGAAGGGGCTCGAGCACAGTGAGGAAGGGTGGTACTAGGTCCCAGACTTGGAGCTGGCAGGGCCAAAACAGAACATCAGCAGGATGGGAAAGAAGGAGAAACCTGCAGGACCAAGAAGGAGCTCAGGGAACAGCTCAGTTACCCACTGAAAAAGGGTGGTACTCAAAGTATTTAGCAGCTGGGAAGCAGGCACCAGAGCAATCAGAAAGGGTGCATCCTGGACTCCCTCTGCCATGCCAGGCATTAACTCTTCAGTTGTTGGACCATAACGAGGTCCAGGAGGTCCTGGAGAGGGTCTAAGATGGCGAGGGTGCCAGTGGGAGGGGCGTGGTTATTCAGGGGGCAAAGAGCAGAACTATTTACTCCTGGGGAAAAAAAGTATTTCAGTATTCTAACAGCTAGCATAGCTGTTTCACTGTGTCCCACAGAATGGCAGCCCTGCCCCAATCAGTTCTCAGAAGGGGCAATGTACCCACGAGGCTAAGGAATAGGCTCTGGCACTTATTCTGAGCCCTGATGGTTGTAGCCTGGTCCTTCTGACTATTAAACATCTGTAGAGGATGGTTGAGCTGACTTTGTGACAGGCATCTGGTATTTTTTGGAGCTAGGGCAGAGGGTGGGATAGGGACCAGACCAAGCACACATTATACCTGTATCACCTATCTCACATCGATCTATCCATTTGGTGAGGATGAAAGCAACGTCTCCTGGACTAGAAGCTCCAGGAGGAAAGAGACTAAGATAAGTAAACACTATGATAATATCAGGTAAATTGGGGTAATAACATCAGTGTGGAAGAGTTTAAGCAATTTGAAGGTCATTTGTTTACTCATCATGCATTCATTTTTAGCACCTACCATGTGACACACACTGTGCTTTACCCTAGGATAATAATAATTAAAAGTATTTTTAAAGTATTTTATTTAAATATTAAAATACTAATATACTAAAATACAAAAAAGGATTTTATTTTTTAAAAATGCAGTTGATATAAAACAGACATACTGATTTTTGAATCCCACTCAAAATATTGACTATATATATATATATATATATATATATATATATACCCATACATATATATATATATGCTAAAAAATAAACTCTGTTAAAAAAATGAACAAACTTTATTTTACAAGATTCCAAAGGGAGCCATGCTCATCTTCCTTGGGAAGCACTTTGTATTGCCTTGCTTGGCAACAAAAAGAGGAGGCAGTATAACCATCAATCTGAAGTTATAACAAGTATCATCTTTCCTACAGACAGGAAAACAGACAAAATTAATTCCCTTTTGGTCCTGTGATTATTGCAATGTTTACTCTGACTTACTCTCTGTGATAAGAATGAGAACTCCATGGCACAGAATTTAAATGCATGAAGGCTTGCTATGTGTTTTTTTCTACTTTGTTCACCATGCTCTAGATTTGTAAATATGTACAATTTTCTGGGCATGGGGGTGTTCCCTGGGAGTTTGACTACCAACACAAGCCACGGCATACGTCTTTACCTCAAATTAGAGATAAAACATGTATGGGCAAAAATTTTGACAGCCAAATAAATTAACTTGAAAGAAATTATTTGCTGAGTAGGTATTAAGATTTTTATTCATGGTCTATACATTTAGATATATGCTTTTCTTGAACAGTAATAATGTCTATTTCTTTAACAGATTATATAGTAAAGGGAAACCACATAACTTATTCAAATGAGGGTAATCTGTAGAGTGAAAGGGGAGTTATTAATAACTATGCTAGGACAACAACAACAAAAGCAGATGCTAACTTGCATTTATTGAATGCTTCCATTGTATACATCTATGCTCTGCGCTTGAAATACATGTCTTCATTTAATATTCAAAAACTCTCTGTGAAGGATATTATTAGACCCACTTTACAGATGAGCTGGCTGAGATTTAGATAGTTAAGACTGCTGTTAAGTGGCAGAATCAGGACTTGAACCCAGGTCCATATGACTCTAGAAAACCTCACCTTAAAGAAAAAAGAAAAAAAACAAAAACAAAACACCTTCTAGGAAAGGAGAAAAACTCATAAACAAACAGTAACAGTGCAGGATGATAAGAGCTCTGATAGAGGAAAACACAAGGTACATAGAAACAAAAGTTGAGCCCCTGGTCCAGACTGGGGATCTTAAGAACAGCTCCTCAACACATCCCAAAGGTGGCATTTGAGCTGGACCTTAATCCCAAATGATTCTCAAATGATTCCAAAATAACTAAGTCAGCAACTATATACACTGACTAATTTCCTTAAATATACCAGAGGCAAAGCATTTAAGAAATGATTACACCATTGGAGAATTTCAACAAATTGCCAACAAGACAGGGTAACAGGAAAAACATAAATCTTGGTGAACAACTCAAAAGTGTAATGGGGTGCCTGGTAAACATCCCAATTATGTATTATCATACATCCTGTCATGGCGATCGATGCTACAGAATATAATTTCACTGAAATACTATCTGTCTTGTCAATAAGAGAAGTTGTAGCTGCCATCTGATGGCTGTGTACTGCCCCAATCCTAAAGGAAAAGGAGTGGATGCTAATTCCTAGGAACGGTAAGAATGGCATAAGGCCCTGAGAAATAAATAGTGAATGAAGGGCTCACCTTAAAGTGCTGCTCTTGGGTTCAGACTGTTTTCCCATTCACCAGCAGCGGATAGCCTTAAAAATAGAGTAAGTGGTAAAAGGGGTTGGTTGCTGTCAATAACTCCCAGGTACGGGGATGGCAGGACAGAGCAGAATGAGCACCAGCCTAGGTCTCCACGACTGCACTTCTCATCCCAGCTCTCCTACTGCATCGCAGTGCGATCTTGGTCAAGTTCCCTAACCTCTCTGGATCTGTTCCACCTCTATAAAAAAGAATTCAGTACCAGGAATTCATCTTCGGACATCCTTTCCATCTCTAAACCATGAGTAACTCACCAGGCCAAATTCAGGGTTAGTATTAGAAGAGCCATTCACCTAAGAAAGAAACTAGAAAACCTTTGGTTCTGTGCCAAAAGATGGTCCACTCAGAGGTATCGTACTCTTTGGAAGACTATGTTTAATGACAAAGGATTAGCTTTCCACGTTCTTCCTCGCAAGACTTACCAAGGCAAAATGACATCTTCTCTGATTTTTGACCTGGTTTCACATCCTTTTCAATATTAAATGAAATTATGTGACTAACATGCTCACCACAAGATATGGCACTTATTAAATGGCTCCTTATAAATATTACTTCTTCTGCTTTCCCTAAAGGTTTTGGGTGTCTAATATTCAATTGCCTTGCTGGATTTGTGTTTTCTAAGTAGAGATTTTCTTTTTTTTTTAATGTGATAAAGTTTTTTTTTGTTTTTATTTGGCTGTGCCAGGTCTTAGTTGTGGCACACGGGATCTTTAGTTGTGGCATGCGGGCTCTTAGTTGCAGCATGCGGGCTCTTAGTTGCAGCATGCGGGATCTAGTTCCCTGACCAGGGATCGAACCCGGGTCCCCTGCATTGGGAGCCTGGAGCCTCAACCACTGTACCACCAGGGAAGTCCCTAAGTAGAGATTTTCTAATCCCTGGTTGATACATGGAAACTGTTCCTCGTCAGACATCTCCACTCGGCTAAAGAGACCAACTGTGTTGCTGACTCTCAGAGGCTTGACAACATTGTCTCCTATAAGACTCAAATAAATAGCACTCTATTATCCATTCCTGAGTCCCCAGAATTTTGAGAAATAGAACAAGGAGTATATCAGAAGGAATCCCACATGTTCCCCTTATTACTGAAAGAGGCTAAATTGAAACACAGCATGGTGTGAAAAACAACACTAGCCTACTAACTCCTGTCCAAAGTTAGGTGGACACCCACTGAGGCAGAGGTTGGGCTCCCCCTAGAAAGGAGGAAGAGCAGTGGAGGAATGTCCTCTGTGGGCAAGTCCATGTCTAAGGAAGGAAGAGCAGAGCCAGGTCAAGCAGACCCAGCATTTCCTTCCAAGTTTACAATCAGGTAAAACCCTCCATCATCCCAAGGGTGGAGCAGTAAAGATTTCCAGAGAGGCTAGGACAGCTCTTAAGGAAAATCCCTCCATATGAAAACTGGGAATGGGAAAAAGGCATTCTCATCCATGAAAGACTGTCCATCCAGAACATCATGGGAGAAATAAATGAAGAAACAAACTGAAAACGAGTCTCAGTTACACTAGGGAGAAAGAGTAGAAGCAGATCCAGGCAACTGAAGCCCTAACCTGACCACACAGAAGCAGTCAAGATGATCAGATCTCCATTTCAAAATCTCAAAATTTCTAAATGGGTGCCCTTCACTTCCAAAGAGGAGGGAGGCTCAGGTCCTGACCATTTTGAGGAGCAAGGCTGGGGTTAATTTGCTGTGGCCAGCAAAATGGAGGGAGTTGTATTAAGGGAAACGATGTCCTCTGGGATGATCACTCGGCTGAAAAATTACTTGACCAACACAAGCAGGGTGGCAGCCCCACTGCCCAGAAGGGGGCCAGCTGCTCATTACAATGTGTCTCTCTGGAGAAGTGCTTCCAACAGTATTTCTGAGTTGTTAGTTGATTAGGTTTCAGTTAAATCGATAAAGCCTTTAGAGTTAACTATCTAGAAGATATTGCTCCACAATTATAATGCACAGAAAAGTGTTTATTATCAGCTTTCTCTTGTTTTGGCTTAATTATTTAAGTACTTAAGATTCAGTGGCTGTCTTCCTGCTGCCCCAGAAACAATCTGAGAGGGAAACTGGCAAACATTTCAAAGAAACCAGGTCTATTTCTAATGGGCAAATGAATCAAATGAAAAATGGGCTTTTTCTCAATTATATCCAGGAGGAGCACAATTATTCAATAAATCAATGTGCATTTAGCTTAGGACAGTAAAAGCCACAATGTATTGAGTGCTTACCATGTGTTAGGTTTGAGCTAAGTGCTTTGCCAACACTATCTTATTTAATCTTTATGATTTCCCTGAAAGATAAGTAGTATTATGCCCATTTTCAGATGTGAAAAGTCAAGTCAGTAAGAGAAAGAGACAGGGTTCAAATTCAGATCTGTTGGTGTTATGGGTTGAATTGTGTCCCCCACCAAAACTCACATATTGAAGTTCTAACCCCCATACCTCAGAATGTGACCTTATTTGGTAACAGGGTCATTGGAGATATAACTAGTGAAGTTAAGATGAGGCCATACTGGAGTAGGGCGGGTCCCTAATCCCATATGTCTCGTGTCCTTATAAAAAGGGGAGATTTGGACACAGATGCACACAGAAAGAATGATATGTGAAGATGAAAGCAGAGATCAGGGTGATACTCTACAAACCAAGGAACTCCAAAGATTGCCAGCAAATTACCAGAAGCTAGGGGAGAAATATGGAACAGTATCTTGCTCATAGCCCTTGGAAAGAATCAAATCTGCTGATTTTGGACTTCAAAACAAAAACTATAAACCTGTATATCCAAGAAACTCACTAAAACCCAAGTAGGAAAAACCCAAAGAAAATCACACCAAGGCACATCATAAATAAGCATAAATTCAGCAAGGCAGGCTGAAAATTTGTGATAAAAGTCTTTAAAGCAGTCAAAGGGAAACAAGACATGTTACATAGAGGATAAATATATAAGACTGCAGAATCCTCATCAGAAACAATGCAAATAAAGAATATGAAGTGCTGAAACAAAACTACCAACAGACTTCCTAACCTAGAATTCTATAACTAGAAAAAATTCCTTCAAAAATTAAGTTGAATTAGGACATTTTTAGTAAATTTAAGATTGACAGAATGTATTGCCAGATAATGTGCATGACAAAGAATTTTAAAGAATGCTCATTAAGCAGAAGAAAAATAATATGTGTTGAAAAAGGTAATACATGAGTAAATATAAAATACTTTTCTAATTTTTTAAGTGTTTAAAAAATATAATTGACTATTTAGAACAAAGATAACAACAATGTATTGAGGGTAGAATAATGTTGAAGTAAAATAAATAACAATTGAACAAAGGATGAAGGTGGAGGAAAATGAAATGTTACAAGATATATACTTTAATTATGTGTGAAGTGGAATATTATTGAGATAAAGTATGTATTTTAAATTTGAGAACAAACAAACAAATAAATAAAGCAAGCTGACAAGCCAACTGTGGAAATACAACAAATACTAGAAAATAACTAATTCAAAAGAAGACAGGAAAAATGGAAAAACAAAGAATAAATGAGACAAATAACAATATGATGACCATAAACCCATGATTATCAAAAGTATATTAAACATAAAGATTTTGAGCACTCCAATTAAAAGGCAAAGATTATCAGACCAGATTTTTTTAAAGGCAAGACTCAACTATATGCTGCCTATATGAAATGAACTTTAAATACAAAGACACAGGAAGGAAAAAGATATATTTGAAAACACTAATCATACAGTTAGAGTGACTATATTAATACCAGGTGAAATAGAGCTCAGGAGAAGGAATGTTACCATGCCTAAAGAGGAACATTTCACAAAATAAAATGGTCAATTCAGCAAGAATATGAAAAAATCCAAAATGTATATGCACCTAATAACAGAGCTTCGAAGTGCACAAAGCAAAAACTTATAGCCTTATAAGCCTTAAGGAAGAAATGGATAAAATTATGGTTGGAAATTTCAACATTCTTCTCTCAGTAATCAATAGAACAAGCAGACAGAAAATGAGAAAGTATATAGAAGAGTCAAACAACACTATCAGGTTAAATTCATCAATACCCTTAGAACATTTCACCCCAAAACAGCAGAATGCTCATTCTTTACAAATGCACACAAATGTTCAACAAAACAATCCATAGGCTGGGATATAACATATATCTCAAAAGGTTTAAAATGATAGAAATTACATAAAGTGTGTTTTCTAAGCACAATGGAATTAAATAATCAATAACCAAAAAGCCATGAAAATTCCTCCAAATATGGAAATTAAACAACATGCTTCCAAATGACCCATCGGTCACAGAAGAAAGCAAGAGGGAAATTAGAAAATATATTTAACTGAATAATGACAACTCAACATGAATTAAGATTTGGGGTTGAATCTAAAGCAACACTTTCAGGAAAATTTGTAGCTTTAAATGTTTTTGTTTGTTTGTTTGTTTTGCTGTGCCATGCAGCATGAGGGATCTTAGTTCGACAACCAGAGATCAAACATGTACCCCCTGCATTGGGAGCACGGAGTCTTAACGACTGGACCACCAGGGAAGTCCCTTAAATGCTTATATTAAGGTAATCCTCTGTGACATTTTTTTAATTGAAGTATAGTTGCTGTACGATATTATATAAGTTTCAAGTGTACAATATAGTGATTCACAAGTTTTAAAGGTTATACTCCACTTATAAAATATTGGCTATATTCCCTGTGTTGTACAATATGTCCTTGTAGGTTATTTTATACCTAATAGTTTGTACTTCTTATTCCCCTACCCCTATATTTCCCCTCCCCTCTTCCCTCTCCCCACTGGTAATCACTAATTTGTTCTCTATATCTGTGAGTCTGCTTCTTTTTTTATTATATTCACTAGTTTGTTGTATTTTTTAGATCCCACAAATAAGTGATGTCATATAGTATTTGTCTTTCTCTGTCTGATTTATTTCACTTAGTATAATGCCCTCCAAGTCCATCCATGTTTCTACAAATGGCAAAATTTCATTCTTTTTGTGGCTCAGTAGTATTCCATTGTGTGTGTGTGTGAGTGTGTGTGTGTGTATGCCACATCTTTATCCATTCGTCTGTTGATGGACACTTAGGTTGCTTCCATATCTTGGCAATTGTAAATTGCCAACATAGGGGTGCATGTATCTTTTGAATTAGTGTTTTCATCTTTTTCAGATATATACCCTGTGACATTTTAATCCTTAAAAAACAATATGAGGATTTCTGACCTGTACTGTGTTTCTCTTTTGTCAAAGAGTGCTTGCTGAAGCTGAATGTGATGGTGGAGTTTGGGGAGCAGGTTTACATCAGTTCAGTTTGACTGGGTCAAAGTCCATGACAGTTAAAATACTTTGGGTGTCTAATTGTTTACTTCCCAGCCTAGGATGAAGTCAGTAGTTTTTGTTTCCTTTTCTGTTGTTGGAGAGCAATCTGCTGCAGTAGCTGTGAGCTAACAACATCATCATCATAGTGGAGAAAGAGGAATGTGGCTTCTGCAAAAGCATCACCACCATGTGGTGTGCGGGCTACTGCTACACCCAGGTAGGTACTTTGTTTTGAAGGAAGTGAGAGTGCTGAGGGTCTGGATGAGGCAGGCTTCATTTGTTCCCACTTTGTCAATATTTTGCCTCTTCTGAATAACAGCCACGAGTCCTTTAGTCAACACTGTCTGTGTTGTGATTGAGGTAAATTACCATGATACCATTTAGATGTTTGGGTTTGGATTTAATTTGAGTAAAACAAATTTGGGACAGCTCAGATTGATGTAAATGAATGCTTCAGTAATGTGCCAACTCTGCATTTTAAAAGAGCATTTTTCTGCTAGCTTTACCTATTGAGGGATAAACATGGGCATGAGTACACATCTATATTTAATCATGGAATATTGCCAATAGTCTTAAAAAGCCAATTGCAATAATAAAAGGCATACCTCTGCAACAGGGATAGTAATAACATTCATTTTAAAGCCAAATAAAAAATGCAAGCAGCCAATTATAAAATTCATTTTATTGGCCCATCTTTAAAACAATACCAACGAGCAGCCTGAGAGCATTCAATCCCTGTAGATTAGAACTAAAATGAATCATCAAACCCACACCCTTCTTTATGCTGTTAAGAAAATTAAGGAATAGAGGTATTAAAACATTTGTCTACAGTTTCACAGTTTCTTCAAAATAAACCAGTTAAAGGGGAAAGTGTTTCTTTGCCATTTTTCTGTTGTACCTGGCTGTGCAGAAGTTTGATAAACTGAAATTGAAATTGGCTGCTTTTTAATGAAAATACTTTGTTTGACATTAAATGAATTGATCAATAAGACTCAACTTACTGCACTTTGGGTGAGATATAGACCCCGTGGCCAGCTAGGGAAATGAATTAGTCCCAGTCCCCTTTCTCCCTCAAAGCCAAGTATTTTCTCATTGGGCAAGTAGAAGAGTGAAATATATTTGGCCTGATTTAGATGTTCTGATAGTGAAACTGTATCATATACTTTTGGATTAAGAACCCCACAAAGGTACAGAATTTAAGGCAGTGGCAAGGAAGAACCTAAAAGGCAATAGAATATCCAGAATCCAATATGAGATTTCCCAAACACTTTAGGCAAAATATCAATAATTTAGCTTACAGCTCTTATTCCTCTCTTAAATATACACAGAAAAGAGTACTTGGAAATATTTTTCTTTCCAAGTGTTATGTTTTTACCAGTCATTAATGTAGCTTAAGATTACGAGGTATTAAAAAAAAAAAAACACCCATCCTTAAATTGCTAAGGTCATATCTTCTAAAGATACACTTTATCTTTACATGTTTTTATGCCATACAAATTCAAAGGTTTTATAGAGTTTTAGAAATATTAAATATGTGGGTACTTTCATGGTAGAGAGAAAAGAGACAGTTGTATTTTCTATAACACTTCCAGGACAGTTCAGAAAAGTGGTATAAATGTTTCTTTATGAGGTCAAGTTTCCCGTGCTTAAGTATCCTAGAAGCTGATCTTCTGAGAGCAAATATTAGAGCAAGCAGTATTAAATCCCTGTCTCATATTGACTTAGCCAAACAGAAACTTGCAGAATATTGTAACCTAACTCTCTCTCTCTTAAACCACTCAGGATCTAGTGTACAAGGATCCAGCCAAGTCCAACATCCAGAAAACATGTACCTTCAAGGAGCTGATGTACAAGACGGTCAAAGTGCCTGGTTGTGCTCACCATGCAGACTCACTGTATACGTACCCAGTAGCCTCTGAATGTCACTGTGGCAAGTGTGACAGTGACAGCACTGACTGCACCGTGCGAGGCCTGGGACCCAGCTACTGCTCGTTCAGTGAAATGAAAGAATAAAGAGCAGTGGACACTTTGAGCTGCCCACCCTCGTCCTGAAAGACTAAGACATCCAAGAAGTCTGTGTGTACATGTGTCCAGGCTGCAAACCACTGTGGGAGACCCCACTGATCCCTGCTCTCCTGCAGAAGGGAGCTCCAGGAATGGAGATTGCTGGGGCCTGGGGCCTGTCACCACCCAACCCTGTATTCCTAGTTCTGGGCTCTGTCGGTTTCATTCAACTTGAATGCAGGGGCTGTAAGCTGTTGCCCATTTTTAATAGACTTAGAGGTCCTCTAGAGCAACCCTGGCATTTTACAGATGAGAAAACCTAGACTTGGGAGAAGGAAGTCTCAAGATGATGGAGTAGGAGAACTAAATGGAACACAATCTCCTGTAAGATATATGGCAAGAGCAGAGCCAGTATCACTTTAGTGTCATGGAGCAGGTACCTAACTCTATGTCTAATTGTTTAATTATTAAGAGGAGAGTCAGGAAGGTAAGGATACTAAATCAAGACTATCCACTTTATTGCCAGCCTATGCAGGTGCTACAACAGTTCCACCTCGCCTATGTTTTCTGGAAGAGAAGTTGTTGACTTGAGAAGGAGGGAGCAGGTGTGGGAGGGTGGTAAGCTGGGAAACAGAGCAACCATTCACAATTTGCAGCCTTAAAAACCATATCTTAATTTTTATTTCAAATTTGAATTAAGAGCCAAGATGAGAACTATGAATTTGAGTCTGTGGAAATTCAATTGCAAGATCAACAAATATCCTTTCCTAACTTGCTAGCCCCTATGTACTTTTCCACTTAAATAAATTTGATCAAGAACTTCCAGCCTTCTCAGAGCTCCCCCTCAGGCAATAAGGCATATCATCTGTCACTCATTGCTGTGCCACCTGTACCAGAAATCTCCTCCACTGCTGGGATGGGAACATTGAAGTCCACGTGACAGCACTTTAGGCAACTTAACAGGCTACATTTAACTTACTTGTCAACTAACTTTTCAGAGAAATAGTTCTCTTAAAAATAGTTGGCAGTCTAGAGAGAATAGCTGTATTTTCTGGGCTCTCTCTACATTTGCTTTATCACTTGACTACATGTTCTCCCAAATCTATGATTTCTTTCAAAAGGGTGCACTCTGAAAATGCTTCATGACTTAAATTACTTTTAAAGATAATAACTCTTCTTTTTTACCTGAATGTTGAAACATACTTAAAAATCAAAAATGTTGTCTAACAAAGGCACAACTTTGGATTTTTCCATGCTCTTGAACTACTTGCTCATGACACATACATGTGTATTTTCATAATATAAGTGGTAACATTACTAGAAATCTATTTTTAAATGCTTCTGTAAGTGTCACCTGTGCTTACTGTTCACTTGGAAATATCAATAAGAATTTTGCTGGATTTTAGTGTTCTTTTTTCCCTAAAATAGACCTTCTGTCATTTCTTGTATCATCACTTTCTTAATTTATTCCTACCCTTAACCCCCAGTCTACACTAAAATTGATTTATTCCCAGAAAGCTCTTAGCATGTCTTACCTGTAACTCAGACTCAATGGGAAGTTTTCCTCATAACCTTTGGAATCTAGTTAAGTACTAGAGCTGATATACTTTCCAGCACATGGATATCAAGGATTATTATTCTCAGGAGATGCAGAAAAATCATTTGACAAAATTCAACATCCTTCATGACAAAAACTCTCAACAAACTGGATATAGAAGGAATGTACCTCAACATAATAAAGGCCATATATGACAAGCCCACAGCTAACTTCATATTCAATGGTGAAAGATTGAAAGCTTTTCCTCTAAGATCAGGAATAAGAGAAGGATGTCTACTCTCACCAGAGAATATTCCAACATTACCAGAAGTCCTAGACATAGCAATCAGGCAAGAAAAAGAAATAAAAGTCTTCCAAGTCAGAAAGGAAGAAGTAAAACTGTCTGTGATTGCAGATGACATAATCTCATATGTAGAAAGCACTAGAGACTCCACTCAAAAACTGTTAGAATTAATAAATGAATTCAGCAAAGTTTCAGGATACCAAATCAACGTATAAAAATCAGTTGCATTTCCATATACTAACAACACAACTATCTGAAAAAGAATTAAAGAAAATAATCTCATTCACAATAGCATCAAAAACAATATAATAGCTATGAATAAAGTTAACCAAGGAAATGAAAAATCTGTACAATTAAAAATATAAGACCATGATGAAAGAAACTGAAGAAGACACAAATAAATGGAATAATAGCTCATGTTCATGGGTCAGAAGAATTAATATTGTTAAAATATCCATACTACTCAAAGCCATCTATAGATTCAATGTCAAAATTCATCTTTTATAGAAATAGGAAAAACAATCCTAAAATTTGTATGGAACCACAAAAGACCCTGAATAGCCAACTTGAGGAAGAAGAACAAAGCTAGAGGCATCACAGTTCCTGGTTTCAAACTATACTACAAAGCTACAGTAATTACAACAGTATGATACTGTTAAAAAGACACACTGACCAATGGAACAGAATCAAGAGCCCAGAAATAAACCTATGCATATATGGTCAACTAGTATTTGACAAGGTAGCCAAGAATACACAGTGGGGTAAAGATAGTCTCTTTATTAAACGATATTGGGAAAACTGGATATCCACATGCAAAATAATGAAACTGGATCACTACTTTACACCACTCACAAACTAACACAAAGTGTATTAAAAACTTGAATGTAAAACCTGGAACCATAAAACTCCTAGAAGAAAATATAGGGGTAAGTTGCTTGACATTGGTCTTGGCAGTGATTTTTTGGATATGATACCTATAGCATAAGCAACAAAAGCAAAAATGAATGGGACTACATTTAACTAAAAATCTTCTGCACAGCAAAAGAATTGATCACCAGTTGAAGAGGCAACCTAGGGAATGGGAAAAAATATTTGCAAACCACATATCTGATAAGGGGTTAATATCCAAAATATAACTCAATAGCAAAAAAAAAAATCTTATTTTAAAAATGGGCAAATGACCTAAACAGACATTTTTCCAAGCAAGACACATAAATGGCCAACAGGTACATGAAAAGGTAAAACAGCACTGATCACCAGAGAAATGCAAATCAAAACCATGATGAGATATCCTTTCACACCTGTTAGAAGGGCTATTATCAAAAAGATAAGAGATAACAAGTGTTGGCCAGTATGTGGAGAAAGGGAACCCACGCACTGTTGGTGGAAATGTAAATTGGTGTAGCCACTATGAAAAACACTAGAGAGGTTCCTCAAAAAAATTAAAACTGAACTACCATATGACCCAGCAATTCCAATTCTGGGTATATATGAGAAGGAAATAAAGTCACTATCTCAAAGAGATACCTGCACCCCCATGTTCACTGTAACATTATTTAAAATAGCCAGGACCCTGAAACAACTTAAGTGTCTGTCAGTGGATAAACAGATAAAGATGATGTGGTATGTACACACAATTGAATATTATTCAGCCATAAAGAAAGAAAGAAATCCCTCCATTTGTAACAACATGGATGAAACTTGAGGGCATTATGCTAACTGAAATAAGTCAGAGGAAGGCAAATACTGTATGATCTCACTTACATGTGGAATCTAAAATAAACCACAGAGAACAGACTGGTGGTTGCCAGGGGCAGGTGGTCAAGGAGGGAGGAATGGGTAAAGGTGGCCAAAGGATACAAAGTTCCAGTTATAAGATGATAAGTTCTGGGGATCTAATGTACATCATGGTGACTATTATTAACAATACTGTATTATATACTTGAAAGTTGCTAAAAGAGATCTTAAAAGTTCTCACCACAAAAAGTAAATAAATAAATAAATATAGAAATAAATAAAAAGGTAACTACATGAGGTGACAGATGTGTTGACTAACCTTACTGTGGTAATCATTTCAAAATGTATACCTATATCAAATCATCATATTTCATACCTTAAACTTAATGGTGTATATCAATTATATCTTGATAAGGCTGGAAAAAAATTAAAATTAAATTTCTAAAGAAAAATTATTATTCTTCCCAAATGACTTTTTTTTCCATTCAATTTGAAATTCTTGAATTGAGAATGAGCACATGTTAAAACAGTGGGCCTCTCATAATAATCATCTGCTCAGCTCTTCACGAACAGATGTGATTATATTTTTTGACTGTACAAAGATCTAAGAACAAACAAAATGAAAGCTGAATAGAATCCCAGAATGGAGAGAGGACTGAAGACCATCTAGTTCTGTGTTGCCATTCACTGTGTGCTAACACTGAGGCCTGAGATCACATAGGATCAGAATTAGAACCCTGTACCCCTTATTTTTAGTCTCTCTTCAGAATATCTCCCATTATGCCATCAAAACACTTTGCCAACCAAACTATATCATTCAAACAAGGCTATCTGCAAAGTGTAGACTATCACATACATCTATATTCTCTATAACATTTTTATGTCAAGACTAGACTGCAGTTCTGGTGATCAAAAAAAAAAAAAGTAACTCTGTGGATGTAGGGATTCTGTCTGCCTCTGTCTGCCTTTGGGTAAACCCTTGGCACTTAGTAGGTACCATTAGTGATATAAATGGATTGATTCAAACTGAACCGAGAATCTGTTTGCCTGCAATTTCCATCCAGTTTCTCTTTTGGAACCATCCAAAACAAAAGTAATCTCTTTTCTGTTTGAACACCATTCAAGTAAGGAGAGCAGCTATGTTCTTGTTTCCAGCCTGAAGATTAGCAGTTCATTCAACTGTTCTTTGAATAATCCAGGGTTCAGACAGACCCTTCCACAATCCTGATCAATATTCTTTTGTGTGCTAAGGGCCTATATAAAGTATGGGGATTCATAAAGGGCAGAATGGACCCAGACTGAAGGCATTAAATAACTGCAGACAACAGATTCAAATGGAAGGTCTTTGAAGACAACAAATGTATTATAATTATGTCCTGAGCACCTGGCTCATACTAGGCTCCAGCGACTATGTCTAAATGACCTGATCAGAGCACTGTCTTGCTGCTCTCCATCTGAAACCATTAAGACAAAGCCTTTTGCCCATTTCAATGGTAAGCATTCTTTTTTGCACTCAGTGTTACTCCCTACCAATGTACTTCAGTTAGCCTACTGAGTTTGAAATTTATATCATTACTTCTTCTATTTCCCTTCACATAGAAGAACAGGAAAAAATATTCAAGGCAAGAACTTAAAAGGAGGAGGTGAGAGATCTAAGACCTATCGAGATTATCAATATTTTACCAATAGAAACACAGAAACTTTGTTTACATACCATGGGCTGCCCAGATAGGTAGCCAAGGAATACTGGTCTGAGCAAACCTGAGTTGCTAATAGGTAGGTAATAAAATAGATGATTGATAGCAGAGGTGTGAGCTCAAACCCCAGCTTGGCTCCCTTCTCTGTGCTGTTGGTCAAACTATGCAACCTCTCCGAGCTTGGGTCCTCATTTTCAAAATAGCAATAGTATTTATAGCTAACATTTATATGGAAGCTACTGTGAGCCAGGTACTATTTTATAACTAACTCATTTAATCCTTGTATAGTCCTCTGAAGTAGGTTTATTACTATCTTTATTTCACAGAAGAAGAAATAAGCTTAGAAAGATTAAATAATTTGCACAAGTCACACAGCCAATACGTGGTGAAGCTGGGATTTAAACCCAGGCAATCAGCTCCAGAGTTTCTGTTTCCAGCCATTACACCATACTGCCTATACTCTCATAAGCATGAATTCCAAAATATTCTCTCCTATTACCATCACTCCCCTCAGCAGCAGGAAAGAAAAGAGAGAACTGGGCTAGAACTAAGTCAGGAGGCCTGGATTCCACTCACAGCTCCTCCCTGACTACCCTCTGTGACTCTGAGCAAGTTACTTTCTCTGTGTGGGCCTGAGAATCCTCATGTGTAAAATGAAAATGTTCAGGGGTCATGAATTCATGCTTAGAGATGTCCAAAGAATGAATGAGACAGACTAAAGTGTATTCTTTCCACAGAGAAATACTTTGCTTGCATATGTAATACATAAATTACGTGAGGACATAAGAAGCACTCAATACAATTGCATCTATCATTATTATTTACTTTTCCCTTTCCCTTTCTGCCCACATACCTCGAGTGTTCAACCTTAGGAAAAGTTAGAAAAGCTACATCTCTCAATTACGCTCACCATTTCAGATCCCAGAGAAAGTTATTAGCATGGAAATAGCCTTGCAGAGCTAAGGCCAGAGGAAGGCCAGGAACCAGCCCATTTCTGAGACTGTTTAGTCTTCTACAGTCTTCTGACCTTGACTTTCTGGCCGGCTCTGAGCCTGCCACACCAACAGCTCTTCAGACCCAAGGCTGTGAATGCACAGTGTTCTCCAAGCAGTCATAACCTCCCAAATCCACTTAATCCCTTAATCCTCACCTCCCAGCATGGCAGGAGCTCACACTGAACACCTGCCTCTCAGCCTTTACCCAACAGCTTCCACAAAGACCTGAGCCCAGTCCCAGCTACTCCGCTCCAACCTTCTCAAACCCTGAGGTTCCCGCTTTTAGAGGAAACGTTCTAGCGCATAGCTGAAGTTTGCTAATATGTAAGAGAGAAAATCCAAAGTACATTTGGTATTTGGACAAATGTCAAATGTTTTCCCTATGCACCAGATTTAAAATATAAATGGGGGAAGTTTAAAAAAAAGCAAATGGCAAGCAAGCAGGCTGCTCTGATTCTGGTGCTGCTTCTTCTCCTCCAGTAGAGGATTCTAGAAGGGTAAGTGAGATTCCCACTGTATTCTAGAATGTTGACCTTATTATGCCCTCCCTATAGCCATTACTCCCCACAATAGCAGGAAAGAAGAGAGCACTGGGCTGGAAGTCAGTCAGGAGGCCTGGAGCACACCCAGCAACTCCCAGACTATCTCTGTGACCATGGGCAAGTCACTTTCTCTCTCCCAGCCTCAGAATCCTCATCTGTAAAATGCAGATGTCTGCAGCTCACAAATGCATGCTCAGGGAGGCCTAGAGAGAACTGGAATGAGTGAAATAGACTAAGAATCATTCAAAAAAGAAACACTTTGCTTGCATGTTAAATACATAATAAGATTCTCCATTTTCATAAAGAAATATGCCAATTTCATTTAGTAAACTTTTAATTTTAGAATAGTTTAAGATTTACAGAGAAGTTGCAAATATAGTAGAGCTCCAATATACCCCACATCCAGTTTCCCCTTTTGTTAACATCTTACATGAGCATCATACATTTATCACGACTGTTTTTTCTCAGCCTATCTACAAATATGAATACAGAGAAATATATCTCTACTTAGGAAGAACAAAGACAATTTTGTGTTGATAATTCAGCTTAAATGAGAGGTATGGTAGGGAGTAGAGGAAATGATAGGTAACAGGCACAAGTCCCAGGAATGGGAGGAGCTGAAGCCCAGATTCAGGGGATGAATGCCACACAGAAATGCAGATCCTGTATTTCTAGATCTCTGGGTTTTATCTTTGTTTTTTGTTTTACAAACAAACCAAAAATCTAGATTTTTATGTCAAACACATCAATTTTTAAAATTTTAAAGGTTGGCTTATTTCTTTCCCTTTCTCAAAATACTACGCTTGGGCTTCCCTGGTGGTGCAGTGGTTGAGAGTCTGCCTGCCGATGCAGGGGACATGGGTTCGTGCCCTGGTCCGGGAGGATCCAACATGCCGCGAAGCGGCTGGGCCCGTGAGCCACAACTACTGAGCCTGCGCGTCCGGAGCCTGTGCTCCGCAATGGGAGAGGCCACAACAGTGAGAGACCCTCGAACCGCAAAAAAAAAAAAAAAAATACTACGCTGGCCGAATAAAACAGATATACTAACTGGATTTGGCCTATGACTTTCAGTTTGGGATCTCTAGTTATATTAGTTTCACTTGGCCAAAGTCAAGTGTTAGCAGGACTGGTTCCTTCTGGAGGCTCTGCGAAGAAGGTCTATTTCCTTTCCTCTTTCAGCTTCCAGTGACGACCTGTTTTCCTCGACTTGTGGAGTATTGCTCCATCTCCAAAGCACATGACTCCAATTCTGCCTCTGTCATCACATGGCCTTCTCTGCTGACTCTGACAGTTCCTGCATCCCTCTTATAAGAAGTGTTATGATTACTTCAGGCCCACACACATAATCCAGGGTAATCTCCCCACCTCAAGATCCTTAATTTAAGCACAACTGAAAATTCCCTTTTCCATATAAGGTAACATTCACGGCTTCCAAAAAATTAAGACATGGACATATGCTGGGGGTAAATATCCAGTTACCACATTAATTTAGAGGCTTAGTTCCTTTCCAGCTTTTGTATTTAAGGATTCTCTCTCAGATCACTTTCTTAGGATGCCATCTTCTTTCTTATGATTCCATTTTTTTGGCCTCCGATCAGAGAAGCCACTTTAGCAAATATTTGGGGGACAGCTGTCATAAGCCCAGCAGTGTGCCAGGGACAAAGCGAAGAAGTAAATACACAGGGACAAATATTCTTTATTTCAAAGATTTCTGATATACTTGGGAAAGCACAAGAATTTACAGAAGGTGCAATATTCTGAAAACTCACTTTATTAGAAAGATTTTCATTAGATGTAGGGGAAAACGTTGTAGATACACACATTTTTTGCAGAAGAATTTTACAGAACTATGTATTATTATCATCAGTTTACTGACACTTGACAGAACACCTATTAGTCACCATGTCTACATATGAACTTAATAATCTGTACTAGAGAGGACACAGGCTGTGAAAACACAGGCCCAGGATGAAGGGCCTGAGAAAGGTCAATATCTCTGAGATTAAACTCTTGGAGGGGACATGGCCAGAACCACCTTATTCCCCTAAACCAAAATTTATGACCAACACTACAGCCATAAACTATTAAGCCAGAAGGGCATCTTTTCACTGGAACTCTAAAGTGGACATCTTTTGGAGTATCTGCCCCATATTCCTACATCCTTTCTCTGGGAAATACATCTCCCTGTAACTCATTAAAACACCTTCTTGGCATATCTTTGCAATCACTGACTCCAGTTGATTGAGCCAGTAGGCACTTGCTGCATACACTTCCATCCCTAGACATTTGGAATTAAAACCAAGAGTTGAGTTGGTTGAGGCCTCTTACATAGAAATCTGGAAGATGAAGAATTATAATTTTTCTCCATCACAGACTGGAGTAGAGAGAACCACTCCACACAAAGAGAGAGCAAGCAAGGCAAGAAACAATCACACACAGAGAAACTAAAGTGATATCCAGAGAAGCCTCACAGCTTTTACGTTTTGCTTCCAGTCACTTCTTTGATGTGGTTGCAATATTGCCTTGAGCTCCAAAAGACAACTCTGTTTCTTTAAATAAATTTTCTGTCTTTCCTTAGGTGAGACCAAGTTGACTTCTGTCATTTGAAACTAAAAAAGCATTACAGTCCCCTGCGAGCTCTCAAAGAACTTTCCCTGAAGGCTCCCACTCACTGCCGTCTCCGCTGAAAATGTTTCCCACTATTATTGCATTTGGATCTTTGTCCTTCAGGAACTAATTCAGAAGAATTTGGTACCTGGCATCTATAAGATTTGAGAACAGAGGACACCTTAGGCAACACAACTCACACATCACTTCTGCAGAAGTGGCCTGATTTCTCAAAATAAAGTCATTTTTTGGGTGGTGAAATTTCTCATGTCCCAGTTGCTAAACGGTTTCATGTAAACTTTTAAAGTTTACAGGAATTTGATCCTCATCCCAGGCGCTGTCCAAATTTTAAGGAATGAAATGAGGTTTGATAGATACCTGTTTAGTGCTTTCACTTATTAAATAAGTATGTTTTGCTCTTTATAGAATATTTTCACTCACAGTACCTCATTTGACCCTCACAACAGTCCAATGAGAAGGATCCTGTATTCCCATTTTAGAGATTTCAGCAGTGGTGAATGATATGACCTAGTGAAGTGGCACTGGATTCTGAGGCCCTTAATACTTACTTAGGGTAAGTATTAAGTCTAACTCATCCTAATATGCTAATCACCCTGCACAGTAAATGACACATAGTGTTTCAGGAGTGACAAGTCATTTCATCTTACACAGCCACTCCAATCCACTGATATTGGCTACCTGCAACACTGTGTTGAGAAGGATTCTGGGAGTGCATCTGGACTCTGAACAAGTGCTGTGACTGAACAGTGCCGCCTGCTGACATGTAAGGGAGAGGACAGTGGCAGCTCAGTGCTCAGTATTTCCATCCCTACAGTAAATGCTCTATAAATGTTCATTGAGTTAAACCAAATGGGCAGACCCAGGACTGAACACCAAGTCACCTGATTCTGTTTGCTGGTGTGCTGTCCATTACACTAGACAGCATCTTCCCTCTCACCCCTAAATTCTAAACCAGGGGTGAGAAAACTACAGCCCAAAGATCAAATTTGCCCTGCTGCCTGTTTTTGGAAATGAAGTTTTACTGGAACACAGTCAGGCTCATTTGTTTATGTATTGTCTGCACATGCTTTCCTGAAACAAGACTGAGTTGAGTAGTCACAACAGAGACCAGGTTGCCCACAAAGACTAAAATATTTACCATCGGTCCCTTTATAGAAAAAGTCTGGCCAATCCCACTCCTAAACCAAATCAAAGAAGTTCAAAGCAGCTCCAAATAGATTGATGTTATTCTACCTTTTTTTCTCCGTAGAAGAAAATTGCCACCTTTGAGCTTTGGTGACCACGTAAGGTACACCTTGCCATCATTAACATTCTAAGGTAAAGCAGGCAAGTGTGTACTCCTTATTTGCACGTTCATGGATTGGCATTTAGAAAAGAAGTATCTGTAATATGAATTAAGGACTTTAACTATGTGTGCCTGAGGTAATTTATTCATTGAAGAGTAAAAAAAAAAAGTACAACATAAAATGGTAATAATCAAATTAAAACCTACTGTAAACTCCTATTCGCTGAGGATCCAATCAGCCAGAGAGTCATTACTTTTTTTTTTTCTTTATGGGGAGAAATACTAAACAAGGATTGGTTAATGAAATTGATGAGAGAAACAGTTTTCAGCATATCCACTCATAAATAAAAGTGACTGATTTTCATAATTACAATACTAAAGCCTTATGAGTTATGTAAAGAAGACTTAGTGATCTTGGTGAGACTTAGAGGACAATATTAAGGTAACCAGTGCTAATGAGCCAAGTTGCTCAAGTTCTGAACACACAGGAGAATAGTACATTGGTTAATCTTTTAACCTTTGGTTTTTATGCAGTATTATAGGAGTTAACCCAAGGAACGGAAAGAAAGAAAATGTATTGAGTTCGTTCTCTCCTTCTCCAACAGATTGTGTGGATCTCCAAACTACACAACACTCACCCTGGTGATCATTAAATACTTGGGAGCAATAAGGTAATTTATACATCACCACCAACTGCAGTGGGAGAAAATGATAATAAAACAAACACAAACATGCAATGTAGTATCAGATATTATGGGGAAAACATTGTGATAGAAACTCTGCTGGGTTGATTAAAAATATGGTGGCTAATAATTCCTCACATCCAAGTACATACATATTACTCCTGAGAAGAAGAAGTGGATCTATTCTCTTCCCCCTTGAATTTGGGCAGGGCTTGTGACTTACTCTGACCAATAGAATGCAGCAAAAGTGGCATTCTGAGATTTTCCAACCAGGTCTTAAGAGAACCGTCTCCCTCTTGGAATCTAGCTGCCGTGCTGTGAAGAAGCTCAGGCCAAACTCTAGAGTGAGAGAGGCCATGTGGAGGGAAGCCCTGCCAAACAAGAGGCCATCTTGGACATTCCTGCTCTTAGCAGCTGCCCACCAAATGCAGCTGCTTACATGATCAGAATTAGTAGAATCACCCAGCTGAGCCCAGTAAACCCACAATAATAAAGTGTTGTTTTAAGACACGATATTTTGGGGCGGTTGGTTACATAGAAGTAGATCCTCAAACAGAGACAGGTTTTGTGGGGAAGAGCATTTAGACTGATGGTCAGAGATGGAGTTGTTGTTTGAGCTGAGTGGAAAGAAGGAACCAGCTGTGAGACTCTCTGGTGGCAGAGCATTTCAGGCAGAAGACATAGCAAGTACAAAGCCCTGGGGCAAGAATAAGCTTGGTGTGCTTGAGAAAAAATTAGAAGCCTGATATCACTGCAGTGTAATGAAGAAAGTTGAATCAGAGAGAGAGGGAGGGGCTAGATCCTGGAAGGACTCGTAAGCCATAGTAATGAGTTTAGATTTACTTTTAAGCTAGTGGAAAACCACTGGAGATTTTTAAGCAAAAAATGATACAAACTGATTTACGTTTTTAAAATATCATTCTATAACTATGGCTTTTTCTTTCTTAGAACTTTTATATAAATGCAATCATACAAAATATAGTCTTGTGAGTCTGGCTTCCTTCACTTATAATGTTTTTGAGATTCATGCATACTACTGTGTGTATCACTAGTTTCTTCCTCTTATGCCTAGATGGATTCCAGTATATGCATATGTCACATTTTGTTTATCCATTCACCAGCTGATGGGCATTTGGTATATTTCCCATTTGGGGCTAATACGGATAATTCTACTACAAATATTTGCATATAAGTCATTGTGTAGACACATGTTTTCATTTCTCCTGTGTAAATATCTAGGTAAGTATATGCTTATGGAAGGGTATGTTTAACTTTTTGAGAAACTGTCAAACTGTTTTCCAAAGTGACTGTACCATTTTACATTCCTGGCAGCAGTGAATAACAGCTCCGTTTTCTTCACATTCTCATCAACACTTAGTGCTGTCTTTTTCATTTTGGCCATTCCAAGTAGGTGTACTGTGGTATCTCATTGTGGCTATAAACTGCATTTTCCTATTAACTAATGATGTAGATCCTATTTGCTTTAATGTGTTTATTTGGAGAAATAGCTACTTGAATCTTTTGCCTATTTTTTTATTATTAAGTTATAAGAACTCTTTATATATTCTGGATATATGCTCTTTGTCAAATATATGCTTTGAAAATATTCTCTCCCAGCTGTGGCTTGCCTTTTTTTTAATTTTCTTATGGAATCATTTGAAGAGAAAACATTTCTAACTTCGGTGAAATCCAATTTTTTGTATAGCTTGCTTTTGTGTCCTATGTAAGAAATCTTTACCTAACATAAAATCAAGAAAATTTTCCTCTATATTTTCTTCTAGAAATTTTATCGTTATAGCTATGACATTTGGGTCCACTATCCATTCCTTCAGCAGAATTTTATGTACTGCCAGATCACATTTGAGGGTCATCTCTGCTTATTTTAAGGAGTTCAAATTCAGTAGGTTAAAATTTATTTTAAAGTCAAAGAAGTAATAGGTAATCTTTGGAAAAGGAGGGATCTATCTATTTTTCAATCATTATATCTTGGCCAAAACTGTGTATTCCCAGTCATGGACTCATTTACTCTATGAAATGCATCTTGAAACTTCTTCACACCCTCCACCCTAAATCTTCTTGATGTTGGGAGTGAGGGCAGTGGGTAGGGAATGTTCTTCTTACTCCTAATATTTCCTTTCATGTGGTGGGAGATCCACTAGCTTAACATCTTGAACTCCTTCTGCCCCATCACTTATCCCCAGGAAGAAAAGAGAGGTATCTAGTTGTACATTTGTAACCCTGCCCCTTGTTTCCTCCTTGGGAGATGGTGTGTATGCAGAGAATGTGTTCCCACTTGCCCTCAACCATGCAGTAAACTTGGTGTAAAGGTCCCACCACTGGGAATGGGGTTGAAGGGAGCGGGGGGCCAGCACTGCCTGTGACTGGATGGTAAGTCTCTCTACCCAGGGGTTTATTATTAGGAAGCCCACTAGCCCACAGATATAAGCCATATCCTGCAATATCAGCTTTATCCATAATAAAGGTAATATCTTGGCTCTATTTGCTTAATCTGTTCTCTGGTTTCTCATTTGGTTCAGAACTCAGATGTGGAAGGCTGTTATTTGCTTGAACACCCCCAAATATTTCCCAAATGTCATTCCTTTGGGTTTCCTAACTCTATCCCTCTGACCTTGTAAAGTTTTGTTTCTCTCTTCCTATGGCCAACAGATTGAGAATTCATATTTACAGACAGCCAGAATTTTTATCTTTAAAGTATTATTACAATTTTTTTAAATACAAATGCACAAAAAAGGAAGAATATTAACATTACTTATTCTTCCACCCTCTAGAACTGTGCACTCCAATAAGGTAGACACTTGCCCTACATGGCTATTTAAATTAATTATAATTAACTTATATTAAAAATCCAGTTTCATAGTCATACTAGCCACATTCCAAGTGTCTGATAGCTACATGTGACTAGCGGCTACTGTATCAGGCAACAAAGGTAGAGAACATTTCCATCATCATAGGAAAGTCTATTGGATAGACTGCTCTAGAAAAAATGTGGGATTTAATATGGCCTTCTATATTAAATATATATATTTATATGTATATAAATGTACATACATATTCATATTCCACCCTTCCATAATATCATTTTTGGTGGCTCTGCCAAGTATTTTTCTGTATTGATTTCTTTACTATAATTTCTTTATCCAGCTGTTGGATACAGACTCTTCCAAACTTTTTTCATTACAGCCAATAATGCACTGAATATTTTTGAATACCTTCAAACTGCCTTAAGTTCCTGCAATGACTTACAGAGTGAAATGGCACACACACTTTTCACATTGCTAAGAGTTACCATCAGTTATCAATAGATAGAGGACCCTGGCTTGGAACACATCCAGCCCTCCTTGTTGTCTGAGAGAAGTGGAGAATAATTTAGAATGACTTTACTTCTTTACAGAAAGCCGCTAGAAAAGCAAAAAGGCCAAAATGTGAGCTGTTAGTTAATATGTTAAGGATTCCTGGGAGTTTGCTGATTGCAGTCACACGAACATGCCTCCTGGAAGCTGCTGCTCTTTTTTATTCACACCCCAGGAATATCTCTAGTGTTCCTTTAAACACAGTGAGAATCAAGTTGTTCTCATAGAGATGCTTGGAACCTTTCTTGCTGGGAACTGGATAGTTAACCTAAGGCTAACCACGGTGTGTTTTACCATTGGCATGTCCTCATTCTCTGCTTGGCATCTCCTGCCACATCATATGTGATACTGTTACCACTTTGGTTTCATTAGGGGGGCTAAGGGTATCTCCCAACATGGAAGGCACTGGAAGCACTTTTCCAGCTGTGGCAGGAGAGTGGAAAGAAAGACTCTAGAGACAGACTGCCCGGCTTTGGATCCTTGCTCTGCCACTTGTTAGCTGTGTGACTTTGTCATGTTAAGAAGTCTTTCTTGCTTCAGTTACCTCATCCATAAAATGTAATAATTAATAGCATGTTCTTACATGTCTGGCACATATTAAGCATTATGTAAGTGTCTGATACCTTTATCTACCTTTAGCCATACACTGTGCTTCTGGTGGGATGAGAGAGCAGCAAGTTCAGTCCACCAAATCATTAGCTAAAATTGAACCTGAGTCAACTAAAATACCTAAATCAGCATCTCCCAGAGTGTGCCCCATGGGTGGCACATTTCCTCTGTAGGGAGAATGGGTTATGATTAAATCAGTTTGGAAAATGTTGCTCCTCTCCTAGAGTTAGAATACACATTAGCAAATCCGGGGTTCTGAGAAGTCCTACAACAAAGAAACCTGTTGACTTTAACTTAACTATGCATTTTCCAAAATTATTATTATTTTATTTATTTATTTTTTTTTTTTTTTTGCGGTACGCGGGCCTCTCACTGCTGTGGCCTCTCCCGTTGCGGAGCACAGGCTCCAGATGCGCAGGCTCAGTGGCCATGGTTCACAGGCCCAGCCGCTCTGCGGCATGTGGGATCTTCCCGGACCAGGGCACGAACCTGTGTCCCCTGCATTGGCAGGCGGACTCTCAACCACTGCGCCAGGGAAGCCCCATTTTCCAAAATTATTTGATGCAGACATTTTTCATTGAATAGCCTCTCCTTGAAAACAGGCTTTGGGCAATGCTGCCCTCCTATGAGCACAGTGTCTTTATTTATTTATTTTTTTATTGGAGTATAGTTGTTTCACAATATTGTGTTAGTTTCTGCTGTACAGCAAAGTGGAGTTCCCTGTGCTATACAGCAGGTTCTCATTAGTTATCTATTTTATAAATATTAATGTATATATGTCAATCCCAGTCTCCCAATTAGCACAGTCTCTTTAAAGACATCAGTTTGTGAAAGGAAACATTAGCTGTACTTTCCCTCAGAGACATCTGTTAAGCTTCCTCCCCTCACCTCCATCTTGTGCTTGTACTATTGATTTATTTAAACTTTTGGCAGAACTTTACATTCTTTTTAATCAGTTCTATTTTATCTTGTCAGCTTCTGTCTTTTATTTTAGCTTACGAAGATTTGGGGAGAATCTTATGATTAAGTATGCATTCCGGCTTGTCTCCCAGAAAATTTATCAGCTTGACTTATTTTGTCTTTCTCCAGGCATTTGGCAAAAATATCAAGGAGAGTAGGCTCAAGAATAGTGCCAGTCTGCTCGGGATTGTTTTCAAATTGTCTGGGTCAGTGATATCTAACAACCCTGAAAATAATTCTCACTAATGTGTTGGTTGTAACAAATATTAAAATAAAATATTCTTCCAAGTATTTTGATAGGAGCCTGGCTGAAGACATCACCTTTGATGGAATGAAAAACTGGTTTTATTACAAGTAACTGTTAGTCAATTGGTGGCTGAAGGGGGCAAGCTTTAAGATAGGTTTGGGCCACCTCTGGGACCCATGTATTTACCATAGATTCAGAAGGAAACAGTTGCAGTATATGTCACATATTTGCAAATTTGGCCTTATCCTAAAGCCGAGACTAATATTCTTCCTTCTGCCTGATCCAGTGGCAGGCCTTGCATACATCTGGGGTCAAAGATAATTTTGGAAACTCTTAGGCTTGCTGC
Source organism: Mesoplodon mirus (assembly GCF_964341445.2). Taxonomy (NCBI): domain Eukaryota; kingdom Metazoa; phylum Chordata; class Mammalia; order Artiodactyla; family Ziphiidae; genus Mesoplodon; species Mesoplodon mirus. The sequence goes on along the minus strand of NC_138983.1, from coordinate 28,900,838 downwards.
CACCTAACGTATTCCATCCCTAGCACTAGCCCCGCACAGAGTTTCATTGATTAGCTACGACAGAATTTCTTTAGCAAAGCACAATTTATATTAACAAAGCAAAAGCAACAGTTTAATAAAATTGCTTTAAAATCAAAGCAGTATAATCAAAGTCATCAGAACCGGTAATCAAAACAAATTATGAAAACCGGAAATCCAGGAAGTGTTTTATATTTCCCTTTTGCAAAAGACAGTGGGATTCTATTAAAACAGAGTTTATTGTTCTTCATATTCAAGTCTATTAAGGTTACAATGCTGCCAAAGCCCCTTCTAAATAATATTATCATATTTTAAGAGGTATATTAAAAGTGTGTTTTAAAAAGATTATTTGGAAAATAAAGTGCCTTTGTAGCACATGAGGAATTGTGGAAAGAATGAGGGGAGATAAGACAAGTGTCCTAAAACATTTGAATATTGAAATGTGCTTCATTACAACTTCCACTGGCGTTCAGTAATGATCACCAAATTGTTATGTCAAGCCAAGACCTTGCTGCTGTGCTCCAGACCAAAATTTCCAACAAACTACTAAAACTTATCTCTTCAGGATTATAAAAAACACCTAAAAATTCATAAGTCCAAAACTGTACTCATTATATATCTCCTCAAACTGGCTTCTTCTCCTTTGTTACCTATGCTAGGAAATGGCACTAACAGCTCCCGGTCACCAAATCACCTATGTGGTGTCATCTTAGACTCTCTTCTCCTCATCCGTACAACTGGCGACTCATAAAGTACAGTTCCTACAAAAACAACAAATAGGGCTTCCCTGGTGGCACGGTGGTTGGGAGTCCGCCTGCCGATGCAGGGGACACGGGTTCGTGCCCCGGTCCGGATAGATCCCACATGCCGCGGAGCAGCTGGGCCCGTGAGCAATGGCCGCTGAGCCTGCGCGTCCGGAGCCTGTGCTTCGCAGTGGGAGAGGCCACAGCGGTGAGAGGCCCGCGTACCACAAAATAAATAAATAAATAAAAAATAACTATAGTAACAGTAGCTTACACTTTTTTGAGTGTTTCTATGTGCTGGTCATCATCCCAAGTGCTTTACATATATTAATTCATGAATGGCCTTAAATATTACTCAAATCCTTTCCTTCCACTCCATTTCTACAGCCAGCTTCCTAATTCAGGGCTTGTCATTTCTCCTTTGGACCACACTGCCTCCTAGTTGATGTCTCTCACTCTGGCCACCTCAGCCCTCTGGTCTCTCCTCCATATTGGGACAAAGAGCCTTTCTAATTCTGAAACCTGATCTTGTCACTTCTCTGTTCAAAATTCTTGCATGGTTTTCTGTGGACTACGGGATAAAATTAAAATTCCCTAGTATGATGGACAAGCACTCTTCAGCTGTTCCACTTACTCTCCACCTTGCACTTTCTTTATAAATCACTTTGATGTCCTGAAACACAGCACACCAGTTCACTCCCTGCCCCCCGCCTCCACATAGCATCTGTAGGCTGGCATGCCCTCCCCTGCTCCATGCTGGCTCTTGAACCCCTTTACTCCTTCAAATCCCAGTTCATACTTCACTGTGTCTTTGAAGCCTTCTTTATCCAACTCCAAAGTCCTAGCTCTGTATCTGTATTTATTTTCTTTACAAATTTCTGTCCCCTAATAGACAGTGAGCTCCATAAAAACAAGTCTAAAACTTTACATATTTTGATATCTTCAGGTCCGGACTGTACAGCCTCCTTTCAGAAATAAAAGTTTTACTCCACGGAGAGTGGGAATACATAACCTCCCTTCTAGTTCTAACATTCTATAACATAATAGCTTTCAAGACCTAACTATATACAGGGCATGCTTGATATTATACAGATATGAATCCCAGTCATCCCTCCAGTCATTCATCAATGGCTGTCTGAAGATAAGGTATTGATGTGTGCCAGATGGCATATTCTAAAAATTGCCACAACAATATCTCCCATCCCTCATGGTCTTCTTGCAATGGACGTGACTCTCTGCCCATTGAGAGGTGAGACATGTTCCTTCCCCTTGAATCTGGGTGGGCTTGTGACTTTGAAAGAAGTGCTACTACCTGACTTTCAAAGTAAGACCATAACAGGTGATACAATCTCTGCCTGGGACTTTTGGGGATGCTCACTGATAGAAAGCAGCCACCATGCTCTCAGGAAGCCCAACATTGACATGGAGCCACCACGTGTAAGTGTTCCTGCCAACAGCTACAGTTGAGGTTCCAGCCACTCCAGACTTGTTAAAGAGGCTGCATGTGATATCAGCCTTCAAGTTACCCTGAGCCTTGGAGTCTTTCCCACTGACATTTATAGAACAGAAACAGCCCATCCCTACTGTGCCCTTTACAAATTCCTGGTCCACAGAATCTTGAGTATAATATAATGGGTGTTCTTTTATGCCAGTAAATATGGCGTGGTTTATTATGCAGTAAGAAAACTGATACAATAAGCAATAAGGTAGGGCAACCTTTCTTGTACTGCTCTAAGAGAAACACTGGTGCCCTGGGAGGTATCACCAAGTTTTCTGAGAAAAAATAAAGGTGCAGGAGGGAATTCCCTGGTGGTCCAGTGGTTAGGACTCTGTGCTTTCACTGCCAAGAGCGCGGGTTCGATCCCTGGTTGGGGAACTAAGATCCCACAAGCCTTGGTCAAAACTAAAAAATAAAGGTGGGGGATAGAGTAGTAGTTCTGTGGTCACTCATACTGTATCTCCTTTTTAAAAATTTCCATTGCATAAAACTAATGGTTTTAAGAACTTCAGAACATCAGGTCTTGAGATACAGAAGAGACCATGATAGTAAAAGGCTATCTTTATAGAGTTTAGATTCTAATCAGGAGTGATAAGCATTAAACAAATAAATAAACAAATTATGGGTACATAATGTCACTTAGAGGTATCTGAAATAAATGACGATTGCATCAATTAATTAAAAAAAAAAAGAACTCCAGAAGCAACAACCCAAGGCACCTACCACTGTCAACACGGTATTCCCCAAATATATTTAACAATGGACTCCTTTTGTCATCATACACAAAACACCCCCCCCCAAAACTACAGCTTGTAGAATAGTCTGAAACACTGGGTTAAATTCACCAAATCAAACAATCCCAAATGCTGGCCAATTGGAAGAGAATCTTATTTTGTTGCTAAAGCATTATACTCAGGAGGGGCGGCCTTAAATGAGAAGCACAAAACAGTCAGGTTGTGGTTGGAAGGCTCAGCTAGCCTTAGTGCCTCCCCTCAGAGGTTCCTACAGGAAATCAGTCCCTATGAAGTAATGAAAGGGGGAAGGGGAAAGTATTTGATAAGACCCCATGCGTATGTAGTTTGCATAGAGTGTGCAGGCCCAGCTTCAGCTGTACTAACAGGCACACAGGTGTCCCTGGCAAAGAATGACAGGTCTGAATGCATTCAAGGAAAGGAAGGATGGGAAAACAGGGAGACAGCCGCTCAAAGGGAGACTATTTCCAAGCAGTAAAAACCCTTGTTTTTCTGCATGGCTTCTTTTTATTTCAAAACAAAAAGGATTCACAAGCCAGAGTGGGAAAGTGATCCTCAGTGGCCCAGAACAGTTAATCTTGGTTGCTCATACAGTGATAGGAGCCTTGGAATCAGTGAGTCTGTCTCATGCCTGGGGCTTGAGGCTTAGGTGGCATTTTCAGTTCTCAGGTTGCCTATCCACTTATGTTCTGCATCAAAACACCAGAGCCTTGCTCTTTCAGTGTGATTTGATGCTGATGAGAGGCAGGATGGTACACAAGGTTATGCATCACCTCGAGCCAAGTGTCTGGCCCCCAGCTCAGGTTACCTGGGCTGTGGGTGAGCGCCACTGCCACCTAGTGGCCATCTTTCAAAAGCACATTCTTCTTCCTCCACTTTCAACAGTCCCGATTGCTCAGACTTAAAGGGAACACTCTTGCACTGCTGGTGGGAATGTGAATTGGTACAGCCACTATGGAGAACAGTATGGAGGTTCCTTAAAAAACTACAAATAGAACTACCATATGACCCAGCAATCCCACTACTGGGCATATACCCTGAGAAAACCCTAATTCAAAAAGAGACATGTACCAAAATGTTCATTGCAGCTCTATTTACAATAGCCTGGAGATGGAAACAACCTAAGTGTCCATCATCGGATGAATGGATAAAGAAGATGTGGCACATATATACAATGGAATATTACTCAGCCATAAAAAGAAACGAAATTGAGCTATTTGTAATGAGGTGGTTAGACCTAGAGTCTGTCATACAGAGTAAAGTAAGTCAGAAAGAGAAAAACAAATACTGTATGCTAACACATATATATGGAATTTAAGAAAAAAAAATGTCACAATGAACCTAGGGGTAAGACAGGAATAAAGACACAGACCTACTTGAGAATGGTCTTGAGGATATGGGGAGGGGGAAGGGTAAGCTGTGACAAAGCAAGAGAGATGCATGGACATATATACACTACCAAACGTAAGGTAGATAGCTAGTGGGAAGCAGCCGCATAGCACAGGGAGATCAGCTCGGTGCTTTGTGACCACCTGGAGGGGTGGGATAGGGAGGGTGGGAGGGAGGGAGATGCAAGAGGGAAGAGATATGGGAACATATGTATATGTATAACTGATTCACTTTGTTATGAAGCAGAAACTAACACACCATTGTAAAGGAATTATACTCCAATAAAGATGTAAAAAAAAAAAAAAAAGAGATGAAATTCTCCAGAACAAGGAAGACAGAGTAAAATATCATATCTTTAGCTTTATTTCAAAGACATCCACTGGTTAGCACCTTGAAATTATCTTTCATTTGAAAATCTAGAAGAGGAAAACCATACAGCAGAAAGCTCCTGGACTTTGTCTAAATAGAGCTGGACTGGCAGTTTAAAAATGTACAATTATGAGCTGTAATAAGTACCACAAACTGGTGGCTTAAAACAACAGAAATGTATTGTCTCACAGTCATGGAGGCTAGATGTCTAAAATGAAGGTGTCAGTAGGGCTGGTTTCTTCTGGGTACTTTGAAGAAGAATCTGTTCCATGCCTCTCTCCTAGCTCACAATGGTTTCTGGCAAGCCCTGATGTTCCTCACCTTGTGGACACATCACTCCAATCCCTGCCTACATCTCTAGTGTGTTCACCCCGTGTGTCTGTGTCTCTGTTTCCTCTTACTAGAAGAACACCAGTCATTGGATTAGGGTCCACTCTAATCCAGTTTGACCTCATTTTAACTAACTGCATCTGCAAAGACCCTATTTCCAAACAAGGTCACATTCGGAGCTTTTGGGTGGACATGAATTTGGAGGAGACACTATTCAACCCAGTATAATGACAGCATGTGAGTAGAGGGAAGAATGAGCAATTGGGTCCTTTTTGCATAAACTGCATCATTACTGCAACGATGAAGTCTTTATATTTTTCTATTTTATTTAAAGGGGATTTGCTCCAAAAATAAAAAAAAAAAATATTGGTCTAGGCCCATCTTCTCCTGTAAGAGATGAGGACAATGAGACCCAGAGATGGAAAGTAGATGGCCCAAATTAGTGGCAGGGCCAAGAACAGGACTCAGTGCAGATCACCTCTCCTTCCCCTACACAGCAACACCACCCAAGGCAGCAGCTTGGAGGAGCACCATTGCTGCTGCTCCCGCTGTGGTGGTGGTGGTTGTTTAATAGCAGAGCACCCTGCTGGGCACTGTGGTAGGCAGAATAATGCCTCCACCAAAGATGTCCACATTTTAAGAAATTTCATTCACTTATTCATAATTCAAACCCCATTTATTTAAACTCTGCTACACAGATATCTTGAGACAATTTTATTTATCTGTACATTCATTTAATCTTTTCAGCAGCTGTTTATTAGGAACCTACTACTTCTAGAAATGATGGATTAAGAAGTGAACAAGACTCATAAAATCCCTGCCCTCAATGGAGCCTACATCCTAGTGGGAAAGACAGACAGTAGACATGTCATCAAATGATTATGTAAGAGTTTCAAATAGTGCAAAGTTTTAAAAAGTAGTGATGGGACACAGTGTAACTATGTAAAAAAACCCAGAGGACATGAAGAGCACTGTAGCCAGGGTCAGTGAAGGTCACTTAGGGGATGTAACATTTAAACTGAGATCTGAATGAGAAGAAAGCAGCCATGTGACTATTTGAGGAATGAGTATCCAAGCAGAGAGAACAGCAATGGCAAAGATGCTGAGGTAGAAAAGCTCTATATATTTAAGGGACAAAAGAAGGTAAGTGTGACTGGATGATCAGAGTAGCTAGGGGTAGGTCGTGGTGACTTTGGTAGAGAATCCTAGGCAACAGATTCAGCGGCAAAGACTGGGGACCTTTAAGAAACATGATATTGCATTTAGATTGCATTCTAATCACAAAGAGAAGCTATAGGAGTGTTTTAAGCAAGAGAGAGATATGATCTGATTTATTGTGGGAGAAACCAAGATTTTTAGAAGAGTTGTTCCCTGTCCAAGGACAGGGGAACTCAGAGGTGTAGCCCTAGACCAACATGTGTGGGAGGATTATGGGAATGCCTGTGGGAGGAACTAAGTCATCTCGTCAACCTTCACAGCTGATTTAGGCAAAGGAAGTGAGAAAAAGCGAGGAGACAGAGAGCGTCCCATGAGCACACGCATTAGGCACTGTGGCAGACAGTGTGTGTGGGCAGGGGTATTGTAGCAGGTCTGAATTAGTGGAAAAATACAGTTAACGCACAGCATGGTGAGGTCTGAGGTAGAGCAGAACAGGACAGTTCCTGGAAAGGCCTTGTATATGCTGGGATAAGAAACATGGACTTGATCCTTTGGGTGAGATATCAGAGGATTTTAAGCAGCATGGCCAAAGGATCCAGTTTATGACTTAGACAGAGTAGCCTGAAGGCACTGTTGAAGTCAATGTGACAAGAAGAGAGGCAGAAGGAAAGTTAGGAGGCTGATTAAATAATCCAGATAGGAGTTGATCAGAACCTGAACATAGTTGTGTTGGTAGTAATAATAATTAATAATAGCATTAACATGTTGTGGTACTTGCTCTGTTCCAGGCACTCTTTTAAGCAATTAATAAATATTAATTCATTTAATGCTCACAAAAATCCCATAAGGTAAGATCTATTACTATCCCCATTTTACAGATGAGGAAACTGAGATAGAAGGTAGTTAAATAACTCTCCTAAAAGTAATAGAGCAACACAGTAATAAGAAATAAGTGGTAGGGCTTCCCTGGTGGTGCAGTGGTTGGGAGTCCGCCTGCTGATGTAGGGGACACGGGTTCGTGCCCCGGTCCGGGAGGATCCCACGTGCCACGGAGTGGCTGAGCGCGTGAGCCATGGCTGCTGAGCCTGCGCGTCCGGAACCTGTGCTCCGCAGTGGGAGAGGCCACAACAGTGAGAGGTCCCCGTACCACAAAATAAATAAATAAATAAATAAATAAAAATAAGTGGTAAAGCTGGGAGTGAGGATGAAGGGAAGGAATTCCAGAAATACTTAGGGGAAAAAGTATTTCAAGGTGTTAAAGGAAAAAATTGGTAACATTTTCTAAGTAGGAAGAGTTATGAAAATATCCTACATTTCCAACTGTGCCTTCGGTGTTTGACTATGGCACTGAATGAGATAGAAAAACAGCGGGTAAACCAGTAGGCCTGTCGGGAAATGGATGGATTCAGTTTGAGATGTTTGAAACACCTGTGGAATATCCAAATGGGTATAGGTGAGCAGCAATGTGGAAAAGTAGTTTACTTTTCTTCTTTAAGTTTTATTAAAATATAATCAGAAAGATGTGCACATTTTAATCTGTAGAACCTATGAATAAATTATGTTACATGTCAAAGGGGAATTAGGTTGCAATTGAAATTAAGATTGCTAATCAGTTGACCTTGAGATGAGGAGATTATCCTAGACTAGCCAATAATGTCGAATGTAATCACAAGGGTCCTTAAAAGTAGAAAAGGAAAGCCAAAGAGTGTCAGAGAGAGATGTGACCACGAAAGAAAAGCACAGAGAGATGAACGTCATCGGCTAGTTGAAGATGGAGGAAAGGGACCACTAGTCAAAGAACGTGGGTGGCTTCTGGAAGCAGGAGAAAGCAAGGGAACATTCTTCCCTAGAGCCTCCAGAGAGGAACACAGTCTTGCCAACACCTTGATTTTAGCCCAGTGAGATCCATTTTAGATTCTGACCTCCAGAACAGTAAGATAATAGGTAAATATGTGTTGTTTAAGCCTCTGATTTTATAGTTTTTTGTTATAGTAACAATAGAAAACTAATATAGACACTCTGAGGAAGAATCTCTGCTCAATAACAAGAAGTCTGGAGTTAGTGATGGTAGGGTGGTCCAGGTGCTCAGTGAGATCATGAAGGACTCGGGTTCCCTCTCATCAGAAACCTCCATACAACTCCTCCAATAATACTTTATTACACGTCTTATTGGTCCAAACTGGGTTATACAGCAATACCTAGTTGCAAGGGAAGGTGAGAAATCTAACATCTGGCAAAGAGTAACAGCATTATCAGGACTAGATCAGCCGAGTCATGATTCATTGCTTGGAGCTGGGAATATTGCTGCCCTGAAACCCGCTGGTAAGGATGCAGTGAAGATGGGTACAGGGAGGTAAATAACCTTTGGCAAAGATATAATCTAGCATATGCCTGACTCTGAGAAGCTTAAAATTCACAGGTGTTGAGACAACTATTCATTTCTAAAAAAATCTAAAAATCCAAATAAGGCACTTATATAACCAGATGCCCCCAATCAGAGAAACACAACATACAAACGGAGGAGGCTAAAGTGCACTAACTATGCATAAGAATTAATACTTTCAATAGGTATAGAAGGCAAAAGTCACCGTTCCCACTTAAGAGATAAGGAAACTCTCTCTTAGTCTTAAGGAGGTTAAGTGATGTACCCAAACCCATCGAGTGAGCAAAAGTCAGATTCTCATTCTGCTTTTCCCTGGTTGAAAGAGTAAAGAGGAGCAATCGATGCTAATTAAATGCTGGTAGTTAGAAACTTCACAGATCTATCCAGAAGGGCACCTGAATGGGAGTAGCCAAACTGTTGTTACCAGGAGGCCACTGAACACAACCAGCTCTGAGGAATGAGGATGGGAAGCATACAGGAGGCACAGGGTTTTTTTCCCTCCTCACCTCTGGAATGCTTCAATCAGGATATGATTCTTCTTCTGTCCCAAGAAATTAAGCTTCACATAACTTCAAGCTCCTCAGAAATTGAGGGCTGCTTATAGTCTTAGTTATTACAAAAAAAAAAAAATCATTCCCTTGGCCTGCACCAAAGAGTGATTTCGTAATAGTGGTTACCTCTGAAAAGGAAAGAAAGGGAATGGGATCAAAAGAGGCAGACAGGGACTTTCAACTAAAACCATAATGTTTAATTTCTTAGAAATATGAAAAATCTGAATAAAAACAGTGGCACAATATTAAGAGGTATAAAGCTAGCTGATGGGTATAAAAGCATTTGTTATAGTATCTTATTTTTTTCTCTAAATCCACGAAATGTCTCCCAATTAAAAAATATATATTTTTAAAATTAAAAGATAATTTTAACTCCACAGTGCAAGTGGGTTTTATTCATTATTCATTAACTATATGCGAGTTAAGTGGTGGCTGTGTGCTAGTCACGCTCCTAGACGCTACAAGCAAGACCCACGAAATCACTGCCTCCGTGGAGACGACATTCTTGTCAAGGCAGACAGGAATCAAACAAGGCCATTGCAGTGAGTGTTAAGTGTGTTACAGGAACAAAACAGAGGAATGTGATAAATAGGGTCCCAGAAATTGTCGATTCTCATGAGGTAGACAGGAAGAGGAACATGGCTCAGGAGCTGGCATTTGATCTAACACGTGAATAATAAAAACAAGCCATTCAAAGAATAAGGAAAAGAGTACTTCATGAAGAGCAATCAGAGCATGCAAAGGCCCTGAAGGCTTACAGCATTCTAAGAACCAAGAGCGGCCCAGGCTTGTTAAGTCATAGCAAGCAATGTGGTGACAGATGTGGTCAAAAAGGTAGGCAAGAAATGTAGATTTTATCTGAAGTGCAATGGGTAGCCAAGGGATGGAGGGTTGAGGGAGAGGGTTTAAGGAAGGGTACAAGGTGTGTATATATATATATATATATATATATATATATATATATATATATATATATATATATAACATGTGAAATATATTACAGTGTACTGACAAGTGGAAAAAACATATTAAAGAACACTATGATAGTAACACACGTTTGTCCCCAAAGTGCATATGGTTTGCATGGCAGAAGCTGAGAAACATTTATTCAAATGTGGTGGGATTTCAAGTGACTTTATTACATTTTCTATCTATGTTCTTCCTTTTCTTTCATTGTCCAGACACTAAACCTTACTTCTTATCCAGTACTCTTTCTGGTGAATCATAACATCCTTCCCATATCTCGCTGTCCTGATAAATGTTTTAGAGAGAGTTCTACTGGCCCTCAGACTAACTTTGGATCATCCCCTGTAAGTGCCTGATTTGGGGGCCTGGGAGGGAGGTGATGGTGGGGTTTCATTTTAAATATGTCAAGTGTTAGATGTTTACATTAGTTAGGACAGCCATAACGAAGGACCACACACTGAGTGGCTTAAACAACAGAAATTAATTTTCTCACAATTCTGGAGGCTAAAAGTCTAAAATCAAGGTGTTGTCAGGGTTGGTTCCTCCTGAGGTCTCTCCTTGGCTTGTAGATGATTATCTTCTCTTTGTGTCTTCACACGGTGATCCCTCTGTGTGTGTCTGTGTCCTTCACCTCTTCTTATAAGGATAACACACCTTTTAGACTAGGGCCCACCCTAACAACCTCATTTTAACTTAATTACCTCTATAAAGAACCTATCTTCAAATATAGTCACATGTCGAGATACTGGGGTTTAGGACTCCAACATATGAATTTAGGGGGTAGGGGGAAGGGGACAAATTCAGCTCAGAACGATGTGCACCCAGGGGGAGACTTTCAGAGGATGTTACAAACATGGCTCTGCAGCTGAGCAGAGTACACTGGCCTGGAGGTAAAGACTTGGGAGTCTTTTCTGTGTAAATGCACTCATCCTAGGAGAGCCTGTAGCATCAGGAGAGTCCATGACAGAGGGATGCCAAGGAAAAGAGCCTACGAAAGAGATAGGGAAGGCCTGACCCAAGAAGTAGGAGGACAATTAGGAGAGACTGAGGACATGTAAGTTTCAAGAAGGAGAGTGGTCATTAGTGTCAAACTCTAGGTCCTGAAACCGTATCCTACAAACAATCCTCCTAGGGCCCCTCTCGGATTGCACCTCTACCATCGGCTCAAGGTCACCACCATGGCTCCCACTGGCAATAAAACAATCATCCAAGGGTCCCCACAATATGATTCTAACCCCTTTTAAATGTTATCTCCCTTTAGCATCCTTCAAAATCCTTCAGCATTAGTGACACAGAATTGTCCCTACATACTTGCCCGAAGTGCAGTGGCCTCTGGCCCTTTGTGCATGTTACCTCCCCCCCAGGAATGACCTTTCCATTATTCTGCTCATCCTCATCCTACCATCCTTCAAGGACAACACCACCCTTAGCAATTTCTCCATATGAACTTGATTTCTATGTGTCTATCTGCTGTACTGGGGCTGTGGACTCTTCAGGGAAAACCCTTTCTATTATTTATTGCTGGCACCCCTTGAAGCCTGCCATGGTGCCTCATATAGAGCAGGTGCTCAAAAAAGGGACTTTTGCATGAATGAACTAATGTTGTTTTGTATCAAACAGAATTAAATAGAATCCAGCAGCTGACATTAAAAAAGGTCAATGCTACCGACACCTGTTTGGGGGAAGGGATGAGTTTTCTTTGAAGACTTAGTGACTTTCACATCTGCCAGATGTGCGGTTATCCTCTTTAATGTGGTCAGTTATTACAAGGAGAAACAGTTATTCATGTTTCAGGTATTTTCATACGGTTGGATTATTATGTCTGAAAATTAATATTGTTCTGTCCTCTGATATTTACTTCAGGGCCAGTAGAAACAACTATCCTCACTCTCTATTTGTATTCAATCTAATCACTTAGCAAGAGGATTAGAGCCAGTACACACTGATTTTTTTGAAGACTTGGGAGTGATTTTTTTTTATTCTGACACTGTAACTATTTTCCAAATGCAGTAATATATGATAATTATTTCTTTTTTTTTTTTTTTTTTGCAGTACGCGGGCCTCTCACTCTTGTGGCCTCTCCCGTTGCGGAGCACAGGCTCTGGACGTGCAGGCTCAGTGGCCATGGCTCACGGGCCTAGCCGCTCCGCGGCATGTGGGATCTTCCCAGACCGGGGCACGAACCCCTGTCCCCTGCATTGGCAGGCGGACTCTCAACCACTGCACCGCCAGGGAAGCCCTATGATGTTTTATTGTAATTATATGTACAGATAAGATAGGGTACTGCTTCCTTCAAGACCTTCATTAAAGTCAAATTGGAATTTTATTGTGGATTAAGGATGTTAAGGCATTAATTACTGTAATTCCTTACATATGATGCTATTCAAAACCTTTCCAAACCCATCAACTCATGTAACAACACTTTGAGATAGTTTGGCTAATGTTATCACTACCATTTTACGCACTAAAAAAAGGGACACAAGATATTAAGAAGATGTAGTAAGTTATCAGACCCATGACAAAAACAGGTCTCTTTTCCTCAATTCCATGTACTTGCCAAAGACTATATACACCTCATTACACAAATAATTCATGATTAGATTAAATGACCTTTAAGGTCTCTTCTAATTCTAAGATTCTATGAGTCCACAGATAAATATATTCCTTTCAATAGTCCTTCATATACCAACCTTTATTTTTTATTAGCTGTAGTACTTAATGGTTAAGAGCCAGTGATCTGAAGTGAATCTGAATCATAATATTCCAGCTAGGCCAAGTATAATATTGCTTTAGTCAAGTTATATAATTTTTCTGAATTTCATTTTTCTCATCTGTAATTTGGGGATAATAATAGTACCTGCCTTCTGAATTATTATGAAGCTTCAATGAAATAATACCCATAAATTCCTTAGCAAAGTACCTAGGACATATTAAGCACTCAGTAAACACTAAATGCTATGATTAATGTTGCTGCTGCTATTATTATCATCATTATTAAATTCGAGGATATATTTGTACTTTTAGAACTACGTCCTAAGGATAGTAAGAATAAACTAAACATCTTCCTTCTATGAATTTTATACAAACCAGGGTCATGAAATATAGTTAGCCAGTTGATCATCCATGTTGTAGAAGACAGAGCATTTAGAGGCCCTGGAACTGGAATTCAACCATGAATTAAAATACCCAGTCTCCTGACTGTAATAAAGACAAATTCTCTAGTGGAAATGGTTCACCAAGGATTTATTAAAACTTTCCCGTAGGAGAAAAAGATTCAGAGGTTTTCACTATAAGTAGAAAATACATAGAATCAGAACTTAAACCTCAAAGCTTTCATCTTTCTTTATGAAATTCAACGGAAGTCCCTTTAAGAAGTGTTAATCCAGTTAAATATTTACCAAACCTTACTCTCAGCTGAAATGGGTGTAAAATCTCAAATTAGAAAGTCTCCTTTTTGGTTAACTCCCATCGGATTCGGCTACAGTATTTCCCATTACTTGCATTTTAAGGAGAACAGCATTAGCACAAAACTTCAGTATCAGTGTTGGAAATGACAAACTGGTGAAAAGGAAAACATGACAGTCAAAGATAGAGTGGATTTCCTGTGTGTGCTAAAAAGAGAAAACCATTTCTTTGGCTATTATGGATACAATTAAAGTAAAGTTTTAAGATAATGTTTCTATCAGAGGTTGAAGGGATGAATATTAAATCCCTATTATGAGGCAAATACACATATATCTTATCAATTTTTCTTTACACAACCTTATAACAAAAGAATATTATTCCTTATCAACCTAAAATTGTGCAGAGACCTAAAGAAGTGAGTAGCCTGTGGTCACATAGCTGGTGAAATATAAAAGTGGATTCAAGCCCCAGAGCCCAAGACCCTCAGCTAGCTCAGACTGTTCTTTTTTATTTATTCAACAAAAGTTTATGGAAGTATATCATTTTAAGTTTATTAGGAATCAGCTGGAGAAACAGTGGTGGATGAGACATTGTTCCTACCCGCTGTGAATTTATAGTCCTGGAAGAGAGAGAAACAAATGTGCTAAGACAGCAGTAAGAGAAGTGAAAAAAGGAAGCAAAAGTGGGGCTATTAATTCAGATCTGCTCTCTCATTACAGGTCTCAAAGAGGGTTGCATTTTCAAAGAAGCACTTAATACAGCATACAGGTTTACAAGTATACAAACCATGAGCACATCGAGGTTTAATTTCACTAGCAGGGCCCCAGCGATCCAATCCCTAAGCAAACACCCAGGGCTGATCTCCACAGATGTTTCTGAGTCTTAACCAGTACCTCCACGGTTCCCAACCCAGTATGGATTTCAGCATGAGGATGAGAAGAAGAATGAGAAAGAAGGTAACTGAATGACTCTAAACTATAGCTTAAAACAAAAAATCAACTCCCCTCTTGGAGATACTTGTTAACTTTCAATATCCCAGTTGAACTTTAAAGGACACTTCTGTTTTGGTTAAGGGAGAGTATAGATCCACACAACAAGGTCAAACATATTAGAGTGAGTTGCTTTATACCCTTTCCCACATCAGCACACCAGCCAGCAGCTAGACTAAGGGGGAGACAGCTATGCTGAAACTAGAGTGAGCTCAAAATTATAAAAGCTCACACATAGTTTTCACAGTCTATAGTTACTCTCTTGCCTTGTCACACTGACCCCACATACAGTCATTATGTTGTCCCCACACTCACTCTCCTTTGTGCCATGTTCTTTTATCTGAGTTGGGATGCTGGGATGTTCAACTCTCCTTTGTTCATTCATCATCAAAATTTAGTGGGCTTCCATTATGTGCCAGGCAACATACTGTGGGTTGGAAATACCAGAAAGAGAATGAAGGGTCCCATCTTCTCCCACATACATACTAACCGTCTACTGCTTGGGCAACAGACTGCTAAAGCAGTGGTAGCAAAGAGTGGTTAAAGTGGTTGAACTAGCCCAGGAATGGCAAATAAGCTAGGTGAGAAAAACAGGAGCACTAGAGTCAGGCTGTCGACACTCAGATCTCGATTCCACTAGCTTTGACCTTGAGCAAGTCATCTACGTCCTCTGTGCCACAGTTTCTCCATCTTAAGAATAATAATAACAATTCCTAGCACATAATGTTGTGGGATGGTTTAAAAAGAAAATACAGGGCTTCCCTGGTGGTGCAGTGGTTGAGAGTCTGCCTCCCGATGCAGGGGACACGGGTTCGTGCCCCGGTCCGGGAGGATCCCACATGCCGCGGAGCGGCTGGGCCCGTGAGCCATGGCTGCTGAGCCTGCGCGTCCGGAGCCTGTGCTCCGCAACGGGAGAGGCCACAACAGTGAGAGGCCCACGTACCGCAAAAAAAAAAAAAAAAAAAAAAAAATATCTTTGCCCACAACAGCAGTTCTCAAACAAGTGTACATCAGAATTACCGGAAGAGCTGCTTAAAACAAATTGCCGGGCCCCACCCCCTAGAGTTTCTGATTTACTAGGTCAAGGGTGAGGCACAGTAACTTGCATTTCTAACAAGTTCCCCAATGATGCTGATGCTGCTGGCCCTGAGACCACATTTTGAGAGCCACTGGCTTACAATTTCACTGTTAGAAACTTTCCATCACTATATAATTCAATTCAGACAGTATAGACCAGGAGTCTGCAAACTATTGCCCATGGGCCAAATCTGACCCACTGGCAGTTTTCACGAATAAAGTTTATTGGAACTTTGGAACATAGCCATATCTATTTATTTATCATCTATGGCTGCTTCCTCACAACAAAAGCAGAATTGAATCACTGCAATAGAGACCATATGGCCTGCTGCTATGTACTGAGTGTGGATTAGTTGAGGGCTAATCCACTAAATTGGTTGGGTGGCACTTATAATAGTCTCTACACAAATTCACATGTTGATCTAATCACCAAAGTGATGGTATTAGAAGGTGGGGCCTTTGGGAGATGCAAGTCATGAGGGTAGGGCCCTCATGAATGGGATCAGTGCCCTTATAAAAGAGACTCCATAGAGCTCCCTTACCCCTTCTGCCATATGAGAACACAGCAAGAAGATGGCTGTCTATGAACCAGAGAGCAGGTTCTCACCAGACACCAAATCTGCTGATGCCTTGGTCTTGGACTTCTGGCCTCCCAAACTGAGAAATTTCTGTTGTTTATAAGATACTCAATCTGTCATATTTTGTTATAGCAGCCCAAATGGACTGACACCCACAAAACCTAAAATATTGACTGCCTGGCCCTTTACAGAAATGACTGCTGATCTCTGATATAGACTACAGTGGAATTGTTTTCCTTATATTATCCTGAGACTACAGAACACTGATTTACTTGAGTATACTCGTCGATCATTCTCTACTTCTACTATGCCATTTTCACTTTAAAAACAACCACAAGAAAATTATTTGAAACCTGGTATTTACTATTTCTATTATGTCCCTAGTACGAGCATTTGTTATCAAGTACAAGTCTCCCCAACATGGAACTGGAAAGATTCTTGGGAAGCAACAGGATTTTCAGAGCGCTTGTAAAAGTTGGCAAAGTCCAGGTTGTTTTAGTATATCTAGAAGAGTGCTGAGGCAGAAGGGGTGTTGCACAAATGAAAACCAGGCCTTTTTCAATGTTATAAACACTCTCTTGATTACCTCACGACCTATCTGCTTGAGTTACAAATCAAAATGGGCCTCTATGTCTTTCATCACTCTAGGGTCAACCTAGTTTATTAAAATTAAACTGCCTGTTATCCTCCAGAACGGTACATAAGCCTATAATATATGCTCTTTCCACCCACTTCAAAAGCCCTATGACCCATTTTTTTAAAAAAAATCCTTAAATGTGCCAACCCACACACACACAAAAGCACTGTCTTTTTTTTGTAACTATTCTTTCAGGCTTATGCCTTTTAAAATAGTGGTGCCTGCAGAAATGTCACATCAAAAGAAACTGCCAGAGGTAGAAGTACTTAACTGAAACTGCTTTTATTAGTATATTGGAAGAAATCTGCTGGCCTAAGAATGGAAAAAGGACTGATACTGAATAAAAACACCATGGTGCCAAAGGGAGATTTTTTTTTTTTTTTTTGCTATTAAAAAAAATCCCACCTCATATTTTAAAATCTAAATGAGAAGATTCTCTACTGACTGTAGACAGTTACTTTTTGTTTTTTTTAAAAAAAAAAAACCTTTCAGAGCCTCCCCAGAATTCTGATCCCTAAATGGAACTTAGGGATCAAAATGGAACTTAGGGCTAATGGAACTTAGGGTTAATCGATTAAGTTGGTCAGCTGGCACATATACTAGTCTCTGTGTAAAGTCAGTCTCCACTACACAGTGGTCAACTATGTCAATCCCCCTCATACTCCTTTAGAGCTACTCACACCAGAGCTCTTAGTAGGCACTGTGCCCTCACTTTTTTCTGGGGTATGCATAGACTCTTCCCTTTATCTGCAAAATCTTAAGTCCACTGTTTTGATTAATCCTCATTCTACTACCTTATGACTCACCATAGCCTCCTCCCTTACCTACCACCTCAGGAAGAATCCTGACCCTACCTCCTCCAAAGTGTCCCCAACTTTTTAAGAGGTCCACAAAGGGGTGCCTCACATGCCCATAGACCAGGCATCCAGTTTCGTCCTTTACCTAGTGTCCGCCATGTTTTCTCAGACTCTGGCTCCCTGTGTCTAGGGCCTGAGAGCAGTATCCACTGCAGATGATGCCCGCCGTATGAATGCCAAAGTTCTGGCCAAAGATAGTGTTGCTGAAACTGCTAAGATGGGAAAGAGAGGGAGGCTGGCTTCCCTTCCGGGTAGGAAATTGTTCCTCTCCCTCTAACTCTATACCACACTTTGTCACTTGGGCCCCAAAGAAAACATTTGTCATCTTCCTGGAGCAAGTCCCTAACCAGAATTCACACATCTTTCTCCAACAATATGCAACAGTTCTTCCTCCTCAGGACAGTCTAAATCTAGTTATTTAAAAATATATACCCTCAAGTTCTCATTTTACTGACATGGTATTTTCCTTCCAATTAGTCCTCCAGTCACACCACCACAAACACGACCATTTTATAAGAAAGGTTTGGCTTTATGTAACCCCTTTTATGACCCACAGCATTGGGCAGGCATAAAGATGGATTATTAGAAATAAACATCTCTCAGGAATACTCACAGAGTCATCCAAACATCTCTTTACTTTTCTTGATCGCTTCTGATCCACACTGAATCAGACTCAGAAGAGTATCTGAGAATCTTCTCTCCCTGATCTCCCTCCAGCTTATCTTTTCTACCCTTCTGTTCCTGGCCTGCTGGTTTCCCCACTCTCTCCCAGATCAAGGCCATACATATCCTTTTTTTACGGCTCCTCCATAGTTGTATATTGGGTTTTTCAAATTTTTCACAGCTGAGCATCTATAAGCCAAACATTCCTTTCTTGTCTCTAATAGCATCACATTGATGCATTATGCAAAAAGACCTTTTTCCTACCAGTACCAGGAAGGAAAACGAGGGAAATGGAAAAAGAAAAAAGCTTGTGTCACATGTATGTTTGTCTAACTAAAACGTTCTGCACCAAAGATGGATTAAAATCTCCACCTGTGGAAGGGACCTTCAAGATGGCAGAGGAATAAGACACGGAGATCACCTTCCTCTCCACAGATAAACAAGAAATACATCTACACGTGGAACAACTTCTACAGAACACCTACTGAACGCTGACAGAAGACCTCAGACCTCCAAAAGGCAAGAAACTCCCCACGAACCTGGGTAGGGCAAAAGAAAAAAGAATAAACAGAGACAAAAGGATAGGGACGGGACCTGCACCAGTGGGAGGGAGCCGTGAAGGAGGAAAGGTTTCCACACACTAGAAGCCCCTTCGCAGGCGGAGACTGCGGGTGGCGGAGGGGAAAAGCTTCGGAGTAGCGGAGGAGAGCACAGCAACAGGGGTGCGGAGGGCAAAGCGGAGAGATTCCCGCACAGAGGATCGGTGCCGACCAGCACTCACCAGCCTGAGAGGCCTGTCTGCTCACCTGCCGGCCGGGGCGGGTAGGGGCTGGGAGCTGAGGCTCAGGCTTCAGAGGTCAGATGCCAGGGAGAGGACTGGGGTTGCCTGTGTGAACACAGCCTGAAGGGAGCTAGTGCACCACAACTAGCCAGGAGGGAGTCCGGAAAAAAGTCTGCAACTGCCTAAGAGGCAAGAAACCATTGTTTCTGGGTGCAATGGAGAGGAAATTCAGAGCACACCCTAAACGAGCTCCAGAGACGGGCGCGAGCCGCGGCAATCAGCGCAGACCCCAGAGACGGGCATGAAACGCTAAGGCTACTGCTGCAGCCACCAAGAAGCCTGTGTGCAAGCACAGGTCACTATCTACACCTCCCCTCCCAGGAGCCTGTGCAGCCAACCACTGTCAGGGTCCTGTGAGCCAGGGACAACTTCCCCGGGAGAACACACGGCACGCCTCAGGCTGTTGCAACATCATGCCAGCCTCTGCTGCCGCAAGCTCGCCCTGCATTCCGTACCCCTCCCTCCCACCAGCCTGAGGGACCCAGAGCCCCCTAATCAGCTGCTACTTTAACCCCCTCCTGTCTGGGCAGGAACAGATGCCCTCAGGTGACCTACATTCACAGGCAGGGCCAAATCCAAACCTGAACCGCAGGAGCTGCGTGAACAAAGAAGAGAAAGGGAAATTTTTCCCAGCAGCCTCAGGAGCAGCGAATTAAATCTCCACAATCAACTTGATGTACCCTGCATCTGTAGAATACCTGAATAGACAATGATCAAACCAAAATTGAGGCAATGGACTTTGGGAGCAACTGTAGACTTGGGGTTTGCTATCTGCATCTAATGTGTTTCTGGTTTTATGTTTATCTTACTGTAGCATTTAGAGCTTATTATCATTGGTAGATTTGTTTATTGATTTGGTTGCTCTCTTCCTTGTTTTTTTATATATATATTTTTTTCTTTCCTTTTTCTCTTTTTGTGAGTGTGTATGTATAAGCTTCTTTGGGTGATTTTGTCTGTATAGCTTGGCTTTACCATTTGTCCTAGGGTTCTGTCTGTCCTATTTTTTTTTTTTTTGTACAGTTTTTAGCGCTTGTTATCATTGGTGGATTTGTTTTTTGGTTTGGTTGCTCTCTTCTTTCTTTCTCTTTTCTTTTTTAATTACTTTTTTATTTTTTATTTTTAATAATTTTTAATAACTTTATTTTATTTTATTTCATTTTATTATTTTTTCTTTCTTTCTGTTTTTTTCTCCCTTTTCTGCTGAGCTGTGTGGCTGTCAGGGTCTTCATGCTCGGGCCGAATGTCAGGCCTGTGTCTCTGAGGTGGGAGAGCTGCGCTCAGGACATTGCTCCACCAGAGACCCCCGAGCCCTGTGTAATATCAAATACAGAAAGCTCTCCCAGAGATCTCCATCTTAATGCTAAGACCCAGCTCCACTCAACAACCAGCAACCTAGAGTGCTGGACACCCTATGCCAAACAACTAGCAAGACAGGAACACAACACTATCCATTAGCACAGAGGCTGCCTAAAATTATAATAAGTTCACAGACACACCAAAACACACCACCAGACAGGATCCTGCCCACCAGAAAGACGAGATCCAGCCTCATCCACCAGAACACAGGCACCAGTCCCCTCCACCAGGAAGCCTACACAACCCACAGAACCAACCCTACCCACTGGGGGCAGATACCAAAAACAATGGGAACTATGAATCTGCAGCCTGCAAAAGGAGGCCCCCAACACAGTAAGTTAAGTAAAATGAGGAGAGGGCTTCCCTGGTGGTGCAGTGGTTGGGAGTCCGCCTGCAGACGCAGGGGACACGGGTTTGTGCCCCAGTCCAGGAGGATCGCACATGCCGTGGAGAAGCTGGGCCCGTGAGCCATGGCTGCTGGACCTGCACATCCGGAGCCTGTGCTCCACAGTGGGAGAGGCCATGGCAATGAGAGCCCTGCATACCGCAAAAAAAAAAAAAAAAAAAATGAGAAGATAGAGAAATACACAGCAGATGAAGGAGCAAGGTAAAGACCCACCAGACCAAACAAATGAAGAGGAAAGAGGCAGTCTACCTGAAAAAGAATTCAGAGTAATAGTAAAGATGATCCAAAATTGTGGAAATAAAATGGAGAAAATACAAGAAACATTTAACAAGGACCTAGAATAAATAAAGAACAAACAATGATGAACAATGCAATAAATGAAATTAAAAATTCTCTAGAAGGAATCAATAGCAGAATAACTGAGGCAGAAGAATGGATAAGTAATGTGGAAGATAAAATAGTGGAAATAACTGCTGCAGAGCAGAATAAAGAAAAAAGAATGAAAAGAATTGAGGACAGTCTCATATCTCTGGGACAACATTAAATGCACTGACGTTCGAATTATAGGGGTCCCAGAAGAAGAAGAGAAAAAGGGTGTGAGAAAATATTTGAAGAGATTATAGTTGAAAGATTCCCTAATATGGGAAAGGAAATAGGCAGTCAAGTCCAGGGAGCACAGAGAGTGCCATAAAGGATAAATCTAAGGAGAAACATGCCAAGACACATAATAATCAAACTATCAAAAATTAAATAGAATAAAAAAATATTAAAAGCAGCAAGGGAAGAGGAGCAAATAACATACAAAGGAATCCCCATAAGGTTAACAGCTGATCTTTCAGCATAAACTCTGCAAGCCAGAAGGGAGTGTCAGGACATATTGAAAGTGATGAAAGGGAAAAACCTACAACCAAGATTACCCCACAAGGATCTCATTCAGATTCGACAGAAAAATTAAAACCTCTACAGACAAGCAAAAGCTAAGAGCATTCAGCACCACCAAACCAGCTTTACAACAAATGTTAAAGGAACTTCTCTAGGCAGGAAACACAAGAGAAGGATAAGACTTACAATAAAACCCAAAACCCAAAACAATTGAGAAAATGGTAATAGGAACATACATATTGATAACTACCTTAAAGGTAAATGGATTAAACGTTCCACCAAAAGACACAGACTGGCTGAATAGATACAAAAACAAGACCCATATATATGCTGTCTACAAGACACCCATTTCAGACCTAGGGACACATACAGACTGAAAGTGAGGAAGTGGAAAAAGATTTTCCATGCAAATGGAAATCAAAAGAAAGCTGGAGTAGCAATACTCATATCAGATAAAATAGACTTTAAAATAAAGAATGTTACAAGAGAAAAAGAAGGACACTACATAATGATCAAGGGATCAATCCATGAAGAAGATGTAACAATTATAAATTATAAATAGTTATGCACCCAAAATAGGAGGACCGCAATACATAAGGCAAAAGATAACAGCCATAAAAGGGGAAATCAACAGTAACACAATCACATCTCACTTTCACCAATGGACAGATCATCCAAAATGAAAATTAATAAGGAAACACAAGTTTTAAATGATACATTAAACAAGATGGACTTAATTGATATTTGTAGGACATTCCATTCAAAAATAACAGAATACACTTTCTTCTCAAGTGCTCTTGGAACATTCTCCAGGATATATCATATCGTGGGTCACAAATCAAGCCTTGGTAAATTTAAGAAAACTGAAATTGTATCAAGTATCTTTTCTGACCACAATGCTATGAGACTAGATATCAATTACAGGAAAAAAAACTGTAAAAATTACAAACACATGGAGGCTAAACAATACACTACTAAATAACCAAGAGATCACTGAAGAAATCAAAGAGGAAATCAAAAAATACCTAGAAACTAATGACAATGAAAACACGATGACCCAAAACCTATGGGATGCAGCAAAAGCAGTTCTAGGAGGGAAGTTTATACTAATACAATCCTACCTCAAGAAACAAGAAATATCTCAAACAAACAATCTAACCTTACACCTAAAGCAATCAGAAAAAGCAGAACAAAAAACCCCCCAAAATTAGCAGAAGGAAAGAAATCATAAAGATCAGATCAGAAATAAGTGAAAAATAAATGAAGAAAACAATAGCAAAGATCAATAAAACCAAAAGCTGGTTCATTGAGAAGATAAACAAAATTGATAAACCATTAGCCAGACACATCAATAAAAAAAGGGAGAAGACGCAAATCAACAGAATTAGAAATGAAAAAGGAGAAGTAACAACTGACACTGCAGAAATACAAAAGACCATGAGAGATTACTACAAGAAACTCTATGCCAATAAAATGGACAATCTGGAAGAAACAGACAAATTCTCAGAAAAGCACAACCTTCCGAGACTGAACCAGAAAGAAATAGAAAATATAAACAGACCAATCACAAGCATTGAAATTGAAACTGTGATTAAAAATCTTCCAACAAACAAAAGCCCAGGACCAGATGGCTTCACAGGCGAATTCTATCAAACATTTAGAGAAGAGCTAACACCTATCCTTCTCAAACTCTTCCAAAATATAGCAAAGGGAGGAACACTCCCAAACTCATTCTATGAGGCCACCATCACCCTCATACCAAAACCAGACAAAGATGTCACAAAAAAAGAAAACTACAGGCCAATATCACTGATGAATACAAATGCAAAAATCCTCAACAAAATACTAGCAAACAGAATCCAACAGCACATTAAAAGGATCATACACCATGATCAAGTGGGGTTTATACCAGGAATGCAAGGATTCTTCAATATATGCGAATAAATCAGTGTGATAAACCATATTAACAAATTGAAGGAGGAAAACCATATAATCATCTCAATAGATGCAGAAAAAGCTTTCGACAAAATTCAACCTGCATTTATGATAAAAACATTCCAGAAAGTCAGCATAGAGGGAACTTACCTCAACATAATAAAGGCCATATATGACAAACCCACAGGCAACATCATTCTCAAAGGTGAAAAACTGATACCATTTCCACTAACATCAGGAACAAGACAAGGCTGCCTACTCTCACCACTATTATTCAACATAGTTTTGGAACTTTTAGCCACAGCGATCAGAGAAGAAAAAGAACTAAAAGTAATCCAAATCAGAAAAGAAGAAGTAAAGCTGTCACTGTTTGCAGATGACATGATACTATACACAGAGAATCCTAAAGATGCTACCAGAAAACTACTAGAGTTAATCAATGAATTTCATAAAGTAGCAGGATACAAAATTAATGCTCAGAAACGTCTTGCATCCCTATACACTAATGATGAAGAAACGTCTTGCATCCCTATACACTAATGATGAAGAATCTGAAAGAGAAATTAAGGAAACACTCCCATTTACTATTGCAACAAAAAGAATAAAATACCTAGGAATAAACCTACCTAAGGAGACAAAAGACCTGTATGCAGAAAACTATAAGACACTGATGAATGAAATTAAAGATGATACAAACAGATGGAGAGATATACCATGTTCTTGGACAGGAAGAATCAACAATGTGAAAATGACTATACTATCCAAAGCAATCTACAGATTTAATGCAATCCCTGTCAAACTACCAATGGCATTTTTCACAGAACTAGAACAAAGAATTTCACGATTTGTATGGAAACACAAAAGACCCTGAATAGCCAATGCGATCTTGAGAAAGGAAAACGGATCTGGAGGAATCAGGCTCCCTGACTTCAGATTATACTCCAAACTACACTAATCAAAACAGTATGGTACTGGCCCCAAAACAGAAATGTAGATTAGTGGAACAGGATAGAAAGCCCAGAGATAAACCTATGCACATATGGTCACCTTATCTTTGATAAAGGAGGCAAGAATATTCAATGGAGAAAATGCAGCCTGTTCAATAAGTGGTGCTGCGAAAACTAGACAGCTACATGTAAAAGAATGAAATTAGAACACTCCCTAACACCATACACAAAAATAAACTCAAAATGGATTAAAGACCTAAATGTAAGGCCAGAAACTATCAAACTCTTAGAGGAAAACATAGGCAGAGCACTCTATGACATAAATCACAGCAAGATCCTTTTTGACCCACCTCCTAGAGAAATGGAAGTAAAAACAAAAATAAACAAATGGGACCTAATGAAACTTAAAAGCTTTTGCACTGCAAAGGAAAACATAAACAAGACCAAAAGACAACCCTCAGAATGGGAGAAAATATTTGCAAATGAAGCAACTGACAAAGGGTTAATCTCCAAAATTTATAAGCAGCTCATGCAGCTCAATAACAAAAAAACAAACAACCCAATCCAAAAATGGGCAGAAGACCTAAATAGACATTTCTCCAAAGAAAATATACAGACTGCCAACAAACACATGAAAGGATGCTCAACATCACTAATCATTAGAGAAATGCAAATCAAAACTACAATGAGGTATCACCTCACACAGGTCAGAATGGCCATCATCAAAAAATCTAGAAACAATAAATGCTGGAGAGGGTGTGGAGAAAAGGGAACCCTCTTGCACTGTTGGTGGGAATGTAAATTGATACAGCCACTATGGAGAACAGTATGGAGGTTCCTTAAAAAAACTAAAAACAGAACTACCATATGACCCAGCAATCCCATTACTGGACATCTACCCTGAGAAAACCGTAATTCAAAATAGTCATGTACCACAATGTTCATTGCAGCTCTATTTACAATAGCCAGGACATGGAAGCAACCTAAGTGTCCATCAATAGATGAATGGATAAAGAAGATGTGGCACATATATACAATGGAATATTACTGAGGCATAAAAAGAAACAAAATTGAGTTATTTGTAGTGAGATGGATGGACCCAGAGACTGTCATACAGAGTGAAGTAAGTCAGAAAGAGCAAAACAAACACCGTATGGTAACATATATATATGGAATCTAAAAAAAAAAAAAAATGCTTCTGAAGAATCTAGGGGCAGGATAGGAATAAAGATGCAGACGTAGAGAATGGACTTGAGGACACGGGGAGGGGGAAGGGTAAGCTGGGACGAAGTGAGAGAGTGGCATGGACATATATACACTACCAAGTGTAAAATAGATAGCTAGTGGGAAGCAGCCGCAAAGCACAGGGAGATCAGCTCAGTGCTTTGTGTCCAGCTAGAGGGGTGGGATAGAGTGTGGGAGGGAGACGCAAGAGGGAGAAGATATGGGGATGTATGTATACATATAGCTGATTCACTTTGTTATACAGCAGAAACTAACACTGTAAAGTAATTATACTCCAATAAAGATGTTAAAAAAAAATCTCCATCTTTTTAGAAGATGATAACCTGTAGTTTTAAAATAGCAACTTCCGCAGTTTTGAGGTTTCCAATATCTTATGGCCAAGACTCAATCTCAGGTTCATCTCATGGTACCAGAGGCATCCCCTGACCTCTGCAGACTCTATAAAGGTAGTTATCCTAAGCATTTGACCTAAGAATGGGAACTCTGCCCTGAGATAATGACTTTGACCACATGTATTAGTGAGAGTCATTCAGCTTGAAGTAATGGAGACCCAAAATAATAGTGGCCTAAACAAGATAGAGATTGTTTTCCCTTTCCTGTAAAATTCTGAAGTTCAGTAGTCTAGGGCTAGACTACTGTGAGAAGTCCTCAGCAACTCATGTGCTTCTAGGTCACTGTACCACCGACTATAGAGTGTAGCCCTTGCCCTCTTAGTCCAAAATGTCACACCCACTTTACAAGGGGCAGGATGGAGGAAGGACAGGACAAGAAAGAAGAAAAAGGTGCAAAAGCTGCTTGCCACCTGTCCCCTGAAGTTCCTAAAAGCTGCCATACAACGTTCTACTTATGTACCTCTTTGTTCAAAACGTGGCCAGTCTTGGCTGAAAGGGAGGTAGGGGCATTTTACTCTTTGTTCTAGGCAGACATATACCCACCTACAAAGTTTATTCATGTGGGAGAATAGAAAGAGAAAGGATATCAGGGGACAAATAAAAGTCTCTGTCATATTGTGCTCCTGAAATCACTCTCTTTCCCTGTGCTAAAAATAAACCCTGGAGTCACCTAAAATAGAATGCTTTAAATTCCCTGTTTTTATAAAAAGTTGAGCTACAAGTCAAAATTCTGCCACTCAGTGTAACCACTGGCAAGTCACTCAGTGGTTTAATTCTTTGCCTTATTGTAATAGGGATGTCTGTCCTGCCACCTTAAAAGATTGTTCTGAGGATTGATTGGGAATAAACTGAGATAATAAAGGTGAAAGTAATTTTTGAAATGTGATATAAATAACTCTCGAGGCAAAGTAGAATTAAAGCAATAAATTATCTTTTGTCTTCTTTAAACATATATGTCTCTCTTTCAAAGTATCTCCATTCCCCTTTTAGGTTTCTTAGTGAAATGTGGCAGATAGATGTCAAGAGAGCAAAGCATCAGAAACAAAGGCGTGTGGTCTGATATTGATTCAGACAGGGTCATTTGTATATTGAGAAAGAAAAGGAAATTCTCTAGAATTTGCCAATATTTATGAAGACTCACACCATCAACCTGGTTTCTCAACCTTCTACCTATATTTATTTGTTATTATTAGATATGGGATTAGATCTTCATACCAGAAGTTATTATCCCTCGGACAAATTTTAGGTTCTAGCAATCTGTTTTGCAAAGGAAGCTACCCTAGCCATTTCGAACAAGTAGAGCAGCTATAAAATCAGCTGGTGTTTTTTTTTAATAGTAAAACAGGGAATTTAATCCAGGGAATTAATTATGCAAGTGTTAGAACCGCTCAGAAGCCAGACAGGAGAAAGGATGTAACCCAAAGATTAGCAGCCACCAGAAGCCCCATTCACCTTCAGGATTGGAGGGATACAAGTGGGGTTTCCAGAGACAAAACCTGAGACCACCCAGCAGAAGCTCAAACCACAAAAGGGGTTTCCTCACAAAAGCTGGGAAAACTAAGAGAAGAGCTACCTGTTGTGGCCTGGACCCAGGGAAAAGATGCAGCTACTCACCAGAAAAAAAGAATGTAAAGGAGACAGATGTGGAAATTCCCTGGTGGTCCAGTGGTTAGGACTCCGCACTCTCACTGGCAAGGGCCCAGGTTCAATCCCTGGTCGGGGAACTAAAATCCTGCATGCCACGCTGTGCAGCCAAAAAAAAATAGGAGACAGATGCTCTGACTTCCCCCTCCTTTCACTCTCCAGTCTTCCTCCCCAGAGGCAAAAGCCTGCTGACACTGCAGCTTGGGAAAGGTAGCCTGCAGAGGTCCTTTCTCCCAAGAGCAGAACAGAGCAAGAACAAGGAATGCATCAGCTAGCGAACAGAATATGGACCAGCAGAGCATAAGGAAAACTATGAGTGATTTGTGTTTCAATTTGTTCAACAAAAGTGTATTAGTGCCTACTGTGGACTAGAAACTCTTTTCCTATTGGGAATACAAAGGTAAATTAAAAAGATCTCT
The DNA here is from genome assembly GCF_964341445.2 of Mesoplodon mirus. Classification (NCBI taxonomy): domain Eukaryota; kingdom Metazoa; phylum Chordata; class Mammalia; order Artiodactyla; family Ziphiidae; genus Mesoplodon; species Mesoplodon mirus. Next base: position 28,872,408 of record NC_138983.1, on the reverse strand, counting down.
AAATTTTCACCAATAAAATATTTTGACAAGCTTTGTGAAAACAATAACACCTAATTAGGAAATACACCAGTCAGATAAACTAGGCTATAGGAGGCTTGATGTTAGGAGAAAGGTCTGGGGGACCTCTTGACAGGCCAAGGAAAATAGGGTTATTTGGGGGGACCTCTGACCTAAATGTGGATGGATGTATAAACATGGACATTAGGAATATCTGTCCAAATTCTGAACGGCTTCTGTCTTGGCTCCTCTCCCACTAGTGGGATTGGTGAGAATTATAAACTACTGAGGTCAATATGGTTTGAAGAGTAGCTCTCTGTGTTGGAGCCAAACAGACTTAGATATGAACTCCAGCCTTGCTACTTCAGGTTCCATAGTCTTGAGCAAGTCATTTATCCTCAGTTTTCCCATCTTTCAAAGAACAATAATAGTAACCCCTTTAAAAAGTTGTTGTAAAGATAATATGTGATCATATATTTAAAGTGTTTAGTTAAGTGCCTTGGGCATAGTAGGTGCTCAATAAAAAGAAGTTGTTAATATTTCAAAATGAATATGTAAAGAGCTAATAACACTGTCATTAGACTAACATACATTAGTCATTAAAACACATAGGTTAACATATACTCATATAAATATACTTTGTGAACACACATAGATAACATAAAAAGAGCTAATTTCAAACACAAGGTGTAACTAATAGTCATAACATTGTTAGTATTCTTTTAGAGAAATGGAAAGGATTTATAATTTTCCAGGAATCATGAGGATATGTCATTTAATATGCATTATATGAAATTTAATTATCCATTCTATAACTTTGATAATATGCTTACTTACCTATTACTAACAGATTTCAAAAGTATTTCTCCATTCTAGATATCACATACATAAATGCTGAATTACTATTTACAGTGCCCACTACTTTGCTAAGTTTATCTTTGTCATGCATGTTTGATAAAATCATAACCCTGGATAAATCCAACTATTTGTCACCTATAAGCCTGAACCCCTGCCACTAAACTGGGCAAAAGAAAAATGCACGTCCATGCTTAGTGGCCTCATGTTAACTTTTTTACCATAAACCTCAAGTGGGCCCTTAATGCCGGTAGGCAGTTTTACTCTGCCTAACTCACTGATAACTCAACCCCTCTCCCAGTCTCAGAAAACTATTCAGATCTTTTCATCCCTCAATCCTCAGCAATTCATCCACCATCCTAATTCTGAAATGATGACGTTACTTCCTACTTTACTGAGAAAATGAAATTAATCTCAGGAGAGCTTGCACAGAGACTATCACCACACCTACCAATCACCATCTTCTGCACTTACCATACCTCCCCATCCAGTAGCATCTGCACCCACAAGACAGCCTCCTGCCTGATACAGGATGAGCTCTCCATCCTCCTGTCTAAAGCCAGTCCCTCCACCTGTGCTCTAAGATTCATCTCTTCTCACTTACTCAAGAACACTGCAGGACTTCTCCTCTCTTCCTCCAACATCATCATTTTTCACTCTCCACTAAATCATCTGCATCACCATAAAAACAAGCAGTTATTTCTCCCATCTTAAAACATAAAAATCAAAAGAAAATTATCTTTACCCCACTTCTGCTTTACCAAATCACCTGGCTCTCTCCTCATCTTTGGATCAAAATTCCTGGAAAAAAAGTTATCTATATTCAACTGTTTTTTTTAATTCATCTCTTGCCAATCACTTAAACACATACCAATCACGATTTTGTTCCCCTCACTCCAAAGGAACTTCTCTAGCCAAGGACACTAGCGACCTTACATTGCCACATGCAGTGTGCAATTTCCTCTTATTTAACCTGTCAGCAGCATTTGGTACACTTGTCACTCACTCCTCCTGATACACTCGCTTTACTTGACTTCTGGTACACCACATCCTCTCCATTCCCTTCTTTCCTCAATGACCCTTCTGTTTCCTTTGGATAAAGGAAGAAAAAAACTTAATCTTGTCCTTGACCTCTTAATGTTGGAATACACCAGGTTCCACTCTTGGTCCTTTTATCTTCTCTATTCACACCCACTCCCATGGTACTCTCTTCTAGGCTCATGTCAACAACTCCCAAATGTGTACCTTCAGCCAATATATTTCTCCCAAAATCCAGATTCAGCATTCTACTTAGATGTCTTAAAGATACCTCAAGCTCAACATGTCCATACTGAACTCCTTATCTTTTCCCAAAACTTACTATGTCTACAGCCATCCATTTCAGGTGGTAGCAAAATTATCCTCCAAGTTGCTCAGACCAGAATCCTTAGAATAATACTTGACTTCTCTCACATCCAACATTCATCCCTCAAAAAATTCTGTTGGTTCTACTTTCAAAATATATCCAGAATCCGATTGTCTCATTACTTTCATTGCTACCATACTAGTCTGAACAAATATTTCTTACCCAGATTGCTGCAATAGCATCTAATAGGACTTTCTGCTTCTACCTTTTTCCCCCTGCATTAGCAACACAGCAGCTAGAGGGATCCCTTCAGACGTAAATCAGATCAATTGTGTTACTCCTCTACACAAAACCCTGCAATTGGTACCCAGTCACGGACAGTAAAAACCGAAGTCTTTATATCGGCCTAAAAGGTCCTACATGATGTGACTTCCGTTACATCTCTGACATCACATCCTAGTATTTCCACCATTGTTCCTTTGCTCCAGCCACACTGCTTAATTAATAAATATTTGTTAAACAAATCAATCCCAGTCTCCATGGAGCTCTTGGTCTACTGGGAGAAACAGAGATATATAAAGGATTACAAAAAGAAAGTGGTAATTAAAGCTCTCCTCTATCTCCCATCCTAAATGCTGGCAAGTGAGTGTTGAAGGTTGAGAAATTTGCCAGGGGTGAGTGGTGTAGGAGACCTAGGGAGGAAGCAAGGACATTTCAGGCAGGATGAACATTGCACATGCAAAGACCTAGAGAAATGAATCAGCAGAACATTTGAAGAATTACAAGCAAAGCATCAAAGAATAACATTTGAGATTAGAGGATCTGGATGTGGGAAGTAAATAGAAATACAGTCTATACTTTAGATAGGAATCAGATCATGAAAGACTTTCTATTTGTTTCTTCCCTTACAGCTTTCAATCTACCGTGGGAGTAACTTATTAACCATATCTTTTTGATGAAGCTCAACAGGGCCAAAGCAACACTTGGAAAGGATTCTGAATTCCCTGAGTTAAAGATACAAAAGAAAAACCCAGAGTCAGATTTAATTTGACAAGGTAAAGGAGTGGGTGTTCTACTATATCAAATTTAATCTGTATAAAATAATCATCTCTGGTAACATTATTTTTCTTGATCTACTGCATTTAGACTACTTTAGTAAGGCTTGATCTCCCTGTCTATCTAAACACTGATTCACTTACAGTAAGCTTCAGGCTAACATTGCTCTTACTAATACCCAACAAATCCACAAGGTGTTAGTTTCAGACGATTTTGTATAAAAGGTGAACTGAGACTAGACTCAGCCTACAGCGTTCCCCAGACAAGGTAGCCAACCACAGGTGAGTCTCAGAATCTATAGTTATCAAGCAGTGACAGTTATTTCTGAAATCTACAGATTTTTCAGGATCTGGAGAACAAATCTAGAGCTTTCCGACTTCTGTTGTGTAGAGAATTTGTGCTTGTCAACCTGGCTTCTTAAATATGGTTAATACACTGTAATCACTGCTAGCAAGCAATTGACTTTACATAGACCATTCACCTGGCCTCTGAAAGAGTCTTGTTTTAAACAATGGGGGGCGGGGAGGTTGGGGCAAAAGCAAATGATAATACTTATGAGATGCTAAAAATGAAGAACTAATTTTGTAATATAGAAGTTTCTTTTCCTTTTTAAATAAAAATAGTCTTTAAAATGATAATCAAGGGACAAATATGATGATTAAAATTACTTGCTTCAGCATATTCACTTTAAGACAGTCAGCAGTACCACCCTAATCTTTAAACATTGCTTAAATCATTACATTAGAGTTTTGATCTATACTATGTTCCTACTTTGACAAAAAATAAATTGAGGAGGAGAATAAGAAGAAATGGTTGTTCAAGAAACAAAGACGTAAAGAAAAGGAGAAAACATTGCTGGAGCAAAATGTGACTGGAGAGGATGGGTAGACCAATTACTTTTGGTTTGGTCAACTTACATAACAATTATAATGCTTTGGTCTTGGTTTCTCATGGGCCTTAATTGTTTGCTTCCCAGCCCAGGATGAAGTTGGTCCAGTTTTGCTTTCTCTTCTGTTGCTGGACAGCAATCTGCTGCAACTGCTGCGAGCTGACCAACATCACCATTACGGTGGAGAAAGAGGAATGTGGCTTCTGCATAAGCATAAACACCACATGGTGTGCAGGCTACTGCTACACCCGGGTAGGTACTTTGCTTTGCTGGAAGTGAGGGTGCTGAGGGTCTGGATGAGGCGGGCTTCATTAATTCCCACTTTATGAATATTCTAAGTTTCCCAAGGAATAGCCCTGAGTCCCTTAGCCAGTACTGTCTATATTATGATTGGGGTTATTTACCATGATATCAGTTAAACATTTTGACTTATATTTGATTAGGGTAAATGTAAGAAAGCCTCAGATTTGATCTGATCAATTTAGTAATATGTCAAATCTATTTTTTAAATTTTATTTAAAATTTAAAACAATTTTTAAAAATTGTTCTATACTAGATTTTACATAGAGATAAACATACACACATTTAATAATAGAAGAGCTACAATATTCCCCAAAAGCCAATTTCTGTAATTGAAGTCATATCTCTACAATAGAGATAGTACCAAAATATGTTTTCAAGCCATATAAAAACACAGCCACGTTATAAAAACTGTCTTATTGGCCCACCTGAATACAAATGTCAACAAGCACCCTGAGAACACAATCAGTCCTTGCAGACTATTAGAACCAAAATGAATCAGCAAACCCACTCACTTCTTTATACCATTGAGAAAACCAAGGCACAGAGGCATAAAACCACTAGTTTGTGTTCACACAGCTTCTCTGAATTAATCCAAGTAAAGAAGCATGTTTCTCCTTTTTCTTTTTTCCCCTATAGCACCAGGCTATCTATGCAGCATTTCATTCTATAAACTGAAATTGAAAACAGCAATTTTTAATAAAATATACTTTATGGGGTGGTAAGTGAGTTTGACCAGACTCCACTTATCATGTCTTCCTGGGATAAGGACTTGGTGACATGATATTGAAATAAACAGAAGTGCCAACTTCTTCCCTCAGTGAATTTTTTTTTTCACTAGAAAGTGTTAGAATAAACCTATACTACCAGGATTAAAGTTTTTATATGCAAAACATGTAGCCTTTGAAACTGAGAGCTCTGCAAAATGCACAGCAGTTAAGGGGGAAAGATGTCTACAGGACTGTGGAATATTTAAAATCTTCATGATTTTCATGAGCTTTCATGAAAGCTTTCATAGTCATGCTAAGTTAAGCATTAACATTCCATATTATATATTTTTTGACTTTTTATAAATCCTCAGGGACAATATTTGTAAAATTTTTCTAAGAAATTAAACTTCAGTGTTTTATATTTTATAAATACTCAGGGACAATGTATTTCGAAAAATTTTCTGAGAAATTAAACTCCAGTGTTTTATGGTTCAAGTTGTCATTATTATAGCTTTCAACTAAGTATAAAAAGTCATTAAAATTTGTCATATTTCCCTTTTCATCATTTTTCTATATTAAAATTCAACTTTCTCTATAGTTGGAGAAATAATTAATATTTTGACATAGACATAAGGAATAGGAAAAGGAATAACTTATATTTTCTGTAAGATTTCCAAAACAATCAGGAAACATGGTATAGCATATAGGTCACTTCTGAGATCATGTTTCCTTGGTTAGGAATGCCATAAGTGAGCTTTAGTGGGTAAACGTTAGAGCAAGCGGTATTCAATCCCTGTCTCATTTTGATTAAGCTAAACAGAAAGTTCCAGAATACTGTAACTTAACTCTCTCTCTCTCCTAAACCACTCAGGATCTAGTGTACAAGGATCCAGCCAGGCCCAACATCCAGAAAACATGTACCTTCAAGGAGCTGATGTACAAGACGGTCAAAGTGCCTGGCTGTGCTCACCATGCAGACTCCCTGTATACGTACCCAGTAGCCTCTGAATGTCACTGTGGCAAGTGTGACAGTGACAGCACTGACTGCACCGTGCGAGGCCTGGGACCCAGCTACTGCTCGTTCAGTGAAATGAAAGAATAAAGAGCAGTGGACACTTTGAGCTGCCTACCCTTGACCTGAAGGACCAAGACATCCAAGACGTCTGTGTGTACATGTGCCCAGGTTGCAAACCACTGTGGGAGACCCTACTGATCCCTGCTCTCCTGCAGAGGGGGAGCTCCAGGAATGGAGAGTGCTGGGGCCTGGGGCCTGTCACCACCCAACCCTGTATTCTAGGTCTGGTTCCATAAGTTTTATTCGGTCTTACTTAACTTACAGACATTGGGTTGCTTTCCCGTTTAATAATCTTAGAAATCCTCTCAGGCAATCCCTTCCTCTTAGACATAGGGATACGGGCCCAGAGGAAGGAAATGAGCTAAGAGTGGGTGAAGGTACTAAATGTAGCATTCTCCTGCCAGACTCCTGAGCCCTCAAGAGCAGTCCCAGTCTCTTCTTCGTGATTGTAGCCTCAATGCCTAACTTCGTGACTAGACTTTAGTAAGAAACTCAATAATGGCTTCCTAAGGAAAGTAAGAGCAGAAAGGTAGAGGGTTAGACAACACTGAAAGAGGATGTCTGAGGTTATCTGATGAGGCTGTGCTCAACAATGCGGGTCAGTCCACGGAAGCGGGGCATCCGTTCCAGTTCCGCTTCACCTCTTCTTCTCTGGCACATGGAGGGTGGATGGAGACAGGATGCATCTCTCTGAATTGCTCAGGCAGGTGGTGGTTAATGAGCTCAGGATTTACAAGCTATTACTGCCAACCCCTTTAGTTAAGGGCAAAAGCAAGAAATGTTAATGTGGGCTTGTGGAAATTAGCCCACATCTACTCCATCATTTAAATAAATGGAACAAATGCTGTCAGGCTCCTGCAAAACTCCCTTTGGGAAGCTGGAAAAAAAGTACATCGCCCTGCCCTCCAGGCTGGGATCCACACCTTTGGAGAGAGGTGGATTTGAAAGCAGGTTTGAAAGCAATTTTGGCAACTTTATAAGTACATTTATCTTACCTACAAATACATTTGTGTAAAGAAATAGCTCTTTTAGGAAGAATTAGCCATGAGAAAAAAAAAAACTGCTGTTTCCTAGAATCCTCTCTCTATCAGTCTTTTGTCTATCAATGTTCTCCCAAATCTGTTTCTTTCAAGAGGGTAAATATTGAAACTATTTCATGAGTTGATTTCGAGATGTTACTTCTTTTAGTTATGTACTTGTTTCATCTTCAGATTGTTTAATTTATTTAAATCTTATTTTTTTAATAAAGATACTCGCCACCAGAGTCATAGATTTGGATTCTTTTTTCCACATAAAAGCAGATGACTAAAATGTCTATATGTTTATAATATTAGTAGAAAGAATCTTACAAAAAAATTTCTAGTGCATCTGTAATATTTACTTGTCCTGATCTTTGGAGATATTAAAATTAATTTTGTTGCATTTCTAAAAGTATTTCCTTGTTTAAATTTCCTGTCACTATTTGAAGTCACTTTCTGATGTAGTGGGGAAAGAAAAAGCAAAGAGAGAATCACAGAGTAGATGGGGTCACTGGAGAGTCTCTAGTTCATTCCTTGGATTTTTGATATTGAAGCCCAAAGATGTCAAGTGACCCAGACAAGATTACAAAGACTGTTTATGGCAGGCAGGATAAGAATCCTGGCTTCCCAGCTCTTAGCCCAGCTCTCCTATGGCTACTCTATCATATTAAATCATTTTGGCAAGGATTGAAGCAAAACTGCAGGTACTGATAATCAGCTATGTCCATTCAAATCTGCTATTGGGTGTGGCTTATAGCTATATTCTCTACAACATTTTGATACATTGAAATTGGAGCTATACTTACAATGTTTAATAAGATGCTTTAAATTATAACACAGCCTTTTCCTTCTCCCTATACTTTTGAAAATCAAAATAATTGCTTTTGTGTTAGAGGTACTAGAAGACAATGGCTCCAGAGTTCATTTGTCTTAAGCATCTTGACCAGATGTACGTGATCTTGAACAAATTACTTGAATTTTCTGGACCTCAGATTCTTAACTATAAAATGAAGATACTAATATTATCTGCCTCAGAGGATTATACTGATAATTAAACAGAATAACACATATAGAAAGCTTAGAATAGTGTCTGGCACATAGCAATTCCTCAGTAAATATTAGCTGTTATGCCTTGAGACAATGTAGCAAGTTGGTAAATCAGATTTAAAAACAACCCAGCTTAGACTCTTTCTAGTAATCTTAGGTAAACTATTTAACCACTCTGGGTCTCACTTTTCTTACCTTTTTAAGTGGAATACTATCCCACTAGGTTGCTGTGAAGGTTAAAAAAGATAATGCATGTAAGGTGCTTGGAAGTCCAACAGAAGAGCTGTAAACCTGATAAAGAGAGACTTTTTCACCACTTAGCTAAAAAAGGTCAAGGTCAAAATGCTAGGAAGCAGCAGCAGCTTCTGCTTGAGGCCCCTCTATGCCACACTGAAGTGCAACCCTTCCTGAAGAAGCAAGAAAGAAAATTTGTGAGCCCTCCAGGGCCATGCGAAGAAAAGGCACTCCTCCACAGGCCACCATTTGAGTTGAAGCCCATACTACCTCTCCCCAGCACTGTGGCAAGGGTCTCTCTTAGCTCTGGACAGTCCTCACACAGCAACAAGAACTATCCTTCTAAACCACAACCTTGACCATGCTTAATAATGAATGGGATTTCCCATTGTTTTCAAGAGGATAAAATTCTAATCTTTTTTTTTTTTTTTTGGCCACGTCACACGGCATGCAGGCAGGATCTTAGTCCCCCCAACCAGGGATTAAACCCACGCCCCCTGCAATAGAAGCGCAGAGTCTTAACCACTAGATCACCAGGGAAGTCCCATCTAATCTTTAGCTAGCACATAAAGCCCGTCATGGCCTGACCTGTGATTACCTCTAACTTGGTATCTCCCTCTTCCCCAAGAGGCTGCTAGACCTGGAGACCAGCTGTGAGGGTTGAGGGAGGATTTTGTGCCTTCCACTCCTGAAATGATTTAGCCATAATACCATGCCTTTCATCCCACAAGAGATGTGGCTATGATTTTAAACTAGTCAGTAAGTCAGCGGCACTGAATTCCAAGTGATAAAAAAAAGTGATGCCAGTACATAAGATAAATAAACACTGGGTTCATGACAGTGAGGAAAGAGAAAGAGGAATGGAAGTACTTAGGGAGCCTCAAACTATATCTGTAAAGTTTACATCTTAAAATAAATCCGAGTCACAAATATGGTATAACGTTAATATACATAAATCTGGGAGAGGGCTATGCAGGTGTTTACTATATTCTTGCAGGCATGTAAAATGCTTGCGAGTTGAAACTAACAAGGCATCTTTATGTGCCTTATATTTTTAATTCTGATTTTATGTCTACGGTAAGAAGAATGAAATGGGCTCTAAGCCTAAAGTCACACAGCTAGTGAGGGAAGACTCAGTCATTAATATTCACTTAGGGACTGTGGCAGAGAATTCAGTGTGCACCAAGATTTGTGCCTATTTCTTCCTGGCTGTAAAGCTGGACTACATTTCCCAGCTTTCTTCATAATCAGGTATATCCATATTCCAGCCAATGAAATGTGAGCAGAAGTACAATGAGATATTTCCATACCTGGCCCACAAAATCTTCTCATAAGGATTTTCCTTCTCTTCCTCTATTGGCTGAATGTCAACACCCTCAGTGGCCTTGAAAGCTTTGTGTTGGTGATAACAGAACCATTATCAGCCTGGATTCCTGAATGTCTACATGGAATGGTGTGTCCCAACATCAACAACCCTTTATAGCAAACCAGATGGACTTGACTTCTATCGGTTAAGTTGCTGATTCTTGTGGGTTTATATGCTAGGAAAAAATTGCATTATTTTAATAATACATTAATTGGTACTGGATGTGGAGGGCTGCATTAACAAAAAACTTAGTGTATATGGCACTGGCTTAGTGGTCCTGCAACAGAATAAGAGTGATAATCAGAGTAAAAATTTCCCCTGTGAAAACACAAAGAACAACCACATGCCTACTGAACCTTTAGCTTGGTGGTCAGCAAATTATGCCCCAGAGGCAAAATCTGACCCTATTCTTAAAATAAATTTACTGGAACACGGCCATACCCACTTGTTTACATGCTGTCTAAGGCTTTTTTTGTACTACAACAGCAGGATTCAGTAGTTGTGACAAGACTATATGGTCCACAGAGTCTAAAATATTTACATCTAGACCTTTAATAGAAAAAGTTTGACAACTCATGCTGTAAGCGAAAGGTTTACAAAGAGTCTGAATGTTAATGGGATTGGATTTTTACTTCCTAGTTATTAAAGAGATGGCTTGTTTTCAAACGGACATAAAAGGAAATGGAGAAAGTTCAGGAATTTGGAGCCTTGGTGGTATATCAAAGCCTATTGCTTCTAGATCCCAAATAATAAGAGACAAGATAAATTTGAGGAAAAAGAGCCATTAAGATTCAGCCCTGAGGTAACGACAGATTTAGGGTGTGGCCTTCCCACCCAGGTCTTTTATTCTGTGGTAGAACCATTAAATTGTGAGGAAGCAAAAATATATATATTAAGATTGATAATTATGTTTAAGAAGAGAACATTAGATGTGTTTATAGGCACCAGGAACCAAATGAAAGTTGTTTTTAAGGGAGTTTATTGCCAACAAAACCAAGACCAGACTAAAATTGCCTGATTGTTTGCACAACCTTTGGGTGCCCTAACTTGACAAGCAGGAAGTAGGCTACTAAATCTATACAACCCCAAGGATGGCATCTCTCCAATACCTACTTCAAATGTGGCTGTGGAAGATAATGGATATGGAAGAACCTTCTAGATGATGGAGCCAGGAGCTATGCAGAACAATGGACAAGGAAAGAATGTTCCTCCAGAAGAATCATCATCTAATTAAGGAACTTCCTCCACTGCCAAGAAGCAGGATTCCATAGAGCTTGCCAAGAAGGGTTTGATCATTGCTTAATCCAGTGAGCTACGTTTTCCAGTCTTCCTTTTTATGAATGGAAGTGTTACTGTGAACAGTGTTATTGTGTGGAAGTGTCCCAACTTCATCACTGAATACTGAATGGAGGGAGACAAAAAAGATAACTTGACTTTTTAGTTCATGGGTTGCCAGCCCATAAGAAGGCTCATCTGGAAAATGGGGAATTAGATTTAGAGATGGATGAAATCTTTGGAGAGGGAAGGAGGTGGTTCCATCTGAGGGAGAAAGATAAAACTGTATTTGTTCTCAGAGATTTGAACTGTGACAGAGATTGTTACATGTTCACCAAAACCCTTTCTCTAGTCTTCCTGGGGACATACATAATGTACTTTTCCCAGCCTCACCTGTAGAAAGGTTTGATTATGTAACTGAGTTCTAGCAATGGAGGTTATCAGAAATGATATGCACTATGTCTAGGTCTGGCTCATAAACCCTTCCCACAGGTGAATCTACTCTCTTCCCCTCTTGAATGGCTGAGTGTTCATGCTTAAAGCAAGCATGGAAGCCCTGTATAGAAGATGGCTGAGCATCCATGAGGCTGTATCCCTGAATGACCAGAGGACCCACATACACCCACACACCTGCTCCCTCTGAGAGGGCTTAATGTCAGCAAGAAATAAACTTCTCTTGTGTTAAGTCACTGAGACTTGAGGGTTTATGTTACAGCAGGTAATGCTACCTTAACAGGGATCCACAGTGTCTCAGGAACTTAAATACAATGTTTCACACCAAGCCACATGAACCAAGCACAAAACAAGTTATCTACTATTGCTCCCATACACACCCTAGATCACCAGTTTCTGGTCAAAAAAGAAAAAGACTTGTTAAGTAGTACTTTAACTTTGATCCCAGATAGATGTGCCTGTGTGTGTGTAATTTCCCTAAATGGAACTTCCTTCGTCTTTCAGTCTGAAAATGGATTCAGGGTATGACACTGAAGAGCCCTGCTGTATAGTGAAAAACTCTACATAAAAAGTCAAGCTAGTGTCTCCTGCCTGTTCCCCAGGTAAAGTCCCTTTCCCTGAGGCAGTATGATCACAGAGCTACTAACCGGGGAATACAGAATTCAGGAAGTTCTCATGACTTCAAGACCTGCGTGCTATCTACTGTGCTCCACTGTCTCTCCACAAGCTTCACTGCAAGGGTATTTTAGGGGGTGGGGTCCATGTAGAGGTAGACCCCTGGGCAACCTTTGGCTAGAACTTAAAATGTTGTTCACCCTCAGTTCACTGAAAAGGTTTTAATGAATCCAGGAACTCATATGGCACTAGGATTAAATGCTGCCTTTCAAATGAGATTACTTCAAAGCCTCAACCCACTTTGGGGAAACAGTGGTTGATCCTGGGGGAGAGGTAATATTGATTAGACCAAACATTAAAGATTAGTACCAGGGAGACTGGTGAAGCACAGAGGAGATAGGAAAAGAGTTGGGGTTATTAAGCAATAAGTCGTCAAAGGCTCCTGTATGTGGAACATATCTATTTCCATCTTAATAAAATTTTTCAAAATCTAGAGCACAATCTCTTTACTCCATTAGCATTTCTTTCTCAATCTTCAATATAGATGCTGAAAAGATCATCAAATAAGATCAATAATAAAAAAAATCTGAGCCACTTTGAAGCAATATATGTAATGATCACATGTAAAGCCTGTATATAGAATATGGTCTGCTGGCCCATGTGAAGACACAGGTATTTAGACAATCAGCTCACATTAAATGATGAAAATAATAAACATTCAGAACCAACTGAAATAATAGATGTTGCATCTAGGAAGTCAGTTGTCCTTAAAATAAGCAGAAAGACAAGGGCCCCTCACACAGGAGCTGAGATACAAGTAAATACTGAAGATGTGGCTGCAATGAGTGTGCAGTGAACTCAGTGCTGCTGGGTGAAGTTTACCACATTCTTCCAGCCAGAGCTTTTATATTGGCTAAGGACAGACACTCATCAAGTTTCTTTTACAGGAAAGGAAGCTTTTATTGTAAGGATGTTCGTGGAATTGGAACTAGAATGAGAATACCCGGGCTTCCCTCATGGCACAGTGGTTGAGAATCTGCCTGCTAATGCAGGGGACACTGGTTCGAGCCCTGGTCTGGGAGGATCCCACATGCTGCGGAGCGACTGGGCCCGTAAGCCACAACTACTGAGCCTGCGCGTCTGGAGCCTGTGCTCCGCAACAAGAAAGTCCGCGATAGTGAGAGGCCGGCGCACCGCGATGAAGAGTGGTCCCCGCTTGCCAAAACTAGAGAAAGCCCTCGCACAGAAACGAAGACCCAACACAGCAAAAATAAATAAAATAAATTAATAAACTCCTACCCCCAACATCTTCTTAAAAAAAAAAAAATGAGAATACCCAAAGGGATCAAGGCAGTCAGGGGCCCCCAAGGTTCATTTCTAGCATGCCTTTCTCTCTGCATAGCAGTTCCAATATCCTCAGTATGGATGTGGTTGTTAATCATGGGCTCCTTTCAACACAGCACCCAATATCCATCAGAACTTCTTTTTGAGTCTCTCAGCTTAAATTTCCAAGAGAAAGGATGTGATGGACTCAAATGTTACCATCTCTGTTTGGTAGAGCTCTTCACACAAAGCTATGATGAAGGCCACTAGGTACCCCAACAGTAGGCTTCTGAGTACCCTAGTATCAGGCTACCTCTGGAAGCAGGATACAACAAAGGATACAACCTTTGTTCCTACAGTGGCATCTTACCAGCAAAGAACAGCCTGATGCTGTCTTCTTGAGCAAGGAGGAAGTGAAAAGGCAGTTTAGAAGGGCAAGTCGAACATGGCAGGCAGATCGATTGCTATATCTAAAATAAATATTTATCTGAAGTCAGACCCAACGATTTTAATGGCATTGAAAAGCTCTAAGTTGTTGTTCTGCATTTGAAAAAAAAGGTGATTCATCCTTTTGAAGATATGCATATTGATCTGAATTCAGTCTACTTTCTGTACACTGGCCCCAAGGGATGAATATTACATGCTACTGGACTTCCCTGGTGGTCCAGTGGTTAAGGCTCCACGCTCCCAACTTAGGGGGCGCAGGTTCGATCCCTGGTCAGGGAACTAAGATCCCACATGCCATGCGGCATGGCCAAAAAATAAAAAATTAAAATTAAAAAAAAAGGAAAGATGAATATCACATGCTTCTGTCATCGGTACACCAAACAAGCAGGATTCACAGAGTATAATCCTAAAAGCAACTTTATTTTGTTCCCCCCGTCCCTTTGAATTTGCTCAGAAGTAGCTGTCGTTCCTCAGCCACTGCATGAAAATGTATCAGGCTACAGAGTATCACTGGTCACTCTTGAGTAATAAAATCTTCATTATTACTCCACAAACATGACAGTAACCCCAAAGCTACAGTTCCAGCTAATAACAAAAACTTCAACGGGAGGTGATATTAAACTTTTCCAGTCCTAGGAGGAGTAGGGGCATGATTCTTAACTCTCTCTCTCCATCTGGGATTTGCACCCAAAGGTTGCTGACCTCTCTGGATTAGGATGCAGAATAGTAGGGAAAAAAGAAAGGACAAAAAAGATGATTGCTCTTAGGACCTGACAATCATTTGAAGCTGACTCTCTCCTGAGAATGTGTCTGTGTTCTTCAGAGGCTCCTCTGCTCGGACCCTCCAACACCACAATTCCCTTGACGTGGGTAATGCATCTCCATAAGCAGGCCCTTCCTGACCTCCCTCAGCTCCTTCACCCAACATTACACCTCCAGTCTCTGGCAAAAACCCTCTTAAGCAGGATCCCTTATTAAATAGATACTCCTGAAGTGGGTTTCCTATTCAGATCCCAGAATTCTTGAATCATTGGCCCAATACTGGAGAGGAGAGCAGTTGCTTTCCAGATTTGAGGCAGGAGATAGATGGGCCCCAGGCTGAGCAGCTGGAGTTTGTCCCCTGTGAACAGATAGTCCAAGATGAAGACAATAACAGGAGGGAAGAGAAGCTGAGCACTGCCCAGATAAGAGACAAACAGACCACATATTCCTCATTCTCCAAGTCAAGGAGACCTTCCCGACCTCACATGCGCAGAAAGCCTCCTTGAAGGTCAAATTGGGGGGGGGGTGTCACTCTATAGTAGGTGATGTCAACCTAACCATAGGCCTCTTCGCTAGAATCCATCTTGGCTAAGGGATGCGTGCGCACACGTGGGAGGACCCTGAGATAAACCAAATTCAGACTCAGAACCAGGCAAAGCAAGATGACTGGCCAAAAGAAACCTGGAAGAAATGCCCCATATGTGATTCAAACTACCACGAGGGCATGACTCTTTCTCTGAGCCCGCCTGGGTATCTATCCACACATACCCTTTTTCCTCCTAATAAACACGTTACTTGTTTCACTACTTTCCATCTCTTTGTGGGAATTCATTTCTACAAAGCTCACAGGTCAGGGTCTTGTCACTGGCCACTGTCCCTGGTAGTCTTGTGGCCAGGATTCAGTGCTCTCACTGCCATGGCCTGACTTCAATCTCTGGCCGGGGAACTGAAATCTTCCTTCAAGCCACTGCAGGCCAAGGACACCCAAGATCAGATCCAGCCCTCTACCTTGAGGTCACAGGAAGCCTTAGCCAGCTTCTCGACTTCTGGCTTTGTCAGGCACAAATCAGAAATCAGTCACTGCATCCACCAACTCTAGGGAATGTGTATCAAGCTCTCTGAATGGTTACATTGAAGCCTCCCACCCTTGAACTTGAAATGAGAGGGTACCTCTCTGTCTTGCCTCCTCAGAAAGAGGGGATAGAGTGGGAATTTCTCCAAAGTATTCCTCTTTGTAAAATCTTCTCATTTCCAACTGAAACCAAGCAGGGCCCAGAGGGGACCTCCCAGGTACAAAAGCCCCTCGTTTCCTATTTGTAGAAAAAACCTTTAGTTTCCTAGGTCTTGCCTGAGTTCCAAAGAGCAGATTCAAGTAGTTGCTAATTAGGGAAGTGAAGGAGTGCAGAAACAAAGGAAAAGCAGTCAAGAAAAAACTGTTCTGCCATAAGACAGAGTCTCAGTTCCTCCTCAAGGGATGTACTTAACAATCTGATGCAAATCCTTGAGCTGTTCTGCAGGAACTAAGGCCCCCACCCAGTCTGAGACTCCAGACTGGTTGGAACCAGAGGGCTGATGATTGGGATTTCTGGAACACCACCCTGTTACCTCACCACCAACCACTCAGAAGAAAGTCATGTGCCCTGCAGCCCTCACCACTTGTTATGTTGCCTTTAAAAACTCTTCCCTGAAAACCACCGGGGAGTTTGGATCTTTTGAGCCTGTGCTGCCTGTTCTCCTTGCTTGGCCCTGCAATAAACCTTTCTCTGCTCCACACTCCAACATTTCAGTTTGTTTGGCCTCACTGTGCATCAGGCACACAGACCTGGGTTTGACAAAACAACCGTCTACATTTTTTTAATCCTTAATGAGAGTTAGAGGTTCTCTATGAAGTTTTTGGCCATCTGCTCTGATATTCCAAGAGGATGGTCTATCTCAGGGCTCATTTTGATATCTGAAATCTATTACATTTTGAGGTCTTGAAACCCCAATTTTAAACATCCCGTTTTACTGCCTAATACATTGTGAGAAATCAACTGATTAAAAATGAAAGAAAAACATTATGCTCATGATTTTTATTTTTGCCCTGTCTTTAGTTCAGTGCAGGAACCTTCTCCTAGCTGTACACTGATCTGCAAATCATTCTTGAGTAATCTATTCCTGATGATCCCAAAAGAACTGTAGTGGGGAGTGCCGGTACATGACACATGCAAGCAACTTAAATGAAAATGATCTCTAGATCAACACAGGCACTGTGAGATGACTACATCTCCACTCAAATGCAATTTCACCATCTCCTAAATTACACCTTCCCCACCAGTTCACTTAATATGCACCTGCAGAATGCTGCTTCCCAATTTAATTTTCCTCTGGGTAAAATGTTACATTCTCATCCAGCCTTGAACATGTTTTATGTCCTTGTTTATTTTCTTAAGTAAAAGTTGGGACAAAGACAAATGGGCAGAAGCTGCAAGGAGACAGGCCAGTGAGTGAAAAAGGAAGACGGAAATAAAGCAGTTTGGGAAACTGTCTTAGTTCGGGCTGCCATAACAAAATACCACAGACTGGGTGATTTTGTTGCAGGAAGGGGGACCCCTTCCAGGGCCTGAGAGCAGGCTCTTGTCTAACGCTCAGAAATGAATTGTCTGAGGAGACACACGTGCTGAAAAAGCAAAAGACTTTACTGGGAAGGGGTGCCCAGGTGGAGAGCAGCAGGGTAAGGGAACCAGGAGAACTGCTCTTCCAACGTGGCTCGCAGTCTCAGGTTTTATGGTAATGGGGTTAGTTTCTGGGTTGTCTCTGGCCAATCATCTTGCTTGGCCCATAGTCTGTCTTAGTCACTTGGGCTGCCATAACAAAATACCACAGAGTAGGTGGGTTAAACTACAGAAATTTATTTTCTCCCAGTTCTGGAGGCTAGAAGTCCCAGATCAAGGTGGCAACGAATTCAGTTCCTGGTGAGAGCTCTCTTCCTGGCTTGTAGATGGCCACCTTCTCACAGTGTCCTCATAGGACAGAGAATGAGGGAGGGAGGGAGAGAGAGAAGCAGGGAGAAGAGAGAGAGAGAAAGATAAAGAGAAAGAGATAAAGGACTATCTCATGTCTCTTTCTATAAGGACACTAATCTTATTAGATTAGCACCTCACCCTTATGACCTACTTTAATTAATTACCTCCAGAAAGGCACCATCTCCAAATATAGTTACATTGGGGGTTGAGACTTCAACATATAAATTTGGAGGGAGGGAGGGTGAGCAGGGACAAAAACATTTAGTCCATAATAGAAATGATTATAACACCAGCCAACTTAACATTATTTTACTCCATGTTCTGATAAGACTAGCAGCCTCTATAGCTGGAATGGCTAAATGTGAAGGTGACATGGTCCTGAATTTCTAATAGTGAATCACAAGCCATAGCAGGACCCTTTATCTTTAAGCTTATATAACCTACTGTGGTAGGCAGAATAATGGCCCCCAAAGATATCCATGCCCTAAACATTGGAACCTGTGAATATATTATGTTACATGGCAAAAGGGACTTTGCAGATGTGATTCAGGTTAAGGATCTTAAAATGGGGAGATTACCCTGGATTACTTAGATGACCCCAATGTAACTACAAGGATTCTTAAAAGTGGAAGAGGTGTAATTCCCTAGGGGTCCAGTTGTTAGCACTCCGTGCTTCCACTTCTGGGGGCCCAGGTTCAATCCCTGGTCAGGGGAACTAAGATCCTGCAACCACATGGTGTGTCTTAAAAAAAAGAAAAAGAAAAAAAAGTGGAAGACAGAGGCAGAAGAGTAGAGTCAGAGAGAGATGTGACTATGGAAAGTCAGAGTGATGCAATGTGAGAATGACCTGACCTGCCGTTGCTGACTTTGAAGATGGGAAGAAGGAGGCCATGAACTAAGGCAGGTGGTGGCCTCTAGAAGCTAGAAAAGGCAAGGCAATAGATTCTCCTCTAAAACTTCAACAACAACAACAAAAAACAGCCTGGCTGACATCTTGATTTTAGCTGAGTGAGACCTGTGCTGAACATCTACACAACTGTAAAACAATACATTTGTGTTGTTTTAAGCCACTAAGTCTGTGATTATTTGTTATGGCAGCAATAGAAAACTAACACACCTGTCAAAGGCTCTCATCCTCCTTCCCCAAAAGTGGGTCCAACTCCTCCAGTCAAGATTCATATCTCAAATATGAATGCTTTTGTGAAATGTAAAGCATGACTGGCTAGACTCAAGATACATGGTACCTGAATCAGGACAGTTTATGGGCTGTCTACACAGCTCCATGATAAAAAATTCAGGATGTTTTCAGGAGATAATTTAAGGTCTGTTTTTGAGGCTAAATCTTCTAGACTCTAAGCACTCCTTGAGGATAGGAACTACTTGTTTGCACTTTTGTCTTCAGAGCCTAAAATTTCAGGGCTTGACTTATGGTAGGCACTCAAAAGTTACTCGCTGAATATTAAATAAAGTAACTATCGCAGACTCTGGATGAAATTTGATAGAATAAGTCTTAAGATACTTTATAATTTTTCACTCTCAATTTTACTATAAATAAACTTATTATATTTGTCAAGATTTTTTTTTGTTTTTTTTTTTGTTTTGTTTGTTTACAAGAGCCAGAAACTCAAGCAAATGAGGGGATCTGTAATACACTAATTAAGAAGGGCTAGCATGGTACCAGCTTCAAGTACGCCTATGTCCAGGAGAGTTCTCACACTATGTCCTCAGGATCCTCTCCCTTGTTTGAAAAATGGTTCCATTACTAAAATTGAAAATTTTAAATATAGATCATTAAACTAGATAGTCCTGATGATTCCTTTCTGTTCTAATAGATTATTGTTTCATGAGAGAATGTCACTTACTCACCCAGGGAAAACAACATTAAAATGTATTTCCACTTACCTAAGAGATCTCTCCAAAGACACACCAACAAAACAGAATTTATCATACCCACTCTTAAAGATATTAATTTCCCACACTTAAAGTCAACAGATACAGAAAATTATTAAGATTATAATATAAATTTGAATATACTATTGTGAAATTATCTCCTTCTTTCCTCTCCCCTAGGTTTTAGCAACAATGGAAACCGTGATAAATATGATATTTTATCCCCTAACATCCTATAATGTACTGTTCAGGTACTGAACTAGGAACTGTGGCTAGATGAATGTATTTTCTGAATCAAAAATTGATCTAAAATAGGGCTTCCCTGGTGGTGCAGTGGTTGAGAGTCCACCTGCCAATGCAGGGGACACGGGTTCATGCCCCGGTCCGGGAAGAACCCACATGCCACGGAGCAGCTGGGCCCGTGAGCCATGGCCGCTGAGCCTGCGCATCCGGAGCCTGTGCTCCACTACGGGAGAGGCCACAACAGTGAGAGGCCCGTGTACCACAAATAAATAAATAAATAAATAAATAATAAAATAAATAAAATACATCACTCTGGCCATTGCCTTCAATATCAGCATGATTATGTATTGTTAGCTCCATAAGCAGAGCAGAAAACTATTCTTGCAAATATTAATACAGTTCATTTTGACAAAGAATTGCAGTTTTACTTCAATTATGAGAACCAGTTTGTTGGATCTAGTTTAAACACTGGGGTGTTGGAATTTTGAGACATGCTGATGGTTTGTGGGACATCATGGTAGAACCTTTAAAATTATTGCTGGCCAGAAAGTCTGAAATACAAGATCTTATCAAAAGGAAGAGTTGAAGGGATAAAGGAGAAAGCAGATAAATTATGAGACTTAATTCTGAT
This sequence comes from Mesoplodon mirus, assembly GCF_964341445.2. Classification (NCBI taxonomy): domain Eukaryota; kingdom Metazoa; phylum Chordata; class Mammalia; order Artiodactyla; family Ziphiidae; genus Mesoplodon; species Mesoplodon mirus. Next base: position 28,851,871 of record NC_138983.1, on the reverse strand, counting down.
TTATAAGCAGTTTGTATATAATGTCAAGTAAAATAATACTTAACCAGAGGAAATAATAAACACTAGAACACAAAATACAATCAAGTGCTAGGTTGCACAGTACAGATGATGAAAGCTACAGAACAAAGGAGAAATACATGTCCACTTCAAATATTTCATGTTAACTTCCATTTGAGTTCTGAGTGATTTTATATATTTTCTCTTTTCACGTCCATTCATCTAAGCATTCTGGTCATCTCAGTAACTGGCATTCTTGTTAAGCAAAAACCTGACCCCTAGGTTCCTTTTTCTAAATGACTTTTCATCCTACTCACTTGGAACAGTGCCACATTCAAAATGACTATGGCAGATCCAAAAGTTACATCATTTAAAGGAAATGTACTTATGAAAGAAATGTGGTAACTGGAATATATAGCCACTGATCATAATAAGCGAGTATTTTACTATATACTAGCTGCCCAGGATGGAGTGGGGGAGGAGCACTTCGGCCCACTCAAAAGATACATTAAGAAAGGTTTAGAGTTCTCTGAAACGTGACAGGCAAATGAACTACTGAAATTGCTATAGAAAAAGTAATTATATGTGACAAGTTATAATTTGTGAGGTAAAGTCGGAAAAGCAAACCAGTGTATGTCACTCAACTCCAGCAGGGATCAAGCCAAGTGCATTCAATGATGTTAAACCAAGCCACATGCTAATCTCCTTTTAGTGGAAAACAATGCTTTTAAAAAACAAGTTCTTATGTCTTACTTTCAAAATCTCTAGATCATTTCCTCTGTCTTCCTATAGCTGACTTTGAAATAAATATTTCATCTATTTCAGAACGTAAATTTAGTTTAACGGGATCCTGTTTCCATATTAACAGTTTACCATTACGATCTTTGTTTACAGGATCTACAAATAATTTGAAAAGTCCTTAAGTTGTAGTCACTAGATCCAACATACTGAAATCCTGAAAGAAATGTAGGATGAGCAATGTCCCAATGATGGTGACAGCACTATAAGTTTTGCCAAAATGACACAGAAGCATTCACTTAATAATCAATAAGGAAGATTGTTATTCAGTATAAAAACAATTACAAATGGACATTTAAACCCACAGTTATGGGCCTAGAAATAACCTAAAGTTCACAACTGTAAACATTCCAACTTAAAATTGCAAATATTTATTGAAAAGCTGTAATATACAAAAAACTGTACTATGAACTGTGAAAGATACTGAGAAGTATAAGGCAGATCTTACATTCAATGAATTTATAATCTAGTAATTTGACATAGAAAGTATATTGACTTTCAGTCTGTATAAGATGGTATTGACTCATTTCTCCCTGCTTCTCCCTGCTGAGATATGAATCCTGGAAATAACATAAAAGGCAACCAAAGGAGAATTCTAAAAGGTGGTGAGGAGAAAGTAACTTATGTGGATCCTAACTGGAGGAAAAACACAGCAGCTGGACATCCACCCAAGAGAAGAAGGCAACCCAGACCTGTGTTTACCAACCCCCAACCTAGTAAGGCTTATTCCTCCCCATGATTGGCCCTTTGACAACAGCCTGCAAGCCCAACACCGCTGGGATGATCAGGAGTCCTGACAGCAAAAAGTGGCCAGACCCCTCCACTGTCCCTTCACACCTCTCTCAAGAAAGTGCTAAGAAATGACCCAGGGACTTCCCTGGTTGTCCAGTGGTTAAGACTCCATGCTTCAAATGCAGGGGGCGTGGGTTCAATCCCTGGTTGGGAAACTAAGATCCCACATGCCATGCAGAACCCCTTAAAAAAAAAAAAGAAATGACCCAACCATATGCTATTTACAAGAAACTCATTTTAAATTCAATAACGTAGGTAATTAGAAAGTAAAAGGAAGTTAAATGGTATGCCATGGAAACATTAATTAAAAAATGTTAAGCAGGAATAGCTATGTTAGAATGGGATAAAGTAGGCTTCAGAGAAACGAAAATTACTTAGAGACAAAGAAGGCAGTGACATAATGACAAATCTACAATTACACCCTCTTCTCAGCAAGTGATAGAACTACAAGAGAGAGAAGCAGAAAGAATTTAAAAGATCTATACAACACAATCAACTAAGAGGTTCTAATTGACTTACATAGAACATTCCACCACTATGAGCTGAATAAATCTTTTTCTTTCAAGTCCCTATGGAACATTCACCAAGATACACTGTATCCTGGGCTATAACACAAACTTCAGCAAATTTACAAGAACTAAAATCATTCAGAATGTGTTTTTCAATATAAGTGGAATCAAACAAGAAATCAATTACCAAAAAGAAATAATAATAAAAGACAATAGGAAAATCTCTTAACACATGGAAATTAAACAGAAAACTCCTAAATAATTGATGAGTCAGAGGAAATCTCAAGAAAAATAAAAAATACATTGGACTGAATGAAAAAGTATGACATATCAAAATTTATGGGATACAACTAAAGTAGTGCTGAGAGGAATATTTTTATCACTAAATGCTTACATTTGAAATGGGGAAAGTCTCAAATCTATAACCTAAGTTCTTACCTCAAAAAAATAGAAAAAGAAGAGTAAATAATCCCAAAGAACAATAAAGATAATAATATCAGAGTAAAAATCAATGAAACTGAAAATAGGAAAATTGAGAAAATCAATGAAACAAAAAGCTGGTTCTCTGAAAAAAATCAGTAAGTTGGTAAACTTCTAGAAACACTGAAAAAAAGAGAGAAGACACAAATAACCAATATCAGAAATTAAACTGAGGATATCACTACAGATCCAACAGACCTTAAAAAGATAAGGAAATACAACAAACAACTTTAGGCTCATACATTCTACAAATTAAAAGATATTGATCAATTCCTTGAAACCCACAAACTACCAAAACTCAATCAAGATGAACTATCTATTATGAATAGCTCTATTATCATTAAAAAAATTAAATTTCTAATTTAAAAGCTCCCAACAAAAAAATCTCCAGGCCCAGATGATTTCACTGGAGAATTCTACCAAACTTTTTTTTTTTTTTTGCTTTATAACAAATTTAATCAGTTATACATATATATATGTTCCCATATCCCCTCCCTTTTGCGTCTCCCTCCCACCCTCCCTATCCCACCCCTCCAGGCGGTCACAAAGCACGGAGCTGATCTCCCTGTGCTCTGCGGCTGCTTCCCACAATCTATCTACCTTACGTTTGGTAGTGTATATATGTCCATGCCGCTCTTTCACTTTGTCACAGCTTACCCTTCCCCCTCCCCATATCCTCAAGTCCATTCTCTAGTAGGTCTGTGTCTTTATTCCTGTCATACCCCTATGTTCTTCATAACATTTTTTTCTTAAATTCCATATATATGTGTCAGCATACAGTATTTGTCTTTCTCTTTCTGACTTACTTCACTCTGTATGACAGACTCTAGGTCCATCCACCTCATTACAAATAGCTCAACTTCATTTCTTTTTATGGCTGAGTAATATTCCATTGTATATATGTGCCACATCTTCTTTACCCATTCATCCGATGATGGACACTTAGGTTGTTTCCATCTCCGGGCTATTGTAAATAGGGCTGCTATGAACATTTTGGTACATGCCTCTTTTTGAATTATGGTTTTCTCAGGGTATATGCCCAGTAGTGGGATTGCTGGGTCATATGGTAGTTCTATTTGTAGTTTTTTAAGGAACCTCCATACCGTTCTCCATAGTGGCTGTACCAATTCACATTCCCACCAGCAGTGCAAGAGTGTTCCCTTTTGTCCACACCCTCTCCAGCATTTATTGTTTCTAGATTTTTTGATGATGGCCATTCTGACTGGTGTGAGATGATATCTTATTGCAGTTTTGATTTGCATTTCTCTAATGAGTAAAGATGTTGAGCATCCTTTCATGTGTTTGTTGGCAGTCTGTATATCTTCTGTGGAGAAATGTCTATTTAGGTCTTCTGCCCATTTTTGGATTGGGTTGTTGGTTTTTTTGTTATTGAGCTGCATGAGCTGCTTATAAATTTTGGAGATTAACCCTTTGTCAGTTGCTTCATTGGCAAATATTTTCTCCCATTCTGAGGGTTGTCTTTTGGTCTTGTTTATGGTTTCCTTTGCTGTGCAAAAGCTTTTAAGTTTCATTAGGTCCCATGTGTTTATTTTTGTCTTTATTTCCATTTCTCTAGGAGGTGGGTCAAAAAGGATCTTGCTGTGATTTATGTCATAGAGTGTTCTGCCTATGTGTTCCTCTAAGAGTTTGATAGTGTCTGGCCTTACATTTAGGTCTTTAATCCATTTTGAGCTTATTTTTGTGTATGGTGTTAGGGAGTGATCTAATCTCCTACTTTTACATGTCCCTATCCAGTTTTCCCAGCACCACTTATTGAAGAGACTGTCCTTTCTCCACTGTACATTCCTGCCTCCTTTATCAAAGATAAGGTGACCATATGTCCGTGGGTTTAACTCTGGGCTTTCTATCCTGTTCCATTGATCTATCTTTCTGTTTTTGTGCCAGTACCATACTGCCTTGATTACTGTAGCTTTGTAGTATAGTCTGAAGTCAGGGAGCCTGATTCCTCCAGCTCCATTTTTCGTTCTCAAGATTGCTTTGGCTATTCGGGGTCTTTTGTGTTTCCATACAAATTGTGAAATTTTTTGCTCTAGTTCTGTGAAAAATGCCAGTGGTAGTTTGATAGGGATTGCATTGAATCTGTAGATTGCTTTGGGTAGTAGAGTCATTTTCACAATGTTGATTCTTCCAATCCAAGAACATGGTACATCTCTCCATCTATTTGTATCATCTTTAATTTCTTTCATCAGTGTCTTATAATTTTCTGCATACAGGTCTTTTGTCTCCTTAGGTAGGTTTATTCCTAGATATTTTATTCTTTTTGTTGCAATGGTAAATGGGAGTGTTTACTTGATTCCACTTTCAGATTTTTCATCATTAGTATATAGGAATGCCAGAGATTTCTGTGCATTAATTTTGTATCCTGCAACTTTACCAAATTCATTGATTAGCTCTAGGAGTTTTCTGGTAGCATCTTTAGGATTCTCTATGCATAGTATCATGTCATCTGCAAACAGTGACAGCTTTACTTCTTCTTTTCCGATTTGGATTCCTTTTATTTCCTTTTCTTCTCTGATTGCTGTGGCTAAAACTTCCAAAACTATGTTGAATAAGAGTGGTGAGAGTGGGCAACCTTGTCTTGTTCCTGATCTTAGTGGAAATGGTTTCAGTTTTTCACCATTGAGGACGATGCTGGCTGTGGGTTTGTCATATATGGCCTTTATTATGTTGAGGAAAGTTCCCTCTATGCCTACTTTCTGCAGGGTTTTTATCATAACTGGGTGTTGAATTTTGTCAAAAGCTTTCTCTGCATCGATTGAGATGATCATATGGTTTTTCTCCTTCAATTTGTTAATATGGTGTATCACGTTGATTGATTTGCGTATATTGAAGAATCCTTGCATTCCTGGAATAAACCCCACTTGATCATGGTGTATGATCCTTTTAATGTGCTGTTGGATTCTGTTTGCTAGTATTTCGTTGAGGATTTTTGCATCTATGTTCATCAGTGATATTGGACTGTAGTTTTCTTTCTTTGTGACATCCTTGTCGGGTTTTGGTACCAAGGTGATGGTGGCCTCGTAGAATGAGTTTGGGAGTGTTCCTCCCTCTGCTATATTTTGGAAGAGTTTGAGAAGGATAGGTGTTAGCTCTTCTCTAAATGCTTGATAGAATTCACCTGTGAAGCCATCTGGTCCTGGGCTTTTGTTTGTTGGAAGATTTTTTATCACAGTTTCAATTTCAGTGCTTGCGATTGGTCTGTTCATATTTTCTATTTCTTCCTGATTCAGTCTTGGCAGGTTGTGCATTTCTAAGAATTTGTCCATTTCTTCCAGGTTGTCCATTTTATTGGCATAGAGTTGCTTGTAGTAATCTGTCATGATCTTTTGTATTTCTGCAGTGTCAGTTGTTACTTCTCCTTTTTCATTTCTAATTCTATTGATTTGAGTCTTCTCCCTTTTTTTCTTGATGAGTCTGGCTAATGGTTTATCAACTTTGTTTATCTTCTCAAAGAACCAGCTTTTAGTTTTATTGATCTTTGCTATCGTTTCCTTCATTTCTTTTTCATTTATTTCTGATCTGATCTTTATGATTTCTTTCCTTCTGCTAACTTTGGGATGTTTTTGTTCTTCTTTCTCTAATTGCTTTAGGTGCAAGGTTAGGTTGTTTATTCGAGATGTTTCCTGTTTCTTAAGGTGGGATTGTATTGCTATAAACTTCCCTCTTAGAACTGCTTTTGCTGCATCCCATAGGTTTTGGGTTGTCGTGTCTCCATTGTCATTTGTTTCTAGGTATTTTTTAATTTCCTCTTTGATTTCTTCAGTGATCACTTCGTTATGAAGTAGTGTATTGTTTAGCCTCCATGTGTTTGTATTTTTTACAGCTCTTTTCCTGTAATTGATATCTAGTCTCATAGCATTGTGGTCGGAAAAGATACTTGATACAATTTCAATTTTCTTAAATTTACCAAGGCTTGATTTGTGACCCAAGATATGATCTATCCTGGAGAATGTTCCATGAGCACTTGAGAAAAATGTGTATTCTGTTGTTTTTGGATGGAATGTCCTATAAATATCAATTAAGTCCATCTTGTTTAATGTATCATTTAAAGCTTGTGTTTCCTTATTTATTTTCATTTTGGATGGTCTGTCCATTGGTGAAAGTGGGGTGTTAAAGTCCCCTACTTTGATTCTGTTACTGTCGATTTCTCCTTTTATGGCTGTTAGTATTTGCCTTATGTATTGAGGTGCTCCTATGTTGGGTGCATAAATATTTACAATTGTTATATCTTCTTCTTGGATCGATCCCTTGATCATTATGTAGTGTCCTTCTTTGTCTCTTCTAGTAGTCTTTATTTTAAAGTCTATTTTGTCTGATATGAGAATTGCTACTCCAGCTTTCTTTTGGTCTCCATTTGCATGGAATATCTTTTTCCATCCCCTTACTTTCAGTCTGTATGTGTCTCTAGGTCTGAAGTGGGTCTCTTGTAGACAGCATATATATGGGTCTTGTTTTTGTATCCATTCAGCCAATCTGTGTCTTTTGGTGGGAGCATTTAGTCCATTTACATTTAAGGTAATTATTGATATGTATGTTCCTATTCCCATTTTCTTAATTGTTTTGGGTTCGTTATTGTAGGTCTTTTCCTTCTCTTGTGTTTCTTGCCTAGAGAAGTTCCTTTAGCATTTGTTGTAAAGCTGGTTTGGTGGTGCTGAACTCTCTCAGCTTTTGCTTGTCTGTAAAGGTTTTAATTTCTCCATCAAATCTGAATGAGATCCTTGCTGGGTAGAGTAATCTTGGTTGCAGGTTTTTCTCCTTCATCACTTTAATTAAGTCCTGCCACTCCCTTCTGGCTTGTGGAGTTTCTGCTGAGAGATCAGCTGTTATCCTGATGGGGATTCCCTTGTGTGTTATTTGTTGTTTTTGCCTTGCTGCTTTTAATATGATTTCTTTGTGTTTAATTTTTGACAGTTTGATTAATATGTGTCTTGGCGTATTTCTCCTTGGATTTATTCTGTATGGGACTCTCTGTGCCTCCTGGACTTGATTAACTATTTCCTTTCCCATATTAGGGAAGTTTTCAACTATAATCTCTTCAAATATTTTCTCAGTCCCTTTCTTTTTCTCTTCTTCTTCTGGAACCCCTATAATTCGAATGTTGGTGCGTTTAATGTTGTCCCAGAGGTCTCTGAGACTGTCCTCTGTTCTTTTCATTCTTTTTTCTTTATTTTGCTCTGCAGCAGTTATTTCCACTATTTTATCTTCCACCTCACTTATCCGTTCTTCTGCCTCAGTTATTCTGCTATTGATCCCATCTAGAGTATTTTTTATTTCATGTATTGTGTTTTTAATCGATGCTTGATTCATCTTTAGTTCTTCTAGGTCCTTGTTAACTGTTTCTTGCATTTTGTCTATTCTATTTCCAAGATTTTGGATCTGGGAAATAGAATCTTGGATCATCTTTACCATCATTATTCTGAATTCTTTTTCAGGTAGACTGCCTATTACCTCTTCATTTGTTAGGTCTGGTGGGTTTTTATCTTGCTCCTTCTCCTGCTGTGTGTTTTTCTGTCTTCTCATTTTGCTTATGTTACTGTGTTTGGGGTCTCCTTTTTGCAGGCTGCAGGTTTGTAGTTCCCGTTGCTTTTGGTGCCTGTCCCCAGTGGCTAAGGTTGGTTTAGTGGGTTGTGTAGACTTCCTGGTGGAGGGGACTAGTGCCTGTGTTCTGGTGGATGAGGCTGGATCTTGTCTTTCTGGAGGGCAGGTCCACGTCTGGTGGTGTGTTTTGGGGTGTCTGCGGACTTTTTATGATTTTAGTCCACCTCTCTGTTAATGGGTGGCGTTGTGTTCCTGTCTTGCTAGTTGTTTGGCTTAGGGTGTCCAGCACTGTAGCTTGCTGGTCGTTGAGTGAAGCTGGGTGCTGGTGTTGAGATGGAGATCTCTGGAAGATTTTTGCCGTTTGATATTATGTGGAGCTGGGAGGTCTCTTGTGGACCAGTGTCCTGAAGTTGGCTCTCCCACCTCAGAGGCACAGCACTGACTCCTGGCTCCTCAATTTGGGATGATTTGTTGTCTATTCATGTATTCCACAGATGCAGGGTACATCAAGTTGATTGTGGAGCTTTAATCCGCTGCTTCTGAGGCTGCTGGGAGAGGTTTCCCTTTCTCTTCTTTGTTCTCACAGCTCCTGGGTCTCAGCTTTGGATTTGGCCCCGCCTCCGTGTGTAGGTCGCCGGAGGGCATCTGTTCTTCGCTCAGGCAGGACAGGGTTAAAGGAGCAGCCTCTTCGGGGACTCTGGCTCACTCAGGCCGGGCGGGAGGGAGGGGCATGGAGTGCGGGGCGAGCCTGCAGCGGCAGAGGTCGGCGTGACGTTGCACCAGCCCGAGGCGCGCCGTGCGTTCTCCCAGGGAAGCCGCCCCTGGATCCCGGGACCCCGGCAGTGGCGGGCTGCACAGGCTCCCGGAAGGGCGGTGTGGACAGTGACCTGTGCTCGCACACAGGCTTCTTGGCGGCGGCAGCAGCAGCCCCAGCGTCCCACGCCCGTCACTGGGCTCCGCGCTTTCAGTCGTGACTCGCGCCCGTCTGTGGAGCCCCTTTAAGCAGCGCTCTTAATCCCCTCTCCTCGCGCACCAGGAAACCAAGAGGGAGGAAAAAGCCTCTTGCCTCTTCGGCAGCTCCAGAGTTTTCCCGGACTCCCTCCCGGCTAGCTGTGGCACATTAGCCCCCTTCAGGCTGAGTTCTCGCCGCCAGCCCCAGTCCTCTCCCTGCGCTCTGACCGAAGCCCGAGCCTCAGCTTCCAGCGCCGCCTGCCCCGGTGGGCGAGCAGACAAGCCTCTCGGGCTGGTGAGTGCCGCTCGGCACCGATCCTCTGTGCGGGAATCTCTCCGCTTTGCCCTACCCAGATATGTGGGGAGTTTCTTGCCTTTTGGGAGGTCTGGGGTCTTCTGCCAGCGTTCAGTAGGTGTTCTGTAGGAGTTGTTCCACGTGTAGCTGTATTTCTGGTGTATCCGTGGGGAGGAAGGTGATCTCCACGTCTTACTCTTCCGCCATCTTACCCGGAAGTCCCCTCTACCAAACATTTAAAGAATTAACATCAATTTTACACAACCTATTCCAGAAAATAGAAGAGTAGGGAACACTTACAAACTCACTTTATTAGGCCAGTATACCAAACCAAGATAGTTTAAATAAAAAAGAAAGACAACAAAAAAGAAAAAAAAAGGAAAAAGAAAACTATAGACCAATGGTTCTCATCAACTTAGAAGCAAAAATCTTCAATAAATATCAGTAAATCAATTCCAAGCAATATACAGCAATATTTATACACCACAACCAAGTAGGATTTATTGCTATGTAAGGTTGGCTCAACATTCAAAATCAATGTTTTTGAATTGTCCCTGGTGGCACAGTGGTTAATCCACCTGCCAATGCAAGGTACACAGTTTCGATCCCTGATCCGGGAAGATCCCACATGCTGCGGAGCAACTAAGCCCGTGTGCCACAACTACTGAGCCTGTACTCTAGAGCCCGTGAGCCACAACTACTGAGCCCACGTGCCACAACTATTGAAGCCCACACGCCCAGAGCCCATGCTCCACAACAAGAGAAGCCACCGCAATAAGAAGCCTGCGCACCACAACAAAGAGTAGCCTCCACTCGCCACAACCAGAGAAAGCCCTCACGCAGCAACAAAGACCCAAGGTAGCCAAAAATAAATAAATTAATTAATTTTAAAAAAAACAAAATCAATGTAATCTACTGCATCAACAGACTAAAGAAAAAAAATCACATTAACACATACGGATACAAAAAAAATCATTTGACAAAATCCAACAACCATTCACAGTAAAAACAAGACTCAGCAATTTAGGAATAGAGGGCAATTACCTTAATTTGATAAAGAGCATCTTCAAAAACCTACACTAATGTCAGACTTAATGGTAAAATTTGTATCTTTCTCCCCAAAATCAGGAATAAGGCAAGAAGGTTCATTCTCACCACTCTTTTTCAACATAATACTAGAAGTTTCAGCCAGTGCAGTAAGAAAAAGAAATAAATGGCATGCAGAGTGGAAAGGAAGGAATAAAACATAAACATTCTCTTTTGACAGATGACATGATTGTCTACATAGAAAATCTCAAGAAATCGATAAAAAAAAACCTTCTAAAATTATCAAGGTTGAATGATACAAGGTCAACACACAAAAAATCAATTGTTTGTTTTTTTGTTTTTTTGTTTTTTTGCAGTACGCAGGCCTCTCACTGTTGTGGCCTCTCCCATTGCGGAGCGCAGGCTCTGGTTGTGCAGGCTCAGCGACCATGGCTCATGGGCCTAGCCGCTCCGCAGCATGTGGGATCTTCCCGGGCCGGGGCACGAACCCGTGTCCCCTGCATCGGCAGGTGGACTCTCAACCACTGCGCCACCAGGGAAGCCCCAATTGCATTTTTAAACACTAACAATGAACGTATGGAATACAAAATTTTAAAACAATACAATTTACAGTCACTCTGAAGAAAATGATATCTCTAGGTACAGAGTTAACAAAACATGTATAGGATCTGTTTGCAGAAAATTACAAAATGCTTATGAAAGAAATCAAAGAAGACCTAAATAAATGGAGAGACATACTATATTCATGAATTGGAAGATTCAACATAAAGCTATCAGTTCTCCACCAAAGTGATCTGTATGTTTAATACAATTCATATCAAAACTCTAGTAAGGTTTTTTTGGTAAACAGAGACAAGCTTATTCTAATATGCAAAAAGAACACAGGTACTAGTATAGTTAAAATAATCTTGACAAAGAACAAAGTGAAAGGAATCACTTTACCTGATATTAAGGCTACAAGTATATAGCTACAAGTTATCAAGAGAGTGTGGTATTGGCAGAAGGATATACACACAGATCAACTAAACAAAATAGAAAAACCAGAAATAGACCCACACAAATAACAAATATGCTCAACTGATTTTTCACATAGGTACAAAAGCAATTCAATGGAGGAAGAACAGACTTTATAAAATGTGGTGCTGGGGCAACTGGATATTCATAGGTGCACACACACACACACACACACACAAAAGAAACTCCACCTAAATGTCACACCTTATACAAAACAACTCAAGAATCACGCAATTAGAGGTAAATACTAATAGTGTGATCTTTAAAAAAAAAAAAATGTCAAGCAATCAGGCATTGAGGTGCTCAATTAGGACAATGAGCCAAACCAAAAGTAGAAATCAAACTTTTATTCACTTAATGTGACAGTGTAATCAAGAGGTGCTGGCTCCCTAGTGTTATATATTTCCCCCCCAAAATGGCCTAAGGTGAGGGTCAGGTGGATCCAGCACAGCCTGAGAACATTGTGTCACTGCTCAGGAGCCCTCAACAAAAGGTTCCTGACTCTTTATGGATTCATGGACTGGGGAAAGAGAGAGGGGAAAGGCTAGGAGCGGAAAGGCACTAAAGCAAAGTGGAGAAATGTAATTCAGCCAAGGACCTCAATAAAGAGGTCTCAGCAGAGGTGCTTGGGAAGTGTCTCAGCCAAGCTTCCCAATAAAGAGGTCTCTGACTCTAGGTGACTGGGCTAGGAATGCAGATATGCACACAAACATGGCTTACTAGTGGGGGCCTTGACAGCAACTCCTTCAAGAAAACTACAGTGCACTGGCTGTGTGCCAGCTGGTGTGGGGTGGGCAACTTCCCCGCCCTCATGCAGGCTTCCAGTCACAACCCTGTAACTGTCTATGGTTGGGCCTGAAAGACCACACATAGGATTTTGTCCTGGAGTCAGACTCCTTAGAAAAGAGGAGATAATCTTCAAGATGTAGGGACAGGCAAAGGTTTCTTAGATGACACCAAGAGCATAATCCACAAAAGGGAAAAAATGATAAACTGGGTGTCATCAAAATTAAAATTTTTGTTCTGCAAAAGACTGTAATGAGAATTAAAAGACAAGCAATAGATTGGGAAAACATATTTGTGAATCATATATCTGACAAAAAACTTGTATCTAGAATATTCAAAGAACTTTCAAAACTCAGTAGTCAGAAAAAATCCAATAAAGAATGAGCAAATTGGACTTCTCTGGTTGTCCAGTGGATAGGACTCTGTGCTCCCAATGCAGGAAACCCAGGTTCAATCCCTGGTCAGGGAACTAGATCCCACATGCATGCCACAACTAAGAGTTCACATGCCTCAACTAAGACGTCCACATGCTGCAACTAAGAAGTCCACATGCAGCAATGAAGATCCTGCATGCCGCAATTAAGACCTGACACACCAAAATAAATAAATAAATAATAAATAAATAAATATTTTTTTTAAAAAGAATAGGCAAAAGACTTAAACAGACACTTCACAAATGTAGATATGCAAATGGTAAATAAGGACTTGGAAAGATTTTTTAAATCATCAGCTATCAAAGAAATGTTAATAAAACCACAATGAGATAATCACTACACTTTTATCAGAATGGCTGATAAATAAAGAATAATGACAATACCAGATGCGGGCAAGCATTTGTTGTATCTTTTATATATTGCTGGTGGGAATGTAAAACGGTATAGCTATCCTAGAAAACAGTTTGGCAGTTTCTTATGAAACTAAACATGCAATTATCATTTTACACAGAAACCTCACTCGAGTATTTATCTCAGAGAAATGAAAACTTATTTTCCCACAAAACCTATACACAAATACTCAAAGGAGCTTTATTCATATTAGCCAAAAACTGGAAATAGCCCAGATATCCTTCAACAGACAGTTGTTAAACTGAGATAGAGACATACTGTGAACACTACACAGCAATAAAAGGGAACTATCGATACATACAATGTGGATGAATCTCCAGGAAATGTTAAATGAAAAAAGCCAATCCCCAAAGGTTACATACTGTATAATTCCATTTATATAGCCTTTTTTTTTTTTTTTTTTTTTTGGTACGCGGGCCTCTCACTGTTATGGTCTCTCCCGTTGCGGAGCACAGGCTCCGGACACACAGGCTCGGCGGCCATGGCTCACGGGCCCAGCCGCTCCGCGGCACGTGGAATCTTCCCGGACCGGGGCACGAACCCGCGTCCCCTGCATCGGCAGGCAGACTCTCAACAACTGCGCCACCAGGGAAACCCTATATAGCATTTTTGAAATCACAAAATTTTTGAAATGGAGAACACAAGTGGTAACGGTATTAATGGTAGGAAGAGATGGGTGTGGTTATAAAAAGTCAACATGAAGGTTTCTTGTGATGTTGAAACTGATCAGTATTCTGACTGTGGTGGAGGATACCTGAACCTATGCATCTGATAAAACTGCAGAGAACTAAATACACATTCACAAACATGAGTTCAAGTGAAACCAGAAAATCTGAATAAAATAGATGGATTGTGGCAATGTCAGTATCCTGGTTGTGACAGCATAGTACAGTTTTGCAAAATGTTAATATTAGGGGAAACTGGTAACGTGTACACAGATCTCACTGTATTATTTCTCATACTTACATGTGAATCTACAATTATCTCAATAAAAATTTCCCTCAGAATATCATCCATCTTTGCTGCAAAGCACATATTTGTTCTCAAGGCAAATGTTTGTCATAACCACTCTCAATGTACTTTTTTTTTTAAGTTTTTTTTTTTTGATGTGGACCATTCTTAAAGTCTTTATTGAATTTGTTACAATACTGTTTCTGTTTTATGTTTTGGCGTTTTTTGCAGTACGTGGGCCTCTCACTGTTGTGGCCTCTCCCGTTGCAGAGCACAGGCTCCGGACGTGCAGGCTCAGCGGCCATGGCTCACGGGCCCAGCTGCTCCTCACCATGTGGGATCCCCCTGGACCGGGGCACGAACCCGTGTCCCCTGCATCAGCAGGCGGACTCTCAACCACTGCGCCACCAGGGAAGCCCTATGTTTTGGCTTTTTGATCGCAAGGCATGTGGGATCTTAGCTCTCCGACCAGAGATTGAACCCATCCCCCCACCCCACACACTGGAAGGTGAAGTCCTAACCACTGTACCACCAGGGAAGTCCCTCAATGCACTTTAGAAACAGGCTACTAGAAACTAAAGGACCTTTATAGATTACCAATAGACTGCATTGTTTTACCAATATCGAATTTCCCTTCTTTGAAGTCAGTCTTGGCCATAAGACTAGCTTTGGCCAATATAACATGTAAGAAAGTGACATGTGTCATTTCTGGGCAAAGGCTTTAAAAGCCAGTGCATGCTCTGCCATCTTCTCTTTTTCTTCTGCCATGGCCTCATCAATGTTTCAGGTAATGGCTGCTCTGTCAGCCTGAGGATGATGATGACTTGGAAGCAGAGATCCCAGATGACTCATGATGGTTACCAATAGGAGAAGCAAGATATAAATTCTGATTTTTTCAAGCCTTGTAATATGGGTGTTCTTTATTACTGCAACATAACTTAGCCTATCCTGACTGATATATAGTCCAACACCTCTCATATTACAAGTACTAAAACCAAGAGCCAACAGCTTAGAGCCCAGCCTACCTAGGAAGTGAGTGATAGAGATAATACTATGACCTAGATAGCCAGAGTCCCAGAATGGTGCCATTTCCAATACAGATTTTCTCAATGTGCTTCAGGCTATTTGTTCATAAGAATGAAATTAAAATGCAAATAAAAGTTCTGTACCAAATTGAATAATCAAATTAGTTTGTCAATTGATACCAAAAATGAAAGAACAGATTTTTAAAAGTAGACTGAATGAAATATTCGTACTTCTAATTTTATCATATAGTTCTGAATCAGCAGCCCATCATTCAGAAGGGGAAAAAAGTAACTGATTCAAATGAGTCACATTGGAGAAACCCTTGATATTTTGAAAATTCAAATGTCAACAAGCCACATAATAAGAGAAATGGGAGGCACTGGCTCCATCCTTTTGAACATTTCTACAAAATGAATCAAAATCAAATATCAACCCTAGAGATTTATTGACCTACAAAAAGATGTTTGGGAATTCTGTAAAGAGATGCTTCACTGGTGGTCATGAATATTTGGGGAGTTAAAAGGGAATTTGTGAAGGTAAGCAGCATGTTTTTTCCTAACAAAGAGATTGTTTTACTCAGCATGGTTTTTTGTGAACATTCTAAGAACCTGAAAGATTTCCCATGGTATATGTAAAAAATTCAAAATTTGATTAAAAAAAAAAAGAAAGAAAGAAAACTTAGGAGCCATTCCAGAATCATTTAAGAAAATAGCCCTCCATCCTCATTTGCTACATGTCAAACCAAACGAAAGAATCTATGCACTTCTCTGACTGCACGACAGAACCTCTTAAAAACTGCCAGTTACCCAGTCATTCAGGCATTAAGGCTCTACTGCAAATATTCTACTATGATAACAGTTCACAAAGAGAAAAAGATGTAGCTGATATTTTCTTCAGGAAAAAAACTTCACCTTGTCCTTGATTAACTATTCTATTAACTTTTTACTTCTTGAAACCATGAGTTTCTTCTCCTCTAATTTTAACTCTGATGATAAACATAATATGGTCATTGTAGAAAATTTGGAAAGTTTAGGCAAGAGAAAATAAATGCAAAAAAATGTTTTCCTACAATCCCACTCCCCAAGCAGAGACTAGTATAATTTTGGCAAATTTCCTTTGTCCTTTGCACATATCAAATAGAGTCAAGGTGACAGTTTATTGATAATTCTGAATCCTTTTTGTGTTCCAGTCATCACTATGTCAATAATATTTTCTAATATTATTTAAAAATCATTATTAAGCTCATTTTAATAGATATACAAAATCCTATCATAACATGTACTGTTACTTACTTAATCAGTCCCCCAACATAGGACATCCTGGTAATTTCCTCACTTTCATCATCATAAGGTATCTGAGTTAGTTCAACTTTATTCCATGTTCTTTTTCATTATTATTTTGCTCTATCCTGAGCTTTGGCAGATTATTTAATATGGCCCTTTCATTTCCAGGCTGCCCTGTTTCTCCATTTAGCTGCTTCTTCTCTAAATTGTCCTAAGAAACTTGAACAATCTTCTCTTCACAGACATCCTTCAACCTTGGATTCCAGCAAATGCTTTCTGGTGCTCTTGCTGATTTCTCTCCCGATAGGTAGGTAGGTAGGTAGATAGATAGGTAGATAGACAAAGATAGAGATATCTATAAAGAGAGAATATCTCACATTCATAAAATAAATAAATGCTTAATTGCCTAAATTTTAAAAATCCCTCTTTATTTTTATGCATTTCTAAAGGCAAGTATAGTATGATAAAAATAGAAAAGCATTGGATTGAAATCAGATTCTTAATACAATTCTACTTCTCTCTTACATGTCACTAAATTACTTGAGCCCTGTTTCCTCATTTGTAAAATAAGAAATGTACTTAGAGATCTCTAAGTTTTCTCCTAATTCTGTCGTTCTCTGACTGGAACAGTTTATAATTCTGCTCAGTTGAGTGATCTTGTGTACCAACTGGACTTCAAAGGGGAAAGCCGAAGCCCCTTCTCATATTCCAGATAGGACAGGGCTGCACGAGAATTAGAGCTTTACCAAAGTTGGAAGACTTGGGTGCAGAAGTCAGGAAAGTTGCCACCAACTACCCCAGCCTGAAGTACTAACGTGGATGGTTTTCAAGAGATGAACCAAAAGCTGCTAACAATC
Organism: Mesoplodon mirus; assembly: GCF_964341445.2. NCBI lineage: Eukaryota > Metazoa > Chordata > Mammalia > Artiodactyla > Ziphiidae > Mesoplodon > Mesoplodon mirus. The sequence continues at coordinate 28,834,681 of NC_138983.1, read as the reverse complement.
TGGTGAGCCTCTGGGAAGCTCCTCACACAAACTCACCCAGTCTGCTCACAGTCAACAGGTGAGTCTCAAGAGTTCACTTTGGGGACTTCACTGGTGGTGCAGTGGTTAAGAATCTGCCTATCAATGCAGGGGGCAAGGGTTTGAGCCCTGGTCTGGAATCCGCCTGTCAATGCAGGGGACAAGGGTTCGAGCCCTGGTCTGGGAAGACCCCACATGCCACAGAGCAACTAAGCCCGTGTGCCACAACTACTGAGCCTGCACTCTAGAGCCCGCGAGCCACAACTACTGAGCCCAGGTGTCACAACTACTGAAGCCCATGCACCTAGAGCCTGTGCTCTGCAACAAGAGAAGCCACCTCAATGAGAAGCCCACACACAGTATGCAGGACCAATGTGATAATTCTCAAGCTCATCTAGAAGCAGCTGGAACCTCTGTCTGCCTTCATATCTACCCTCAACTGCCTCTGGTGCTTCTCCTTCTCTTCCACCTCAAACTCTCACTGAGGAACATATAGTAAGGGGGATACTGAGAAACATATTTCATGCCTTTGAGAGTCTCTCAACTTCATCTGTAAAATATCTATTAAACAGATAGTTATTTAGTCTCTACTACAGTCATGGTACTAAGCTTGGTACTACTACAACAGGTACCAAGAAACATAACAGGAGTAACCACTGCCCTTAAGAAGCTTACAGCCAATTCGAAGAGAAGATACCTCCAGGAACCATAATTGGATGGATATTGAGCTAGACACTCAAGATATAGGGGGGGCCCACATTCCTTTTAGTGCTATTCAAAAGCCATGCTTTTAAGATACTAAAAGTTACTTATAGAAAAAGGAATAACAGGTGAAAATCAGGATATACCCCCAGAGCTTACCTGCTGTGTATATCCCCTGCTTGAAGAAAGCTCAAAGGAAAATATGTGGAATCCCCAGGAGGGAGCCCATGAGACCTATAAAAGGGGACTCCTCAAGTTGGGTTTTGGTGCCTGGTGCTTTGGAGATTGGCGCTTCTTTGTAATCCCTGTTTATTGTCCTTGCAACATTCTAAATGATGTAAAGTACATGAGATTTTTTCCCAGAATCATTTTGTGATTCATTTCTCAAAAACTTAACAAGTAGTGCTTTGGATGCTCAGCAGATGCATGGCAGGGGTACCTGGAAAAGCATGACACCATGTGTTGTGGGCTACATTGTGTTCTTCCAAGATCTTTACATGGAACCCGTAACCCCCAAGAATGAGACTGTATTTGGAGATAAGACCTTTAACGGCGTAATTAGGTTAAAATGAGGTCATATGGATGGGACTTCTTCAACTTGACTGGTATCCTTATGAAAGAAAATGTGGACACACACAGAGGCACCACAGGTATATGCACACAGAGGAAAGATCATGTGAAAACACAGTGAGAAGGCGGCCATCTGCAAGCTGAGATGAGAGGCCTCAGAAGAAACCAAACCTGACAACACCTTGATCTTAGAGTTCTAACCTCCAGAACTGTGAGAAAATCAATTTCTGTTGTTTCAGCCCAGCCTATAGTATTTTGTTATGGCAGCCGCAGCAAACTAATACACTTATGGTAGCCACCACGGGCACTACCATGGGATTTGGAACAGCTGCTATGGACACGGGTCCTACAGTCTAAAAGAAGCCTCCTAACAAGTAGTTTTTGGCCAATGAGCAGCATAAATTAATAAAATTCTCTATTAGTTTGAGGTGATGCATAGGTAAGTACAGAGAGGATATAAGCTTCATGAGGGCAAGACCCTTACCTATATTACTGACTGCTGTATCCATAGTGTAAGCGTATATTCGATGAATTTTGAAAAATACATAATCTTATAAAACTATCACATACAGATATAGAATGTTTTCACCACCTCAAAATGTCCCCTCATGCTCCTTCACAGTCAATCTCCTTCCCCAATCCCCTATAAAGGAAATTATGCAGAATAGAGTCTTTGGGTCTTGGCTTATTTTACTGAGCTTTGATATTCATCTGTTCCTTTTTATTTGTTAGGAAAGTCAGTCTCACACATGCAGTCTTTCAACCTCTGCTCGGTCAAACAAAAATGGGCCTTAGGCCTGAAAAACTTCCTTACCAAGAGATAAGGAGCCCACACAGCCTGTGCCAGGCTGACTGCTTTCCCTGTCTCATGCTGAATGAGTGTTCCTTTGTTCTGCTTAAGCATGTATGTCAATGGCTCTCAATCATGGCCCCAGGTTTCAGTATTTCAGACTCCACACGGGAGAGGTCAGTGTCCTGCTGCTGCAGTACAAGAGGGGTGCACATAGGCCAATTTCCCTGGTCAGCTGCCAGGAGCATCTGCTAGCCATTAGAGATGGACACACACTGGAGCTGATCTTGCTGTCTCTTCTCTATGTGAGTGTTACAGCACTGTTCCATCCAGTGTTTGACTGTGCTGTGTTTTCCTCGGCAACTCTGATACCAAGTTATAGTGGGGAAAAGTGTTTGGACTTCTGTTCCTGAGAGCTGGCATTGTGATGATCTTTGCTGTCCTCCAAGTAGCTGTAGTCCTACCCTGGCAGTGATTACTGGTACATGGTGTCCTGCCCCACATTATTATTGTTATTGGATGGATATCATAATTTGCTTATCCATTCACCAATTTTTGGACATTTGGAGTGTTTCTACTTATGGCCATTATAGATTATGTTCCTCTTAACATTTGGGTACAAATCATTGTGTAAATATGGGTTATTTTGGGGGGGGGTTGTTTTTACTCTTGGATAAATATGTAGAAGTAGTACTGCCAGACAGGATGTTAAGTGTATATTTAAATTTATAAGAAACTGCCAAAATGTTTTCTAAAATGGCTGCACCATTTTGCGTTCCCACAGCAATGCATGAATGTTACAGTTGTTTCTCATCCTCACGAACTCTTGCTATTATAGACTTTTTAATTTTAGTCATTCCACTAAGTGGGCAGTGGCACTTCACTGGATTTCCCTGATGACTAATGATGTTGAGCCTCTTTTCATGTGCGTATTTACCACTTGTATATGTTCCTTGATTAAACGTCTATTCATACCTTAGCCCATTTTTTTTTAACTGAGTTATCTTATTACTGGGTTGTAAAAGTTTTTTCTCTATTCTGGATACAATTTCTTTATCAGCTATCAGTTTCAAAAATATTTTCCCTCGGCCTGTGGATTATTTTTCCCTTTATTTGACAGTGTCTTTTCAAAACAAGTTTTGGTGACATCATCAAGATGGTGCTATTGATTGATCCTGACTTTGGTTCCTCCCACAAGAAGAACTAGCAATTATGCGTAGACAAAAACAGCATTGTGAAAATCCCAGAACCCAGGGGTGAGGCTGAAGCAACCGCCTGGACCACAGAGACCAAGAAGGACAGCACTAAAAAGGTGAGAAGAGAGGCTACACTCTGACCGCATCACTGCTCCTCAGGCTGGCACAGTACCAAACTGAGAGGGCCCCCATCAGCTTGCTGTTTCTCCAGGGGAAAATGAGAGACCAAGTTAGACACCCAGCTCCCCCAGCACTGCAGGACACTTCCCAGGAGGGCCATTCGGGTCTCACCTCCCAGGAATTACTGGGGTAATCTGCAGGGTTCAGCTGTGGGGATCAGATAAAGATAGGAAAGGAGGGCAGGACTTACATCAATCAGATCTTGGTGGACCCCATTCCTGCTTGCAGTGGCACCAGAGTAGAAATCTCAGCCAGTAGCTCTGCCCATCTTCAGAGCCAACTTGGTGGCCCCGTCTGGTCAGGGAGCTCATCCAACATGCAAAGGGATTTCAATCTAAAATGGAATGGAGATATGAAATGGAGAATCTCACGCATGTGCCCACAGGAAAATGAAACTTAAGAAATGAAGCAGTGGTTTCCCCTAAATGTCTGACTTATGGAAAACTAGAACTTATATCCTAACCAATGAACATCCACTGAGAATCTCTCCCCATCGTCACTCAAGCCAATGAATTTGCTGCTTGAACCCTAACTGGACTCCCCCGACTCTTTACACCCCTTCTGCATTAACACAGCCTGCCCCAAACCTTCAACAGACTCACCTGTAGCTTGCTACAGTATGTTTCCCGAACTGCAATTCCTCTGCTATTCCCGAATAAATTCAATTTCTGGTAATATGAGCTTGCCTCAGCTTACCTCTTTTTTTAGGTTAACAGGCAGTTCTACCTGATTTGGTGCCCAGTCAACAGACTGTACAAGGAGTGGAGCCCATTCTACTGTGTCGCAAGGATAGGAAAGCAAGTTTGCAGCCCTGCCCAACTGTTGAGCATAGGCTCCAGTCCCATCCATCCAGCAAGCATGGCCAAGAACACCGGCAACCACAGAGCCCATCCTACAGCCTCACTCTGGCAAAGAGCTAAGCCAGCAGCCCTCCCCAACAAGTATAGCCTCTGGTCTTCCATAACCAGGGAGCCTGAACAGTACCCTGAGCAGACTTGGAGCCCAGCCTGCAGCCCTGCCCAAACACGGACACCACCCAGGAATCTGCTTGAATGCACAGCCTAGCCAGCAGACCCAACTGACTCTACAGCCCAGCCAGGGGCACCCTCCACACACACACCTCAGAGCACCTCACCCACATAGAGACCCTGGTAGCAAACCATGGGCTCTACCAGCTGACGTGTCCAGTACCCCAAACTGAGCTGACTGGTGAAGCTCTTTCCCTGCCAAAGTGAACCTGTAAAGTCTAGAAGAGAAGATGGAAACACATAGATACCAACGCAAGGAATCCAGGATCATGAAGAATCAGGTAAACATGATAAAACCAAAGGAAACTAATAAAGTTCCAATAACTGAACCTAAAGAAATGGAGAGTATGAACACACAAAGAATTCAGAATAATCCTCTTACAGAAGTTTAGTGAAGTACAAGAATATATCCTAAAGGAAATTAGGAAAACAATGCACGAACAAAATGAGATGGCCCTTGAGGGCATTATGCTAAGTGAAACAAGTCAGACAAAGACAAATACTGTGTCTCACTTATATGTGCAATCTAAAAAAAAAAAAAACTGAAGTCATAGAAACAGAGAACAGATAGGACAGATTGGTGATTGTGGGGGCAGGGGGAGGGGCAGTGAAAAAGCACAAATTTCCAGTTATAAGATCTATAAATTCTAAGGATGTAAGGTACAGCATGGTGACTGTAGATAACAATGTTGTATTATATATTTGAAAGTTGCTGAGAGAATAGATCTTTTCTCATCACAAGAAAAAAAAATGTAACTATGTGAGGTGATGAATGTTAACTAAACATATTGTACTACTCATTCCATAATATATACATACATCAAATCATTATATTGTACACCTTAAACTTATACAATGTTATATGTCAATTATATCTCAATAAAATTGTGAAGAAAGATGAATAAGTTCTGGGGATGTAATGCACAGCATGGTAATTATAGTTAACAATACTGTAATGTATATTTAGAAGTTGCTAAATGAGTAGTTTTTTTTGTTTTAAAATTTTTTCTTCCTTTTCCTTTTTTTTAATTGGAAGTATAGTGGATTTACAATATAGTGTTAGTTTCAGGGGAACAGCATAGTGATTCAGTACTTTTGCAGATTATATTCCGTTATAGGTTATTACAAGATAATGGGTATAATTCCCTTTGTTCTACAGTAAATCCTTGTTGCTTAAAAGAGTAGATCTTAAAAGTTCTCAACACACACACAGGATCATAACTATGTGAGGTGATAGATCTGTTAACTTTTACTGTAGTAACCATTCTGTAATATATACATACACCAAATTGCACACGCTAAACTTATACAATGTTTTATGTCAATTATATCTCAAAAAAAGCTGGAAAAAATAAACGTTTTAAATGAAAAGCAATTTTTTCTTTTCTTTTTTTTTTTTTTGCGGTACTCGGGCCTCTCACTGTTATGGCCTCTCCCGTTGTGGAGCACAGGCTCCGCGGCCATGGCTCACGGGCCCAGCTGCTCCGCGGCATGTGGGATCTTCCCGGACCAGGGCACGAACCCGTGTTCCCTGCATCGGCAGGCGGACTCTCAACCACTGCGCCACCAGGGAAGCCCAATTTTTTCATTTTGATGAAGGCCATGTTATCTTTTTTTTTCTTTCATGGTTTGTGTTTTTTGTGCCCTGAGAAATCACTGTCTAGACCATGATCACAAATATTTTCTCCAATAGTTTCTTCTAAGCATTTTATAGTTCTAACTTTAATATTTATGTCTATCATCTACTCCAATGAATTTTTATATATCATGTGAAATGTATTCCACATACATTAACTGTTTATTTTATCAATATACCTATATTAATTTTTATCTAGTTTCAATACTAGCATTGTAATTTTGATTTTTAAAAAAATTATTTCCCTGTCTTTTAGAAATACATACTGAAAGACTCACTGATGACATGCTATTATTACCGGGGAGTGTGAAGGAGTAGGCAGAAATATAGTAGCTGAAGCAATGTTGACCACAGTTGATGTTTTTGGGGGCTGAGTGATGGCTACTTAAAAGTTTGTTGTACTAGCCTCTCACTTTTGTATGTTTGAAATTTTCTACAATAAAACTTAAAAAAAATTGCAATATGAGGAAACTAAGCTGGAGAAAGACAGTTGAGGATACTTATGTTTTTAGATTTATTCTTGGTTAAGTCACACTTCAATTGAGTTACCTGATTAGAAGGAAGAAAAAATAACATAAACACACCAAACACATTATGATTGTGGCTGACAATCTTAAAATAAAATCCCAGATGTATTATTTACTGTAACTGTACACAATTACACTCTACACCATTTGGTTAGAATGGGATTTGCACTTAAAGTTGTGAAGATCAAATAAAAATGAGCAAGATATCTGGCACATAAAAGTTAGTCTGATATCTTCAGTTTCGTTACCTATCCCAATGCCTACCAAATACTGGGCATGAGCTTCACATTTTAAAATTAATTTGAATAGGATTTAATCTCATACTGCTCTGATGGCCTATATTAGAGGAGTCTAACGTAAAGCAAAATGGCATGCTCTTCAAGAATCAAAACTTTTAACTTGTTTTTGTAAGGTTTTGCCTTACAAAAATCCTGGCACACTGAGTACTTGCATTTGAGATCTCAACTGTACAATTTAAGCAGCAGCATCAAATGAAAGTATTAAAAAGAGAAAAATGACCCCTGCTTTCTTTCCATTCTGCAATACCAGTTCTATTTAAACTGAGAGAGGCAACAGTTCCAAGGATTAATTTGGTAATCAAAAGAAGTATAATTTCCTTTTTTTTATAAGGAATTTCCAAGACACATGCATAGTTACCTATCAGGCTCTCTTACTCTTTTTAAGGTTTCTTATTTGTCTGACATAGCAGCAGGAGAAAGACACTAATTTTTGAATCTGGCAGACCTAGGTCAAATTCTGAGTTTCTCCCTTCCTGGTAATCTTTGAAAGTCAGTAAATCTCTTGTTTGCCAATTTCATCTGTCAACTAGGGTTTAAGAACAAATATTTACTGGTTGCCTACCACGTGCCAAGAAATCATGTAAGTGAACAAAAAAGAAATTTCCAGTCCATGTGCAGTTTACATTCTAGTAGTTAAATCACTTACCTAGTCATATACTTACTAATTGGCCGAACCATAATTCAAAGACAGTAGTCTCAGTGTAGAGTATATACTCCAAACCACTAAGTTATATCACCATTTTATTGTGAGATTAAATGACATAAGCTGTGACTAGATGGAAACTCAATCATAGCAACTAAAATTACTCATTTTCTTTTTTCAATCACCTTTACTAAGATACAATTTACATACAACAAAATACATTCACTTATTAATTTTTATGGCCTCAAAGTTGTTCATAATACTACCTAGTTATTCCTTTAATGTTTACAGTATCTGGTAACTGGTAACTTGTGTCTTCTCTTTCCTGATGAGTGTAGCTAGATGTCTGTCAATTTTGCTATTTTTTTAAACTAGCTTTTGGTACCAGTGATTTTTTTCTATTGTTTTCCCATTTAATATTTTATTGTTTTCTATTTTTATCTTTATTGTTTCCATCCCTCTACTTACTTGGATTTAACATGTTCTTCCTTTTCTAACTTCTTAAATTGGAAGTCTAGATTATTGATTTGGACCTTGTTTTTTTTCAAACATAAGCAAGTAAAGCTAAAAATTTCCCTCTGAACACTATTATAGCTATATTTCACAAATTTCAATGCTATGTTCTCATTTTCATTCCATTCATGTTACATTCTCATTTCCTTTGTAATTTATTTTCTGAGGTTTTCTGTCTCTCTCTTTTCCATCATTCTTCTACACTTACTGAGTATATTTTAGTTTTCCATCTTGTTTCCACTACTGGGTTATTGGCTATACATGTTTGTAGTTGTTTCAGTGGTCATGCTAGGGTTTATACATCTTTAATTTATCACAATCTTCCTTCAAATAATATTATACTGTTTTACTTATAAGAACTTTCAACAATATACTTCCATACCACCCTGCCACCCTTGTTTTTATATATTTTACCTTTACATAGTTCATAAACATGACAATATATTTTTTGTCTTTAAAAGTCAATTATCTTGGGCCTCCCTGGTGGCGCAGTGGTTGAGAGTCCGCCTGCCGATGCAGGGGATACGGGTTCGTGCCCCAGTCTGGGAGGATCCCATATGCCGCGGAGCGGCTGGGCCCGTGAGCCATGGCCGCTGGGCCTGCGCGTCCGGGGCCTGTGCTCCGCAACGGGAGAGGCCACGGCAGTGAGAGGCCCGCATACCGCAAAGGGAAAAAAAAAAAAAAAAAAAAAAAGTCAATTATCTTTTAAAAAGATTTCAATTAGAAAAAACAATTTTGATCTCTACCCTCTTATTTACTACTTCTGGCACCCTTCACTCCTTTTATCTACATACAAATTTTCATGTGTGACATTTTTCTTCAATGTTTTTTATATTTTATAGTACAGGTCTGTGGCAACAAATTTTCTCAGCTTTAGATTGGGAAAAAAAACAAAAAAACCAAAAAACGTTTTCCCCTATTTTGGAAGAATAGTTTCACTGGTATAGAACTTAAGGTGGAATTTTTCTTTTAGCACTGTAGAGAAATCATTCCATTGTCTTCTACATTACTTGTGTGTGTGTGTGTGTGTGTGTGTGTAAAAGACCAGTTTTTCTTATCTTTGTTCCCCTGTACAGAATATATCTCCTCACACACACACCCCAACTGCTCCTAAGAAATTTCTTTTAATCATTTAATTTTAGTAATTTGATTATGATGTGCCTCTATGTGGTTTTCTTTGTGTCTAAACTGCTTGGGTTGGGGTTCCTTGAACTTCTTGGGACTGTTCAAATATGAACATTTTTCAGCTACTATTTCTTCAAGTATTTTCTTGCCCTCTATCCCTTTTTCTGGGACTCCAAATGAATTAATATTTTACACAGGTTACTGAGGCTCTGTTGATTTTTTTTCAGCCTTTATTCTTTTTGACTTTCAGTTTGGGTAGACCCTATTCATATATCTTAAAGTTCACTGATTCTTTTTATTTTGCAGTATCTAATCTGCTATTAATCTCATCCAATAAGTATATTAAGCATTGTATTATTCTGCTCCAAAAGCTCCATTTGGTTCTTTTCTATAGTTGAACATTATTGTCATGGTTTCCATTATATCTTTAAGAGTATTCATAATAGATGTTTTAAGGTTCTTTACTGCTTTGGTATCTTTTATTGGATGTTGGCCATTGTTAATTTTACATTCTTGATTGATAGATTTTGTTTCAGCTTTTAAATAGCACTGGACATTTTTCTGCCAGGTGGTTAATCTGCTTGCCAATAAGGTTGATCTTTTCAAAACTTCTTTTTCAGCTTTGTTATGAAAAGTCTAGAGTAGCCTTTACATTATGGCTAGTTTTGCCACACTTCTAATGTATGACCTTTCTGGAGTCTCTATGGAAATGTCATAGGTGTTAAATGAGCAACTTCCAATCTAGCGGTCAGAATTTTAACATCTCCCAGAAATGTGTGAGCTATGGGAATTTTCAGTTAACAACTCCCCAACTATCTTTCCCCAGTCTCATTGGTTTCTACCCTATAAATTTCTGGATTTGTATTCAGCATCACACCGAAAGGACTCATAAGCAGATTTCTGGAGCTTTTTCTCTGCACAGCTCTCTCCTCTCCTGTACTCTGTCCTGCAAACTCCAGCTACCCCATCTCTTCTCCACACTGTGATCTCTGTCTCCTGAAATCAGGAGAATCATTTTGCTCATCCTGGGATCCCCATCCCTGTTCCTCTGGCAGAAAACCAAAGTGATTTTAGGATTCACCTTATTTGTTTCCTTTCTCAGGGATCAGAGTTCAGGAATGTCTCTTATCCACTGTTTAAAAAATAAATGTTGTTCCATAAATTTTGTCCAGTTTTCTAGGTGCTTAAAGTTGGAGAGCTAGGCTGGTCCCACTTACTCCATCAAGTCCAGAAGTCAAAATCCATCTCATTTTCTTTTTATATTACAAAACATACAGTTTCCAGCCATCAACAGCCACAAGAAAAACTTCTTAGGAAAGGTACATAAGAATTGTATCTCTAGCACATGAATATCAGGAACTGATGCTACAGAATCATGAGACAATTAATCTTTCAGAGAAAGTTCAGGAAAAGAACAGCTATTTTAGAGTTCTTTGCTGCCAGAAGGGAATCATAAACAATTGATTTTTTTTTTTAAGCCTGTAACTATTTTTGGCTTAGGTCACTGAATCCAGGCCTTTTTTTTTTTTTTTTTTTTTTTTTTTTGTCAGTATTTTTTCTCCAGTTAGTATAGCAAGTATAGTCCACAGTTTGGCAGTTGGGATAAGCTACTGACAGGCACTGTCATTTGGTTTGCAACTTTGGTGATGACACACGGAAAAGTCCCTCATCTATGGTAAGCAGATGGGATACTCAAAGACAGAAAAACAGAGAAGACATAATGAACTGAAGATGAATTTATTCCCTCATTGTTTTTGTCTTAGTGAAGAAATGTCATGGGAGGTGTTGGCAGAAGTCTGACAAGAGCTAAGGATAATCATTTCCCTTCTCTTGGCATAGGGTAGAGCAATTAGCTGCTCTTGGAAAACGGGAGTAAAGTTTCAGGAAAAGCAACAAAAATGATTAGGCAATGTAAAAAAAAAGAATCTGTGGGGGAAATGGCTTAAAACTGACATTGTTTATACCATGAAGAACACTAAGGTATCTTCACATATATTAGTTTCCATTTATGAAGCACATTAAAAACCCTTTCACAAAACACTGCCAGATTATCTGATTTTATCTTCATAATAACCTGTGAGCATAAGGTATTATTTCTATTTTATAGAGACATAGACTAAGAAGCAGAGTTTAAGGGATTTGACTCAAACCACAGAGCCAGCTGATGGCAGAGACCAAAAAAAAAAACAAAAAACGAACCTGTTCCAATCCATTCAACAAGGGCATTTTGGCTATCATTCTTTATCTCCATAAAGGATGCCACCAAGGAAACTAGCTTTAATAAGTGAAATCAAAAGCACAGAAACATCAAAAGACCCCAGAAAGAGTTTCCTGGCATTTTCTGGACTTCTGGGTAAAGACAGAAAACTGAATACACATACCTATTTTCACTACCTATCAAAAATCCATTGAAATAGTAAAGGGATTTTTTTTAAAGGCACAACCCACAAAAACATGGAGAACATGAGATGAAACAGAAACAAATTCTGAGAGAATATAAAACAGAAGGAAATAAATATATGACTTAGCAGACACAAGAAAACTGAATCCTTAGCTGGCAGCAATAAACTCTGGAAATTGGCAGTATCAAGTATCTTTGGAAATGTGGGTAAAGGGAGGACTTTTAAAAAGAAAATTATCTGAACGTCTAGTAGATCTCACATCCCCAGTCTACTCTGAATAGCCAGGAAACCAGCAAAGCTCTGCAGCAGCAAAAGATTGGAGGTCTTTTCTTTAAAGAATGTAAGACAGAGGTACCTCCCTTCTGGACTGATGTCACTGAAAATAGCTCAAGGGTCAGCTACTAAAAATAGCTTACTAAAAATAGAGGACATTGCTACCCCATTGGGCTCACAGAATGCTGTCAGCCAGCTATCACCCTCCAGGAAGGAGACTTTAGATTCTTCTCTGCAGAATCTCACCAGCTCTAGAGGATATAAACATGAGAGGTCTCCCATTCCACAGGACTAGGTGGAGCAACCTGCAAGGGAGCTCTCAGTTGACAGTCTGCACTCATGTTTTCACATTTTTCGTGAAAATTAACCTTTTAGTTCCCTCTGAAAACTGAGCAGAAAACCACAGATCAGCAAACATCTAGGGAAAACTTCCTCTAATATGTGTTTTTTCCAATGCCACTAAGCAATTGTCCAATTCTCAGTGGGCACTGACTGGGTATCCTACAATTTAACTCAATTCTAGCACTATCTACCTGGAAAGCATCAGATCCCACCTGTTAAGGACTCAGCCCCTCCCTTTCAGACTCCAATCACAAGTCCCAGTTGTCACCTGTGCTTCTGACTAAATGGCTATAATCAGAGGTTCCCACAACCCACTCCTTGGGTTTGGTTATTTTGCTAAAGCCACCCACAGAACTCAGAGAAACATTTGCTTATGTTTACCTTCTTATTATAAAGGGTATTTTAAAGGATACAGATGAACAGGCAAATAAAGAGGTGGTACACAGGGTGAGGTCCAGAAGGCTCCCTAGAGCAGGAACTTCTGTCTCCATGGAACTGGGGTATACCACCCTCCTGGCATGTGGATGCAGTCACCAACCCAGAAACTCTCCAAATCTTTTTGTTCAAGATTTTAAAGCTTAATATGCATTCCCCATGCCACCCACTTCCCCTTCCCAGAGGCTGGTGGATGGGGCTATAAGTTCCAACCCTCTAGTCACTTGGTCTTTCTGGTGACCAGCCTCAACCTTAGGCTGACTAGGGGCACCACCCTAAGTCACCTCAGTAAAGCTCAGGTGTAGGGACTTCCCTGGTGGTCCAGTGGTTAAGACTCCAAGTTCCCAATGCATGGGGCCCGGGTTCAATCCCTGATCAGGGAACTAGATCCCGCATGCTGCAACTAAGAGCCCACATGCCACAACTACAAGATCCTGCATGCCACAACTAAGACCTGGCGCAGCCAAATAAATAAATAAATAAATAAATAAATATTAAAAAACTAATAAAGCTCAGGTGTACTTAAAAGGGGCCCCTTATGAATGACAAATGACACTCCTATCACTCAGGAAGTTCCAAGGTTTAAGGAACTCTCTGCCAGAAACCAGAGGAAAAGACCAAATGTATTTATTATAACATACTTATAAACTAAAAGATGCAGGTGGAGGGAAGAATTGAGAGAGGAAAAAATGACAGAGAGACACTATGTAGAGAAGAATCACCCCACACCTCACCAAAAAAAAAAGCAAAACAAAAACTATCAGACAATTTCCAATTTCAGATCACTGGAGACAAAGAGACCATCCCTCAAGCAACAAGAAAGGAAAAATGGGATTCAAAGTGACTTAATCTCAGTACTGCAAGCTAGATAACACTGGTGAAATCCTTTTAAAATTCTGAAGGAAAATTATTATCAAACTAGAATTCATTACCAAGCCAAACTACCATTTTTTATTAGTTATCTATTTTATACATATTAGTGTATACATGTCAATCCCAATCTCCCAATTCATCCCACCACTAACTGCCCCCCCGCCACTTGCCCCACTTGCTGTCCATACATTTATTCCCTACATCTGTGTCTCTACTTCTGCCCTGCAAACTGTTTCATCTGTACCATTTTTCTAGATTCCACATGTATGCGTTAATGTATGATATTTGTTTTTCTCTTTCTTACTTCACTCTGTCTCTAGGTCCATCCACGTCTCTACAAATGACCCAATTTTTTCCTTTTTATGGCTGAGTAATATTCCATTGTATACATGTACCACATCTTCTTTATCCATTCATCTGTTTATGGGCATTTAGGTTGCTTCCATGACCTGGCTATTGTAAATAGTGCTGCTATGAACACTGGGGTGCATGTGTCTCTTTGAATTATGGTATTCTCTGGGTATATGCCCAGTAGTGGGATTGCTGGGTCATATGCTAATTCTATTTCTAGTTTTTTAAGGAACCTCCATACTGTTCTCCATAGAGACTGTATCAATTTACATTCCCACCAACAGTGCAAGAGGGTTCCCTTTTCTCCACACCCTCTCCAGCATCTGTTGTTTGTAGATCTTCTGATGATGGCCATTCTAATTGGTGTGAGGTAATACCTCATTGTAGTTCTGATTTGCATTTCTCCAACAACGAGTGATGTTGAACAGCCTTCCATGTGCCCTTCAGCCATCCCTATGTCTCCTTTGGAGAAATGTCCACTCAGGTCTCCCGCCCATTTTTTGATTGAGCTGTCTGCCTTCTCAATATTGAGCTGCACAAGCTGTTTATATATTTTGGAGATTAATCCTTCATCCGTTAATTCATTTGCAAATATTTTCTCCCATTCTCAGGGTTGTCTTTTCGTCTTGTTTATAGTTTCCTTTGCTATGAAAAAGCTTTTAAGTTTCATTAGGTCCCATTTGTTTATTTTTGTTTTTATTTCCATTACTCTAGGAGATGGGTCAAAAAAGATCCTGCTGTGATTTATGTCAGAGTGTTCTTCCTATATTTTCCTCCAAGAGTTCCATAGTGTTTGGTCTTACATTTAGGTCTTTAATCCATCCTGAGCCTACTTTTGTGTATGGTGCTAAGGAGTGTTCCAATCTCATTCCCCTACATGTAGCTGTCCAGCTTTCCCAGCACCATTTATTGAAGAGACTGTCTTTTCTCCACTGTATATCCTTGCCTCTTTTGTCATAGATTAGTTGACCATAGGTGCATGGGTTTGTCTCTGGGCTCTCCATCCCATTCCATTGATCTATATTTCTGTTTTTGTGCCAGTAACATATTGTCTTGACCACTGCAGCCCTGTAGTATAGTCTGAAGTCAGGGAGTCTGATTCCTGCAGCTCCATTTTTTTCCCTCACGTTTGCTTTGGCTGTTCAGGATCTTTTGTGTTTCCATACACATTTTAAGATTTTTTGGTCTAGTTCTGTAAAAAATGCCATTGGTAATTTGATAGGGATTATATTGAATCTGTAGATTGCTTTGGGTAGAATAGTCATTTTCACAATATTGATTCTTCCAATCCAAGAACATGGTTTATCTCTCCATCTGTTTGTGTCACCTTTGATTTCTTTCATCAGTGTCTTACAGTTTTCTGAGTACAGGTTTTTACCACCTTAGGTAGGTTTATTCCTAGGTATTTTATTCTTTTTGTTGCAGTGGTGAATGAGATTGTTTCCTCAATTTCTTTTTCTGATCTTTCATTGTTAGTGTATAGTGCATTAATTTTGTATCCTGTTACTTTACCAAAGTCATTGATTAGCTCTAGTAGTTCTCTGGTGGCATCTTTAGGATCCTCTATGTAAAATATCATGCATCTGCAAACAGTGAGTTTTACTTCTTCTTTTCCAATTTGTATTCCTTTTGTTTCTTTTTCTTCTCCAATTGCTGTGGCTAGGACTTCCAAAACTATGATGAATAGTGGTGAGAGTGGACATCCTTGTTCTGTTCCTGATCTTAGAGGAAATGCTTTCAGTTTTTCACCATTGAGAACGATGTTTGCTGTGGGTTTGTCATATATGGGCTTTATTATGTTGAGGTAGTTTCCCTCTATGCCCACTTTCTGGAGAGTTTTTATCATAAATGGGTGTTGAATTTTGTTGAAAGCTTTTTCTGCATCTATTGAGACGATTATATGGTTTTTATTCTTCAATTTGTTAATATGGTGTATCACATTGATTGATTTGTGTATATTGAAGAATCCTTACATCCTGGGATAAATCCCACTTGATCATGGTGTATGATCCTTTTAATGTGTTGTTGGATTCTGTTTGCTAGTATTTTGTTGAGGATTTTTGCATCTATATTCATTAGTGATATTGGTCTGTAATTTTCTTTTTTTGTAGTATCTTTGTCAGGTTTTGGTATCAGGGTGATGGTGGCCTCGTAGAATGAGTTTGGGAGTGCTCCTTCCTCTGCAATTTTTTGTAAAACTTTGAGAAGGATGGGTGTTAGCTCTTCTCTAAAACGTTTGGTAGAATTCACCTGTGAAGCCATCTGGTCCTGGACTTTTGTTTCTTGGGATATTTTTAATCAGCGTTTCAATTTCAATGCTTGTGATTGGTCTGTTCAAATTTTCTATTTCTTCCTGGTTCAGTCTTGGAAGGTTATACCTTTCTAAGAATTTGTCCATTTCTTCCAGGTTGTCCATTTTATTGGCATAGAGTTGCTTGTAGTAGTCTCTTAGGATGCTTTGTTTTTCTGTGGTGTCTGTTGTAACTTCTTTTTCATTTCTAATTTTATTGATTTGAGTTCCTTCCCTCCTTTTCTTGATGAATCTGGCTAGAGGTTTATCAATTTTGTTTATCTTCTCAAAGAACAAGCTTTTAGTTTTATTGATCTTTCCTATTGTTTTCTTTGGTTCTATTTCATTTATTTCTGCTCTGATCTTTATGATTTCTTTCCTTCTACTAACTCTGGGTTTTGTTTGTTCTTCTTTCTCTAGTTCCTTTAGGTGTAAGATTAGATTGTTTATTTGAGATTTTTCTTGTTTCTTGAGGTAGGACTGTATTGCTATAAACTTCCCTCTTAGAACTGCTTTTGCTGCATACCATAGGTTTTGGATCATCATGTTTTCATTGTCATTTTTCTCTAGGTATTTTTTTGATTTCCTCTCTGATTTCTTCAGTGAACTCTTGGTTATTTAGTAACGTATTGTTTAGCCTCCATGTGTTTGTGTTTTTTTCCCTGTCATTGATTTCTAATCTCATAGCATTGTGGTCAGAAAAGATGTTTGACATGATTTCAATTTTCTTAAACTTACTGAGGCTTGATTTGTGACCCAAGATGTGATCCTGGAGAATGTTCCATGTGCACTTGAGAAGAAAGTGTAATCTGCTGTTTTCGGATGGAATGTCCTATAAATATCAATTAAATCTACCTGGTCTTTTGTGTCATTTAAAGCTTGTGTTTCCTTATTAATTTTCTGTCTGGATGATCTGTCCACTGGTGTAAGTGAGGTGTTAAAGTCCCCCACTATTATTGTGTTACTGTCGATTTCCTCTTTTATAGCTGTTAGCAGTTGCCTTATGTATTGAGGTGCTCCTATGTTGGGTGCATAAATATTTACAATTGTTATATCTTCCTCTTGGATTGATCCCTAGATCATTATGTAGTGTCCTTCCTTGTCTCTTGTAACATTCTTTATTTTAAAGCCTATTTTATCTGATATGAGAATTGGTACTCCAGCTTTCTTTTGATTTCCACTTGCATGGAATACCTTTTTCTATCTCCTCACTTTCAGTCTGTGTGCGTCCCTAGGTCTGAAGTGGGTCTCTTGTAGACAGCATATATATGGGTCTTGTTTTTGTATCCATTCAGCGAGACTGTGTCTCTTCGTTGAAGCATTTAGTCTATTCACATTTAAGGTAATTATCGATATGTATGTTCCTATTTCCATTTTCTTAATTGTTATGGGTTTGTTTTTATAGGTCCTTTTCTTCTCTTGTGTTTCCCACTTAGAGAAGTTCCTTTAGCATTTGTTGCAGAGCTGATTTGGTGGTGCTGAATTCTCTTAGCTTTTGCTTGTCTGTAAAGCTTTTGATTTCTCCATCAAATCTGAATGAGATCCTTGCCAGTTAAAGTAATCTTGGTTGTAGGTTCTTCCCTTCATCACTTTAAATATATCATGCCACTCCCTTCTGGCTTGTAGAGTTTCTGCTGAGAAACCAGCTGTTAACCTTATGGGAGTTCCCTTAGTTATTTCTTGTTTTTCCCTTGTTGCTTTTAATAATTTTTCTTTGTCTTTAATTTTTGTCAATTTGATTACTACATGTCTTGGCATGTTTCTCCTTGGTTTATCCTGTCTGGGATTCTCTGCACTTCCTGGACTTGGGTGGTTATTTCCTTTCCCATGTTAGGGAAGTTTTCGATTATAATCTCTTCAAATATTTTCTCGAGTCCTTTCTCTCTCTCTCTTCTCCTTGTGGGATCCCTATAATGCGAATGTTGGTGTGTTTAATGTTGTCCTAGAGGTCTCTTAGGCTGTCTTCATTTCCTTTCACTATTTTTTCTTTATTCTGTTCCGTGGCAGTGAATTCCACCATTCTGTCTTCCAGGTCACTTATCCGTTCTTCTGCATCAGTTATTCTGCTATTGATTCCTTCTAATGCATTTTTCATTTCAGTTATTATATTGTTCATCTCTGTTTGTTGTTTAATTCTTCTGGGTGTTTGTTCTTTAATTCTTCTAGGTCTTTGTTAAACATTTCTTGCATCTCCTCGATCTTTGCCTCCATTCTTTTTCCAAGGTCCTGGATCATCTTCATTATCATTATTCTGAATTCTTTTTCTGGAAGGTTGCCTATCTCCACTTCATTTAGTTGTTTTTCTGGGGCTTTATCTTGTTCCTTCATCTGGTACATAGTCCTCTGCCTTTTCATTTTGTCTATCTTTCTCTGAATGACGTTTTTGTTATACAGGCTGTAGGACTGTAGTTCTTCTTGCTTCTGCTGTCTGCCCTCTGGTGGACCCAAACTACCATTTATAAATGAAGGAAAAAATAAATATATTTTCAAACATGAGAAATTTCCAAAAAATTATCTTCTATGAGAATTAAAAGGAAAGACAAGAAAAATCAGAAACAAGTTATACAATTCAAAGAAGAGGTAAAGAGCATCTCAGGATGATCATGAAAGAAGGCCCTGGGTGATCAAAGATACACCAGGCAGAGAAGGAATCAACAGATAGGTACAGATAAGAACAGTACAGGAGAGACTTCTTCTGGAAGACAAAATAGAAACCTGAATGTGAATGAATACATTCAAGGGCATTCTAGATAGTTGCCAAAGAGTCAGAGGTTGGATTAATAACAGGCAAGTTGAAAATTAAGCAAATAAACAAAAGATGAAAATATTAAAATCATGTAGTAAAGGAAAAGTAATCATATTTTTATGCATGGCTCAGCTGTGATTGGGGAATATTATCTTAATTTAGGAATAGTGAATATATTAAATGAAAATTTGATCATCACTGTATTGAGGAAGTACAGAAGATAAAGTTGCATGTGTATAGTGAGGCAGAGAGAGGAAAGAATTATAACCTAATCTTTCATAGACAGAAACCAATAGCTTGGAAAAATGAAAACATATCAATGAAATTATGTAATTTAGAGACACTCACAGGCCCTGGAGTAAATAGTAGGTTGTGTGTCTCCAGCTTTGCTGGGAAATATGGAGCCTACCCACTCCACATGATGTCAAAAAGGTAACACAGCACAGTTGTTGAAAAGCATTTTGAGAGGTGAGCAAACCTGGATTCTAGTCTTGGCTCCACCATCTATTAGCTGTGATACCATGGACAAGTTCCTTAACCACTTCAAGGTGTAGTTTCCTCATTTATGACATGGAAATAATGATAATAATAATATCTAAAACATTACTAGACACTTGGTTGGCACTCAAAATGTATTTGTTGAATGAATGTTAATAAAGAGATAATATATGTAATATTTTAGCCTGATATATAATAAAGTCTCAGTAAAAATTAGTTTTGTGTTTAGAGCTAGTCTGTTTATTAGCATGTTCTAAATTTAAGCCCTCTCCCTTCTCATCAAGTTAATAGGGGAGAATTGGTTATTACACTGACTTTATTCTTAGCAACTCTACAGGCATGTTTAACTCCTCTCTTTCTTGGCCAATCTCTCACAACAATTACTCTATTCTATTAACTCTACTT
This sequence comes from Mesoplodon mirus, assembly GCF_964341445.2. Classification (NCBI taxonomy): domain Eukaryota; kingdom Metazoa; phylum Chordata; class Mammalia; order Artiodactyla; family Ziphiidae; genus Mesoplodon; species Mesoplodon mirus. Next base: position 28,814,839 of record NC_138983.1, on the reverse strand, counting down.
TTATACTATCTCCCACAATATCACCTTCCTCTTCTGACTTCCCTTATTTTCTCTTGTTTATCTTCAGCAAGTTTCCTAAATGGTTTCATTGCCTCAAATCTCTTAGTCTTCAACTATATCTTCCACCCTGCTGCTAGAGATACCTTTCTAAAACATTAATCCAATCATGTAACTTCCACGCTCAGACTTTCTAGAGCTCCTCGTCACTTGTATATGAGAGCCAAGCTCACTAAGAGCTTGCCCACTAAGCCACTAAAAAATCTCATCCAAATTCACCTAAATTTTGTCTCTTGAGAGTCTCTAACCCTCCTCTGCCCAACCAGCTTTCCTCCCCTGTATTGCCCAAGCATATGCTATTCCACAGTCCCTACATATGCTATGCTCTTTCTCACATCTGAGGCTTTGCACACACTGTTCTACCTGGAAAGCTTTCCCTTCTTCCCCTTTCCACTCAGCAAACGTGCTATAAATTAATTGCTTGTTGGTCTCCCCATCTATACTATAGGTTCCTTAAAGTTTGCAGTCTTAATTCCGGGTAGCCTGCCCAGCACCACACATATGGCCAGGCCCATATTAGTTGCTAAATCATTGCTTACTAACTAAAGGAAAGACATAGCCCTATATGAACAGTCACCCTCACTTTGGGGCTTTTGCCTACCAATAATTAAGGGAAGTTGATTATTCCATGTTACAAAATCATATTCCTTTTCCAAACAAAGGAATCAGATTTCCAGTTTCCCTTATTTACTGTCCAATACTCAAGGTGTTAAGTATGGAGAAATCTAATTTACTCACTGCTCTGTAAATGAAGAAGAGCTTCCACTGTACCTTAATTCTATCTCCTCTAAAAACAAAGTCAACTGGTACAAACATGCCTATTTTAACAAGCATAAAACTTGCATTTTAGGGGAGTATTTACTATCTTTTGTTTATTGGTTCTATTCCCACCCACCTCACTCCCTGGGAAGCCCAGGTTAACAACTAGTGTGTTTGCATTTTGCATATCTCTATATCTCTAAATATTGAGATAAGTAGGTACATACACATATGGCACACCTGTATGCTGATGCAACAGTCCTCTTTACATGCTTTTCTACATCTCGCTTTTCTCACTCAGTGGAATCTGTGGAAAGTCCTCTAAGTATAATATTAATTTATGTTGCATTGGCTACATAATTATCCATTGTCAACTCAGATTTTTATGAAAGCTTTATCACCCTCTCATTTAAGCTACCTTCTTGGCCTGGTCAGTTCAGGCTGCTATAACAGAATACCATAGACTAGGTGGTTTATAAACAACAGAAATTTATTTCTCATGGTTCTGGAGGCTAGCAGGTCTAAGATCAAGGTGTCAGCAGTTTTGGAGTCTGGTGAGAGTCTGCTTCCTATTTCATAGACAACAGTCTTTTTGCTTTGTCCTCACATGGTGGAAAGTATGGGGGAAGGAGCTCTCTGGGACCTCTTTTATAAGAGCACTAATCCATTCATGAGGGCTCTGCCCTCTTGACCTAATCACCTCCCAAAGGTCCCACTTCTAAATACCATCACGTTGGGGACTAGGTTTCAACTTATGAATTGGGGAGGGAAGGGAGGAGGGGCACAAACATTCAGTCTATAGCATGGCCAGTGAGAAGGAAGCACAGAAAAACTTCCTTACCAACGAAATGAAATGAAATCTATAATTCAAAATGGTTGGCAATTTCAGATTTCTGTCAGAATTGAGAAAATATAAACAAACAAAATCATTGCTGAATATAATCAACTATGAAACTTAGGTCAATGATTTAAATATGTATGTTGCTAGACACATTTTTAAACAGTCTTAGGAATTTGCATTTGATTCATTTATATTCACTACAACAAAAACAGTACTGCAATTTATAAGGTACCTCCAGGCATTTCATTTGTTACACTGATCTACAGTAAATTGGTTTATTTCAGCATAATAAAGAATAGTCTTTGCTATATGCCATTAAAATAAATTAATCAAGGAATTTAAAATTGAGTTTTCACACCACAATCTTATTTTGTTTTCCCACATTTCTAAAGTAATAGCATCTATCATCATTTAAAACCAATAATATGATTTGTGCTTTGCAGAAACTAACAACAAATTAAAACCAAACTTTTACATTAGTAGCAACATAAACCTCCAACAGTTTGAGAAATGAGTATGATTTTTCCTTCACTATTACTATAGCACATGAAATCTGGGAGCAAATGGAGCCTAGTACCATCCTGTGATTCGTTTAAAGGCTGTAACACTTCAGGACAATGCAAATGGCTTCTCACATCAAAAAGACATTAAATCGCTCAGCAATTTAGTAGAAAAGGCATATAACAGCTCTCGAATTTTAAAATACAATTCTGTGAAAAATTATCCTGGGGTTGCAGGAGACCCTGAGGCTACTGTAATGTACCTCTTCATGTGTTCTGTAAGTGATGGTAGCCTTCCCCAGGCTCTCCAGGGTTGAGAAAGGCATCAGTCCTGTTGCTCAAAATATTTAAACTGAGTGATTAATCATGAGCTGTGTCATAGGCATACAAAGTGATGAAGATGGAAAAACTGAAAAAAAACGAGTAGCTTTGTGGAGGAAGTGTAACCAACCCTTGACTAATTCTGCTAATGGAAAAGAGTGTTGTGGATAACACAAACATAATTAAATGTCAAATGAAAACCAGCCTGAGTATGTCCCAAAAATATAAATTGAAATTTTAAGATATGAAACACATTTTCCTCCCATGGAACTGTTATCCATGGGAGTGGGTCCATAATTTAACCAAATACTATCCTCAAAAGAATAATGCTTTGCAGTGTTAAAGAAGTTAGAGTAACAATATTTGACAAAGGGAAATACAGTCCAGATACGTTCTTTCTAGAATAAGCATACTTTTCTATGTACTTACCCACTTCCCCATGCCTATCCCCTAGCCTTTAACATAGAGAGGCAAAAAAACACAAAGATGAAAACTTAATTGTTGGAAATTTTTTAAAAATCTGCTAGGGTTTACCATAGTCATTGAGAACAGATACTCTGATAAAACAGATTAAAATAATCCTGATTTACTAAAGCTTTTATAGGTATACAAACTGGTCTGCTCCCCCAGATACACTCACCAAGACAGGGAGAACAGCCCTCTATTCATCAGTCATTTCTATCCAGCCTTGCAGCATGGATGTTCATTCAGGCTTTCAACAAATAACATTCAGTGGGTATAATGGCCCAGGCAGACTGCTAGATACTGAGGATGGATTGATGAACAAAACAAATCTTGGTCACTGCCCTCATGGAGTAAAACACTCAGCAACTCTTAACACATAATAAGTGTACAATAAATATATTTTTTTCCTCTCCCCTCAGCTTCTTTTAGCTTGTTTACTCTTCTGTTAAATGAGAAAAACAATATATACCTTAGAACATTACTAAGACTAAGAGTTCCAATGAGAGTTCCAAACATGCTCATTGATTTTGAAATCTCTCTGCCTGCTCAGCCCAGCTGCTAAAATATCAACTGATATTAAAAAGATGGGGAATGGGGTGGAGCATAAGCATTTAGGGCAACATGCTAGCTGTCACTTCTGCTATAATGGGAAGTGTAAATAAGAACAGATATCAAATCTAGTATAAAATCCATGGGGGAAGAGATTTTTAGGAGTTTAACTGATGGTTGTCAATATTTAAGAACATTTAAGAAGTGAACTGAAAGGGCATCAGATTCCCAAGGAGATTGTTCTAAGTTTAGTGCCAACACAGTAGGAGATTCCAAAAAAGGTTGGGAAAATGTCAAATAAAAAACATACAAAATTAAAAATGATACTTGCTTACACCAAGTGAACTTTAGGAGTTGGGGAAGAAGGCAGGAAAATGCCTAGTCAACAAATGAGAATTATTCTTAAATATTTTTACTGGATCCCTTATTATTCACACTTACTGGTTGGTTTTATCACTATAAAAAAAAGAATCACAAGATTTTTGACAACCTACACACAAACATCCATGCCTCTAGAATTCCATCTGGAGAATTTTGCTATTTCTTGTTTGGGGCTATGGGTATGGGAATCAATTTTCTCCAATTTCCACTACCTATCATTCTGAGCATACAAAGCAGTTATATTCTCAATGGTGTAGTACCCGGTAGACATAAACACATAGAGTTGTTATGTATATGAGTGAAAAAATACAGGTGAGAACAAGCAAAGGTTTCTTTAGACTCCTCTCTGTACAGATTAAAGTTTTATAGGTTAAAGATTGAATTGAATTCCCTGGCGGTCCAGTGGTTAGGACTCCGTGCTTTCACTGCTGAGGGTGCAGGTTCAATCCCTGGTAGGGGAACTAAGACCCTGCAAGCCACAAGGTGTGGCCAAAAAAAAAAGATTGAATTAAAGTTCAAATGAAATAAAAGAACATATACCAAAAGCCAGGAATACTCTAAAAAAGAAAATAAGAAAGGACAAGCTCACCCGATAATTAGACATGGTACGAAGCTATAGTAATTAGTTTGTGACTGAAGAAGCAGCATGTGTATCAATAGAAGGAAGAGAGAATTCAAAAATTGATGTAAACCCATTTGATAAATGAGTATTCCAAATAAGTGGTCAAAAAGAATAGATTATTCAATAAATGATTTGAGACAACTAGATGACCCATTAAGAAGAAAATTAGGGCTTCCCTGGTGGCAGAGTGGTTGAGAGTCCGCCTGCCGATGCAGGGGACACGGGTTTGTGCCCCGGTCCAGGAGAACCCCACATGCCACGGAGCGGCTGGGCCCGTGAGCCATGGCCCCTGAGCTGCACGTTCGGAGCCTGTGCTCCGCAACGGGAGAGGCCACAACAGTGAGAGGCCCGCATACAGCAAAAAAAAAAAAAAAAGAAAAAAAAGAAAATTAAGCTAGATCCCTATCTGATATGTAGCAATTAAATAATTTCCAGAAATACCTAAGATTTAAACACTTAAAAATTTAAACCATGAGTGTTCTAAAAGAATCAATAAATGCATTCAAAATCTGATAATGGGAAAGGCCTTTCTAAGCAAGATATAATTCAGAAATCATGTGACTACATTAAAAATTAGTCATTAAAAATTATATTCAAGACTAGGGAGGATATTCGTGATACATACATGAAAGGAACAATTTCTTTAACATATAAGAGAAGTTATATGAATCAAGATTAAGATAATCTAATAAAAAGAAGCAAAGGATATGAACAAATAATTTATAGAAAAAAACAGTCAGTATGCATGGAAAAATTCATAATTCATAATTAAAGAAATGCAAACCAAAACAACATAGTTCTGCCCACAAAATTGGCAATAATTTTTAAAGTTTAACAATGACCAAAGCTGACATTGTTGGTAGAAATGTAGATGTATACAACATTTTAAAGGCAATTTGACAATATCTTCCAAAATCTAAAGTATATGTACCCTTGACCTAGCAATTCATTGCAAGGAATTTATCTACAGCCACACTTGCAATACATATGATATAGAGTGTTTACTGCAGCCAAAAATGGGAACAACAAATCCTTTTAGTATTATAGTTCTTATGAAATAAAATATGACATCTATACTGTGGAATACCATACAGCCCATGATACAAGAGGGAAACCTATATTAGCTGATAATGGAAAGATGGCTAAGCCATATTGTTGAGTTACAAAGCAAGTGAACAATAATGTGTAAAGCATGATACTTTTCTGTGAATAAAAACCAGAAATATTTCTATATGCTAGTGTATGCATAATTTCTTTTCTGGAAGGAATCACAAGAAAACTATTAATAGTTAGTACTTGTGGATGAGACACTGGGAATCATTTAGAATGTTTCCATACTGTTTGACTAGGCTTATTATGAGCAGGTCATACTTACGAGCAGGCCATACTTTATTTTCTATGTCATAGACATTACGGGCAATTTCCTAAAATATATTTCACCATATCCTTAAAAATAAACAATGTTATTCTACATTAAAAGTTGTAAGTCAGTTACAGTAAGTCCCCTATATACGAACCGTCAAGTTGTGAACTTTCAAAGATGCGAACGTATTATAAACCTATTACAATTTAGTAGTATATAGCCGATTGTGTTAGTTGGGTACCTAGGCTAACTCTGTTGGACTTATAAACAAATTGGACTTACAAATGCCCTCTCAGAACGAAACTCATTTGTATGTAGGGGACTTACTATATTTGGAACTCAGGATAAATCATCCACTTATCAAGATGAGGCTGAGAAATTTTCATCTAGTCACATGTGATGGCATGTTCTAGTTCCTATTTTCAGCTGACCATTGAAGAAAAAAGGGACATAGATAGCATTTCTGTTAATAAAGAAATTGGTTCTCTCTCCCTGTTAATTAAGATATCTGAAAACATAAGCATATACTTAAGAGTTTGCCTGTAGAATTTCCTTAATTAAAAAATCTATTTAATCATTAGAGAAATGCAAATCAAAACTACAATGAGATATCATCTCACACCAGTCAGAATGGCCATCATCAAGAAATCTAGAAACAATAAATGCTGGAGAGGGTGTGGAGAAAAGGGAACACTCTTGCACTGCTGGTGGGAATGCGAATTGGTACAGCCACTATGGAGAACAGTATGGAGGTTCCTTAAAAAACTAAAAATAGAACTACCATATGACCCAGCAATCCCACTACTAGGCATATACCCTGAGAAAACCATAATTCAAAAAGAGACATGTACCAAAATGTTCATTGCAGCTCTATTCACAATAGCCCAGAGCTGGAAACAACCTAAGTGACCATCATCGGATGAATGGATAAAGAAGATGTGGCACATATATACAATGGAATATTACTCAGCCATAAAAAGAAACGAAATTGAGCTATTTGTAATGAGGTGGATAGACCTAGAGTCTGTCATACAGAGTGAAGTAAGTCAGAAAGAGAAAGACAAATACCAGATGCTAACACATATATATGGAATTAAAAAAAAAAATGTCATGAAGAACCTAGGGGTAAAACGGGAATAAAGACACAGACCTACTTGAGAATGGACTTGAGGATATGGGGAGGGGGAAGGGTAAGCTGTGACAAAGCGGAAGAGAGGCATGGACATATATACACTACCAAACGTAAGGTAGATAGATAGTGGGAAGCAGCCGCAGAGCACAGGGAGATCAGCTCGGTGCTTTGTGACCGCCTGAAGGGATGGGATGGGGAGGGTGGGAGGGAGGGAGATGCATGAGGGAAGGGATGTGGGAACAGATGTATATGTATGACTGATTCACTTTGTTATAAAGCAGAAACTAATAAAAAAATAAATAAATAAAAATTAAAAAAATAAAATAAAATAAAAAAATCTATTGAGACCTAAGCAAGGCCTAACTGTAGAATCCAAAAAGGCCTCTGTACAAAGCAGGTGAGTGAGTTATGCTCAGGCTAAAAGACTGGCCCAGGCGACAGCAAGAGTCAATAACAGATATCTGAAGTTTAAGTGAGGAAAGTGCAGTTATTTACATTTCAGGCATTTGTTCAACAACAAATATTGGTTGAGCATCTACCACATACAGATACCACCAGGTCAGAAGCATTTAGTAAAACAGACTAAGTCTTGACCTCATGGATCTTATATTCTAACCAGAAGAAACAGCAAAGATAAATAAATACATAACTAATAAAACATCAAGCAAGAGCCCAAGAATAAAATTAAGCAGGATAAAGAGATCGAAAATGAAAGAGTGGTTATTAGGGAAGGCCTCCCTGATAATTGATGTTTAGGTAGATTCTTGAACTAATGAGGAATAAGCCAACATAGACTGAAGAAGAGAATTCTAATCTGAGGGAATGGCATGTTTAAAAACCCTGACATGGAAGTCAGATTTGTGTGTTCAAGGAACAGCAAGGAAGCCAGCATGATAGGACTGTGGTGGACAATGCAGAGTGTTGTAAATGAGACACAAGGTGGCATCAGGGAATAAGCCAGGGCCAGATCATGCAGGGTCTTCAAGGAAATAACTTAGAATTTTACTCCAAGCATCAGGAAAAGCCACTGGAGTATCTTGAGCAGGAAACTGATGTGATAAGATTTATTTTCTTAAAGGATTCCTCTGGCTGCTTTGAGAGGATAGACTTATGGAGTGTACTAGTCAGGGTTCTCCAGAGAAACAGAACCAATAGAAGAGAGAGAGAGAGAGAGAGGAGGGGGGGAGTGAGAGAGAGAGGGGGGGGGGAGTGAGAGAGAGAGGAGGGGGGGAGTGAGAGAGAGAGTAGAGAGATCAATTTATTATAAGGAATTTACTGACATGATTATGGAGGCTGAGAATTCTCAGATCTAAGTCAGCAAGCTGAATGGAGACCCAGCAGAACAGGTGGTACAGTTCCAGTTTAAGTCTGAAGGCTGTGAGAACCAGAAGAGCTGATGGTGTAAATTCTAATCCAAAAGCTGGCAGGCTCAAGACCCAAGAAGAGCCTATTTGTCAGTTCCAATCTGAAAGCAGGAAAAAAGGCAAATGTCCCAGCTCAAGACAGTCAGCAGAAGGAGTTCCCTCTTACTCACAGGAAGGTCTACTTTTTATTCTAGTCAGGCCTTTAACTAACTGGATAAGGACCACCCTCATTAGGGAGGGCAATCTGCTTTACTCAGTCTACCAATGCAAATGTTAATCTCATCCAAAACATCCTCACAGACACACCCAGAATGATGTTTGACTAAATATCCGGACATCCATGGCCCAATCAGGTTGACACATAAAATTAATCAACACACAGGCAAGAAGAGAAACGGGGAGACCATGAGGAGGTTCTTGTCAGGCAAGAGATGATGATGGCTTGGACTTGGGTTGTAGCCATGGAAGTAGTGGAAAGTGGCAGGATTTAGAACATACTTGAAAGTAGAGCCAAAGGAAACTGCTGATCAATTTCATACAGGGTATGAGAAGGAAGAATCAAGGATGACTCCAAAGTATTTGGCCTGAGCAAGCAGCTAAATAGAGATGTCATTTACCAAGATGATGACAACAACAGCAGGAAAATAACTAATAGTTAACTCTTAAATGATTCTTAGTAGGTACCAGGCACTTTTCCAAATGCTTTACATATATTGATCCACTTAATCCTCACATACATTATTTCATTTAATCTTCACTAATAAGGAAACTAAGGCACAGGAATTTTTAGCAACCTAAGGTTACACAGCTAGTCAATGAATATGTACTCACAACCCCTACTGCACTAAGAGCAGCTTTTCTTGTTTACTTTCCTTTTTTGGTGGGAAGAGGGTGACAATAAAGTAGAAATCAAGAATTTGGTTTAAGACACGTTAGAGTTAAGAACTCTATTAGATATCCAAGTAGAGATGTTAACGGTTTCATATAAAAGCCTGGAGATCAGAAAAGGGATTAGCACTGGAAATGTGAATTTGGAACTCATACGGGTGGTATTTCAACTAAGGGACTAAATTAAGTCAACAAAGGAATGAGCATAGACAGAATAAAAGAGGTATGAGGACTGACCCTGAGGAACCCCAACATTTAGAGGTCAAGAAGATGAGGACAATCCCACAAAAGCAAATGAAAGCCAACAGTCTTCCAAGTAGAAGGAAAACCAGGAGAGTAGACTACCCTGGAAGCCACATGAAGTCTTTCAAGAAAGAGATCACGTGTACGGAAGCCACTAAGAGCTAAGAAGACTGACGACTGAATCTCGCAACCATGAGTTCTTGGGTGATGTTCCAGAAAGTTTCACTAAATTTTATTACATTTTGTATTTCTTGTTTATACATATCCTGTAAGCAGAAAAAATTATACATTTTTGGTTTGTTTTGTTTTTATTTTTAGATTCTAAGGAGAGGAGCTGGCTAACCACTCATGAAGTTCTGATAATAATATGTTGGTGAATGGAATAAGGTCCTCAGTTTTGATGGCCTCTATTTTATCAGTTCACACAGAAATGTTTAGGTTCTAGAGAACCAACTCTCCCTGAAAGTTACAAATTTACTGATAGAATCTGATTTGTTAATCAAAAAGCCAGTGTATCCATTTTTATTAGGAAATACACCATTCTAACACCATTGAAGGTTGAAGGAGCCAAATGGAAAGGAGGTAATAGTAAAATGAGCCCTCCCAGGGTGGTATTACTTTGAAGAATTTACCATAGTTCAGAATCTAATCTTTACTCTGCCAGATATTAAACTCTGGGAGCAGATTTGACTTGAGAAGCCTGGCTCTCACTAATCACATTCAAAAGACTCAAATGAACTCAAAAGAAGTTCATCTGTAAGACAACTATAACTGAAAATTCAGGACGCAGATTAATATAGAAAACCAAACCATCATATAGTTGATTGACACAGATGGAATTTTTTTAAAATGTGCTTGCTACATGATTCATATTTTCAATGGCATATTTAATGAACATCCCTGTTATAGTAGCCACACAGGTTGTCTTTGGACCAAATAATCCCCTCTCCTGGCAGAGTGAACATCTGCTATTTTAACTTATCCGACATCTCCTTCCCTTCCAATAACAGTGTGAGTTTCACTAGACAACTTCCTCCCCTCTGTCCACACCCTTGACTCATTTGCCCTGCCTTTCCTATCTCATTTGTATCTCAGAGAAATCTAATCATTGTTGAGGGGAAAGGGTTTTCTTTATAGGGTATTCCAGCTAAAAAATGAAGAAGAAATGATAGGATTATAATATCACTATTCTGCTCCTCTTAATGAAATAATGGAATTAGGCAAAGATCACAGAAAGAGAGACAACTAAATAGCATGTGTTTCCTATTAGCAGTACACAACACACTCTACAACATATTTTTGGCAAAAAAGGAAAAATTATCAGACCTGAATCTGATCACCTCTTCAGATTTAACTACAGTCTATGGGAAATATAGAGGTAGAGAAACATGTTTAATAACATTATAAGAACAAAAATCAGAAAAATCAGACTCCTCAGGGCAAAAAACAAACAAACCAGCATTTTCTTCAATAAATAAATTGCAACAAGAAAGACAGAGATAAAGGAGGGCCACCAATAGATTAAGAGATTTAGATGATATATCCACAGTAGTAGTTTACAAAAAGTATCCCATTCTTCACCCCATCCTATGCAATATAATTTTGTAGTGCTTTCCAATCTGACACTGACTTGGCAATATCACTTGCTTTGGCCAAAAGAATGTGAAGTGATGGTGTGCCACGTTTAAGCCAAAACCTCAAGAAACTTGCCTGTTACTTCTTTGCTCTCTCACTCCTTTCCCATCACTATGAGAACGTGCTTGGGATAGCCTACTGGATGACAGACATGTGGATCTAGGTCAAATCATCCAAGACATCACATAGCCAACAGCCAGCCAAACCCAGATACACAAATAGCTCAGATAAGATCAGAATCTGCAAGCTGACCCCAGATACATTAGCCATAAATTCTTGTTTGTTTGTCCTGCAAAGTAATGTGTGTTTTGCTAAAAGCAATACTGAACAATAGATAAGTGATATATTCACCAAATTGCAATATAAAGATCTTCTTTGTATTCTGATTTGAACAAACTGTTAAATAAATGAGTCAATTGGGAAAGCTTAAACAGTGAATGGATATCTGTGGACATTATGGAAATATTCCTTTTTTTTTTTCTGTGCTGACATTATGGAGCTCATTTTTTTGCAGCATGATAATGATATTGTAACTCTGTATTTTAAGAGTCTCTTAAAGATACATACTGAAATGATACGATGTCTTGGATTTGCTTCAAAATAATCTGTGGACCAGGGTGGTGATAAGGATGGGGAAATAGATAAGATTGATCATGAGCTCATATTCACTGAAGATGGATGATAGCTATATAGGGTTTAATTACACTCTTTACTTTTATATGGTTGGAATTTTCCATAATTGAGAAGACATGCATCGGGGAAAAAAAAAACAGGCTTGCACCCAAAGCAAACAACAAAAACAACACTGTATCAGGAGGAAAAAAAAATAGGTTAGTTGAGGGTTTCCCCTGGTGGCGCAGTGGTTGAGAGTCCGCCTGCCCATGCAGGGGACACGGGTTCATGCCCCGGTCCGGGAAGATCCCACATGCCGTGGAGCGGCTGGGCCCGTGAGCCATGGCCGCTGAGCCTGCACGTCCGGAGCCTGTGCTCCGCAACGGGAGAGGCCACAACAGTGAGAGGCCCGCGTACGGCAAAAAAAAAAAAAAAAAAAAAAAAAATAGGTTAGTTGAAATTCAACTGGCTACTATTAAACATGCCATTTATTCATTCAAAAACTAAGCATGTGCCTAGTATTTGTCATGCACTGGGGATATAAGAGTGAACAAGACAAGCAAAAGTACTTGCCATTGAGGAACTTACATTCTAATGAGGAAACAGACAATAAATAAGTACACAATATATCAGATAGTGATCAGAGCTATGGAGAAGATTCCTTCAAGTCTTTGCTCAAATCATATCTTCTCAATGAAACTTCCCCTGGGTAAAGGGTTAACAACACCCTTTACCTTTTCCTACAAATATGCCCTTGGGTTAATATTTTAGCACTGTTTCCCTAAAAATCTGATAAAGGTAGAAGAGCAGTTGTGTCACTAGGCAACAGTGCTTGTGGTAAAAACAACCCTGGATTGATAAGTAGCATCTGGATTGAAAGTTATATCTGTGAACTACAAATTCTCCGTTGGAATCTATAGCTTTGGAATCTGTGAAAAGTGACAATTCTTGTAACGAAACACGTCTCTTGCAGGAACATACTGGGTAAACAGGGTTTCTAAGCCAGGGTGCATATTGTACTTACCCAGCTGGACCACCTCTTTTCACACCTGAACTAAAACTTTGGTCGGGGTGCAAAAAAGACTGGCTCCTGGATGACTGCAGGGATTGCTGCAAAGACTACTCCCTGCTGTAGAGAAACATTTGCCCGCCCGGCTGGCATGCTATTTTTCCTGACCTCTATCCTTCTAAGTAAAGCTTAGTGTTAGTATCGCCTGGGGTAGTTCAATTGAACCGGAGAAGACTTCCCAGGTGGCAATCATGTTAGGAGCTAAAGAGAAAATGAGCTGGGAATCAACCATGAAGCAGACCAGCAGGAGTTTGGGAGAACTAGAAAGGTTCCAAATGAGATATCTGGGCATGTGGACAGTCCAGGAATGCAAGACTAGAGGTCAGAAGCTAAAGTCTGCAGGTACTAAAAGGGGCATCTGTAGCTTCATCTGCACAGCTACCCTCCCATTACCCACACACGTGTAGGATGCCTGCATTTGGCTTCCTGGCTTTTGGATGGATCCTGGGGAGCAAACTCAAACTCCCTACCACTGCTCTTGCACCTGTTGATGGCACTGATAACTGTCTGCACCTGGCTGGAGTGGGTGCCACAGCCAATCGGCAGCAATTCCTGGGAAGCCCATTCTGACAAAGCACAGTGGATGAGTCAGAGCCTTAAAGCAGCCAAAGCACTGCTGTGCCAAGGCAGCTCTGGCAAGTTAGTGGGAGCATGTGAGAAACTGCATCTCTAGGCCCAGGATGAATAAAGCCTCGATTATTCAGGCTCCCTGTCTCTGCCTTGGCAATCAGGAAGTCTGGGTTTTCTAGATGGGGCAGCTAAAAGACGGTGGAGGTTCTATCAGCCTCGGTTCTTGAGTGACTTTGTAGAGCCCAGAATGCCCCTTCCCTCACCATTAACCTGCAATGAACATGCAACATAAGCTAGAAATAAAGCTTTTTGTATTGAGCCACTAAGGACTTGGGAAATAATTGTTGTTGTAGCATAATCTAACCAATGCTTACTAATACAAAGCCCCATGTTGGTTTTTTGGTTTTTTTCATGTCTCTTACATTTTCAGAGGCCCTGCATACAGTCCTCAGACACCATGCCAGCACTACCTAGTAAATGAAACAACCCTAAGCCTACTAGGGGACACAGGAGATCAAATGAGAAGTTAAAGTTTAATCAATGCAATTCATTCAACAAAGATTTATTGAGCTCATGCTACATGGAAAGAGGATGAGATAAACTTCCTCTGAGTCACGTGGGCTCCATGAGAGTATGGTGGATACTGGAACAGATTCAGAGTTCTGAGTAGGAGAAAGACAGTGGCTGCTCCGTAAACAACCACTAGTATCTGCCTCAGGGCAGCAACTCCAAAATTGATGACTTCTTTCACCAATGGTCCCAAATAAAAAAAGGATAAGACACTTCTGATACTAAAGAAAAGATGATTTCTCTGGGAAGATAAACAGAGACATTGCTCTGTGTTGTTTTAGTCTGCAGGCTATTAAGGAAGGCCTAGGAGGATGGGTTCTTATAAGGAAAAAGAGGCCGTTCCATTAAAGAGAGAGGAAAGCACTTTCTCTTCAAGTGGGGTGTGGAGAAAGAAACGGGCTACCTGAGAGATGTCAGTGACCAGAAAAAAAAATAAAAGGAAGAATGCAAGAAAAAAAGCTCTCAAGGATTCTGAGCCAGGAAGATTCTCTATCTTTGGCTGTTAGTAATCCTATAGTTAAAATATTACCTTGTACAATGCTCCTGTGAGGTTGAGAGACTGGGGTTCAGTCTCCTTTTTCTGTTGATATTTGTACTTTTTAAAATATAGTTTTCTGTATATTGCAACAGAAGCAAGCAATAATCACTTTTAAATTGATTTTATAGAGGTTAATTTAACTGCAGTAAAATTCATCAATTTTAGGTTTACAATTTGATGAGTTTTGAAGGCATAAAGTTGATCATTACTATCAAGATGTAAAACATTTAACTTGCCCCCCCCGGCAAATTCTCTGTTATTCCTTTGATATGTACTCTTTTTGAAATGTGGCTGTAAGAAAGTTTGCCAACCTCAGTTCCATGAGTGGACTCTCGATAGATTGCGTCAAAGATGATAATCATAGACCCCTTGCTAGTGATTGGTTCAGGAATGAGTATGAAAATCTAATTCTGGCTTAGGAGAGGATTGCTATAAACTTCTGGGAAAGCATGGTCACCCTCTTATGCTCCTGATGGAGTAAATAAATGATGCTAGACATTTCACCATGAACAAATAGAAAACGGGACAAACTTTATGAAAGAACTGTTTTCAGACTCTAGACAACAGGTAGTGCAGGATTGTGATCCATTATGTTTACCCAATTTCTGCCAGAGGAACTGTCTAGGCTGCAAAGCAGGGAGGTATAAGCCATGCAGAGAAGGCTCATCTACAGAGCCAGGGAGACAGAGATTAGAATTTGGGAGGCTAAGCAGCTGAGATTTCTGGGGCAGAATACCAGAGAAAAGAGAACTAAACAGAGAAAATGCCAGAAATCTGCATTAGGGTCCCAAGTCTTGGCTAAATTCTAAGAGGCCACACAGCTGCTGGTCAAAGAGCAACTATAATGAAAACAACAAAATCAGGTTGCTAAAAGCTGAATATCTTAGCACTTCTCTCATTAGTCATGCCATCCTACTATTTTTATTAATAATTCTACAGCACGGGGGCCTCTGTTTCCTTTACCCCATCACTTTCTACTCCCAACTCCGATGCACAGAGGAACTTCTCCCATAAAAATGCAATTATGATGGGACTTCTCCAGCGTTGCAGTGGTTAAGACTCTGCCTTCCAATGCAGGGGGTGCGGGTTCAATCCCTGGTCGGGGAACTAAGATCCCACATGCCGCATGGTGTGACCAAAAATATATATTAAAAAAAAGCAGGGCTTCCCTGGTGGCGCAGTGGTTGAGAGTCCGCTTGCCGATGCAGGGGAAACGGGTTCGTGCCCCGGTCCGGGAAGATCCCACGTGCCACGGAGCGGCTGGGCACATGAGCCATGGCCGCTGAGCCTGCGCGTCCGGAGCCTGTGCTCCGCAGCGGGAGCGGCCACAACAGTGAGAGGCCCGCGTACGGCAAAAAAAAAAAAAAAAAAAAAAAAAAAAAGCAACAGTGTGAGTGCTCTAAGGTTAACTTGTGATTCTAAAGAAAAATTTGTTTGCCTTATGGGTGGTCCATTTAAGAAAATAAGGGCTCACCATTGCCATCCAAAGATGGAGTCTGAAATAGGTGTTCACCAGAACCCAGCAGGGGGTTGGGAAAAGGGAGGGGATGGAGGCAATAAAAGGACAGAGGGCAACAGAATGAAAAAGAGGGTATTTCTTGGCGCCCATCTGATGATTGCTCTGTTTGGACTGAAAGGTAACCCAACGGCAACAGGAAAATGTTCTATATCATTCTCTGAACTATGAATATGTTTGTAATAAGCCATTCATAAAATCAGATTCTTTCTTGTAATACCTGGACTCACCCATTTCCAAATGTTTTTAGACAGAGTTACAGTCTAAAACAAACCCTCTGGTTGTCAATAAGATAGAATCATTCCTCAACTATCACTTTGCTAACATCTGACTTAGGAACTACAAGGTATCCACAACCATAATTTAATTTCCAACATTCTATTTCAGATTAGAGTAAAACATCGCAAAGAATGGGATTAATATGCAGAGTACTGTAGAAGGAGGCTGGGGAGTAAAAAGACAAGCAATGGGGAGTTTAGAATCTGCACATAAGCAAGGAGCTAGGAAGAAAAGTTTTCAAGTCCTGTCTGCTTTTCAGTGCTGGGGTCATAGAATTTTCTTCCAACCCAGAAGATAAAACAAAAGACAATGCCCAGCATCTCCTACTTGGCTCTGCTTGGTGCTCTAAGCTTAAAATAGCTACTATAGATAATGAATGCCATAGCATTGCTAATTTATTTAAATGAAAAGAGTCCTCATCTGTGATTTTCCCATCTATATCCACCTGTTAAACTGCCTGAAGCAGAGAACATGCTGGTGGTTACTAGACTATTACTTATACTCGTAGGTTTAGCTCATTAAAATGATTTTGGAGGCTCTCAGAACAATAAGCATGGCCTGTCACTATTTCTATTTTTATTTCTTTGAGATATCACCTAGAAAGGCTGGATTGGATTACAGCAAGTGACTACAGCTAAGTGTGAGGGGATGTGAAGAACAGAGTCTTCTTAAGCTTTTGCTACATTCTCAAGAATAGGTGGGAAATGACGCTGAGGAATTTAAAGTCAGTTAGACCTGGATTTGCCAAGGGGAATTTATTTAACCATTCTGAGCCCTGGTTCTCTTATCAGTAAAGTTGGACAATAATATATATGTTGCAGAATTACTGTTAATAATTAGAAGCAACAGGGACTTCCCTGGTGGTGCAGTGGTTAAGAATCCACCTTCCAATGCAGGGGACGCAGGTTTGATCCCTGGTCAGGGAACTAGATCTCACATGCATGCTGCAACTGAGTTTGCATGCCACAACTAAGAAGCCCATGAGCCACATCTAAGGAGCCAGTGAGCCACAACTAAGGAGCCCATGAGCCGCAACGAAGGAGCCCACCAGCTGCAACCAAGGAGCACACGTGCTGCAACTAAAGGAGCTGGCGAGCCACAACTAAGGAGCCCACCTTCAAGACCTGGCGCAACCAAAAATAAATTTAAAAAAATAATTAGAAGCAACATATATCTAATACACAAGACATTTGACAAGTGGTTGATCAATGGTACCTGTTATTATAGCTCTCTGAAGTTTGCCAAAAAATAAAATCCTCATTAAATCATGAGTTTTTCCAGTATATCCCCAATATTTCATTAAGGGCTTACAGATACAAGCACAGTAGCAGTTATACTGGTACCATAGAAAGACACGTAACTATACAAAATAATGCTTATAATAAAGCGACTCTCCTGTCAATATAAGTAGAGTTGCATGAGGATTAACCATGAATGCAAGTGAAAGGGAAGGGATTCTATTTCCAGCTCTAATAGCGTAACTTGTAGCAAACCAGTGAATTCTTGCATCAAGAAAAACTAGAAGGAACAAGATTTTAAAAAAAGAAAAAAATCTCTCTTTGAAAGCATTGAGAGCTGCTGAGGCAACCAGGACTGAAGGGCCAAGATCCTAAAGAAAAGTGAAGAGAAAGAGGTAAGCCTGTAAGTTTCCCATTGGGGAATTTCTTAATTCTTAGTGCTGGCTAAAAGGCTAAGAATCTGAACAGAGTGTGTTCTTAAGAGGCAAAGCAGCTGAAAGAGTTTCTGGACAGAAAAGACAAAAAGTGGAGTCCAAAGACAACAGAGATGGGGGAGAGGCAAGCATGACACAGAGTCAGCTTTTTAAGATACACAAAGCAAGAGGGTAAGAATCTAAGGAAAATGCCAATGAAAGCATAGGGGAGTTTACAATGGCCTAACAGTGCCAAGGAAATAAAAGTAAGAGCATATGACCCAGCAAAAAGAAGGGGCCCAGGCTTCCCTGGTGGCGCAGTGGTTGAGAATCTGCCTGTCAATGCAGGAGACACAGGTTCGAGCCCTGCTCTGGGAAGGTCCCACATGCTGCGGAGCAACTGGCCCCGTGAGCCACAAATACTGAGCCTGCGTGTCTGGAGCCTGTGCTCCACAACGAGAGGCCGCGATAGTGAGAGGCCTGCGCACCGCGATGAGGAGTGGCCCCCACTTGCCGCAACTAGAGAAAGCCCTCACACAGAAACGAAGAGCCAACACAGCCATAAATAAATAAATAAATAAATAATTTTTTAAAAAAGCAAAAAAAGCAAAATTCCTTTAAAAAAAAGGGGGGGGCCCTAATAAACACCCACAGTCTCTCAGTTAAGACCCTTGGAGGGCTATGTCCACAAGACTGGGGGCAAATCAGTTGGATATTTGTCTTAATAAAAATTACAACACAGATGATTCACGGCAACACAGTTGTTGATCACATTAAAGTGATCTGACCCACCCTCCCCCCAACTCTAGCTTCCTGCCAGAGAACAGGGTGAGCCCTTTCTGAGGGAAGATAAAATCAGGAACTGACGCAATTTTTTCATATACAATGTCCATCATTTAATGAAATATGACAAGGCATACCAAGAAATAAGAAAAAGAGAAAACCCAGATATAAAGAGACCTTCAGATTATCTAGATCACTGCTGTCCAGTAGAACTTTCTGCAATGATGGAAATGTTCCATATGTGTGACATCCAATACAGTAGTGGCTGCACATATGTGACTGTTGAGTACCTGACATGAAAACTGTATTTTATTTTAAATAATTTACATTCTTATTTGAATTTAAATAGCTCAAGTACCTAATGATCCCTGTATTGGGCAGCACAGCTTTAAATAGGATGCATACTTTTCATGCTGATAAAGGGAAGAGATAATAAAAAACATTTGATTAATCCAACAAAGGAGGGAAAAAGGATAATAGAACAAACAAGACAAAAAGGAAAGAGACAGTATAATGGTTAATACATATCCCATTATATCAGTAATTATATTAATTACAGAAACAATATATACTGCAATAGAAAAACAAAGATTGTCAGACTGAAAAAAAACACCACACATTCAATTATGGAGATTTCGTCGTATACTGCCTCTCCTTCACACTCTCTTCTTCTCTAGAATGCTCATCATATTAGACATATGCTCGCTCATTCAGTCTATCCTCTATGTCTTCACCTTTTTTCCATTTTTCATGTCTTTACTTATCTTTGCTGCGTTTTGATTAATTTTCTCAACTCTTTCTTCCAATTCAGTAATTCTCATTTTTCCTGTGACATATCTACTGTTTAACCCTTCTATTGAGTTTTTAATTTCAATGATTACATTTTTAAGGGTTTTTCCAACTGTTTTTCAAATTCATATCTTCTATTCTAATATCACAATATCTTACTCTTTCCTTTTGGTTTTTACTCCTTTGATCACTTTAATAATATTAAGCATAGTTACTCTACAGTATGTTTCAGATTGTTGTATTTTATCAAGTTCTTAAAGTCCTAATATTCCTCTTCATCATGTCTAATTATTCTCTCTCATGAATTATTTTCCTCTGTGATTTACACATTTTAATCACTAACTCTTCATGGGAGTTCTTTACTGCCCTGGACTGCTAGAAGTGTTGCTACAGAGAGCTTTGCTTTTGCTGGACACTCTAGGATTTCATTGGTATGAAAGATTAGTGTTCACATTAAAATCCTAGGAAGACTGTCAAATGAGACTTAACATCTACATATAGAAAAAGCTTAGAGCTTTCATTTCTCAGGTGAATTTTCTTTATTTTTTGGTTTTAGTGTTTAGCTTTTCTAATTCCCCTTTCATTGAGACAGCAATCCCAAGGTCCTACCTTTATGCAGGGACCTAAGTTATAACTTTCTGCCTCACACAAGTCAAAGACTGCCTTCTGCCCTACAGCCTCCAGCTCCTAGGGGCTATATGCAGTCAACAGCATCCTTTGTACAACTATCCTTCAACTACATCTGATCCAGTAAAAACCAAACTTTGTATCAATGTGATGGTCTTGCATTCACTCCTCAGTCAACTAGAAAGCTGAGCACTGAGAAAAATATCTCAAAACCATACTAATTGTTACCATTACCAAATATGATCTCTCACCTTGGCTGAACCCTCATTCAGAGTTTCAACTTTACTCATCTCTGATCAGCTTGCTCTCCCAAACTGCGCAATGACTATCATATAATGGGCCCTCCATATCTGAGGGTTCCGTGTCCTCAGTTGGTTGAATCCGAGGATGTGGAACCCGCAGTAGGGAGGGCTGGCTGTACTACACCATTTTATATAAGGGACTTGAGCATCTGCGGATTTTGGTATCTGTGGGGGTCCTGTGACCAATCCCCCACTGAGGAAGTACTACACTTTCTTCTAAAGCTCCTACTCAAAGCAGATAATCTGGCTTCCTGTAACATCAATAGAATCAGACCCATCAAGCAGGATGTCTCTCAGTATTCTGCTTCCAGGCAGACATTCACATACATCACCACCTACTTTCCTTTAAGCTCAGAAGTTTGGTGTCCCAACTCCTATCCTAGGTACGCTCCTCCATCTCTGAGCTCTCTCTCATTTCCTCCCTCTTTTGTGAGACCTTTTCACCAATATTCTCTCCTGTATCTTCAATCTCTCAACTGACTTCGTTCTCACACCTGACAAACATACTCAATTGTCCCTCTCTCCCTAAAAGACTAAAATAAAAAGAAATAAATAAAAATAGGGTCTTTTCTCCCAGAACCCACACCTAATGTCTGGCCTCTTTCTTCTTCTCACTGAAAACACTTGAAAGATTATTTATTCTTCTTGGCTGTACTTTCCAATCATTTTTCTACCACATGTAATCTGGCTTCTGCCTAACCACTTTATTGATATTGTTCTTATTTAGGTCATCAATAAATTCCTGGTTGGCAAACCTAATGGACAGTTTTCAATATATATTTTACAGGACCTCTCCACTGCACATGACACCATTGATCATTCCCTCCTCCCTATTTCCTCCTTCCCAAATTCCCTATTTCCTTTTTCTCCCATGGCACTGAACTCTCTGCCAATCACTTCTGTGGTCCTGCGTAATATTTCGCAAGGTGCTCTCCTTCACCCAGTACTCACCTTATGCAACGTACTTTCCTTGCTAGACCTCACTTAATATCTTGATTTTATTGACAACTTAATAACCAATGAATCCAGTGCTTCAGCAAAGGCATTTTCACACCCATACACATAACTTGTAGACAGACGTTGTCTTGTGGTCAACCCACAGGCCTCATCCTCTCTATGTCCCAAATCAAATTTGTCATCTCCTTTGGTAGAAGTACTCCTGCTCTATGTTCTCTTCTTCAACTGAAGACACCATCATTCACCTATGACAGAAACCCGGGAGTCATTCTTGACTCCCCCGTCTTCCTTACCCTTCACATCTATGTGCAGTAGTATAGCATGGTGACCGAGAGATTAGCACTGAACAGGTCCTTGCTCCTGATTTATTAACTATACTGGGCAAGTTATTAGATGGCAATTTCATAAGTTCAACCTAGTACTTAGTTCTCTTTAAGCTTATTTTCCCCCATCTACAAAAATGGAAAAGGTATGGTACACATTGCAAAGAGGATCAGCATGAAGATTAAAGAAGGTAATATATGCAAAGCACTCAGCCTCTTGCTTCATACATAATAAATGCTCAATAAATGTAGCTAGTTTTATCAAACCCATCAAGCCCTATCTACTTCCAAGAGATATCTTGAAGTTATCTCCTCACTATTACCTCCTCACTATTTACTCATTCACTCATTAATTAGCAAATTATTATTGAACAGTCACATGTTCCACGTACTAAGTTAGGCCTTGGGAATTCATGATGAACAAAGTAGACATTGCCCCTGCTTTAGTGGTACTTCCAAAATGGTGGGGTGGATAGACTGTTACACAGCTATTACATGAAGTCATAAAAAGTCATGACCCTAGGGTTTGTTCTGGTTGGTGAGAGTACATTCTCCAGGTCCCATCCCCTTTCCCTAGGGTCCTGGGTGAGGAAACACATGACAAGCCCAGAGATGAGAGAACTGTTGAAGAAACTCCTTCCAGAGCGATCTACCTAGACCACAAATCTGACTACGTCACCCACTGTGTAAACCTTTCTATGGTTCTTCATTGCCTTCAAGGTAAAGTTAGACTCCTTAAAATGACAGATAACCTACCTCATCTCTTAAAATGAGAGAAAGAGTGCTAAGATATATTTCAATAATACTGAACTATTTATATTTCTGTATACATGCCATTTTTTTTTATGTTTTTATACCTTTGCTCCCAAGGCCCCTGAAACATCCTTCACCCTCTCTCTGCTTTGGTAACTCTTTATACAAGCTGGGATTCTTATGGAAAGAAGAAAAGGAAAGCAAGCCAACTCGAACTAGCTTGAGAAAAAAAGAGAAATTCATTATAAGAATACTGGGGTGTCTCATGAAACAGGACAGGGAAGTGGCTGCACAGCTATCATAGGTAACAGAACCAGAAGCTTGTATGCTGGGAGCATGCATTCTCTCCACAGCTTGTCTCTGCTTCTCCCTGTGAGTTGTCAACGTAACTCAGATTGTTGTTGTTTTTCCTCTACCACAAGGCAGAAAACAAGGCAGTTGACAGTTCTCAAGCTTCATTGGGACCCGTGTTGAAAAATTCTAGGGAGGGACACTGATTGGCCCAGCACATTTCAGGTGTCCATTTGTGGACAAAAACTTGTGGGCTAGGGACACAATGTAACAGTGAACTGAATGGCTGTTCTTGCTTTAACCACGTGGATGGGGGAGGAAAGCACCTAGAAAAGCTGAGGAGAGAGAACAGGACAGATTAAGGAACACAATGAGTAGAGTAAATTCCTACTCATCCTTTATGACAGCTCAGGTGGTCCTCCTCCAGGGACACTGCAGACCCCCTTTATTGGGTTGAATGTCTATATTCTATGCACCCTTACTGCCCCATATGTATGCCTAATTGTCTAATACTACCATTAAAATATTCAATGATCTGCTTCTGTGTCAGTCTCTCATGAACTCCTTGAGGACAAGTGTGTATCATATTCAGTTTGATTCTTCAAACTCTGAGGATACAAAAGCAAAGCAATAATGAATGTGTAAATTTATTAAATATTTCTGGAAAAATGAGTAGGTGATTACTTGAACTGACACACGAATTTTATTTATGAAACTCTAGCTATAAAAAGTCATCATTTCAAACTTTCTCTGAAGTCACTACACATGTATCCTCTTACACAGCAAACTCCAGTGACTAATAATTCCAAACCTTATTAATTATCTTTCCTGAAGTAATTATTAGAAGTGAGAGAATCTATATAATGGATTTGATTATATATATTTAAAATCACTTAATTAACCCAATATTCTGAAGAAAAGCACCAAAAATCTCCTACTATGCTTAAGAACTTTCCAATCCCAGCTCATGTGACAGTCAATAAAGTTAAATAAAAACGCCAATTCATTGACAGAGGCATTCTCTGTTCTCCTTAAAAGTACAGGAAAGAGTAGCTCACCACGGTCAAGGCAGTTATCAAATATGTACAAAAAAATGAACAAAAGGTAAAACAGAGTGAGAAGAATCTTGGTGAAAACTGGCAAAACAATGTTCTGCTCTCCCTCTGCTGGCTCCTAGGTAGTATTGCTCTTCAAAGGCCTGCCCAAAGGCCCAAATGAGGGTTCTCTCATGGAAGCCCCAAAATATTTAGAACTGTTCACACTGTTCATCTAAATAAGCCCCCCTCAAGCCAAAGCATCCCCCCAAAGCCATCAGTATCTTTTCTCCCTATAATTAATAACAGCTAATAATCTGAAAAAATAGATATATACATGTGTGTATAACAGAATCACTTTGCTGTATACCTGAAATTAACACAACATTGTAAATTAACCACACTTCAAAAAAAAATAAAATGGAATTATAAAAACAAACAAAAAATAATGGCTGATACAGAAAAGACAAAATAAGTAGACTAACGGCTGACACCTAATTTTTCAAGAGAGTAATTCAAAAGAACAGAGATATATGTAATATTATATTTTCTGGTTTTCTAAGAATATGATCCTTACTCATAGATCAAGAGGCAACCTGATAGAGTGGGGAAACCTGCATTTTGAGTTAGAAGACCTGGGTATGATTCTTGAGCTTTCCCGATAATCTACTGGTTGTGTAACCTTTCCTACTTGTCACTTTTATATTGGTCGCATAACGTTACCGTTTCTGGAACTGAGTTTCATCAACCACTAAATGAAGATGCTAGGCAACAGAACTGTTGGATCCTTTTCTTGTTCTAATATTTTCTGATTTGAAGCTCTGTTGAATTACAAAATTTTAATGGTTTCTGCTTTTTCTTGACACCATTTGAGTCGTTCTCAGACATAAGCAAAATGGTTGAAACCTTTCCTGTCATCATCGGCTTCTTTCCTGGATGCAGTCCCAAACACACTGTGGACACCCAGATGAATGTTGACTGACCTATCAATGGTTCTGAGGGCAATGAAGAGCCCCGGGGCTTTACTTCGGGCCGAATTCTCTCCTGCTTTTACGTCTAGAACTCTGAACAGCAGCTGTGAACAGATCTGTATCTCCTTGCCCACGCCACCCTGACAACTGTCTGAAACCTTTGCTTCAAACGGGAAAAATGAGAAACAGCTAAAAATGTACTTTCAATCTGTTCTACTGTCCAGTCATTAGTTAAATTCCCTATACCACATTTCTTTAAATCAACTGACTCTTTGATATTGTTGCAAGGAAGGAGGGTACAAAGTGTTGAGAGGGAAGTCAGGAGGTACAGTTTCAAACAACTCCACTTCTCAGGTTAATATCCATCTTTCAAGACTAAAATACAACATGTCGTGAACGAGAGCACATGTGTGAACTGCTCACGCCAGTGCTTCCATGTATAATTGGCAGTCTATAAATAGTAGCAAACATAATTTTAGCTACCAGTTATTGAGAGCTTAATTGTGGCAGGTATATATGTATATATATACATTACATACTTAAGGAGATCATATATATATATATATATGTATATATATATATATATATATATGTGTGTGTGTATATATATACATATATATATATAGTTGTGCTATTGTGATCTGCAATAAGAAATTTTTATGTGGTTTTGGTCCCTTTTCCTGGCACAGAGCTCCCAAGATCCTTAGAACTCCCTAATTGATAAGAGTAGTAAACAAGCTCCTAACCACTACACCAGAGTTTTGTTAATGAGGGGACTAAGGGAAAGCCCCAAAGGCTAGTGGCTGGTTGCCAGGGGAACCAACTAGGTGAGTAGAGGGTTGGAACTATAGGCCTCATCCCACCTCTGGGAGGGGAATGGGGCTGGAGGTTGAGTTCAATCACCACTGGTTAATGATTTAATTAGTTATGCTTAATGAAGCCTCCAAAAAAACCCCAAAAAGACTGGGTTGAGAGAGGTTCCCAGGTTGGTGAACGCAGGTAAGCTTCTGGGAGAGTGGTGTGCCCCAGAAAGGGCATACAAGGCTCTGCACCTATTCTCACCTGCCTTGTCTTATGTATCACCATCTGGCTATTCCTGAGTTATATCCTTTTCTAATGAAGCAGTAGTCTAGTAAGTAAAATATTTTCCTGAGTTCTGTGAGCTGCTCTGGCAAATTAATGGAGCCAGGGGATCATGGAAACCTCAGATTTATAGCCAGGGGGTCAGAAGCACAGGTAACAACCTGGAATTATGATTGGTGTCTGAAGTAGGGAGGGGGCAGTCTTGTGGGACTGAACCCTTAACCTGTGGGATCTCACACTATCACCAGGGAGATAGTGTAAGAATTGAGTTAAATTGTAGCTGGTGTCGTGGAATTGTTTGGTGTGTGGAAAATCCACACATCTGGTGTCAGAAGTAAAGGAGTATATAATATAAAGAAAAACACACAGGAGGAGGTGTGGTATGTGTGTATATATATAAACTGTAAAAGATTCATAAAAAGAAACCTCAATTGAATGGAGTTGGGAGACCAGAAGGGGGCGCTCGCTCTCACACCCTGAGATGGTAGCAGAGCCCCCCCAATAGGAAGAAGACAGACTCAGCCAATGAAAAGCCATGGACTCTTTGTTTACTACAGCCCTCCCAACCTCCTTTCCTCTCTATAAAATCATTGCCTCCCCTTGCTGTGCACAGACTTGCACGTGGCTCCCATGGTTGCAGAGCCTGAATTGCAATTCTCTGCTGATCCCAAAGAAACCCATCTTTGCTGGAGAAATATCTGGCAGTCTATTTGTTTCAAGAATACCATAGAGGTATATACAGACATAGATAATACCACAGAGGTATATGTGTATACACAGAGGTTTGAACTGCGTGGGTCCACTTAACAACGGATTTTTTTTTTCAATAGTAAATACTACAGGACTCCAAGGTTCATTGAATCCATGGATGCAGAGCCATGAATAAGAAGGGACAACTATATATACTGTTAAAAGTAAAACTACAGGCCCAAAATGACATCACTTGCGGTAAAGTCCATAATGTCAAACCTAGATTTAATACCTAATCTAACTGCATCTGAACATTCTGCAGAAATGTAATCTCAATCAACCAGTTTGGAATTTTCTGGTCAGCACCTTTGAGGTAATCTGTCAAATGGGCCCTCTTCATCCCCCCCACCCCCATCCCGGAAGAAGAGGCAATCTGCATAATAAAACCTCTGCCATTCCTTTCCCTCCCTCCCCCCACTCTCCAAAAGGTGTCCCTTTCTTTCATTTGCTAATAGCTCCCTTGCCCCACCCCTCTTCCTACAACAATCTTCCAGTTTGTACCACTCCTTGGGATGCCCTTCTAGTTGTTAGAAGACACGCTGCCCAATTCATAAACCCTTGAATAAAGCCAACTATATCTTCAAATTTACCAGGTTGAATTTTGTTTGACTAGCATATACCTAAACTCTCAATGACTGGAAGCTATAATAATTCTTGCTAGTATATATACTTGTCAAAGAACAAAATTCAACCGAGTCCATTTTAAAGATTTTATTTTTGGGAATTCCCTGGTGGTCCAGTGGTTAGGACTCTGTGCTTCCACTGCTGGGGGCCCAGGTTCAATCCCTAGTCAGGGAACTAAGATCCCGCAAGATGCACAGTGCGGCCAAAAAATAAATAAAGATTGTATTGTCTTTATTCAGCGATTCATGTACGGATTAGCAGATTAAGAGAAGTTTTGAGGAACTGTACAGAATGAAAGGCTTTTACAGGTAAAAGGGAGCAAGAACAGGGAAGTCATACTAGGCATTTGCTGACTGATTAAAGTGAGGGTATTTTCCTTATATGGAGCAAAGGGAAGTCTAGGAGCCTGGTTAGGTAACGTCCTGAGCAGGCAAGCACTGATTGGTTTACCTTGGCCTTCCTTATTTTGGGAGAGCCAAGAATAGAAACTTTGTTAAGTTTTGGTTTGCTGACAAGGGACTTACTTAGCATGAGCGATTCCATCTTGGGCCAAAACTGGTTACTTTAATATATTATTATTATACATATACACACAAACACGTATATGTATATATGTTTGCTACATACATACACACACACATACATGCATATATTTATTCCCCACAATAACCCTATAAGGCAGATGATATTATCCCTATTTTACAGATGAGGAGTTGAAGCTTAAGTTATTAAAGTAACTTCCATAGGTTATGCCAGCATAAGTGGCTGATCCAGGATTTGAACCAGGCATATAATTCCAGAGCCCACTTAGCGTTGTTTTGTGCGCCAAGTGGTGCAGTGAAGTAACTTAGTGTTAGAAAACAATTACTTATGCAACCTCCAGAGTAACTAAAACGAAAAACCAACAATAACAACTGATAAACCCAAGTGCTGGTGAACATGTTTAGGAGTATAAATTGGAGCTGAATGTAGTGTAAATTGATGCAACCACTTTGGAAAACTCTTTGGCAGTATCTACTCACACTGAACATACCCACTGCCTATTATCTAACAATTCCACTATTCACTAAATATCCACTACATACGTTCACACAAAGTGTGGAATACACGTGCACTAAAAGACAGAATGCGCACAGCATCATTATTTGTAAAAGCCACAAATGAAATCAACCCAATGTCTATCAACAGTGAAATGGATAAAATAACAGGTTCTCACCTTCATGTAATAGAAATACCATTCAGTAATGACAAAAGAAAACTACTGCTACACCCAGCAGGGGTGGATATAATGTTGTGTCATGGAAGCCAGACACGAAAGAGTATATTCAGTACAATTTCAAATTCAAAAAACAGGCAAAAATAGTCTATGGTAAAAGTAGTTAGAATGGTGGTTACCTTTGGCAACAGGTGACAATAACTGGGGGCAGGGAGGGCAACTTAAAAGAACCTTCTGGGATAGTGGAATTTCTTGACCTGGGTAGTGGTTATATGGATATAAAAATTCATCAGAAGTACTTGTGTACTTCTGTGTGACATATTAAAATTCAATATGAAAGCTTACAAAAAAAGCTTACAAAGAAGAGGAGGAGGAAGAAAGCAATTACTAAGAATTACTAAGAAAGCAATTACTAAGAATCCATCCTTGTTCGTTTCCCATAACCCCTTTCAGAGCGCCAGGCCATCTCATCTGCAACTTCGGACCCATTTCATGTTAATACTTCATGTTTTTCCTAGTTTGTGGTTCTTGTGCAATCACCTTCTTCCTCACATACATATCTAATCAGTTATGAAATCCAACTAAATCTGCTTGCTTAAGTTCTATACTCTCTTGCTTTCTTAATTCCCTTAGTTCAGGGTTTCTCAATCTTGGCACTACTGCAATTTTGAACCAGGTAGTTCTTTGTTGTGAGGGGTTCTCTTGTGCACTGTAGGATGTTTAGCAGTTTCCCTGTCCTCACCCCACTAGATTATCAGTAGCACCCTCTAGCTGGAATAACCAAAACTGTCTCCAGTCATTACCAAATGTCTTGAGGGCAAGGGAATCACATCTCACTCCACAGAGCCACTGTCTTAGTTGATCAAAGACCTCATTATTAATCACCTGCAATAGGGCAAGAGATTCTACCTGGCCCTCCTGGGCAGGACTGTACCTCTTCCCTATTCTTCACACTCCGTACAGTTTTACAGTTTTCTCCAGGATAAAATCTAGTATCTCTAATATGGCCAAAAAAAAAAAAAAGGTATTATCTTTCCTCTACTTACCTCTCCAGCTTCCTACCTCAGCTATACTGAATTCCTTGCAGTTCCCTGAAGGATGGATGAAAGTCAGAAGAAGTGTTAGTCAGAAGTGTTAAGTACACTAGCAGCTTAGAAGATAAATGCAAAACTCCTAGGATGTTTTATATATAGAAAATGAGTAAGCATGTACTTTGTGAAACACAGACAGAACTGTGTTAAATATACATAGTAAGTTAGTAAACTATAAGGCATATCAAAGTTAAAATAAATCAAAAATATGATGGAACGGAGCATCATTTAGAGTCAAAAAGGAATGGAAAAACTACGATATGAATAATTATGCCATCTCTGGGATGACAACTATGTCACCCCTAAATCAGCCATCCATACGTGACACCTAGTATAGTCTCTTACATGCTCTACCCAAGAAAAACAAGTAAAACCCGTGTCTGTTCATCAGGCTAATTAGTAAGCTCTGGTTGTGACCAAGCACGTTTCCCTGCATCCATCCAACAGAGCAGGTGTGTGCCATTGGCCCAAAGCACTTTCACCTGTGGGCCTCCTTGCTGTAACCTCAACGCTAGTCCTCATAAGCATAAGATCAGTGGAAAAGGCTGATGTGGCAGATAACACATGAACACTGCATAACTCATGACTCAGCTGATGTTGCCCTTCCACTTGCTTGCACCTTAGCCTAAGTGTGTCAGCCTGCCCCAACTCTTTCCCCTTACTTTTCACTAGATATTTAAATTGATTCAGTAAACCATGTTATTCAAGCATCTTAATTTGTCCTGTGAGCCTTCTGTTTCACTACCTCTAAGATAGATTGCCTAACAGTTTACTTGGAGGCCACCATTGCATCAAGCAGTTTTCCATAGACAATTCAATTCAGGCATTAATCTCCTCCCAGAATTTCCCTGCTTTAGCACCTCTCATTTTATCCTGTCCATACCCTTGCGTTTCTGATGGCATTTATCACAACACACTGTGATTAACTATTTATTCCTCTCTCTCATTAGCCTGAGCTCTTTGAAAGCAGGTATAAATTTCATTCTTCTTCTCCCATGATAACTTAGCAAAGTGCCAATCACAAAGTAACTAGTAAAAGAACTACTGAATGTCACCTCCTGTGGACACAGTTGAGGGGATTACCCATTGTTCTTGCCTTGCTCCCATTTCTAAGATGGGTGTAAATTAGGGAGCGGCAAAACCCTGACTAGGTTCAAAGCAGCATGGAGGTGTTAGGAAGGACCATTAGAGAGGTTCCCTGCAAAAAACAACTTACAGTAGGTGTGTATAGTATTGCCAGCAAGCTTGGGCTTTGGTGGATCTTATTTCCCTGTCTCACACTTTTCACCTGGCTAGTTAAAACAACAACAGTGGGGCGGGGTGGGGGAGGGGGTCCTCCTACCCCCACCTGAAAATGGCTGCAGGCTCAGACGCTTCGGTCTAAGGGATCTAGGGCCCTCAATGATTGTAGGTGAATAAAATCTGTTTTAGAAATTAATCAGCTCCTAAATTGGCCCAGACAATAGGATTACAAGAAAGATGCTGTGTGTGTGTGTGTGTTTCCCTTCTGAAAATTTGCAAGCATCTTCCTGGTGCTTACACTCTACTCAAAGTAATAAACATAGCTATTCTTATAATTTATAATAAAGGAGATGCATTTGGGAATATATTTCGCTTGTGTGAAAGAAATTAAAATGTGAGACCCTAAATAAAGGGTCTCTTCTGAAGGTCTTTTTAACTCATTCACTTCTCCTTCAGGGATTAGGAGGGTTGGGGTGCAAGAATGTGGCATCACGCACAGGCGTAGAGATTCGCGAACACAACCCAAGTTAGCCAAACTTGCATCTTGTAAAAGGTGGCCCCAGACACCGCCCAATTCCCTAACATCCAACAAAAGAAAAAAATAAAAATAAAAAATCCAGACAGCCTCTGAAGCAAACATTGCCTCACCTTGATTCATTCGCCAATTCACGCCGCCCCGCCCTTTCCGCCCCGGAGGCTGTGGGCCAAGCTCCGTTCCCCTCTAGGCTTCTCCCAGCCCTCTCTTTATGGTAGCGCTGAGACTCTCTAGCCTGGCTCGCCGCCCTCTCGCTGGTAGCGCCGGGAAGAGCCGAGAAGCCGGCGGATGAGGCCCATCTGAGACGTTGCGGGTGTGGCCCGGACCCCGGCGATTGAGAGCTCCCGCTAAAGGTGGGAAGGGCTGGGGGAGGCTTTGGGGAGGAACGGGGGCGTGGAGACCGATCCCTGGGTGGGAGGAGGGCGCGGGCCAGGTGATGGAGGTCCCCAGGAGAGGAGGGGGAGCAGGTCGGACACGTGAGGGGGATTTTCAGCTGCTAGCTGAGGCCTCCGCCAGCCTACCACCCTGCAACGTTCCCCACTTACTCCGGTTCAGCTGCGGCCCCTTGTGTCAAGGCCCAGCACGGTTTCTACCACCGCATCTGTTGACCCCGCGGGTCGTCGCCTCTCTTAGGGAGACCTGGAGCCCTGCTAATTTTGACTTAGGCTTGTCTTATTTAGAGGAGAGCTTTGCGGCCTAGAGCCCCATCCACAGCTTATATCTCTGCTATTTGGTTTTTATTTTTTTAAATCGGAGCCCTCCCAGCCCTAGCTGTTTGGTTGAGGCCAGATGCCGAATAAATAGTCTTCTTTCTTCCATTCCCGTACCGTGAACATGGTAGAGGCGCATATGATGTATCTGGTGGCTTGCAATATTCTGATACAGCCGTGAAGTAGGGGCGTTATGCATATGAGCACAGGGTTGAGGTGGGGATAATTGAAGGATCCTGAGCACCTAGTCACATTGATTTGGGCAGATTCAGCCTTCTTTGTGTGAGATTCTGGCAGTTTAGGAACATGTATTCATTCGAAAGATGTTATCTACTAAGTGCCAATATTGTGCTAGTTAGAGAAGCTACAGCTGTAACAGGACCCTGGTGATTCCTTGCCCTCACGGAGCTTAATACATAATGGGAAAAACTAACAAAGAAGAAAGCCTGTGATGAGTGCTATGAAAAGGGACGTCCCTGAAGTTCCTTACTCTTTTGCCTTGAGTGATAGAGAAAAAACACCATATAGCTCCTGTCTTCCAACAGCTGAAAAGTAATAGAGTAAAAGTTTCAAACACAGAGGAAGAAGGACCTATAACAATAGTATTTGGGTAAGGCACAGCAGAAAGGTGAAGACGCTGGCACTGTCATGAAGGATTAGTTAGCATTGCCTGGCTTTCCAAGCAAAGAGACAATATGAAGACATAAAATATAAAAGAACTTTGCTAGTAGACTGTTTTGACCTGGAGTATGTGACGTTTGAACAAGTAATGCCATGCTAAAGAGTCCAGACTTTGTTTTCTAGGAAGAGGTGGAAGTGTTTTCAACAGAATAGCTTACAGTTCAGTGTCACAATCATTTACCCAACTGTTTGACAGTTTTAAGTATAGTATTAAGTACTGTTTGACAATGTTGACCACATCCAGAATTCAGGTAGAATAAAGAGAGCTTTGCTCATTCATCTTAGTCTGGAAACAATCTTTCAGTTGTTGAAATCAAGGAATTCTGTTCTCTTTGACGGTTTAGGACCATAGGAATGGAGAGAAATCACAAATCGTGTTTGGAGACCTGAAGGGTTTGCTGAATTGTGCCAAATGTGAGCAGTAGGCAGTATATAGATGGGTCTTATTGTTTTAATCCATTCATCCAGCCTATGTCTTTTGATTGGAGCATTTAGTCTATTTACATTTAAAGTGATTATTGATAGGTATGTACTTATTGCCATTTTGTTGATCGTTCCTGGTTGTTTTTGTGGTTCTTCTCTGTTCTTTTCTTCTCGGTCTCTCCCCTCATGTTTTGATGATTTTTTTTTCAGTGTTATGTTTGCTTCCTTTCTCTTTGTTTTTTGTGTATCTATTATAGGTTTGTGGTTACTATGAGATTCATGTATGTTGACATATATATATATATATATATATATATATATATATCAGTTTATTTTAAACTAATTCTTGCATAAGTTTGAATACTCTAAAAGCACATTTTACTCTCCCCCCCCCATGTTTTATGTTTTTGCTGTCATATTTTACATCTTTTTATTTTGTGTATCTCTTAAATACTTAATTGTAGTTATAGTTGATTTTACTACCTTTGTTTTTTAACTTTCGTACCTGTTTTTAAGCAGCTGATGCACTGCCTTGACTATAAATTTGCCTGCACCAGTGCAGTTTTATTTTCATATATTTCCTTATTTCTTGTTATGGCCTCTTCTACTCAAAGAAGATCTTTAACATTTCTTGTAAGACTGGTTTAGTGATGATGAACTTCTTTAGTTTTTGCTTGTCTGGGAAACTCTTTATCTCTCCTTCAATTCTGAATGATAACTTTGCCAGGTAGAGTAATCTTGGTTGCAGGTTTTTTCCTTTCTGCACTTTAAATATATCATGCAAAGTGTCTGCTAAAAAACTGGCTGATAGTCTTTCGAGGGTTCTTTTATGAGGGTTCTTTTGTATGTGATTAGTTGTTTTTCTCTTTCTGTCTTTGAAATTCTCTACCTTTGACTTTTGCTGATTTAATTATAGTTTGTCTTGGTGTGTCTTTAGGTTTATGTTGTTTGGAACTCTCTGTGCTTCTTGAACCTGGATATCTGTTTCTTTCCCCAGGTTAGGGAAGTTTTCAGCCATTACTTCTTCAGATATGTTTTCTTTTTCTCTTCCCCTATAATGCAAATGTTAGTATGCTTGATGTTGTCTCTGAGGTCCCTTAAACTTTTTTAAATTTTTTGCTTTTTGCTTTTCTGCTTGGATGACTTCCACTATTCTGTCTTCTAGATTGCTGACCCAGTATATTTTTCATTTCAGTTATTGTATTCTTCATCTCTGTTTAGTTCTTTCATATCCTAACTCTTAAGTTCTCAGTGTGTTCCTCCATTTTTCTCCCAAGTTGGTTAAGCATCTTTATGACCATTACTTTGAACTCTTTATCAGGTAAATTACTTATCTCTATTTCCTTAGGGTTTTTTCCTGGACTTTTATCTTGTTCTTTTTTCTTTTTTTTGGAACATATTTCTCTGTCTCCTTTTGTTTAACTCTGTTTTTGTATTAATTAGGTGAAACATCTACCTCTCCAAGTCTGGAAGGCATGGCTTTGTGTAGGATTGTCTTCTGTATGGACCGTGTGTGCCAGGCAGCTTTGTCAGGCTGGTTGGACCTGGAGCAGGTGTGGGCCAGTGTGTCCTGGAGCATGTTCACATTGGAACCACCGTAGTGGGGTGACTGGAGCTGGAGCAGGCATGAGTGGAGCAGGGGAGGGATGCGGTCCCAGGGCTTTCCGTGCTCAGACCACCTTGGCAGGACAACTGGAGCTGGGGGGTGGGGTGGGCCTGGGACATGCTGGGGCAGCCTTGGCAGGTCAGTAAGAGTACCTGGACCATGATTCTGTCCACACTATTAAGGTGTAAGGGGAGCACACAAAAAATGGCACTTTCTGGCACCTTGGACCTCGGAGACAGTTTCAGCAGTTCTCTGCCCATTTGGCAGACACTTGAGGGTTAGTAAATGGATTTCCTTCATCTAGAGCATAGGTGCCCTTTAAGCAGTTGCTTCTTTGCTCTGCTGTAGTGTGCGCAAGTCTGCGTACAGGCCCCTCAGTGATATCCCTCCCTCCTGAAGGTCCTCGTCAGGGTTGGGGTTCCCATTGATACCATGCCTCCATCTCTTTTACCCATCCCCTGTGTCATCCTTCTATCACTTGTTCTGCAGCCCTCAGTTCTTCTTTGGCAGGAATGGATCTGTATGTAGGTACAAATTCAGGGTATCCGTGGGAAGAGATGAGTTCAGGGTCTTCCTACACTACCATCTTTGACTGGAACCTCCCAAATATTTTATTTTAAATAATACAATGGACCATATTTTTGTTTTACGTTCACTTTATCTTTCTTATGGGGCCTGGGTCTTCTTGAGGTTTAAGACTATCCCACTTGGCCATTTAACCCTTCTGTTAGTACCCATTCAAGTGTCCTGTAGATAGTATTTGAAGATAATGGGCACAAAAAGTTACCAGTTGCCAGAGGCATGATTTGTGTGTGTGTGTGTGTGTGTGTGTGCGCGCGCGTGCGTGCGCGGGCAGGCACATGCCTAGGACTGAAACTGCTGATTTGCAAAGTAGGGGTGAAGTTATTTTTTTTTTAATTAAATAAAAGGTAAATGGGGAAATGCCTTACAAATTTTGTAAGACCCCTATACTGAAAAAACAAGACATTTTTCCTGAAAGGGGAAGACTCTTAAAAATTGACCTAAAAATTCAGTCATTTTTTTTCGTTAAATTTCCTCTTAATGCTCTTTTTCCCACTAACTTGAAGAGTGGTAACCAAGCACCACTATCTCCTTCTGCTTTTGTTTTGTTAGTGGAAGTGATGGTTATGGTTCTGCTTTGACTAACTCCTATAGGAGGCCTGTGATCATGACCTAGAACTTGTGTTATTAGGGAAACTTGCTACTATCGTGGCCTTGTATGAGGTCACTCAGCTTCTTCAGTGCATCCAACCTACCCACCTTAGAGTTGGGTAATGAATAGCAAGAGATAGTGTTTAAAACTTATTCCATGGAATCTATAAAAAACAAATAATTTTAAAATATAATGTTTAAAAATGAACTCATAGATAAAGAGAACGGATGGGTAATTGCCATTGTCGGGGGTTAGGGTGGGCAAAATGGGTGAAAAGGGGGTCAAAAGGTACAAACTTGCAGTTGTAAATAAGTAATGGGGATGTAACATCCAACATGATAACTAGTTAATAATACTGTACTGCATATTTGAAAGTTGCTGAGGGAGTAAATCTTAAAAGTTCACATCACAGAAAAGAAACATTTGTAACTGTGGTGACAGTTGGTAACTAGACTTATTGTGGTGGTCATTTTGCAATATATACAAATATTATATCATTACATTGTATACCTAAAACTAATACAATGTTATGTCAGGTGATACCTCAATTTTTAAAAAAAGCTTATTCCCTAACTTGTCAGTGTTCAGATATATGAGGAGCAAATGCTTGTGTTTACTACCTAAGGTATAGAAGAAGGGGTCTAATAAATCTATATTTATTTCATTCTCTCTCGACTCTTCTGGGAGTGCTATAAAAATATTAGAAGTTAATCTTAGAATCACAAAACATACTCTATTTAGGTACTGAAGGAAAGTATTGGCAATTCTAAGGCAAGAGAAAATTGAAAATGCAGAACTTTTAAAAGCAAGTGTCAAATAATAAAATCCAGAGTTAGTAAGGAGAGACTTTATTGAAAGGGTTATTGCAAGAGGGGAAAAGGGATTATAGCAGTGGAGAGAATTCTCTGACCAAAAGATTTACCAGCTTCTCAAGGGATGAGTAAACAAAGATAAAACAGAACTGCTTGGTCTGATTGTAGATCCCAGATTGTTTTGCCCTGAGGCCAGCCTGTTTTCTGGAGGGGTCCTTTGATGGCTCTGGCTGAGGGTAGGCCAAAGTTCAGGGACCTAGGGGAAGGAGAAAAACTTAAAATATGGTTAACAAGCATTTTGTTCCAATTGATTATTTTCAACAAGCAGTTCAGCTAATTATTCATAAATTTATAAATGAGACAATGGGAATTTGGAGGTCCTTTGTCCTGGTCATAGGTAAACAAGGGGATGTTCTTTTTTTTTTTTTTTTTTTTTGCGGTATGTGGGCCTCTCACTGTTGTGGCCTCTCCCGTTGCGAAGCACAGGCTCCGGACGCGCAGGCTTAGCAGCCATGGCTCACGGGCCCAGCCGCTCCGCGGCACATGGGATCCTCCCAGATCGGGGCACGAACCCGTGTCCCCTGCATCGGCAGGCGGACTCCCAACCACTGCGCCACCAGGGAAGCCCAAGGGGATGTTCTTGAGTCTTATGGAAGCCATATGAAGAGGAGTAGGAAGGTTTCTTTAACCGTGGCTATTCAAGAACCAGGAGCACAGGTCTCAGGTAAAATTTGACTTGTTAAAAAGGCATTTTACTATTTGAAGTGGAAAATAATTAAGTGTACAAATAAAATTCATTGAAACATTTATCCAGGAAGGCCTTAGGATACTCACTGACATTCAGGAATTAAAAAATCCTCCATCACTATGTGTAGTTTGAAAGCACTTAAAGACCAGTCTTATTTGTATCAGTGAAATTTTCCTAAGGCGGTCGGGGGAGTGGAAAACAAATCTAAATTACTCAGGTCTAAATGAACACATTTGGGGCTTTTTGTTTGTTACATGGTTTTCATCTTAACCTATAAGAAGCTGGATTTTTTTTTTCATTCCATCAAAGTGACTTGGCTGGAGCAAATTAATTTTTTCCTATGTTTAAAATATAATTTTCCACAAAAAAGGGAGAAGGAAGTAAAATCATGACTGTCACACATATAAAATTAGCAACACGTGGTTTTTGTTTACCTTATTAATGAGGGGACTAGTAAGATGTTATATAATCAGTTCAAATGACAATCAAAAGAACAGACACATTTATTGATCAGGAATATTGAAATAAATGAGCAAATAGAGGCAAAACTGTCTTCTTCCA
The DNA here is from genome assembly GCF_964341445.2 of Mesoplodon mirus. Taxonomy (NCBI): domain Eukaryota; kingdom Metazoa; phylum Chordata; class Mammalia; order Artiodactyla; family Ziphiidae; genus Mesoplodon; species Mesoplodon mirus. The sequence continues at coordinate 28,776,828 of NC_138983.1, read as the reverse complement.
CAATGGGCCAGGGGCGTCAATTGTACCTCTACCAGACAAAATTTACAACAATATAGACAAGAGTTGTTTTGCATTGCTGTTAATTTTGTACAGTTGTCAGCTGTAAAATAACTCAAAGGCAATGAAAGACTCAGAGCTCTCATGTAATGGGAATGTGAAAACGCTGAAGGTTGTACTCTTCAACAGTGCAGTTTTCCACTGAAGCAGGTATTTCTTTCTATACCTAGTTTATGAAATTTACAACTCCCCCCCTCAAATAATCTTCCCTAAGTGTCGGACTTCCTGGAAGGTAAGTACATGTCTGTGTGTGTGTGTTTCTTATTCTTTTTTGATAGACTCTATAAATATAGAAGATGCTTGGTTAATGTTTTTAATTGAATTATCTAAAGCAGTGCATCTCAAACTGTACTGTGCTTACATATCACCTGGGTATTTCCTTTTTAAATGCAATTCTGATTCAGTGAGTGGGGGGCTTTCCTGAGATTTCTCTTTTCTATTCAATAATAAGTTCCCAGCTGATGCTAGTACTGTTCAATAGTTCATGGACAGTAAATAGTAATGTATTTCTGACAATTGAGGAAGATATTAGATAATCATTACTGGAGAACATGACACCATTACTGCAGGTGAAGGGAGCAACATGAAGCTACTAGACTATCACTTGAAGAAAAAAAAAAAAATACTAATTGTGAGCCACATTGCCAGAGCACAGGCCAAAATGAGCAAAAGAAACAGGTGCTCGGAAACAGATCCAAAAACCTCTATAGCAGAACTTTAGCTTCAGAGAAGAGAACAGAAATGAGGACACTGGGAGATGCAACAGGGGAGGAGCAACCAGAGGGGTGTAAGTTTTAGAAGGCAGGCAGTAACCACCGAAGATCACTGCCTGAAGTTTTGTGTTCCTTGAGCTAACCTGACTTTTTTTTTTTTAAAGCAGTGCTTGAACGTAAAACTGCTTTGACACAGGTGTGTACACTTTTACCGTGACAGTTTCACTCAAGTTAGTGGTATCAATATGCCATTGAGCTTTAAGCAATGTGTAAAATATATTTCGTACTGCAACTAGTGATTTGTCTTCTGTCAGATGGGACACTTTAATTTTTAACTGAGCAGGTCCTGTAATTTGTTCATAAGTAGTTCAGTTTTCTTTTAGCAGCAAATAAGAGGTGGAAGATAATGTGAAGCTGACATCAAAGAGATCTCTATTTACTGGAATATGCAAAAAAAAAAAGGCATGGTAAATGAGGCCACCAGATTTAGCACATAAAAATACAGGATGCCCAATTAAATTTGAATTTCAGACAAACAACAAATTACTTTTTAGCAATATTTGGGATATAATTAAAATTATTTATGCATTATCAAAAATTCAAATTTAACTGAGCATCCTGTATTTTATCTGGCAACTCCAATAGTAAATAATTCTACCCTAACAGTGATACCTGAGAGATGGCTTTTTAGAAAATAGTGTAATTGTGCAGCAATTTAATTCCTTCAAGTGTTCCTCCATTATGCACTCAAAAGTACACCAAGATTTCAAAATGGTTAGAAGCCATTGTTTACCCAGAAGGGGATGTTTTCAAAGTCTGATAGGGTCATGGCTAACTTGAAGGAAAAACAAATTCCGGTCTATGCTCTCCAACTAAGAGTCTAGATTCTTAGTGGTTTAAGGTTAATAAAAGAATTTATGCAATTGTGGAAGATGTCCAAGCAAATACTTACCAGAAAAATTAATTTAGTAGGAGTTAATCATATTTCCAAATTTCCAAGAGCGTCAGATCACTTAGAAATAAGGATTCAACCTCACTGGTATAACTTGAGTCTACTGATAAACTCTTGTGAATGACGTCGTAATTTAGCCAAGATTAAAGGAAAATAAAGGAATAAGAAGCCCCTAGTAGCAAAAAAAAAAAAACTCCCTAATGGGCAAAAATGTTTTATTGCCATGGACAGATAGAATTTCTAAAATAAAATTTCCAAGTCACAAGATGCTTTTCCTATCAAATATGATCAGGGTATAGCCCAACTTCTTGAATGCTAAGAAATAGTTTTACGTTCAAAAAATCACATTATACATTAGTGGCTACAAATTGGTGATAGTTACCTACAAAGATAAAGAATCTGTGGCATTAATAAGACATTAAGAATTAGCAGTCTCCATAATGTGCTGTGGGGATAGTTGATCAAATGTCCTTCCTGTTGACTGTTAAGGAAGGTCAGAGCCAGATTTGTGACACTATCTGCTGAAGTTTAATACAACATAGTTTGGTGGTGGTATTTTGTAACCATATCTCTGGCTTCTTCTTTTCCATTCCTTAATTTATCTTAACTCACTTCTCTGTTAAAAAAAAAAAACAAATAGGGGCTTCCCTGGTGGCGCAGTGGTTGAGAGTCCGCCTGCCGATGCAGGGGACACGGGTTCGTGCCCCGGTCCGGGAAGACCCTACATGCCGCGGAGAGGCTGGGCCCGTGAGCCATGGCCGCTGAGCCTGCACGTCTGGAGCCTGTGCTCTGCAACGGGAGAGGCCACAACAGTGAGAGGCCCGCGTACCGCAAAAAAATAATAATAATAATAATTAGATTTATACAAGCAATTTCATCTGATGTGATTGGGACCTATACTTGGTAATTAAATTTTAAAAGTTGGTTAAAATATAATTTAAAATATACTCTGTTTTAATCAGCTTTTAAAATTTGAAGTTAAAATGTTCAAACACTTTAAATTCTGGGGTTTTTTGGGAGGGATGGCAGTGGGGACCGTGTCTGGCCAGCCCTCATGTCCAGGTATTTCAGGTAACACTGCATTTCCCAACCAGGGCCAGACCAGGGTGAGGCAAGAGAGGCACCTGTGGTGCAAATCTGGGGGGTGCCCGCCTTCAGGTACGCACCAATGTCTTCTCCCAGGCTCAGCCCACTCTTGACCTCTACTCATCCCCCATAAATTCTGTTTTTTAACTTTGTATTTTAACTTAAGACATAGAAATGTATATTTACTCACCATTTTTTATTACATGAAACTAGTCTTTTCTTATATATGGCTTTACTGATTACAGTTTCTCTCTGCAGAAAACATATCAGAAAGTATCTAAGCTTTCTAATCCTTTTTTTAATGTGGAGCAAAGCTTATAAAAACACTTGAAAGATTTCTGGATCCTTTACTTTTTCAGTACCCCGCCACTGCCCGGATTTCAGTGGTTCACATCTATTTTCAACAACAGTTTTTTCCTAGCGACTTGTATTTGTTAAAACTTGTCTTACGAATTCAACTAAATTTTTGTATTTGCTTTGAAAAATATTTAGTTATGAAAATTTTCAAACACAGCACAGAAAATAATGAAAAACTTGTGTAGATACCACTAAGCCTTTTCTTCTATAAATCTCTCTTTAAAAAAAAAAAAAAAGTCCCTCCTCTTTAGAAGTATATATACCACAGACTTGGTATCTATTATTCTTAATGTATATTTTAGCATGTATTCAAGTTCTTATCCAGGAACAATGCATACTATTGTATATGTAAAATTTTACGTGATATACTATATGTCCTTTTGCAGCTTTTTCACTTATGATTATCTTTGAAATTTATTCAAATTGACTCATTTAATTCATGCAGTTTATTTTTAACTGTCCTGTAGCAGTCCCTGTTGAGTAACCTACAATTTCTCACCCTTTACCATTGGGTTATTTCCAATTTTTCACTGTCAAAAGCAATGAATGCTGAAAGACTTTGTATTATGCGCAAAGTCCTTATGCTCACATGGGACATAAATTTCTCCGGCACAGACACCTAGAGCTGAAAATGCAAGGCCCTGGGATGTGGACTTCTTGAGTTTTGCAAGAAATTACCAAAAACTCTAAAGCAGTTGCAGCAGTTTACATTCCTACAAGGTATAAGGAGCATATAAGAATTGGCCACATTTTTGCCTTCACTATGTTACCAGATTTTTTAAATCTTGCCAAACAAATGTTTGAGAAGTGGTATTTCATTTGCATTCTCCTGATAACTATGAGGTTAAACACCTGCATTTGTTGGCTGTTTTGTTCTCTTCCTCTGTGAATTGCCTGTGTATATTTGTTTCATTTACTAATGGGTGGTCATTTTCTAATTGATTTGTAGAAGTCAGGGGTTTTTTTTGTATATTTGGAATAATAATCCCAACAACACCTATCCAGTGTGGCTTCTTTTCCCTTCCTTAGAGTTATATAGAAATGTTTAATTTGGACATAAAATCAGTGTCCATCTTTTTCTTTGGTATGTCCTTTCTTGTTTGAGAAATTCTTCTCTACCCCAGTGTCACAAAGTCTTCTATGTTTTCTTATAAACATTTTTACAGTTTTTCTTTTCAAGTTTTATTTTATAATAACATCTGGAATTGATTTTTGTTTATGACAAAAATATTTTAGTCTGTCTTTTTCCATATGGTTAGCCGGTTGTCCAAGCATCTTTAATTAAATCTTTCTCCCATTAATGTGTTATACCTATTGATTTATAATACCACATGTCATACACCAAGCCCTCATCTTTTCATGGATCTATTTGTCTGTAGTATACTGATACCACACACTTTTAATTATAATAGCTTTATAGTAAATAAATTTTTTGTTTTGTTTTCCTTCAAGATTATCTTGGCTTTCTTGAACCTTTACTCTTCCATATAGACCAGCTTGCTAAATTCCAGGGAGTGGGGGAGTTGTGGAATACCTGGTGAAATTTTGATTGGAATCATATTGAATTTATAGATAAATTCCTAGAAAATTGACATATTTACTATAGTCACACTTGCCATGATTAATTTCTACATTTATTTAAGGGTGTCATTCGTCTTTCTGTTTGATCGTCTTCTCCATAAAAGTCTTACATATCTTTTGTAAGATTTATATATCTTGTAAGATATCTTTGTAATGTTTTTGTTTCCAGCATGCTTGCTGAATTATCTTACTGGTTCTAATAGTTTGTCTATTGAACCTCTTGTATTTTCCATTTAGATATTCATATCTTTGAGTAATATTTCTTATTTCTTCCTCTTCAATCTTTATATTGCATACCTTTTAATACCTTTTAATATGGTGTTAAATGGAAACTGTGATATAAGTATTCTTGTGTAGTTCTAACTTTACAGAGAATGCTTCTAATGTTTTATAATTAAATATAATAATGTTTTTGTAGGATCTTGGTAAATGTCTTTCTATTCCTTGCTTGCTAAGAGTTTTCTTTCTATTATGCAGATATTGAATTTTATCAAATGCTTTTTCAGTTTCCCAGATAAAAATTTTGCAGCACAAATCTGACTCTCTTTAATGTTTTCTCTAGGGTGATTTGCTAGACAAAAATCAAAACGAGGAAATTTGCTAGAATCAAAAATGATGGATCCATGTTCAGTTGGAGTCCAGCTTCGTTCCACAAATGAGTGTCATAAAACCTACTATACTCGTCATACAGGTTTCAAGACTTTGCAAGAATTGTCATCAAATGACATGCTTTTACTTCAACTTAGAACTGGAATGACACTTTCTGGGAACAATACAATTTGCTTCCATCATGTAAAAATTTACATCGACAGATTTGAGGATTTGCAGAAGTCATGTTGTGACCCATTTAACATACACAAAAAACTAGCCAAAAAAAATTTACACGTAATTGATTTAGATGATGCCACTTTTCTGAGTGCAAAATTTGGAAGACAGCTTGTACCTGGTTGGAAACTTTGTCCAAAATGTACACAGATAATCAATGGAAGTGTGGATGTTGATTCTGAAGACCGGCAGAGAAGAAAACCTGATTCAGATGTATGTATAGTCACTTTTTCTCTGTTACTTCTACAATGTGGGGTTATAATTATAAGGAAATCACATTTATATCACTATTACAGTTGAGCCTTGAACAACACAGGTTTGAACTGTGCAGGTCCACTTATATGTGGATTTTTTTCAGTCAGTACAGAACTATACAATCTGTTGTTGGTTGAATCCAAAGTTGCAGAGGGCCAACTGTGCGACTTGAACATCCTAGCATTTTGGTATCCACAGCGGATCTTGGAACCAATCCCCCTCAGATACCAAGGGAAGACTGTACACTAAGTAGCAGGCAGTGAATATAAAGTTGGGGAGGTGAAAATAAATGGTGTTTCTAAATATTTATGTAAACCCAGATTGTTTGGTAAAGAAAGTTGGCTTAGGAAAAGAATAACATAATATTCCCAAGACTTTCAAGCTATAGCTCCTAGTGCTAAGACGTTCTGGCACAGCCAGGACTTAACCATCCTAGCTCCTTTTCTGATGCCAAAGTGACTCAGTAGGATATGCCAGCCAGCAAGGGTCTGAAATGTAGCACGATGAAGTCCCCTTTTTTTTTGAAGGACTTGAAAACTGCTGCTTTAAAAGGAACTTCGGAAGTGACTTGAAATAATTGTTTCTTATTTCAGCCTTTCTTTCTACTTTGGCACTATCCCATTCTTGTTTGGGATTTTAAGATGCTTGTGAATTTCCTTTGCTTCTAGCTCTCAATTCTTACTTGGTATGGTCAAGACTAATTTTAGGACTCCCTACTGTCAAAAAGCATACATTTTCACATTGTAAGTATTAATTATTTTATAACTCTCTTCCTTAGTCACATGTTACCTTTAAATTATTTAACCATATCAGAACAACTTAAGATTTCATAAAGCTGTCTCTGGTGCAGAACAAGGACTGGTACGTCAAAGGAGCACTTCTCAGATTTTCTATTTATAAGCAATTTATAATTCTTTCTGCTGGCATATTTTTCTCAATTTTCTCCTTTCCTTATATTAATAAACCAAATTAAAATTTTAAATTACATGTAGTGCTTTTCCTTCATTATCCCCTCAAAGGCATATCTACAGGACCCAATGTATCTTGCAGTTTATACTAGGTACTTGCTGCTGTCACTTTAGATGTCTTCTCCACTTCATTTATCTATTGGTCATGTGGAATGTATCACATAAACCTTTCTTCCCCCCAGATAATGAAATTAAACCCTTAACCGTCAAAATTTTGTTTTACCAATTTTTTAAAAGGATTATAATACCGTTACAGAACTTGAAACTTTATTACTCCTCAGATTTAAAAATGTATGTAATCGAACCTTTTCCTAAGGACTCAAGATCACTACTAGGAGCCTGTGCTGTGTGCTGTGGGTTATACAGCAGTTTTTCTGCCTTCTCTCCCATGTTGTCAGCAGCCATTGCCATTTTCACTGTGCCTGTCCTCCTCTCCTCCTAATATGCCAGAGACTAAAATTAGATAATGAAAATATCATAAATAAGTTAACCAGTAAACTTTGAATATGGTCCCGGACCATGGGCCACATAAATTTTGTTGCACTTGGGCACTAAAACCCTTTTTTTTCCCTTTTTTGTGAGTTCCAGACTGTTTTCCAGGCTAAGGAATAATCTAGATGAACATTAAGTGAAATATTAATCTATATATGGTCTGATATTAAGATTTGAGTTGATAATTTGTTTACCTTTATTCAGGGAAGAACTGCTAAAGCTCTGAGGTCATTACAATTTGCAAACCCAGGAAAGCAAACTGAATTTGCTCCAGAAACTGGTAAAAGAGAAAAAAGAAGGCTTACAAAAAATGCAGCTGCTGGCTCAGACAGGTAGGCTATGTGTTATTTAAGGTATATGTTAACTTGCTTCACATCTGTATTGTTTTCCTATCTTTCTCTTAAGTTTTGAGTGTTTCTGGTTAGGTATTTTAAATTCGATAATCTGGAATTACTAAGAACCTCCAAGGGCCTCATAGAAAATTAAGGCATCCCCTTCCACTCTAAAAATTTATTTCTAAGAAAGTATCAATGAAGTGAACAAGACAACATTTTTGGCACAATAATTAAAATAATTTAAACTTATTATACTTCTCTTTTTTTGTTTTTGGCTGCGTCGGGTCTTCTTTTCAGTGCGCGGGCTTTCTCTAATTGCGGCAAGCGGGGGCTACTCTTTGTTGTGGTGTGCGGGTTTCTCACTGCAGTGGCTTCTCGTTGCGGAGCACTGGCTCTAGGCGCATGGGCTTCCATAGTTGTGGCATGCGGACTCAGTAGCTGTGGCTCGCGGACTCTAGAGCACAGGCTCAGTAGTTGTGGTGCATGGGCTTAGTTGCTCTGTGGCATGTGAGATCTTCCGGGACCAGGGCTCAAACCCGTGTCCCTTGTATTGGCAGGCGGATTCTTAACCACTGTGCCACCAGGGAAACCCTGTACTTCTTATAGCTAAAATAATCCACTTGTTTGAAAGCACTAATATATAATCAGTATGTCTCTGCTCTATAGGTGGCAGCTAAAAAATAAATTTTATGAGAATACAAGGTTACTTTTTATTTTTTACATGTCTAAAATAGAAAGTTACAGTACAGTCAATAGGATGAACAAGAAAACTAAATGGTTTAGAATATGACTTTTTAAACTGAGCATTTCTAAAATGCAAATTGACAAAGGAATGTTAGTGTAATCATTCAGAATTCTTTTCTACATAGGCCATTTATTCCATCTGTGAAGGTTTTCCATTGAATCATGTAAGTGTTTTTAGGCCAGATTTGCTAGAGTCCATTAAAGAACAAGAAACAGATTAATTGCAATATAAAAAACAATTGGATAGTATACTGTGATAAAAATCTGTGTTCACAAAGCAGTAGCTAGATTGGTTGCTAATAAAATGTACCACTATTACCTAGCCTTTTTTTTTTTTTTTTTGGTAAGGAAGGGGTAAATAGTTTTAACAATTATATTATTGTTTTTAGACACAGTTCTTGTCCATTCCTTTGGATATGTTTCAACACTTTACAGTGAGGTCTCTTCTTCTCACAAGGAGCTCATTAGCTATTAATTGTAGAGTAGCTTTGAGTTAAGTAAGCCATGTATCAATTTGGCGGGGTTTCATCCCTAATTCAAAACATTTTATCTCCTTAAGTTTTTTTCATTAACTGTTTTCAACTAAATATTGAGCAATAATATATTTGTGAGATGTGACACACCTTGTGTTTTGTATTACAGACAAGTGATCCCAGCGAAGAGTAAGGTCTATGATAGCCAGGGTCTCCTGATTTTCAGTGGAATGGACCTGTGTGACTGCCTCGATGAAGACTGCTTAGGATGTTTCTATGCTTGTCCTGCCTGCGGTTCTACCAAGTGTGGTGCCGAATGCCGCTGTGATCGCAAGTGGCTATATGAGCAAATTGAAATCGAAGGAGGAGAAATAATTCATAATAAACATGCTGGATAATTTGTGGTATCCAATTACGGGATCTTTAAAGTTCGTTTCTCTATTTCTAAAATTCTAAGGTACCTTTTAAAGTTGATTGCCAAGTGACAGACATGCACTCAGTGTGCACTAATGTTGCTTTTAGGGTGCTTTAAGTTAAATTATTTGATGTAAAGTTTGATGGACTGTTTATTACTCAGCAGTCAGCTTCAAGCCTGTCTGGGTCCATGTAAACAAGCAGTGTATAGGCAGTCCTCAATTTGCACAATTCCCAGGTCCACAAATTTCAATGACAGTGATTTAGTTAAATAAGCCAGTTCCCTAACAGCACAGTTCAAATTTCAGTCACCATGGTATATTAATTGTGAGTATTTACATGAAGTACAAACTTCCTTGCCAGCTCTTAAGTCCACAAATCACCATGCAAGTAACAGATGTGCTTCAAGATCAGTGATCAGTCACGTTACTTCTCTCAGATTTTGCAAGTGATTGGTCACTGCACATCTGTTACTCAGTTTGCTCAGACAGCAAAGCACAGAGTTGTGTTGACTCCTGCCACCCATGTGACATTTTACAAAGTGGATAATCAGAATTGGCCAACAAAGATGAAAGTGCAGTGAAGAAATGATAATGCTAGAAGTGTGACTTGAATTGAACATACATAGAGTTGTAGAAGAAATCACTGATCATGGGAATGTTGACACTGCTGCTATTCTAGAGCCTCTAGATATGCAGCTAGAGGAACTTAGTGAAGGCAAACTTATCATCATAAATGAGAAAAGGAGGAACATGTCCCAGAGGAAGTGATGGTAACAAACTTCACATTAAAGGAAATTACAGAGGTATTTCACAACATTGAAAGCACAAACGATAAAATGGTGGAAGCTAATCTAAACTTAAAGGAGTCTGTCAACTTGCAGTGGTATAGGAAAGATGCTTACCCAGTACCATAAATTACTTGACAAAAAGGCAAGTACTGTTACTCCTGATTAGTTTTTTACAATGAAATAACACTTTAATTTTCAGTGTTTCTAATATAAATTACAGTGTACTAAGTAAATACTTTTTTACAACTTTTTCATTTTCTTTTACGTTTATAACTGACACTTTTTAATATTTTGACAGATTTTTCAAGGTCACAGAATAATAATTTTCCCCATTAATTATTAAGATTACTTTGATTGCCATTTTTATGGTCCCACACTACCACCCATGCAAGGCAAGGACTACCTATAGGTGAGAATAGTACCTACTTCAGGAAAAGTTAATTTTGATACAGCTAAGTAATTGAACTATTTTGGAAATAATCTACATAACTAAGTACTATAATACATCATTTCTTCTCCCCACTTATTCTTTTTTTTTTTTTTTTTTTTTTTTGCGGTATGTGGGCCTCGCGCTGCTGTGGCCTCTCCCGTTGCGAAGCACAGGCTCCGGACGCGCAGGCTCAGCGGCCATGGCTCACGGGCCCAGCCGCTCCGCGCAGTGGTTGAGAGCCCGCCTGCCGATGCAGGGGACACGGGTTCGTGCCCCGGTCCGGGAGGATCCCACGTGCCGCGGAGCGGCTGGGCCCGTGAGCCATGGCCGCTGAGCCTGCGCGTCTGGAGCCTGTGCTCCGCAACGGGGGAGGCCACGGCAGTGAGAGGCCCATGTGCCACAAAAAAATAAATAAATAAATAAATAAATAAATAAAAAATAAAAAAAGTTTTAATACTGTAAACCTTTCATTGCTTAGACTGTGTTCTTGGTGAAAATTTGTGCTTGGTGGCAAAAATCTATGTATAAAATATGGATATACATACAATATATAAGCAGATATGCATTATATCTGTGGTATTTCAATTTAATAGGGTGTCGACTAGGATTAAAAGGGCTAAAAACAGCTCCTTAATGGAGTAATAATGAAACAAGGTAGAGAAACACTGGTTGAGACAGAGTATAAATTATTTGGAAATTGATTGAATCTTGATGTTGGAATGTGTATGGGTACCCTTTGGAGGGTGGGGGTGAGTGGTAACTTCTCTGCTCTTTTTTTCAAGACAGCTATCCATCAGTCTGTCTAAAATTTTTTATTGTCTAGGACACGGCCTCTAAACTAGCTTTTTGTTTTCCTTAAGTATAGTACTTTAATCAAATGAGCTTTTAGCAACTTGAAATACTTTTAGCTGTTGAAAATAGATTTATACAGCCAATTTGATGAATTGACCAAAAGAGGTTTATTTTTACTCCTGTATACTTTGGTCTCTGTTTAAAATGACTGGTTTTACTTTGATGGAGTGCCATTTTCAACCATGAATTAAAATGTCATTTTTAAGTTAGAAGTGTTTACCGACCCAATTATTAGAAATAGTTTATCAATTCCTTGACTGATATGTTTCAACAGAGCACTGACAAAAAGAATATTTTGGCTTTCTATACTTAAATCAGATGCTAGATTCTTTTTTTTTCCTGAATTAAGGAAATATTTTGTCACAAAAGAGACGAACACAGGCTCCTAATTTTATCTGAACTTCTAGGTTATTAGACCTTCTTAGTTGAGTTACTGCCATCATTTTTTTTGCTTCTAAATATGACTTAGTGTATTGCTTAAGCTCTTCATAGGGACAAGTTAAAATCTTAGCTTTTTTGTTTGTTTAAAACAAGAACATATTTTCAACAAAATAAATGACTTTAAAATTCAAATTGTTATATTTCAACATTCCTTAGTAGAAGAACATTTCTCTTATTTTTCAAAGATGATAAGTTTTTTAAGGGAAACTTTCTTGAACAATTTTGCAAATATTTGTTCATTATGCCTATTTAGGAGACCACACTTTTAGTGAGCATGCAAAATGTTTACAGAGAAAGGTATATCTGATTTGGAGTAGGCTATAATAAAAGCTGTGTTTCAGAAAAACTACATCACAAGTCCACTTACTGTTTTAATATAGAATACAATGAAATTGTCTAGATCCTTTTTGTACTTTGTGTAAGTATGATTCAAAGTGGCTAAATTATTTTAGAATGCTATTAATCTAAAAGCAAAAATAAAAGTTGTATGAAATGTGTAGCTTTGGTTATAGGTGGGTCCTGGTTGAAAAGTTAACATAAGACCACAAACGTTGGTCTTCCACAGTGTTGGTCACAAACATTAGAGTAAAAAATGCATGTATGTATTTGAATAAAATGAGTGGCATCCCAGTGATCTTTTTCCCATTTGTCTTTTACAAGTATAAGAAAATAGCTACTTATCTTTGGAATATTATATATGAGATTCTTCTATTTTTTAAAATATTATGTCTATTTCTAGATAACAAGCTGCTCTACAACCTGACAGTCTATTCTAAAACTGCTTTCCTGGCGTGGATTCAACTAAGTAATTTTTAACAGATGTATTTTGAAACATGCATACATATATATACATATAGAGAATGATTTATTCAGAGAATATAACTTATAGTAAGTTCCAGCATGGTTCTTAACTTTATGGAGGTCAAAGACCCCTGTGAGAAGCTGATGAAAACTATGAACTCCCCAGAAAAATGCATTTGAGTACTCATAAATATTCCACGTTCAGAACCACTGAACATATATTGAAGTACCTGGGTAATAGGCATTTTCTGTAAACCATTTGATGTTTTCTTTTTTTTAAGTGAGGATGGCTGTCTAAAGTGTAGTTTGGTTTTTTATGTAATGTAGGTGGGTTTTGTTAAGCGAAATCAGAACGGTTCAGTTCGTTGAAAGAGCTCTTGCTACCCTGAAAAGGCTAAATCTCACTGTGGCCCACCGCTCCCACCTCCAGAAAGGTAATTACATGTCGAGTAGCAATGTAGAAAACTGACATGTCTTACATGGACTGAGCTTTTGTAATTAGAGATTTCCTTGCATTATGGTTATGCTGTTAGAAATAGCTTAGCATCCTTATACAAATTCATGCGACACTGCTTTAGTTTTTGCTGACATCTGCTGGTATTTTCATGAAAATAAACTCTGCTGCTGCTACTTAATGGTTAATCTCTTTGCTTATAAGTTAAACTATGAACACTGGTAATTCCATTGAAGTGGGATATTTTTTAAAATTCTCAAAGTAGAATGGCTTCTCTTTTTAGCATTCTTAGGTCTTGCCCAGCAGCGGTCAACAAATTTTTAAGAATATGAGTGAGGATATGAAAATATACATGGACACTTCTGGGTTTTTTATTCTTATAAAGTTGGAGAGGCTGTGAAAAATAATGCTTTTACCTGTTTTTTAAAAATCATCAAATACTTCATTGAACACTTAGTTTAAAAAGTGTAATAGATTTCTGTAGAGTATATACCCCAATTTGTAGATTATCTGTAACAGCATAGTTAAGAGGATTGACTAATCTTACCAGAAGATAAAGGAGATTTATCAAATAAAACAGATTATTAACTCAGTTGGGTTAGTAATTCTCCATCTTTAAATTCAATTTGAAAGTATTTAATTACAGCCCTATTAAGTGGCACAATTAAAATTTATTAATTTTTCCCCCTTGAAATGAGGGAATAATTTCTTTGTGAAATAATGATTAGAAACTTCCGTTTTCCCATTTTTTTATCACTACAAGCAAACAGATGTTTTATTAAAAAGTTGCTGTAATCTTCCTAGACTATGGTTTTAAAATAAGTGGACTTACTAAAAATAAAATGTTTGCAAACATTGCTGAAATAGCCAAAACCTTCCAGTACTCCCAATTTCTAACAACTAATATATACATGAAAACAGGAAGTTTTGGGCTCATGATTTTCCTTGTAAACAGGCTGGATGATATTTTCTTTACTCAGTTATTTTCAGAGGCACGTTTTGAGGTAAGGGCACATTTTACTTTAAAGAAAGTAAAACCAGGCCTTGACTCAGAGTTATGGGATGTTTGCCTTATCGAGAGAACTTATCTAAAACCAAGATTGAAGAGTCTGGCCTTTAAAAGAAGACCTGAAACAATTCATATTGTAAATACTAGCTCTGTAATTATCCCTTAGTTATCAACATCCAATCAGTTATATTGACCAATTTGATAAATACAAATTAAATTTTGGTTTCAGTTATCTTATATTCTAGTAGCCTGAATGTATGATTTGGGCTTCAGGGTAGTATTGCAGTTACTTTAAAAATTAAATTTGTTATTTGGCGGCATAAGATAAAGTTACGAATAGTGGCAGTACTGGTACCATGTAAGTGGGTTCTACAAGGTTCTGGGTAAAGTACAAATTTAATTTTGGCATTAAGAGAGGTAAAATGTTCAGGGATGTTCAGTGAATTGTGGTATCCTTAAGGTTTTTAAGTAACAATCTCATGCCTTCCCCAAAGGTTATTTAGCCTTTTGATTTGGATTGGACTTTGCTTGTTTTTCAGCTCAGCTTAGTATAGTGAGATCAGATCAGTTATTAAAAGAGAGTCTGCAAACACAGAAAACAAACTTATGGTTACCGAAGCGGGAGAGGGTAAATTTGCAGTATGGGATTAACAGATACACAGCACTATATATGAAATAGGCAAAGAACAACACTGGGAACAATATTCAATATCTTGTAATAACCTATAATGGAAAAGAATCTGAAAGAATATATATGTATAAATGAATCACTTTGCTGTACACCTGAAACTAATACAATATTGTAAGTCAACTGTAGTTCAATTAAAAAGTCACCCCACACCATGCAAGGGAATTTTAAATTTGTATAATTCATAGTAATTCAATCACAAATTATTTGTTGTTTTAATGTCTTTTTTCCTATTACCCACAATTCAGAATTCCCTTGCACAAAAAAAAAATAGATTGGCCTAGAGGGCCAATCTGAAGTGATCTGGAGAAAACTATCACGTGAGCTTTTTTTTTTTTCTTTTTGTTACATGAGATTTTTTTAAAATACCGATAAGCTTCTAGTCACTTATGGCTTAGGGAATGAGACTATGGAAAGAGAATCTCTGCATAAGATACAGACCCTACAATCTGGTGCATGCAAATAAGATTCATTTTTTTCCAAAATATTATGGCTCATGGCATTCCTAAATTAGGCCTCAAGAAGACTCCTATAGGAAATATTTAAAGGGAAACATTTCCAAAGTTTTTCAGTTAAAGTTTCCAACTCATCCTCAAAATGTATAGCTGAACAAATGTTTAATTTCTCTTTGATATCTTTTTGTGTCAAAGAACTACACATAGATTTTAGGGTCAGAGACCAACTAAACAGCCCTAACAGACCAAGCCTCCCACTGTGTGACATACCCACAACCCCTGTTAGGGGGCTCAGATCTTTTAAGGGAAATGGCCCTAGGAGATTCTTAACATCCTGCATTTTGTTTTCCCCTGCTGCCAACTATTGGGCTTGGAGAGAGATCTGACCCAAGGAAAGCCAGTCTTCATATTGGACAGCAGAGCTTATAAATTGGGCAAATGTTAAGGAAACACTGCCCAAATGGTGAAAGTGATTAACTGAGCCAATCATTCTCTCAGGAGTTTAAACAGAAGATAAAGGAGAAAAATTCAGTTTGTATAAGGAGAGGTGAAATGACAGAATAGCTAAGACACTATAATGGAACACAAGGGTTCTATACCTACACACTATACCTTCAACAACTGGTGAAGCTGTCACTGAATCACCAGAGCTGCTGTCAGATCAGTACATCTGTTGTATCTCAAAAATACCCAATCTCAGTGCAGCTTGGCCACACACAGTCAACACCCCTCTTATTTTCATATGTATCCGTGCAACAAACACCATTACTTAAGAAATCCTTAATGAGGAGATAGCTCTTTCATCCAAAGAGTCTTACTAATTACGTCTGCCCTTCTAGTTAAGAGAGTGGAGGTGTAATGTTATGGTGTGTTAGCATTGTATCGTTGGAGAACTCTAGACCAGTGGTGCTCAAATTTGAACATGCATCAGAATCACTTGGAGGGCTTGTTAAACCACAGACTACAGGGCCAGGGCTAAACTCAGGGTTTCTGATTGAGTAGGTCTGGAGTAGGGGCAGAGAATGCATTTCTAGCAAGTTTGCAGGTGAGGCTGAAGTCGCTAGCCTGGAAACCATGCTTGAAGAATGACTGCTCTATCAAAAAATACTTTTACCTCGGCCTCACCTGCTGATATTTGATTCAATTGGTCTGAGTTTGGCCTGTGCATTGGGAGTCCAGCCCTTCTGGCTCAGTGTGAGAATCGCTCAGAACTCAAGTAGGCTGATGTTATGTGTCAACTTGGCTAGGCGATGGTATCCAGTTTTTGGTCAAATATTATATACTCTAGCTGTTGTTGTGCAGGTATTTCACAGTAGTTGAGGCACGCAGGCTCTAAGGCGCAGGCTCAGTAGTTGTGGCGCACAGGCTTAGTTGCTCTGCAGCATGTGGGATCTTCCCAGACCAGGGATCGAACCCGTGTCCCCTGCAATTGGCAGGTGGATTCTTAACCACTGTGCCACCAGGGAAGTCCCGAGCCAGTTCCTTAAAATACATCTTTCTCTCTGTATATGTATATGCACATCCTTTTGCTTCCGTATCTCTGGGGAACCCTGGCCCCTGACTAATACAATAGCCTAATTAGTCTCCATTCCAAATTGGTACCCAGAAAGGTCCTGGCTCTAAATCAAAGAGTATAAACCTTTCACTAATTTTTTTTTCTCTCTCTCTCCTTAGAAGAGTCAACGAATATATAGCTCAGTCATTTTTGACTCCTTTCTTCTGTTCATATTATTAAATCCATTTGGTTCCCCCTCGGAACATTCTTGAATCTGCTTTGGGTTTTTTCTTCATTTTTATTTTGTCTCTACCACTCCAGTTAAAGCTCAAGTGTTTTGCATGCCCAGTATCAATTCCCCCTTTCAGTGTTAGACTGAAATTTGCCTTTGAGACATCACCCTTATACTCAGCCCATGTAGTTCAGGTGGAATAGACCTCACATTCTGGTTCCAGGAGTGGGTACATCACCAGCTCCAGCCTTTGAGAGTGCAGCATCTCTGTAGACTTAGTGTTTTAAGGGTGGATAATGTGGTTAGCAAGGCCAGTCAAAGCCAATAAACATCAGCTTTGCTGGGACTAGAAAAAAAGGTTTTTCTATGAGGGCTGCTCAGCTTGTAGATTTAAGACTGGACCTATTGGTGGCTAATTGGGATACCACCTAAGAAGAATCTGCCTTAGAATGAAAACGACATGGTTAAAAGCAGAAACCAATGATCAAAACACACAGACAGGATTTGAGTCCCTGGATCCAGTTATGTCGGAAGTCAACCCAGGAATTTTCGGTTACACGAGGCAATCATTTTGTCTTTTTTCCTATGACTGGACATTAAGTGAATACAAGGTGGTGGCCAGATGGAGAGTTAGCTCTTTTCATCTGAGGATAAAGACCACCAGAGCTCAAGGGTAAAATGGCCTGTTTAAAACTCATGCTCTTGGAACATATGTATATATTTCAAGGAAGGAGAGCAAGCAGCTGTGACCTGCAGCCACATCTTTATTCCTACTCCAAATTCTTGCAGAATCTTCTCACTCTATAGTTCTTATGGACTCAACCTCCTTTAAAAGACAAATGTAGCATAGACTGTGGTAATTTGCCACTAGGGTCTGAAATTCTAGAATAAAAATAAGAGACCTATAATTAAGATATCAGTGTTTGGTATTTTTGTTGGTATTACTTGCTTTTAAGGCACTTAGAGTGTTTGAAAATTACACTGAAGCATTCCCTCTGTAATCCTATGTTCCATAGTTGGAACTCAGTCCTAAGTTAAATGATCAAAAAATTTTAATAGCTGGGTCTGAATTAATTAACTTTTCAGGAAATTAAAGGTAGATCATTGCCTCAAATTTGTGATTTATAATACACTGCTAGCAAAGTTAGGTTTAAGCATTAACAGCTCCAGTTCTTCTTCCCTTCTGCCCTTACAGGCCATTGAATTCTCCATGGTTGAAGGCAGAATGTGAGGCAGTGGTTCCACCAGACAAGAGAACTAGTTTAACATCATCTATATGTCACTTCCAATGATAATAGTGCCAGAAAATTAAATGTATAGTGACTTTTATTTATTTGTTTGTTTGTTTATTTTTGGCTGCACTGGGTCTCCGTTGCTGTACGCGGGCTTTCTCTAGTTGCGGCGAGCAGGGCCTACTCTTCGTTGCAGTGCGCGGGCTTCTCATTGCGGTGTCTTCTCTTGTTGCAGAGCACGGGCTCTAGGCACACGGGCTTCAGTAGTTGGGGCACGCAGGCTCAGTAGTTATGGCTCGCGGGCTCTAGAGTGCAGGCTCAGTAGTTGTGGCACACGGGCTTAGTTGCTCCATGGCATGTGGGATCTTCCGGGACCAGGGGTCCAACCCATGTCCCCTGCATTGGCAGTCAGATTCTTAACCACTGTGCCACCAGGGAAGCCCTGTATAGTGACTTTCTGATATTTGATAGTATTTTAGATAACTGGATATTCTTAATCATTTATGGTAGGAATATTTAGATGCTTTCCTCTTTTTTTACATTCTACTATTTTGATGTATTTTTAACTTTTTTTTTTAGTTTTGAAATTAGGTAAAACAAAGTATAGATTATCTTTGCCATGAATTTCATAGGTTCACATATTTCTGAGGTTTCTGTTCCAAAACATCTTTGTATGGATATCCTTGATTTCCTTGAAAAAGTATACAGCTCTAAAATTTGGATAATTTAGAGAAATATTTGGTTTGTTAAATCTTTGCTGTTAGCCAAAGCTTTGGTAAAAATAAAGACACTTCAAAAAAAGAAACTGGTTTTATACTTCCACATTGTTGGCTTTTGTGCTTCAAAACTTAAAATAGCTTATTCTGTACAATTAATAACTGGGGCAGACCTAATCATAAAATATGAGTTCATACGTAAGAGTCTAATTCTTAGCAATGAGCTACCTCTGTTAGGTATTATTTCATCTTTACACCTGGCCTACTTAACTGCTTTTTTTTTCAACTATACAATACAGTGTTATTAACAATAGTCACCATGTTTTATGTTAGATCCTCAGACCTTATTCATCTTATAGCTGAAAGTTTGTACCCTTTTACCAACCTCTCCCTATTTCCTTCCCCCCTGCCCCCCAGCCCCTGGCAACCACTTTTCCACTTTCTGTTTGACTTTTTTTTTTTTTTAGTTCCACATTTAAGTGATACCATGCAGTATTTGTTTTTCTCTATCTGGCTTATTTCACTTAAGTTGCTACTTTTATAATTATGATGAAAAAACTGAGGCTTAAAGAATTTAATAACTTTCCTAAAGTCACATAGCTTTTAAATGGAAGAGAGGGAATCAAATGCAGTCTATTTGACACCAAAGTGCGAATGCCAACCTATATTCACTATATTCTTTCTCCTTTCATCTTATGTATGTGAAGTCCTTCCTATTCAGGATGCATTGGAGCTATTTGATTCTGATAGTTTAAGTATTATTATAGTTATTATTATAGTTAGGTATTATTATGGGTTATTTAAGGTGTATACTGAAATTAAAGATTTTACCTACTTCTATCCCCAGCACTCAGCCACCTCCATAAAAAATGGATAGAAAATTATTGCCTGGTCAGTCCCAAAATGTCTTTCTGCTTCAATTCTGAGGAGTCACTTTGAAGAGTAAGATATACACCTGATAAGTGATAACAACAGCTTTTCATTGTGTAGTTGGGCACATAACTGAATTGTACTTTTGTTCCAACTTTTAAAAACCCTTTTTATCCATCTCCATTGTATGATGCCCATATGTCCAGAAGAGGGCGATGTTTTACTACAAACTTGCAGTGAAACGTCCACTTGCTTTGGATAAGGTCTTTATTTAGAAACAATTTCTTAAAGTAGAGTTGAAGTGCCATTTGCTTAAGTGGTTTGGGAGAAAAAATGTTTCTTCTAAATATTACATGGAGAGGAGAAAAATTTCCACCTCATCTTTATATAAATTGTTCTTTCAACTGGAAATCAAACATTCTATTGAAATATGGATTGCAGTGGAACATTCCAGACCTAGACAATATTTAAATTATAAGTATTTATAATCCAGAGAAAAGAACATGGGCTCTGGTGTCAGACAAACTTGTTTGAATGCTGTCTCTACTACTTCCTGGCTTTGTGACTTCAGACAGGTTATTTGGTTTCTAGAGGCCTCAGTTTCCTTGCATGTGAAATGTGAATAGTGGTAAGTACCTGATAGAGATATTGTGAGGATTAAATGTTCCAGGTTAATACAGATGCATAATAAATGGCAATTTCATATTCAGTAGAAATAGAAGTGCCTGATAAAATTCAGGAGGCCCCAGTAATTTGAATTTTAGATAAGCAACAAATAATTTTTTTGTGTTATGCCTCATGCAATATTTGGAACATACTTACAGCTACTGCATAAAATATGCTAAAGGTATCTGTTTATCTGAAATTCAAATTTAACTGAGTGTCCTATGTTCTTATTTGTTAAATTTGGCAATCTGAAACAGGAAACTCTGACACAAAGGGGAAAACGTAAAATAAAAATGACTAGAGACTTTGGTCCAAGACTTTTAGAACTCTATTAGTAAGTCACTTGACATTTCTAGTATCTAGGAAAATTAATATAGGCAATATTCTAAATTTTTGAATAAGTAGCCAATCTGAGCAAAGTTACATGATTTTTTTTTAAGATGAGCCTTAGTCATTTCCATTCTCCACTGCATTAAATATAGGCACATACTACACATTCAATAAATCTTGTTGAGTAAAATATTTTAAAATATAAAAAAGTGGGCTTCCCTGGTGGCGCAGTGGTTGAGAGTCCGCCTGCCGATGCAGGGGACACGGGTTCGTGACCCGGTCCAGGAAGATCCCACATGCCGCAGAGTGGCTAGGCCCGTGAACCATGGCCGCTGGGCCTGCGTGTCCAGAGCCTGTGCTCCGCAATGGGAGAGGCCACAACAGTGAGAGGCCCGCGTACCGCAAAAAAAATAAAAAATAAAAAAATAAAAAAGTTAGACTTTAGGGAAGAAATCACAAAGCCAGAGATAAAACTGGTAATGTAGTCTAATAGCTGTGTTTCTACCTTCTTCCCTTCCTTTTCTTCTCCCTGCCCCCAATGAAAGAAGTCAGCTCCCTCCTTTCTTCTCTGACTGAGGAAGTGAGTTTGGCCATTTAAGAATAGGTTTGGGGAATGAAGGAAGGGAAAAAGAAATAAAAGGAAGTGTTTTGTTCACTGTCCTCTGTTTTCTCTTTAATGGGTAGGAAGTCTGCTGCAGAAGAAGGAAGGCAAAGGCCTAGGGGTTGCAGGAAGTGCAGTGTCCAGAGCCTGGACCCCACCAGGTGATGTCCATGGGTGCCAAGGCAGGGCCAAGGTGAGCTGGCCCTGTGGCAGCCTGTAGTGAGCTCTCAGAGGGACAGGACAGCAACCCCAGGTGTGCTCTCCCTGCTCTCTCCACTCTGCTCCTCCCTGCTTCCCCTGGGAAATCCGCACCAGGCTGAGCCAAGAGCAGCACCAAAGGGGAGTAGTTGTAGGTCCAGCCACTTTGCCTGTTCTTAGCCTTTGGTCTGGGCCCTCACACCCCAGCACCCAGGAAGTACGATGTATCAGCTCCATTGACCTACGGAGGGCATCATGACTAAACAACCAGAGAATGTAAATGATGACACTTGTCAGAGGGAAATCACCTCTAAATGACAAACATGGCTGCCCCTGGGGCCTAAAAATAGAGATTTTGTACAAGGATCTTTGGCACATAACAGCAAAATTTGTGGACTAATTTTCCAATAAGGAGAAAACAGTTGAACAACTAATGGTATAATATTTATGTATCAATATAGTGCAACCAAATAAGTTTTTTGCAGAATTTTTAATGATTTGGGGCAATACTCATGACATAGTGTTAATTATTTTTTTTTAAGGAAGGATACAAAACAAGATAGTACAATTTCAAATTTGTTACAAAGCAGAAAAGCAGAAAAACGGAATGAAAGAGACTCCAAAATGTTAATAGAACTTATCTTTGATTTATGTCATTTTTAAATTTTTTCTATCATATGTTGTACAATTTTCAGATTTCCTATATTAAACACTATTACTCTTATAATAATGGTAATATAGCATTACAAAAAGGTAGTGGAAGTCGTTGAGGCTAATGATTTGTAACCCATCCTTGTTACATAGAAGATATAGCATCTAGCTCATGGCTTTTATGGTCAAAGTTGAAGGACTTTGGGCAAGTCTCTTGACAACTCTGACCCTCCATTTTTGCATCCTTAAAATGGAAATAATTGAATGAGGTGGGGGTGACTTTGTGCAGTTGCTGTGATGATTGAGTGAGATGATGTATGTAAAACTTTGCTTAGCTTAGCCCAGTCCTTGGTAAAGAGGAAGCATTCCATCAACTATAATAATTATTATTAGGAAGTAGAATAGATGAGTAGTTACCTAATTCTAGCCCTGGCTTCTTTAAGCTTTCCTTCCTTCTTTCCTCCCTCCCTCCCTCCATCCCTCCTTCACTCCCTCCCTTCTTTCCTTCCTTCTTTCTTTTCTTCTCCCTTCCTCCCCTCTTTTCTTGCTGCCTTCCTTTAGGCAAAAAAATAGTTGATATTGACTATCTCGTAAGATTTGACTTTGCTTCTTGTTTCACCCCATCTCAAAAATTTGGAGCAAGGAAATGGACCCCAGACCCTACTGGCAAATGGATTCCCAATGATAAAAAGACAAAGGAAGGAAAGTGTGATTCTTTGGGATTGGGAGAAAAGGACAGCCCACTTGACTCTCAGGGACAGAGTGATTCTGAGCCTGTGTGTGTGCACCAAGGAGGGATGGGCCAGCACATGGTCTTTGGGTTCTGGTACATCACAGAGAGGCCCAAAGAAGAGCACAGGTACCAGATCTGGGCAGGAGTGAGGATCTCTCGGTTGGGCCGTCCAACTCAACCCTTGCCACTGAGATGTGAAGGGCAAGAGGAAAGGAAATGGAGCCACAGTGTCAGGGATTTAGGTAAATGTTTCATTTGAAACTTTTAAATTGTGTTCTAGGCAGCCAGAAACTCCAGAGGTAAAAATAACATTAGCAGAATCCCTTCAGAATAAAACTGGAAATGAAGAGCCCCTGTGAATATCTATGCAACGGCCACCTGAGCAAGTTCTGACCATGGCTGGGTTTACCAAGTATACTTAACCCTCATGTTGCCCTCACAGTTTCCAACCATATGGCCCAAAGCTCTAACTTTTTTTTTTGGCTGCACCCTGCAGCTTGCGGGATCTTAGTTCCCTGACCAAGGAACGAACCCTGGGCCCTGGACAGTGAAAGTGCAGAGTCCTAACCACTGGATTGCCAGGGAATTCCTGGCCCAAAACTCTAGGAACTATTTCTCTACATTCCCCATTAAGGGAAATCCCTCGAGAATTTTCTGAAAAGCAGGGTTTGGAGTGCTCAAAATATAAATAAACAACCCCGAATGTTTTAAATATCTAGGATCAAGGTTAAAAACTGTTTTATTATTTTTTTATAGCGTAAGCCTGAGCCAGTCCCATGCTGAGTTGTCATCCTTAAACAACCTTGTGAGCTAGGTGCTTCAGTTGTTTCCGTTTTGCAGACAAAGGGAAACTCCAACTCCTTTGTTCACTCCTTTGTCTCAGTACCTAGAACACTGGCTGGCATTTAGTAAGTGCTCAGCAAGTATTTGTTGAATCAATGAATGAAGTTAATAAATTTGCATAAGCCACCCAGCTGGTAAGGGGCAGAGCTGGGGTCACACCGGGGCTGGCCTCACTACAGAGACTGAGTTCTCAATTTCTGCCTTTGCTTACCTCCTTTTCATTGACTGCTTAAGTCTGGGGAAGAAGACAAGGGCCTGCTGGTGGAGGTACTTCCCTGTATGACATTTAGAGCTGGCACGTCCTTGGGAATGGAGGTAGAGTGATTCCTCCAGGGTCAGTGTTTAGACGTTGCTAATGATCCAGGGCTCCTCTAGTTTGAGAATATGTTTACATACCAGCTGTGAAAGCTGAAGGCTTCTATATAATATAGAAGGCTTTCTCCAGGCTTTCTGTAATGCAGAGAGAGAAATTATAGGCTACTTACCAAAAATCTCTAGATACAAGCAAATGTATTTCTAGTATCACTTAGCAATTGCTTGAGAGCTTTGCAAGTCTCTTGAAGACAGGCAGTTGAAGAAGTTTCCCTGAAGAAATTATCAAGATTAGGGCTTGGAAGGTAAATGCAATTCCTATACCTTTTAGACTGTGTCTGTTCTAAGGTGAATAGATTGAATTTGCTTTTCTCTCTGTGATTAACATCAAGCACCCTGTGTTGGTTGAAAAGGTTCATTATCTGGAGAAGAATTTAAAAGGCAGGATGGACAACTTCAATTTAGATAATTGTTGGATGTGATGGAGTGCTTTTCAAATGGGTCTTCATGGGCGGAGGTGGGGAGGAGCGTCATCGCTAAGCACTGGAAAGGCTCTCAGAGCCCACAGGCAGCAAAGACCTAAATGAAGGAAGCATGACAGATGGGATCAGAAGACTTGAGCTTCAGCTCTGGCTCCATCACTTACTAGCTGGGTGGCCTTAGGCAAAATCACTTTGTGTCTCTGAGGTCAGTTTTGTCATCTGTAAAAGTGGCCATGGCCATGCCTAAATTTTAGGTTGTTGTAACTATCCAGTGAGATGGCTGAAAATGCCTTGTAAATGCTCTTTATAAGACTTGGACCCATCATCACTATGATTATATGATGATCGTCGTTACTAAACAAGATTTAAGAGAATTCAAAGATGAATAAGACATTGTATTTCCATCCATTTTTTAGAACCTGAAGTTAATACAATCTTGAGGGCCTCTTTAAGGAAAAGAATACCAAATTATAAATATAAATTAAGTACATTGCCTTGGAAAGGGATTTGCTGGCTTCACAGTAAATGTGCCTCTGCCTCCAGAGAAGTGGTGTAATTGTCGTCAGGAGCGTGGACTCAGGGAGGCACACTACCTGGGTTTGAATCCTGGCTTAGCTGTGTGACCTTGGGCAAGTTGCTAAACCTCTCTGTAAGAAGGGTTATTATGAGGCTTAAATAACATAAAATACATAGCAGTATCCACACGTAGTAAAAAAATATATGTGTTTACCACCATTTTTTTTTTATACCTCCTTTGAAGGATCTTTTCACCTGGGAAAATGGAACAAAACAAGGGCAAATATTACTTGAGACAGAGTGTGGTGAGTGCTGTAAGGAGGTACAATCCATGAGTTCTGGAGAAGAGAAGTCACATCTACTTGGGGTTATCGGGAAAGGCTTCATAAAGGACAAACAGGGAAGGTTTCCAAAGGCAGTGATTCCAGGCAAAGGAAAGAGCCCACACCTGGGCTTGGAGGTGAGACTCGGTTGGAGCAACCGAGGTCTGTGTTTACAGACTGGAGTGGAAGTAGGAGATGAACCTGAAAGGGGGTTGGGGCCATAGCGTGGGGGGTCTTGGGTGCCCAGGTGCGGAGTGGCAGGCAGTGGAGGGGATTAGAGCACGGGGGTTTGAGGAAGATTAACCCAGCAGCGTTCGGCAGGAGGGATGGAGTGGGTTCAGTGCCTGCTACACATACAGGCAAAAGGTCATGGAGGGACCTGGAGTCCTTCTACATTTACAATCCAGCTTGAAATATGCCACCAACAACATTGGAAAGGATGAGATTTTCTTTAAAGTCTGAAGAGAGAACGCCTAGTTTGTATTTTTTGCATTTTTCCCATTCACATGAGTTGCCGAGTTGAGTTTCCCATTCCATTCCATCAAAAAGAAAGGAGGAAGGGGCTTCCCTGGTGGCGCAGTGGTTGAGAGTCCGCTTGCCGATGCAGGGGACGCGGGTTCGTGCCCCGGTCTGGGAGGATCCCACATGCCGCGGAGCGGCTGGGCCCGTGAGCCATGGCCGCTGAGCCTGCGTGTTCGGAGCCTGTGCTCCGCAACGGGAGAGGCCACAACAGTGAGAGGCCCGCGTATCACCAAAAAAAAAAAAAAAAAAAAGAAAGGAGGAGGAGGGGTTTTTACCTTTGAGAGAATAGAATCGTCACCCATCCCAGTCCAGGGCCTTGCCCTCATAAGCTCTGTTCAAAGGGCTGAGAAGGGCTTCTCTGGCATAGGCAGAGCCTCTCTCCCAGTAAAAACTTTTCCCATCCCCTCTCATTAGGACTAACGTTTTGCAAGACTTCTTTTGCTGCCACATTTTGGGGTACACTTCCTTCAGAAATGAAGCGCTCTCATGCAGCTGCCTGGCATTTAGTTTTCTCCCCAGGCGCTGGGGCTACGGCACAACCTAAACTGCTCTGTGTGGCAGCCCAGCCACCTGGTCAGGGCCTTATTACAGAGGACATTTGGAGAGCTACTCCCAGGTGTTTGCACCCCTCTGGGAAAGGAAGTTGCGATGTGTCCTCTGGGGATTTTGCCTCCCTGGCATCAGTTGGTCCAGGAGTGGGCACCTGACATCAGCCAAGACAATCAGCATCCTTCCCTGGAGTGTTTAGAACTGAGACGAAGGAAAGGATCAGCCTCCTCTGGTGGGAGCGACAGGATTTGAATACTGGGAGCACCCATCCGTCAGGTTCCCAGGATATGGAAGAAGGATTCTCTCCCAGGAAAAAAGAAGCCCTGGTTGAATTTGAGTCCGTTTTCCAATTTTCCCTGAGGATCAGCTCCACCCTTGCTCTTCTCCAGGTTAAGTGCGATGTCCTCTCAGAAAGTTCCTTTGTCTTTTTCCTAAACAATTTTGAGTTAGATTTCTTTCACTTTTTTTTTTCTTCGAAAAATCTATTTAATGGCATAGAAGGACATGTGCAAAATATTATCTCCTTTTTGCAATTTTTTAAACCAGTGGGTGCATGTGTGTGTTCACAGAACAAAGACTATAAATATACATTAAAATACACATGGGAATTATTTCTGGGTAGTAGGATTCTGGGTTATTGAAATGTTTTTACTTTTTATTTTATTTATTTATTTATTTATTTATTTATTACAGATGTGTATAGAAGCTTTGTGACCACCTAGAGGGGTGGGAGAGGGAGGATGGGAGGGAGGGAGACGCAAGAGGGAAGAGATATGGGGACATATATATATGTATAACTGATTCACTTTGTTATAAAGCAGAAACTAACACACCATTGTAAAGCAATTATACTCCAATAAAGATGTAAAAAGAATAATAATAAAAAAATAAAAGAGACTTCTGAAAGTAAAAAAAAAAAAAAGATTTCTTTCACTTTTGATCAAAGAGTCCTGATTCATATATCCATGCTCTCACCCTGTGCTCATCAATGCAAGCCTGCTCAACCTGTTTCTCTTCTTTTTGGTGTCCTGAGGGTTGAACAGATAACATCATTACTGCTAAAGAGAGAACTATGTATTAACCCTGTTTTTTAAATTAGGGTATAATTGTTTTACAATGTTGTGTTAGTTTCTACTGTGTATTAACCCTTAATAATCACAGTCAGCACTTACATACTGCTTTTCAGATTTCAAAATGATTTTTCAATCAGTATTTCCCTTGATCCACAAAACACATGCAGAAAGACAAGGCTTATATTTTCTTCCTCATTTTACAGAAGAGAAAACTTAAGCCCAGATCAATTAATTGACTTTCCCTAGTTCCCTCAGTTATTTTCTGCCAAAACCTAAATTTCAACATGTATTTTTTTCTTCCAAATGCTTTGTACTTTTCCCAATACATTCTTGCCTTAGAAAGTGATCCAATGCTTAGACTTTGGGATATTAATGAAGGCCAATGAGGAAGATGGTGAGGTCCAGGGGACCTCATAGTATTCTTATAACACTTTGGTGAGGCAGCTTTCTTTTCTGCCTACAAGGAAGACGGTGGTGCTGTTGATTATCTTTGATGGGACTAAAGGAAATGACACAGGGCGAGGACTAGGGTGAGGCAAGTCAGGTGCCAAGGAGGAACAATTTAAGGAGATACCTACTCTCAGGGTCATTCCAGGGCTTGCCCTCTTGTAACATCATTAAGGGCATAGCTGCAAAATTCAGACTCCACAGGTATGTGAGACACCTCCTGAAATAAAAACACCTCTTCTAGGCTAAGTGATAGGAGGTAGGTTGGGTGGAAGAATCAGATGACCAGGGACTTCCCTGGTGGTCCAGTGGCTAAGACTCCATGCTCCCAGCGCAGAGGGCCTGGGTTCAATCCCTAGTCAGGGAATTAGATCCCACATGCCAGAACTAAGAGTTCGCATGCCGCAACGAAAGACACCACATGCCGCAATGTGCAACTAAGACCCGGTGCAGCCAAATACATTAAATAAATATTAAAAAAAAAAAAAAAAAAGAATCAGATGACCAGGAACAGGCACTGGTAGTTGATTCTATCATGCCTGGCATCTAGACGTCATTGCCCTCATACTTTTTCTCAGTGCTTGTATGTATACTTGATTCACTTGGCTAAATGCTCTCAAGAAAGATTTTTTTTTCCCCACTCACCCTGATGTACAAATGCCCTTAAAAGTAGACTCTTAAGTGAAGGAAAATTACAATCATATTCTGTTGGAAACCTAGTAAAAGCCAAACGAATACTAAAAATCAATCTTTTTAAGCCTAAATTAGATCTTAGAGATAATCCATTTCAAGTTGGATTTCTGTCACTTTTGACCAAAGAGTCTCAATACTATATCCATAGCCTTAGTCTGCTCTCATTGATCAAAACTTACTTATCCTGTGGAGCTTAAGTGGCTTTCTCAAAGTCTACAGCCAGTTAGTGAAAAAGCCTGGACTGGAATCCAGTTCTACTGACACACAGTGTTCAATCCACTACACCATGAATCCTACCCTGAGACACTGGACTGAGAGAGTTATTGTCCA
This sequence comes from Mesoplodon mirus, assembly GCF_964341445.2. Lineage (NCBI taxonomy): Eukaryota > Metazoa > Chordata > Mammalia > Artiodactyla > Ziphiidae > Mesoplodon > Mesoplodon mirus. The sequence continues at coordinate 28,747,842 of NC_138983.1, read as the reverse complement.
AGCTACAGAAACTTTCTTTTTAACACCTTTATTGGAGTATAATTGCTTTACAATGGTGTGTTAGTTTCTGCTTTATAACAAAGTGAATCAGCTATACATATACATAAGCCCCATATCTCCTCCCTCTTGCGTCTCCCTCCCACCCTCCCTATCCCACCCCTCTAGGTGGTCACAAAACACCAAGCTGATCTCCCTGTGCTATGTGGCTGCTTCCCACTAGCTATCTATTTTACATTTAGTAGTGTCTAGTCATTTCATATATGTACATTTAGAACTTTTCTGAGTACTCCTGTATCCATTATTTCATTTCCAACTCACACAAATTTGGTGAATAATTTATACCTATAATAAAGACTTAAAAATCGCATTTACCAAACTATGTGGGGAGCCATACATATCTAAAATTATTTGTTTAATAACCATTCTCTCCTGCCCCGTATTAGTTATCTATTGCTACATAACAAATTACCCTGAAACTTAGCAGCTTAAAATAGCAAACATTTATTATCTCACAGCTTCTGTGGGTTGGGAATCCAATTACCACCCACCCAACTGGGTGCCTCTGACTTAAGGTCTCCCCTGAGGTTGCAGTCAAGTGCCAGCTGGGGCTTCAGGCTCATCTGAAAGTTCAAGTGAGAGATGATTCACTTCCAAACTGTCGACCAGATTTGGTTCTTCATGGGCTGTGGGTGAAGGCCTCAGTTCCTTGTTGGCTGTTGACCAGAGACCACCTTCAGTTACCACATGGCCTCTCCATAGTGCAGGTCACAACATGGCAGCTGGCTTCCCTCAAAGTGAGCCCAGGAGCAAGCAAGACAGAGAAGCTCAAGGCATAAGCCACACTACTTTGTATAACCTAACCTTGGCATTGACATCCCATGACTTCTGTCATGTTTTATTCATTAGAAAAAAGTCAAGAGGTCCAGCTCACACTCAAAGGGGAGTGATTACAAAAGAGTGTGACTATCAGGAGACTGACATCATCGGAGCCATTGTAGAGGCTGCCTAACAAATATCACATGCCCCAAATTAAAGTTACACCTTCAAGACACCCAAGGCAAGAGAACTCTAGAGTTGAGTTTATTATCCTTCTGTTTTTAAGAAAAAACATTTTTTCATTGTAAAGCAAAAAGGATTATTCATCCAAAAATTACAGCTGGCAGCTTATTTGGTATTTTGAAGCCATCGTGCAAAGTGGACACATATCCCAGAGGGATAGCTGTGTGCTGCTGCCATCCGTCTCTCCCTCTCCTCAGAGCATGCTAATTTCATAGTTTGATTTTTTTTTTTTTTATTGCATCTGAACCAAAAGTCTTGGCTTCCAGACACACAAATGAATGACACTGCCTGCCTGTCAGAAATTGCTACTGACATTTCAATTTTGCTTAATTTTTTTTCTTTCTTTGATAGTATTATGGAGAAAATTTACATTTGAATAAAAAGCAAATAGTGCATGTCAGAGTAAGCATCAGGGAATGTCAAATTGTTTTTTTCCAATTACAACTCTATTTCAAATAGGGTAATGCAATTAAAGGATAATTACTAGAAGCACAAAGCCAAGGTTACGATCAGAAATGGTTACCCTTTCACTTTAAGTCCTGTCTTGCTAAATAAAATATTCCTGAGGGGCAAGTTACTGTTTGAAAATAGAATACACGCATCCAGGAACAACCAAACACTTGGCAGTGTTGACCAAAACATGTATTTGTGCATAAATACAAGTGTTTAGAAGAGATGAAAAGACACTAAAGGTGAGCCACATTTTCCTTGGCTTTATCACTCTGATTAATAATGTGACAAATTAGCTGTAGGATGCAATATTAATTAACAGTATATTAGTTGCATTTTATTGCCAATAACATAACAAGCTCTGAAATAGTAGCCAGACTAAACTGCTGACATGGGCTTTTCTGCAAACTGAGCTGTAGCTTGATTTCTCATTTGTCCAAGTGAAGCATCAGCAACCCAGTAAAACCAATTACCTCAAGATCCACCAAGCCCTCGGCAGCAACTTAGTGCATCTGAGCTTTGCCCAAATGTTATTACTTTCAAATTAAAGCCTGGCCTGAGATGGGGCACTGAAGAATTTCTACTGCTGAAAATAATTCAATATGGCAGTCTAGTTGTGTAACACTTTGCAGAGCCAAATAGAAAGCAAAGACTCCCTTCAACTTCTAGACATCTTGAATCCATAGCTGTCCACTTCCAGAAGGCAAGCTGGAGGTACAGAAGTCAGATACAAAAAGAGAGGCATTCTCCTGACTCCCTCAAGTGAAAAGGTTGTAGGAAATTTTTCAAATTTTCATTTCTGAAAATGAAATTCAAAAGTGTTCATTTTTGAGGTGAAGTCCTGGTTTTGGGTGGGGGGCACTTGAGGTAAAAAGATGCAAAGCATAAGGAGGTAAGGGAGTTATTATTTATTATTTAGTTACATATTGGGAGTTCCCTCATTATATAGTAAGAAACTCTAGCACAAGCTGCATAGCACAGGGAGATCAGCTCGGTGCTTTGTGTCCACCTAGAGGGGTGAGATGGGGAGGGTGGGAGAGAGATGCAAGAGGGAGGAGATATGGGGATGTGTGTATATGTATAGCTGATTCACTTTGTTATAAAGCAGAAGCTAACACACCATTGTAAAGCAATTATACTCCAATAAAGATGTTAAAAAAATAAAAATGAAAACAAAAGACAAGGATGTGTTCTAATAAATTATGTTAATACACAATGCATGCAAAAAAAAAAAAAAAAGAAAGAAACTCTAGCACAAAAATTTACCAGGTCAAGAGAGAAGTTACTGAGTTAACACAGGGTCAGAGGAATTAAAACAGTCTGGGCAAGGTGCATTAGAGACACCTGAAGAAATCTCTGTCCATTTATTTAGTCACTTGTCTCCCCCAACATCCCTTCACTGCTCTGTCTGTCTCTCTCTCTCTTTCACACACACTCTCACTCCCATACAGGCACAGTCATTTTCTATTCCCTTATCTTGCTTAATTTCTTTCATAGCACTATCCTAAATTACATTTCAGATAACTTACTCATTCACTCATTCATTTACTTGTTTATTGCCCATATCTCTAGCAAACTGTAAACTCTATGAGGTCAGGGGGTGTGTCTGTCTGTGCACACATCACATAGTAGACACAGAAATAGTTGAATTGGAGAATGAACCCATTCACTGAACTTACATTTACCAAATACCCAATGTCTAAGTGCAAAGGATTCAAAGGTGATGATAATCAAAACGACCATTCATTGACATTTACTATGCGCCCTCAATGAGCTAAAGACTTTACATACAATATCTCATTTAATCTCACAACAACCGTGCAAAGTATGCATTTCTATTATCCTCCTTTTTTTTTTTTTTTTTTTTCCAGACAGGAATAGACAGCTCAAAGAGCTTGGCCTCCTTAATACCACACATGTAGAAAGAGGTAAAGTCATGAATTAAATGGGGTTTGTCACTCTGACTCCAGGCATTGTCAGATTCAAAGATGAATAAGATACAAACATCCTCTCTGAGAATCTCACAGTCTCATGACTGGATGTCATTGATGACCCTTTGTCTTCAAAGGTCATCATTGCCTTGCATGGCCAGAAGAAGAATCTAGTAATGAGTCCTAGAGAATTGGAGATGGGACATTTGCCATCCTGGGAACTTCAGGAATGTCCTCCCTCCTGGCAGGATCTGGTATTCTATGCTGTTTTGCCTTTGGGTGAGGTCAGATTCTACTAGATGTTCATGAGAGAAGCATGTATTCTCAAAGCCCTAGTTCCAGGTTATGTGAGCCCAGCAGCTGTCAGGGATCTTATTTACTTTTAATAAATCTAACAAATGAACAATAAATAAATGATGAGTCTTCTGCCTCAGAGAATCCAGAGAGGGCAGGACCCAGCCAGGTGCATGAGGAAGCCAAACTGTTTCCCAGCATTCATAACTGAATTCTAAACAGCCAACACCAAACTCTGCAGTCAGTTCAGAACACAGAGTTTCTATGTATTTTACAGGTCACAAAACTGATCCTCTCTCTCGTCCTCTGGAATCAAAGAAAGTTCTTCAGCCTATTCATTCCATGAATTAAAAAAAAAAAAAAAAAGATTAAAAAAGGTCTCCCTCAGTAACAATGCTGTTCATGTCCTTTGACCAGAAAGAGTTAGAGAAAAACTTCAGGATTGATCTGAGGGACCAGGTTCCATTAAAGTGTATTAATGCCAAGGTCTGTGCAATTAGTGAAAAGTCAATTCCCATTACTAGTTAACAGTATTGAATATCTGCTTTCTTTAATAAAAAGCCATGTCCAGTACAAAGAGAATAAATCAATAGGTTGGCTGCATTTAGATCTATTCTGCCTTCGTCTAAAATGCACAGAGAAACTCCCTGTCAAAGCTCCACTGTCTGTCTGCCAAGCTCAGACTGTGAGCTGGCAGCTGGCCCCAATGTCTTTGCCTGGAATCTTTCATTAGCACTCTCTCGCCTTAACTCTCATTTCTCTAATCAGAAAATTTGAATTTCACCCCATGCCTAAAAATCCTCTATTTGAGCTTGATCTTGATCTGTCTCTAAATTGGACCTGTTCAGAAAACAAGCCGTGAAGCAGCCATGGACATACCTCTAAACACCAGCACTGTCTATATCATCAGCCCACCCTCTGGCTAGGAGGGTGTGGGGTGGACACAGCCTCTTACAAGGGGCCACAGAATCCCTAGGGCATGAAAGAGTTTGGCCCTTCAGATACCCCCTTTCCGTTATTTTACAGCTGGTTAATCTTTTTGCTGCCAATTTTGGAGGCAGCTGGAATGTTTCCGATTCTCTATTGTGAGGAGGATACATCTGTCAAAGTTTACAAGCCCTCTTGGTCCCTAGCACCTTCCCAGAGGAAGGACACTTTCACCTCCCTGCTTCTCTGTAGCTGAGCTGGGCTATTCATCTTCTCTCATTTGGACCACAAGAAGGAGAAAGCTGTTTAGACACTACTCTCATTATAATGCTTGGCTTATTACGGATGAAAAGAATGCTTTGAAACCCTCTGCCTCTCAGGTACTTGCTGATTATATGTAAGTTACTCTTAAGTTGAAATACTGTACTTCTAGTAAAGTGAATTGTGTTCCCCATATCATTTCATTTTATTCATGAGAATGCTTAGTCTTTGATTGAAAAAGGAGGATTGATATCATTTTGCTTTAGTTCACTGTGCAGAATTATTTGATGTTCTTTTTTATCCTTTGGCCCTTATTTTTATCCATTGGTCCTTACTCACGGTTCAGTATCTCTGTACCGTCTCTCCCTTCCCAAGAGTGTATGTTTGGCAGACGGGTAGGTTTGGTGGTGATATTGGTTTGGGTCATGGTGTCAGTGGGAGAAGATATTTGAATTCCACTCTTTTCAGGATTCAGCAAATTAGAATAGATTGATCTGGGGTTTTCAGTTAGTTCGAGTCTAATATTCTCCACCCAAGGAGATAGACATATCTAATGAAGCAGAAGCTGGCCAAAGGCATATATGTTTATTCCTGTTGGAGGGGTGCTTTCATGCCACTTGCCATGACCCTATTCCTGGTGCTAAGGTCTGGTCTGTCATTGCAGATGATTGCAAACCAGGCCCTACACCGTGAAATGCACTCTCACCTTTGAGTTCAAGTGCATGTTGAGATTTTTATCTGAAATGAATTCTTATTAACATCAACTTGGACTAAGGGAGAAAAAAAAAAACCATTCAAGCATGTGTTTATACTTGTTGACATGCTTAAAAGGAACACCTTAAATCTGAGTCATAATACTGGAAGAGAAGACTATTGAAAAATGCATGCCACTGGTACAGTCTTACCAAGAATCCAAGAGACAAGAATTCCAAATCCCCCACGAGACAGGGAAATTTGTTTCAATGATTTGTCCTGTCACTCTGCAGCCATAAGAACAAGCTATGGTTGAGTGCCTTCAACCCCCCTCACACCACTTTGTTCTTTTAGTTATTGTCTCATTTTCTCACTCTAATACTTCATTTTCCAATCATTTCAAGGAGAATGAGGAATGGACATACCTTCCATGAATGCTTTAAAATTCTCGTTGCTGGTACGGAGAGAGCAGAGAGAGTTGAGTTCCGTGTTCTAAGGAGAGCATTGCATCCATGACAGTGGATGTCACACACACAAACAAGAGGATAAAATGAGCCCATCTCCTTGGAGGATGATGCCAAATTCCTGCAATCAGCTCTCTTTATTAAGTCTGAACTTCTGCCTTCAGCCAAGTTAGGTCTTTCAGTGGAAATAAGATGGAATTCCCAAATTGGCAAGATTTGGAGCTTGGCTGTATAAGCCCTGTCAACAAGAAGAAGCCAGTTTTTCCCTTTCTCCATCCCCTGGATAGACATGCTTACATTACCTATTCCTTCTTCCATGGTTTCTTATTTTTTTTTCTTCCACTGTTTCTTAGCAGAAATTATTTTAAAGAGTACAAAGCAACTATATCTGATGGCTTCCGATCTCACTAAGAGTAAAAGCAAAATCTCTACAAGGCTCTCATCATCAAGCCACCACCCAACCACTCACCCACCATCTTCATTCCTTCTCCAACCTCCTCCAGGCACACTAGCCTACGTGTTCATCCTTGAACACGCCAGGCATGTTCCTGCTTCAGTGCCTTCATACTTGCTGTTGACTCTGTCCAGATCGTGCTAACTGCAGTGTACACATGGTGAAATCTAGTCTTAACTCAAATGTTGCTTTCTCAATAGAGAATTCCTGAGAAACCTTACCTAAAATTTTAACTTCCCCCACTTCCCGAACAATTCTTACCCCCTTCCTAATATATCATATAAATCACTTGTTCATTCTTATTTACTATGTCTCCCCACTTGAATGTAAGCTCCAAGAGCACAGTTTTCTATTCACTATTGAGTCCTCAGTGCCTAGAACAATGCCTGGTAGGTAGTAAGGGCTCAAATAAATACCTGCTGAATGAATAAATGATGAGTGAATGCATGAGTGAATGTCAGCGATTTATCAAAAGAGATAGCCACCTCTTCTACATTCACATATAAAGGCCAGGTCCTTTCATTGGGCACTAGAAGCATTAACACCATGATCTTCATTGTAAATGGCTACTAGCTCTTACCATGTACAAAGCATTATGTGAAATGCCATACATGCATCAACCAACCCTCATGCCGAGTGTGATCATCCCAGGTTTACAATGAATAATAGATGATGAGCCAAGCAGATCTGCCCATGTTGGCATTTTAGTGTGAGGTGGAGCTCAAATACAAGCTGAAGTTTGTCTAACACAGTAGGTTTCAACCAGAGAGTGATTTTGCCCCTCTGTCCCAGGGGAAATTTTACAATGTCCGCAAACACTTTTCACTCTCACAACTGGGGGTTGCTATTGGCATCTAGTGGGTAGATAACAGAGATGCTGCTAAACAGCCCACGGTGCACAGGATAGCAAGCCTCCCCCATGAAGAATTATCCAGCCCAAAAGGTCAATTGTGCTGAGGTTGAGAAACTCTGATCTAACTCCATAAACAGTTTTTAAGTCACTCTGCAGTTTTTCTGGATTAGTTGCTAGCAACAGTAAAAAAAAACAGCATCAACACTTTTATAAAACATACATGATGATATTTCTCAAGAGTGCTGAATGTTTTCATACCTTTTGACCCTGCAATCTTATTTCCATAAATCTGGCCTCAGGAAATAATCTGAAATGTGGAAAATGTCCTCAAATATTTATCATGACATTATTTGTAATAGCAAAAAATTGGAAACCATCTAATGTCTGGTAATAAAGGAATCATTAAGTAAACTCTGGACTAGCCACTTGTTGGGACATTAAGCGGCCATTAAAATGATATTTATTAAATATTTATAAAGGGATGGGGAAATGCTTACATAGAAATGATAAATTTTAAAAATTAGGTTTCACAATTATGTGTATGACTGTTTAAAAACTGACCAAAATTACACATACAAAAGAGGTGAAGCAAGGCTTCCCTGGTGGCGCAGTGGTAGAGAGTCCGCTTGCCAATTCAGGGGACACAGTTTCGTGCCTCGGTCCGGGAAGATCCCACATGTCGCGGAGCAGCTGGGCCCATGAGCCATGGCCGCTGAGCCTGCGCGTCCGGAGCCTGTGCTCCGCAACGGGAGAGGCCACAACAGTGAGAGGCCCGCGTACCGCAAAAAAAAAAAAAAAAATAGGTGAAGCAGAAATACACTAAAATATTAATAGTGTTGTAGGACTATGGCTGGTTAATTTTATCTTTCAGTACTTCCAGAATGTGCTATAATAACAATGTATTCATTTTATTATAATCAGGAAAAAATATGGCTTTTTTTTCCTCTTGTGAAGAAAAAGAAAGGTAAATAAAGCAACTGTCCCTAAAGTGAACTTCAGACCTGTTGTGGTGGTTTTGTCTCTAACATGGATTTATTAACTGTGTTTAATTAGTGTTTATAATTATTCCTTTTAGGTAACTGTCTCCGTTGTAGGAAGAAAGGCTTGGTTAGTTATGTTGTGGTAGCTGGAACTAGCTCCACTTTTGCCAGTTTATATCTACCAAACACATTTTACTCACTTACGTTAAATTTGTTTTCTGATGTTTTAAAAACATTTAGTTCCATTAGATCAAAGAATTCCTACTCTTAGAACCAGAACTGCTGTCAAGGGAGTTGCTGTCTGGGGACACATAGTGGGGATGTGCACAGTTGGGGTCAGAGACTAAGAGGGTAAGCTCTGAACTTCAACAGGTCTTGATTCAAATCCCAGCTCCACACTCACCAGTGTGTCCTTACGTGAGATCTTAACCCCTCTGTGCCCTCTCTGTATCCCAAGCCTGTATTTAAAACCACTACAGGGGCTTCCCTGGTGGCGCAGTGGTTGAGAGTTCTGCCTGCCGATGCAGGGGACACGGGTTCGTGCCCCGGTCCGGGAGGATCCCACATGCCGCGGAGCGGCTGGGCCTGTGAGCCATGGCCGCTGAGCCTGCGCGTCCGAAGCCTGTGCTCCGCAACGGGAGAGGCCACAACAGTGAGAGGCCTGCGTACCGCAAAAAAAAAAAAAAAAAAAAACAACACTACAAAACTTCTGTTAGTGCCTGACAGACTCCATGCTCTTTGAATGCTATGACGTGGGACCATGCACTTGAGAAAATTTGTCCCACAACCAGCCTAGTTCTTCATCCTCATCCCTCACACCACTTTCCAGATGTCTTTAATCTCAAGAAAACTTAAAGCTTAGCCTGTAAAAGTTATGACACAACCTCTGAAAGCCTCATCCAAGGTGCTGTATCTTTAGACTTTGTCTTAAATTAAACCTGCCTTCATTCTATGGACTAATAGGGGTAAGGCTTGGCTTTCTGGTCAACCTTGGGCTGCAGCCTAGAATGAGTAAGGAGCACAGATAAAGCAG